>NC_050069.1:213929352-214571398 GCF_009764565.3 Dermochelys coriacea
GGGAAAATAATAAATCATAAAGAGTACCTAAATCTATTTTAAACCTGATCTTTAGCAACATACCAAACAGCATGGGAGGAAAAAACCTTTTTTAAAATGTTACAATTCATAAATGGCTAATAATTTACTTTTAAACAGGAAGTCTTCACCTAGAATGTCTGATTTATATTAAGCAATAAAAAATAATTTTGGAAGTCCAGCAATAATAGAAAAACTTATCAATTATATTTTTACTCTGACAGATTAACATAGCAATTATATTTTGAACACCGTCATTTTGAAATTCATAAGTAATCCACGCACAACATAAATCTATGATGATCTAAGTTATAATTTACTAGCATAAAAAGACAGAGGCAGCCCATAAGAGTGGTGCAAAAATAAGTTTACTATCCAGATTGTTCAGACATCATCATCATTGTCAAAGTTATTGCCATCCAAAGTGCATTTTTCATAATATTGTTTCATCCTACAGTGTCCTGCTTTGACACCAGTGTTGTTCATTTCTGGTTTCAGACTCTGCTCTTTCTTGTTATATAACTCCACCGCCCTAACCTCACCTCCAGAAAAACAAAAAAAGCTAACAGCAATCCAAAACTTCTGCTTGTGTAATTCTCATGCCTTTTGCATGGTAGCATTTTATTTGTTTTGAGACAGAGAGGGGAGGAAGTTGAGAAATTAATGGATTTCTGTTTGTTTGTATCTCTGCAAGGAGACAAAGCAAGGCCATTTCCTTGAAGTGCTCAGAATCGTCCAGAAGCAAGGGCTTGTAGTTACAGGGCAGATCAGTGTTTTTCCATGACTTGGAGTATACATTTCCATGCTTGGTGGAGTCAAAAATATTCATCATTTGGGATGATTAGAGCTCAGGTAGTGAGAAGAGATAAAGTAGGAATCTGAGACCACCCCATTAGGCTCAGCAGATGATCTGCATGAGATACATGATGGTGTCTCCTGGAATCAGAGGCTGGACCCCAATGTCTGTCATGGCTAAGGCTACGTTTTAGTCACGGTTATTTTTAGTAAGTGTCATGGATAGGTCACGGCAGTAAACAAAATTTACGGGCCTGTGACTTATTTTACTAAAAATACCCCTGACTAAAACGGTAGGGGATTTTGGGAGTGCCGTGGATGCTGGGGTGAGCTCCTTACCCACCTCCTGGGAAGTGGCGGCCCCAGGTCCCTATCTACATGTGCTACCTCTGCTCTGCCCCGCCCCAAGCCCTAGTTCTGCAGCTCCCATTGGCTGGGAACTGCAGCCAATGGAAGCTGCAGGATGGTGCCTGGCTGCTGGCAGAGGCAGCATGTGGAGCTAGGGGAGCTGAGGGATAGGAACCCCCTGCCCTCCCCCCAGGTAAGCAGTGGCCCAAGCCCTCAGCTCCCTATCTCCCCCAAACTCCTGCTGCTGGTGGGACCCCGAGGCTTCTCCAGCAGCAGCTAGTGCGACTGACCTGGGGGTTTCCCGAGCTTCTCAGGCGGCTCCTGGGCCAGCTGCACAGAGCTGCGGCAGAAGTCACGGAGTTCACAGAATCCCTGACTTCTGTGACCTTTTTGACAAACACAGAGCCTTAGTCATGACTATGCCATTAGCACAGCCCCTGGATCTTCCACAGGAAACCTGTCCTTAATACAGTACATGCCTTGTTGTGCCATATTTATAAAGCTTGACTTCAAAAGTTAGGTGGCTTTTCCCCCTGATTCTTTCTTTATCTAGAAAAGTAGCCTCTCTAATTCAGTTTTTGTTAGAGGCTTATGAAGTCAGCATATTTATTTTTATGTAAATGTTTTAAGAGATTATAATAAGTTTAAGCCTTAACGTATTTTGTATTAAATTCATATTTCATTTTAAATTAATGTATCTTTGAAAAGAAAAACATAATTTAAATAACAATAAAAAATTCAATTTGAATTAAAAAAATTTTTTTTAAAAAAATTGTCAAGTTTTTTTTTGTCCAACCTTTTTAGGTAGGTTAGTTTTTTAACATTTGGTGCTATAAAGCTGGAAAAGACCATTTTTTGAATGGGTTGATCTCCTATGCCCAAATTCAGGGAAGCATTTGGGCAAGTGCTTAACTTTGAATATATGCTTATATCCCATTGTTTTCAGTGGGACTTAGATTCATAGATTCATAGATACTAAGGTCAGAAGGGACCACTCTGATCATCTAGTCCGACCTCCTGCACAGCGCAGGCCACAGAATGTCACCCACCACTCCTATGAAAAACCTCACCCATGTCTGAGCTATTGAAGTCCTCAAATCATGGTTCAAAACTTCAAGGAGCAGAGAAGCCTCCCTCCAGTCAACCATGCCCCATGCTACAGAGGAAGGCAAAAAAACCTCCAGGGCCTCTCCAATCTGCCCTGGAGGAAAACTCCCTCCCGACCCCAAATATGGCAATCAGCCAAACCCTGAGCACATGGGCAAGATTCACCAGCCAGATACCCAGGAAAGAATTTTCTATAGTAAATCAGATCCCATCCATCTAATATCCCATCTCAGGGGATTTGGCCTATTTACCCTGAATATTTAAAGATCAATTACTTACCAAAATCCCATTATCCCATCATACCATCTCCTCCATAAACTTATCGAGTAGAATCTTAAAACCAGATAGATCTTTTGCCCCCACTGCTTCCCTTGGAAGGTTATTCCAAAACTTCACTCCTCTGATGGTTAAAAACCTTCGTCTGATTTCAAGTCTAAACTTCCTGGTGGCCAGTTTATACCCATTTGTTCTTGTGTCCACATTGGTGCTGAGCTTAAATAATTCCTCTCCCTCTCCTATATTTATCCCTCTGATATATTTATAGAGAGCAATCATATCTCCCCTCAACCTTCTTTTAGTTAGGCTAAACAAGCCAAGCTCCTTAAGTCTCCTTTCATAAGACAAGTTTTCCATTCCTCGGATCATCCTAGTAGCCCTTCTCTGTACCTGCTCCAGTTTGAATTCATCCTTTTTAAACATGGGAGACCAGAACTGCACACAGTATTCTAGGTGAGGTCTCACCAGTGCCTTGTATAACGGTACTAAAACCTCCTTATCCCTACTGGAAATGCCTCTCCTGATGCATCCCAAAACCGCATTCGCTTTTTTCACAGCCATATCACATTGGCAGCTCATAGTCATCCTATGATCAACCAATACTCCAAGGTCCTTCTCCTCTTCCGTTACTTCTAATTGATGCGTCCCCAACTTATAACTAAAATTCTTGTTATTAATCCCTAAATGCATAACCTTACACTTCTCATTATTAAATTTCATCTTATTACTATTACTCCAGTTTACAAGGTCATCCAGATCCTCCTGTATAATATCCCGATCCTTCTCCGAATTGGCAATACCTCCCAGCTTTGTATCATCTGCAAACTTTATTAGCACACTCCCACTTTTTGTGCCAAGGTCAGTAACAAAAAGATTAAATAAGATTGGTCCCAAAACCGATCCCTGAGGAACTCCACTGGTAACCTCCCTCCAACCTGACAGTTCGCCTTTCAGTAGGACCCGTTGCAGTCTCCCCTTTAACCAATTCCTTATCCACCTTCTGATGTTCATATTGATCCCCATCTTCTCCAATTTAACTAATAATTCCCCATGTGGCACGGTATCAAATGCCTTACTGAAATCTAGGTAAATTAGATCCACTGCATTTCCTTTATCTAAAAAATCTGTTACTTTTTCAAAAAAGGAGATTAGGTTGGTTTGGCACGATCTACCTTTTGTAAAACCATGTTGTATTTTGTCCCATTTACCATTGACTTCAATGTCCTTAACTAATTTCTCCTTCAAAATTTTTTCCAGGACCTTGCATACTACAGATGTCAAACTAACTGGCCTGTAGTTACCCGGATCACTTTTTTTTCCTTTCTTAAAAATAGGAACTATATTAGCAATTCTCCAATCATTCGGTACTATTCCTGAGTTTACGGATTCATTAAAAATTCTTGCTAATGGGCTTGCAATTTCAGGTGCCAATTCCTTTAATATTCTTGGATGAAGATTATCTGGGCCCCCCAATTTAGTCCCATTAAGCTGTTTCAGTTTTGCTTCTACCTCAGATATGGTAATATCTACCTCTATATCCTCCTTCCCATTTGTCATGCTACCATTATCCCCAAGATCCTCTTTAGCCTTATTAAAGACTGAGGCAAAGTATTTGTTTAGATATTGGGCCATGCCTAGATTATCTTTAACCTCCGCTCCATCCTCAGTGTTAAGCGGCCCCACTTCTTCCTTCTTAGTTTTCTTCTTATTTATATGGCTATAGAACCTTTTACTATTGGTTTTAATTCCCTTTGCAAGGTCCAACTCTACTCGACTTTTAGCCTCTCTGACTTTATCCCTACATGTTCTGACCTCAATTAGGTAGCTTTCCTTGCTGATCCCTCCCATCTTCCACTCCCTGTATGCTTTCTGCTTCTTCATAATCACCTCTCTAAGATGCTTGCTCATCCAGCTTGGTCTACAACTCCTTCCTATGAATTTTTTCCCCTTTCTTGGGATACAGGCTTCCGATAGCTTCTGCAGTTTTGATTTAAAGTAATCCCAGGCCTCAACTGCCTTTAGATCCATAAGTTCTTCAGTCCAATCCACTTCCCTAACTAATTGCCTTAATTTTTGAAAGTCAGCCCTTTTGAAATCAAAAACTTAGCATATCTTCAAGCTCCTTTGTAAATAAGGATGCTTTCCTGAATCAGGGACATAGTGCAGTTTGTGATCAGAAAAGAGATTTTTCAGTTGGAACATGAATAAGTATTCTGCTGATATAAGGCATAACAAAATCCAAGATCTCTTTCCCATACTGTTGGTTCTGCAGTGCTAATATCAGTAAATATCTTATTTATTAGAAAATAAAATTAATATGGCTCAACATACTTACTCCATATGCAAGGAATATTTGCTTTATGTGAAAAAGTGCCATTTTTACATTGTTCCTCTTACTGAGGACGATGCATGTGTCAAAAAGAACAAAGCTTGACTCTTAGATCCTAGGTTCAATTGACAATAAAAGGGGGGGGGCTGAGGGGGTGTTGTTTTTTTCTTACAAGCTAGTATAATTGATATGGACATTATTTAATATTTTTGATACTACCACCAATGTGTTAGTTCCTTTTGGAACAGAAAAGAGACATTCCTTGTCCTGAGGAGCTTTTAGTCTAAAGCTATTAGGATAGTAAACATAGAACCCAATTACACTACTTTTAGTCTCTTGTCAGATTATAATGGATTTAAACGGATCTGCGAAAGTAGATGGGTCTAATTTATTTTATAATCTTGATACTTCTACTCAAAAAATCAGTGTTTTAAAGGGACACAGACAACTCAGTTCCATTAGTGTCTGAAACATTTTTCCTACTGTTGTAACACCTAAAATGATTGTAACTTGAAAGATCAAAGGGAATTAGTTAAGTCTCTTTACCTGATGTCACTTTGTGTATAGATTCTCCCCCCGATCAATTTTCCTTTGCAATATGGGAAAGGTAATGAGAGAATTGGGTTATTGTGCATGCCTTGCTGTAATTTTTCATAGCCTTATAGCTTTCTAGGATGAGAATGGATCACAGAAGTAACTTTTTAAAAGACAAATTGTTAAATCTTGATAGTTGTGTTGTTATATTACTACAGTTTAGCACAGTTACTTGCCTCTCTATGCTACTAGGAAGTTGGGAATAAGTAATTTGCAGAGCTGTGACTCTGCAAAACTCCACCTGACATCAGTTTCACTTTGTTGTCAAGACCTTAAGTCATTGAGGTGTAAAGACTTCAGCAGTTTATTTCACGTGTTATGATTGCTGTGTCTCACTGACATTTTTTAAAGATATATGCTGTGTAAATCAGAGTTCTAGTTCCACCTACAACGTTCCAGATTCTAGTTGTCATGCTAGCTGAAGTAATTTAAATCCCCAAATAATTAAGTGTTTAATCACTAAAATGACCTCTAACCTAATTATATAAAGGTGTATACATGAAAAAATTTCTATTGCTCTCAGAATTGGAAACCAAAAGGCAGATGTGTTTGGAATTAAATATTTAAACTCAAATGTATAGGTTAGTTGTCGTACAATGTCTGATAACTACTGTATGTGCTATAACTTATCCATCCATTGACAGAGTTTTCTATCACTCTAGCAGTGATGCTAAATATTAGGCAAAATTTAACACTGTATTTCTTATTTAAAAACTAATACACTGATTTGATAATTTTTTGTGCAAACTGAGTAGTTTTGTCTTTGCTCTATAGTAGCTACTCATAAACTACACTAAATAAAACCATTGTCTAAATGGAATTTAATTAAAATATTATAATAGAGCTGATAATTCAAAATAAATGATTGTCATGTAGGTGTTCCAAAGATACCCTTGCTGCCACCACTCTGTAGTGAATAGATACGTCCTTCCTGCACTCTCTCTTAACTCCACTGCGTGGAAAGGAGAACTATCTATGTGAATCAGTCTGTTTCTTGGTAGTGGTAGGATAAGTCTTAAGTTACCACAGCTGTAATGGGGGTAACCCATTCTTGAAGTCTTGAGGTTCAGGTAAATGATTCTGGAGCTGAATCTTTATGCCAACTTCCATTAGAATTTTGTTTCTCTTTATTAAAAAAACAACTTAGAGATGCTGTCAAGAAAGTTCATGCTTCTGTCTCATGTATTTTTTTTACTCTTTATTATAAGTAATGCCTGGGTTATTAAAATGACAATATCAGGGATTTCCTTTTCCACTTTCACTGTGCATCTGACAGTTCTTTCCATGTAAGTGGTTTCACTTCCTCATTTCCTATTTTAGTATGAAGATGGCCATCTCAAACTGCTATATGGGGCACCTAGTTGCCTACTCTCCCTTTGGCAATGTGATTTTTGGTCCCTCGTAAGCATTACTGTTTTATCTTTGAGACTTGCTGTTTGGAAAAACAAGTTTATTAAATCACAGTCTGAACTTCTTGGAACTTACACATGCAGAGTCTTCCATTCTCTGGACATAGGCAAAATGTCTCTCTCAGAGCTTTGCATCTCAAATACATTCTAGAATGGTGCCACAGCCTATTCCTAAAAAGATAGCTCCAGTTAACTAAAACACAAACAGTAAAAATACAACAGTAATACAAATATTATCACAACATTCAATTTCATTTCTAAATACAATGTTTTGCAATATGAAATCATTCCAGCAACTATTGCAAGGTTTCTACATTAACTTTTTATACCACCTGTATATTTTTCCCACTCCCACATGGTGGATCATCAGCAGAGTTTGAACACAGAGCTTTGAACACAGATCCACAGCACAAACCTCTTCCCAACAGTTACTCTTTTAGCTGACATGGAAGTAAGCATACTACTGTTCTTTATGTGGACTAGAGTTTAACAAGGAGACATGTTTTGCCAGTAGGTTAAATGTGTTTGCGACAATTTTTTTTGGCAAATAGTAAATACACTGAAAAATGCATTTAGTTTCAGTCAAAACAAACCTGAATAAGTAATATTTTGGAAATGTTGAAATGTGTCACTTAGAAGCAACATTTTTTCAGTTTTTCATTTTGACGAGGAAAAACCAAAAGTTCAGTGTCTGTTCAAAATGAGCTGGATTCTTTTTTGGATTTTTTTTTTTGGTTCAGCTACAAAACCAAAACAGTAATTATTCACTCAGCTGTATTTGTGACACAGCAGTATACTCTCATGGGTCTCAAACTCGAGCCTGCAACAAACATCTCCACTCTGCCATCTAACAGCAGCAGTAACCAACCCTTGCTCCATTACCCATGACCTGCTGTGGACACAGTCTACTGGAAGTCCCTTCTCAAGGGGTCTGACAGACAAAAAAGTAACCTCATGGCTCCTTATTGGCTCCCCGCCCTATATAAACCCAAAGGGTGTTCCAGGAAGTACTTAGTCAACAGCATAGGTGTCCTGTAGTTGCCACGTTCATTTCTGCTTTATGCTCTTGAACTCTGGACTCTGACCTAAGCTTGGTTTGGACCTTGCATTCTAACTTGGACTCTCATCCTTGGTATTGATCCCAGGTTGGAACTTGACTACAAACTTCTCTGCTACTCTTGGCCTCAGGTTTCACCCTGTTTTGACTCTTGGTCCCAACCGCCCTTGTCAGGATCGTGAGACTCTGGGTGTCAGGATTCTTGGTCTTTTTTACCTGGGTCTAAGAGTAGACTGTGGTGTCAGTAGCTAGGCAGCATAGCTAATGTAACTATGCTCCTGTGAAGGTTGTCTGTGGGGACTGGGATGTAAAAGCATGAGCATCACAAAATCATGTGAAGTCTGAAGCTTTTGCAGTCTTCCCAAGACCAGTTGCAGCAGGGTCCAAAATAACATTATTTGTGAGTTGGCAACACTGTTAACTATTTGGCTCATTCTGAATATGGCTAACTCCCTATCCACTTACCTATTTCTTTCCACACTTTCCAAAGACTGTCTCTATCCTCAGAATCTGGAACTAGTGGAATTCGAGAGCTGGAACAAATAGCTGATGATGCCGAGTCTTTCTCTCCTGAAAGAAGCAGGGCTTTCCATACTTAGCTTCAAGTCCAACTGAATTTATGTAATTTAAAAATATGTAACTTGTAAAACACAGTTTCAAAATCGCTGCTTTGTGCTCCTTGTGTTAATCTTCGTTCAGTTAAAGAGAGGAAAGTTCCATTTCAACAGCACTTCTCACTTAATACAGAATAGATTCTTACAGTAGCAAAATATTCAGTAACCTAGTCTGCCATTTTTGTGTTTTTCAGTTTCAGAATTACCTATTCCCACAGATATGGAAAAATAAAAACTCCTGTTATGGGATTTATGCTATTCTAAAAATGTTACAAAAAATTCTATTTTTACATGTACATCTTAAATTATCTTTAGGTATGTCTCTGAACTTGCTAGTTCAAAAATGTGGAAAGCTAGTGTGTTGCAGAAAAAACAAAATTGCTGATTTTTACTAATAACTTGTAACATGAATCATTATGCAAATCCAGAAATTCTTACATTCAGCTTCTAATACAAGGAATAACATTTTCACAGTGTACCTTTTTAAAAGGTTTGGTGCATTTCCCTTAATGACCCTAAACTTTTGAAATATCCTTCTTTGCAATCTAGCTTTTTGGAGGTTTCTGAGAAATGAAGTCTATCACTTTGCTGCAGTGGTATAGAGCAGGGTCTTAATGTGAGTATTTAATTCCGCTTTTATGAGACCAAAACAGTAAAAAGGTACTTTATCCTAGGTGCCCATTGTCCTTCCAAATTTTTTAAAACTTAAAGATGAATCGAAGAGCCAAACTCTGTGTAAAACAATAACTAAACTTAAAAGTGAAAAATTGAGACATTGAATCTGCTAAATATTGTCTTAAGTAACACTGCAAAACTCCCTACCCAAAAAACTATGTAAAAAGGTGTATTTTGCATTATGCTATGAAAATCAACAAATATGGGCTGTTGAGCAGATTCTGAATTTATGGGTCCATCATACTAGCATCTTCTTCCCTTTATATTAAGGGAGTCTGGCTTGCATACCTCTGCTGGTTTCACTATGGCATTCTGGCACAGGAAAAGATAATCTCTTAAGAAGGTGTGCCCAAGGACATTACGGGCTTCATACCATAGGTCATAACCATCAACTTAAATTCCACTTGGAAACCTGCAGACAGCCAATGCAAATTATTAATAATAACAATAACCTTTTTAATAACAAGTTCATGGTCAGAGACCTTGCTTAACAAACGGTAGAGAATACACCACCAGCCTAGTCTGTTTCCAAATGAATTTAAGATGTAGCTCCCAATAGAGTGCATTGCAGCAATCCAGTTTTGTGGTGACAAAGGAATGAATTATGGTAGCAAGAGAGAAGGCCACAACCTCCTAGTCAGAAATTGGAATATCTTTTCACTTTTCACACCCCAGGCAGGTTGCAAACCATACAAGCCTTTCATGGGCAGGAGGAAATCCATAAACAAGCTCTGCTATTATTGTTAAAAAGGGAAGTGGGCACAATCCCCACTTAATCAGTTTCACAGGACTTGCACCTGGATATCACATGCTTTCCTTCTCTTAGGCTTTCTACCCGGCAGAAAAAGTACAGCCCTCCCCACCCTCTAAACTCTCAGTGAGCATCTTAGTTTCATACTAGGAGAAAGTAGTAGCAGTCACCGTTCTTGTCCTTAAAAAAGAAACCTGGAGTAATCTGACCAGGAGACAGAGCTGATCTATCAAGGAGTGCCTCTAAACAGCCCTGTCCTATCAGCCCTGTCTGTGCCAGCCATTAACCTGGCCCTTCCCTTCTCATGTTTATAGCAACTTTATTCTTATTTAGCCTATCCACTACGTGGAGAGGAGGCAGGTATGTGGAGGTGAGGGAAGTAGGGGGAAAAACATGATTTCTTGTTTCCCTCCCTTACAAATTGCTGATGCAGCTGGTGGCAGGATGTGTCTGTCTTCTGTACTTTTAGAAAGGAATTACTTATCTATAATTGCACACTGACCCATCTTCCTTCCCTGGAGAGCTGGATCATGCTATGTTCTTAAATTGGGACCCAGAAAAAGAACAAACTATAGAACAATACAGAATTCTGTGAAACTCTGAGCTATGTGGCAGAAATAATGTTTATGGAAACCCCCTTTCTGGGTAGCTGTGATTATTTTTTTTTCATAATTTTTCATAATTTTTTTTCAATTTAGGTTTCAATCCCACAACCACATTTGCATGCTTAATTGCAAGTGAATAATTCCACTGAACTGTTTAAATTAAGTGTGTTTAAGTCTTTTCAGGATTGAGGCCTAAATTATATGCTGGAGTCTAAGTAGCTTTCTATAGGATGTCTATACATGTATATACATGTCTATAAAAAAGGTATAGTAAAAATTCTGTCATTGAGATTGAGGGTATGTCTACACTGCAAAAAAACAACAACCCTACAGCAGTGAGTCTCAGAGCCTGGGTCAAATGACTGTGGAGCTAATAAAGCAGTGTAGATGTTCCCATTTGGGCTGGAGTCCAGGCTCTGAGACCTGGTGAGAAGGGAAGCCTGGGTCCCAGCCTGCATGGGAATGTGTACACTGCTATTTTTAGTCCTGTATCATGAGCCCATGACAGTTTACTTGGGCTCTGAGATCTGCTGCCGCAGGGTTTTTTGCAGTGTAGATGTACCCCGAGAGTCCTAGAGAAATGCCTCCACCTAACAATCAAAGCATAACCTTCTTTCCTGAGGGAATTAGTTCACATATCCCTCTAGAATGAATAGTTTTCTCTTTAAAATAAATATAGTAGAACTAGAAATATTTGAAAAATCTGCAGAATTGTAAATTACATTGATTATTTACAGCAACATTAGCGGTAATGTCCATCTTCAGCATTTGGGTGGGAGTTGGAAAATATTGGCATTTGAATATTAGCTGCTTACGCTAAAGTAAATAATTCTGCAGCATTTTCTACTAAGCTGGTGTTAGTATTATGTGTTTGTAGCAAATTCTCCTGGAGTGACTCCTTATGCTAGCACAGTAGAGTTATGGACTTTCCTTGCATTAACTCTTTTATAATTTCAATAGCTGATAGATAAATTTTAAAGAAGCAGATTTAGCTGTGAGTCTTAATGCTGCAAACTTTGTTTAAAATTGTTCTTGGGAATCCCATTATCAAGAAGCCTAAATAATACCTTTCTAAAGATTAGCTTTTTTGAGTAGCTAGAAAACAATAAGATTATGTACCATTTCGTAAAGTATAGAAGAATTTGGGTGAATATCTCAGCTAAAATTAATACAGTGGTACCTAGTAGTGAGAGAGCTATACAATTGGGTCAGTTAAATTTTAGTCTTAAGAAATCCGATTAAAATGCCTAATGAGATTTGACTCTTGGCAGCTGTATGCTACATTACAAAAAATGGTATGAGGTAGAGAAATTCACTGTTCTGGCTACCCAGAAAATTTTAAGGGAGATGTATTCGATAATTATAGAGAGAGTCTCATATCCTCTCAATGTGAAGTTTTTCCCCAGACTTCTAAGATTAGATCTTGCAATCCATGTTTAATAAAGCCTCAATATAAGCATTCTGTATGACTTTAAAAATTATAGAGAAAATCTAGTATGATTTTGTATTTATAAATTTTGGTCCCCATATACCCTAACTTCCATCTGTTATGTCTTCCCTTGCCCTCTCTTGTTGTTGCTTAGACTAAGCTATTTGGAGTAGGGGCCATGTCTGTTTTCTAGTTATGACACCTAGCACACTTTTGAGGGCACAGTGAATGCATTTCCTTTTGTGTAAACTTGAGGAGCACCTAGAATTGGAGGAACCTTGTTTTGTCATATTGTGTAATGGGAACTTTTGTTTTTGTGTTCTTGTTTTTAAGTCTTTTATTTCTGACTTTGCTGCTAGACCATAGTGTTTTGCTCAAAGAGAAAACAATTACATCTTGAACTGAATTGGCTAGAAGAAGATTCCATGATTAGTTAGCATCAGTGCCCTATTTATTGTGTAGCCAGGAAATGTATTTCTTGTTACAGAACTGTTCTTCAAAACTTAAACTGTCATATTTTTTTGAAATATCTAGCCCTAGTTATGATGATTCTACTGAAAACACATACAGGAAGATATACAGGAATAATATGAGTAGAAGAGGCAACCAAATCCTCAAATCTCTAGATGACTAAACTTGAGAATATTGGCCAGTGTTTCTATCCCACAATCCCAAACTCTCTGTTCAGCTGCCAAAGGCCTCAATTCCAAAACATGGCGACTTCCATACAAAAATATGTGGTGTACTGAAATATGATGATAGTGTAAAATAGAATTTAACAGGTTTCAGAGTAGCAGCCGTGTTAGTCTGTATTCGCAAAAAGAAAAGGAGTACTTGTGGCACCTTAGAGACTAATAAATTAATAAATAGAATTTAACGTAAGTGAAAGTAATACAGAAGAAATTGATTAACAAACCTCTTTTTTTTTTTTAATTCAATGAAGCTGTTGTAAAATTTCCAGAAATTTTGGTGCACCTTGCTATGGTGCACACAGGAGCTTGCTTACAATAAGGACCCCTGCAAATGCCAACTTTTAGGGTGGCAGAGATCTTTGCTATTTCTGGTATTTTCTTCAGAATTTAAGCTTTTGTAAAAGATTCTAGTCTTCTGACACAAGATATGCTGCAAAGTGAGAACTGCCATATTCTTTTCAGTGGGGGTTAGTTTTTACGCCTTATGATGACAAGTTAAATCAACATAGCCAAGCATTTCATTTTGGATAATTTGATGGCAGAAAGAAGAATTGAAGAATCTGTTTTTTCATTAGAAAACGTTGGAAAAAACAGTGGTTTTGAAATTGTAGATGAAATATAACTTTTTTTCTGGTTATTAAAGTTAGAACATAAAGAACGGCCAAATTGGATCATACCAAAGGTTCATCAAGCCCAGTATCCTGTCCTCTGATAGTGGCCAATGGCAGGTGCCTCAAAGGGAATGAACAGACAGGTTATCAAGTGATCCATGCCCTGTCACCCAATCCCAGCTTCTGGCAAACAGAGGCTAGGGACATCATTCCTGCCCATCCTGGCTAAAAGCCATTGATGGACCTATCTTCCATGAATCTGTCTAGCTCCCTTTTGAACCCCGTTATAGTATTGGCCTTCACAACAACCTCTGGCAAGAGTTCCAGAGGTTGACAATGCATTGCATGAAAAAAAATACTTCCTTGTGTTTGTTTTAAACCTGCTACTTATTAATTTCATTTTGTGGACCCTTGTCCTTGTATTATGAGAAGGAGTAAATTACACTTCCTTATTTACTTTCTCTGTACCACTCATGATTTTATAGACCTCTATCATATCCCCCCTTAGTCGCCTCTTTTCCAACCTGAAAGTCCCAGTCTTCTTAATCGCTCCTCATATGGAAGCCGTTCTGTATCCCTAATAATTTTTGTTGCCCTTTTCTGAACCTTTTCCAATTCCAATACATCTTTTCTGAGATGGGGCAACCACATCTTGACGCAGTATTCAAGGTATGGGCATACCCTGGATTTATATAGAGGCAATATGATATTTACTGTCTTATTATCTATCCCTTTCTTGATGATTCCCAACATTCTGTTAACTTTTTTGACTGCTGCCACATTGAGTGGATGATTTCAGAGAACTATCCACAATGACTCCAAGATCTTTCTCTAGTGGTAGCAGCTAATTTAGACCCTATCATTTGTGTGTGTGTGTGTGTGTGTGTGTGTGTGTGTGTGTGTGTGTGTGTGTGTGTGTGTAAATAAAATTAGGATTATGTTTTCCCATGTGCATTACTTTGCATTTATCAACATTAAATTTCCTCTGCCATTTTGTTGCCCAGTCACCCAGTTTTGTGAGATCCTTTTGTAGCTCTTCACAGTCTGTCTGGGACTTAACTATCTTGAGTAGTTTTCTATCATCTGCAAATTTTGTCACCTCACTTGTTTACCTCTTTTTCCAGATCATTTATGAATATGTTAAATAGGACTGGGCCCAGTACAGATTCCTGCGGGACACCACTCTTTACCTCTCTGAAAACTGACCATTTATTCCTACCCTTTGTTTCCTATCTTTTTAACTAGTTACCAATCCATGAGAGAACCTTTCCTCTTATCCCATGACTGCTTATTTTGCTTAAGAGCCTTTGGTGAAGGACCTTGTCAAAGGCTTTAGATTTTCAGAAATGCACTGTATCTACTGGATCTCCTTTGTCTGTATGCTTGTTGACCTCCCCCTCCCACCCCCCCAAGTTGATCTATCTGGAAGGAGACTGGGAGCTGGAATTGTGGATTTTTCATGATAGAAAGATGCATGTAGGGTCTGAAGAATCAAGGGGAGAACGAGAGATAAAATAGCTTGTCATTTTCTGTGACAAGAATAAGTCTATCTAGTAAGCAGTTCACAGCAATAAAAAATCTGTAGAGGTTTCAATTTTCAGCTACTAGATTTTGAATTGTATTAATGTTTTAATTAATATTTATCTATAAAAAATCTCTGACGTTGGAAGGAAAAATGTACCTCTTCCAACTCTTGAGCCCTCCTGCCCTCCCTTCTGCAAATGACTGCGTCTTACCATAGATACTGGGACACTTATTTAGGGGACTAGTCTCTCTCTTAGGAAGAAACAAGTAATTTAAACCAATAGGAAAGCAGAACTTCACTCTTAACATTCCAATAGGATTTAGAATCACATATAATTCTTTATATCTTACGATAGATTGAGACACCTACTCACCCAGCAATCTATCCTGAGTGGTGGAAATTTTTTCTTTTTTCCTCCAGAAAGGCACAGAGGCCACTTTATTATATCTGTTCCCTTGGGTTATATGGCTTTTGACTCTCCTAATGGTCTAAATACCTTTTCTAGAAAGTGAGCTTTCTGACTTTCATGTATAAAGTCGAAGCCAAAGTGTGTAAACTCTGAATATTCTAAACTCTTTTCAGAGAATAAGAATTAAAGGTAGACTTTTCATCATTCTTCGAGGGGAGCCGGCTGACAACATATTGCTGGATCTCCTTTTGTTTTACAACTGTCAAACCACATTAGAAGACAAGTACATTAAATACTTAATGTTGTTCTTCCCCGTAGGCAATTGCTGGAATTTCCACAGGGATGTCATTTAATTACTAATGGAAGAGGTGGTAAATTACACACACTTGGCATAAATTGGCTGCAGATATTTGCAGGGCTCTACATAAGAGCTCCCCAAGTCACCATGCAACTGGGAGGCTACATCTTGGGCCCTTGTGTGCAGCACGGCCCTCCCACAGGGTGCTCAGTAGCTCTAACACACACAGTGCTTCGCTCGCTATGCAGGAGCACGCCGTCACACTCTCTTCTGGGAGTTGTCGTTTACCTCCTCCATTTGAGCAAACTGGGGACTATAACACCGAGACTGCTCAGTTAGCTATTGCTGCTGATATGTGATTCAGAAAGCAGAGTTGCAGCTTCAGGGCTGGGTGACAATCTCTCTGTTCTTGTGAGTGTGTGCCGCAGAGACCTGCGTGGATAATTGTATCTGCATCCAAGGTGCGAGCTGCAAAAATGGTCTGTGCATATAAAGCATCTATCTTCATATTTTCAGGTCCTATCTCCACTGTTATACTGAACTTTTAAAACTGTATCTGGGGGCTACTTTGTTGCTGGGGGACCCTGGGTACATATTACAAATTACAGTATAAATACTAATTGAGCATTGTGACAACATAAATCTCATTCCACTATTCTGGCAATTTCTTAATGAGCAGAACAAGGTGAAGAATTGTCCATTGAACTATGTAAAGTAACTGTCTAGAATTAATTTACTCCTCAAACGCTCATTAGATTAATATACTAGGCTTCATCTTACAATGATTTGAGCAAGAATTAAAATTTTCTGTCTGTTTTCTATCATATGCTACTCTATCTCCTGAGTGTTCACATTGGAACACAAGCAGTGTAACAGAGTAATATGTAGGGTATGTCTACACAGCAGTTAGACACCTGTGGCTGGCCCGAGTCAGAGGCTTCGGACTCTCAGAGCTTGGATTGCAGGACAGCATTTGGACTCGAGGTGGATCCCGAGCTCTGGGACCCTCCCCCGGCCACACTCCCCACTGACTGAGTCTGCTATAATGACAGGTCTTGTGATGTGGTGGTTGAAACATACGTCCCTCAGTGGTTTATTCACATTCTGTTTGAGCAGTTTCTCATAAAACTGCTGCCACTTCTAAATGACCTCACCGTCTTCAACCAGTACTCTTCTCTTTTTATCTTTGACATACTTCACAGTTCCCAAGTCTTTTGTGCTTCTTTGCCTGATCTTGGCTAATCTATATATTCCTTTCCATAGTTCTATATATTCCCCACCCCCCAAAAGAGTTTTCGTGGTCGAAGTGGGTTTCACGCCCTAGAAAATGCCTCCTGCAGCTGGTATAATATCTATCCATCTATCATCTATCATCTATCTATGAATGATCCAATCCTCTGACAGATAAACTGCTACCGCTTTCCTTTTTGTGGCAGAATCATTCTTAATTGAAAGTGGGGGTGGGAAAGGCGAGTGTCTGGCACCTTATAACCAGACTGCTCCAGACAGATGGGGCTCATAAACTGTCTTAGGCAGTCCAACTGGGTGAAGGAACTCCAATTTCAAATCAAGAACATCAGGCCTGGCCAACTGATTTGTAAAAGTTGTGCCAATCACATATGCTCTATGGGTATGTCTACACAGTCTGTGGAAACAAGCCGCCCAGCCCAGGTCAGCAGACTTGGGCTAGCGGGGCTCATGCTAATGTTCTTAAAAATAGCTGTGTAGACAGTGCTTTGAACTGGCTACTCAGGTTGGACTTTGGGCTCTGAAGCTTAGGGAGGAGGGTAGGTTTCAAAGCCCAAGCTCCAGCCAGAGCTGTAGCTTCAAAGCACTATCTACACTGCTATTTGTAGAACACTAGTTTGAGACTTGCTAGCCCAAGTCTATCGATCCAAGCTAAGAAGCTTGTTTCCATAGGCAGTGTAGACATAACCTGTGGGTCTTTGTATTCAGAGAGTCAGTACAAAGTGAGGGCATCCATCAGAAATGATGCATAATCACTTTGTCTGATGTCTGGGGAAATGGGAAGATGCTACTGCGTTCCAGGTGC
This sequence comes from Dermochelys coriacea, assembly GCF_009764565.3. Taxonomy (NCBI): domain Eukaryota; kingdom Metazoa; phylum Chordata; order Testudines; family Dermochelyidae; genus Dermochelys; species Dermochelys coriacea. The sequence continues at coordinate 213,946,948 of NC_050069.1, forward strand.
ATTCGGCTAAAGAAGGTGAGCCCACCAACTATATTTGGCTTCCCTGAATGTGAGAATGGTGCCTGGGAAATGAAGAGAAGTAGATGAGTTTTGAAAAGGAGAGTGCATGTTTTCTGCATACAAGAGACAAAATGGAAGGATCAAAATCCATGAACATCAGGGTGGGTTACAAGATGTATTATGGCTCTGCATCAAGGAGGAATAGAGTAGGAATAATCGTATCAGAAATATTACAGGGTAAGGTTGTGGACATCCAGAGGAAGAGTGATTTGCTGGTGAAAGTTAAAATTGCACTGAGCAGAGAACAAATATTTAATGTTACATGCAGATATTGTGCTGCAGGTTTGTTGTATGATTGAGGGGGATGAGGAATTCCAGATAGTGTTGAACCAAGTTATAAGTGAAGTACCGCAAACTAATTACTTGACTGTTTTAGTAGATCTCAACAGGCATGTGGGAGAACACAGTGAGGGCTATGACACTTGTCATGAAGGACGAGCCTTTGGAATCAGAAATGAAGCTGGTGAGGATTTGTTTGGGTTAATCAGCCCAGGCCTGATTGTTGCCAATATATACTTCATAAAGAGGGAGGAGCTCCTAATTACATACAAAACTGGTACCATCAGGTCCCAGATTTATTACTTCCTGACAAGAGGAGGAGGTCTAAAAATGTGCGACAGTAAAGTGATCTGAGGAGAGCATATTGTGGAGCAACATAGATTGCTTGTAATGGACTTCTGTGTGGGTGGTATTGGTGGCCTTTGATATACAGACTAGATCTGTCCTTAAATTCTCTGACCCTGTCATTGAGAACTTGACACACACAATTAACTTAGCCCTCCAAATAAGCCTTCAACAGAATGTTTGATGCAGCTCTTGGCCAATGCAGTGATATTAGTGGAGGATGGACCATTTTGTGTTGGTCCCTAGTTTAATATAATTCCTTCTGCCTAAATGAAGGAGCAGCACTTATTGGCTATGGAAGGTAGTGTACAAGTGGAAAGATAGTTATTGTGTGACCTGAGCATATACTTCCTGTGACACAGACTCCTTGGCAAAGGACTTCTACCTCAGACCTGACACACTTACTGGGCCAAACATATCTTGTGGAATATGTATCCATAAGGTATCTACAAAAAGCTTGTAACTTGTCAGGGTTCATATACATTGTAAGATGTATGGAGGATAATATTTAAGGAAAATGCATTTATAGTGAAAGTTTACTTTACGGACATGGAGTAAAAGTTAATCTCCAGGATAATTTGTCTTGGTGATTGCCTATTCAAGCAGGAAGGAGTTGTCACCCTGTCCTGGTTGATGATATAATGCAAGGCTCAATTATCTAGCATTGTTCCATCCCAAGACTTTCAATGGAACACCACCAGAGAAACTGCAAACAATCGAAATCACGTGAAGGTACAAAAGGAACGCTGCAACAGATAGAGAATCACCCTGCCTATGAATAAAGACAAGATACTGTTTCAGTGTAACACAGTATGGGGAAAGGCACTCTGTATCCATTCACCGAGGAAACATCTTGTGGATTGAGGTTGTGTGACGGGTTCCCTTCGGGGTGCCACCTGGGAATGAGCTACCACTGAGCCCGCCTGATCCACCAGCCTGAGCTCCCTTTACACTGTATTGCTGAGGCAAGCCAGTCAAGCCCTCCCTCAGGCTTCAGACCGCACTTTACAAGCGCGCATACAGGTAGGGACGCACCCAGCTACAGCTATACACACAGATGCTGAGATCAGCTCTGCATGGGAAGGCTCAGCTAAGGAACTGCCCAGTCACTCACGTGCACCCCCCCCCCCCGAGTGTAAACCCAAAATTCTACCATTTTGGCTGCACAGAGAACTGTACAGCATAAGCTCATGAAATTTGCCCCCACCCTCAATGTGGAGAGAGATGCACAGCTTTCTGCCCCAAGTTATAATTTCCACACACACTGGTTTTAGACCAAACAAAATAAGTTTATTAACCATAAAAGATAAATTTTGAAGTGATTATAAGTGAGGCTGTGTTTTATTTCTGGGTATTTTTAGTAAAAATCATGGACAGGTCACTGGCAGTAAACAAAAATTCACAGCTGTGATCTGTCCATGACTTTTACTGAAAATACTGGTGAATAAAACTGGGAGGGGGAGGGAAGACTGCACTGGGGCCCCATGGGTGCTGGGGGGGCTCTCTATCTGCTCTGTGCCTGCCTCCTCCCCCCAGCAGCAACGGAGTTTGGGTGTGGGAGGGGGTAGTGCTATCTCTGAGAGGTTTTTATTGTACAAAGTTCCTGGGGTAATCCCTGTGCTTGTGTGTATTTTCTCAATGAGCTATTAACATTGTTTTGCCTTTTTACTGTTGCACCTGAAAGGCTCCTTGTGGGTGTTTTTCAACCTCACATTTTTCAGTAACACATACACAGCCAAACTTTAGAACTTCACATACAATGATAGCACATACAATCCAATGAGATATTAATATCAAGCAGATCAAGACTTTTAGAAGGCATACTTTGTACAAAACATATCCTAATTACATGACAGTGGTGAATATTGGGGTACCAGGATGTCACAAGTGGTTTTTCTCATGAGTTTGGATCCTGGTTCCTGTGAAGCCGGCCAGTTCTGCAACAGATTGCACTCTGTGTGTGTGTGTGTGTGTGTGTGTGTGTGTGTGGTGTGTGTGTGTGAGGTCATTTTATTGGATGGGAAAATTAACTATTAATAAATGTAGACCTAGGTTTGCATTTTATGATTTGGCTTTGTATTATGACCATTTGTTTCCACTGCACTCTCTTGTTTCCAATTAACTCGCCATTCTTTCTTAAATAAATCCTACTTATAAATGCAGTGTGATTTTACAGAAGCAGTGATTTAAGAAAAACTATGGTGCACACTGCTCCTTTGGGGGCAGAGGATCTGGGATTTCTGAGTAGCAAGTGTTGAGCTGGAGATCACAGAAGAACACTTCAGAGACTCAGGGACTGGAGTGCCCCTATTTTTAATCTGCAAGACAAAGACAAAGCTGGTATAGCCCAGAGGAGAGTGCATGAGTGGCTAACACCCAGCCACCATGGCCAAGGCTTCCTCTTGCTGGAGGCGGGGTGACTCAGAGTCCTGGGTTACCTGAGAACCATCACACTTCCCACACTTCTCCAGAAAGTCTGAGACACATTCAAAAGAGCTGTACAGACTGTAACAGAGGAGGAAGAAGTAGAAAGTTACATGAAAATAAGAGGACCCAAGGAAAAGAAGTGTGCAAATGCATAATCAGAGTAGGGTAACACAGTGTGTAAAGGAGGGAAGGATGTGTAATATTTAATTTTTGCATGGAAAGGAGATTAGTAGCTGAAAGAATCATGCAGTCGGATTGTTGGCTAAATTGGATTGTTAGCCCAAAGATGTTCAGTGATAAAAACGTCCTTTCTGGAACTTTGGAACCTCTTCTCTTTACGTCAAATAAAACTAAAACTCTGAAAACTAAATGGAAATGGGCAGTCATTATGAAATCTTTTAAGACATTTCCAATACATTAAATTTAATCTACTAAAAATTCTCCAAAACGTACAAATATTGCATTAATTATTCCTGTTCTGTTTTTTATTTCAGACCAGTCTTTCCATATGGGGATGGGGAAGCCTTGGTGTTGTGCTCTTTCTAGTAACTTTTGGACCCTTTGCTATATTTTACTTTGCGTTTTATATCCTCTGCTTTGTGGGTGGGTAAGTATACTCTATTGTGGATTATAGTGTATTTTGTAAGTTTTTAATTTAATTTACCATTTTAAAAAGAACACACGAGAACTAAAACTGAGAAAAAGGGTAGAAATACACCAATAGGAAGCTATCAAGACATGAAACATATCCTACATTTTCTCAGATGCTTCACGTGTTCACAGCAGAGTACATTAATTTATCATTTTTTCTTTGGCTAATGGAAAAACTTCTCATTAAATAAATGAAGAAAATAAAATTATCCTCTGCTTGCTGCTTTCTTATTTACTTCATTACAGTATTTTACATAGCTGATACATTTTTACTTAAGCTGTTTATTTCCCTTCTTGAAAATTTATGAACAAACTACTATGAAATAAAAAGGGAAACTGGAAATAAAACAAACAGAATTTATTTTCCACTGAATGGTGCTTATTACAATATCTCCACCCAAGTTTGAGCAGTAACCATTTCTTTGACTCATTACTTGTCATATTGATTTCTTACATTTTAGCAAAAAAAATTGAAAATAAATAGGCATGCAATGACTGACTTTACTATGTTCAGTTGATCATTACCTTCAATTACTGTACTGATTACTTGGCCAAGGACCATGAGATAACTGTACTTTGTCCATTTCCCTTATCAAAATCCCATTTCTCTGTTTTTTTTATGTATATGCTAGTTAACTCAGCAACTCCTATTTGAATGCCAGTCTTCCTTGGCAACCTCACTTTCAGCTACATATCCAAAGAGATGGCCTGAGAGTGTAATTTTGTCTGAGGAAAGAGCTGGTGATATTCTAGTTGTGTTTAGCTCCAGTATTATAGTGGGTTTTACTACGTGTGATATAATTAAGGTTGCAATTTGTTTTTATTTCTATACTTGTATGTAAACCAAAATTATATATTTTGTTAATGTATATCCTAAACTATATAATACGTATTGTGGTAGTAACCCTGTCTGTTGTAAACAGCCAGGAAATTCCCCCTTCCTTTTTCAATTTATGATGCATTAGTGCTATATATTTGTGTGTGTGTGTGTGTGTTTCAATATGTATTGAGTTTTAGTCTGCTTAGCATATTGTCAACTGTAGTAGTCTTTCTGCAGGATGTTTTGGCAGTAGGTTATATTGACAGGTGTAGTAGCTTCTGAGAGGGTGCTTAGTAGCTAGAGTAATTAAAAGTAGGGCACAGTATTTCTCATAACCATTTTGGAGTCTAGACCCTTTGAGAGCACGAGGGTCAGTTTTATGGAGTTGTACAACCTGGTTAAAACTGAATTATTCCCAGAAAACACTTCCCTAGAAGGAGTGGGCTTTTAGGCATGTATGGCTAGGGTATTTTTTTATTGGTACGTCCAGTTGAGCGCTGATATAAAGAAACTAGTATTTTTAAGTTTTGTTATGGGTTCACTGCTCAATGCGAAGATGATCTGAAAAGTTTTGTCCAGCTATACTGAAAGAAGGATAGGAGACACTTTATATGGTTTTAATGAAGCCTCAACTCTACTATTAGGTATCTGGGATAAACTGGCAGATAAAAGTGTACAGTGCAGGTAACCCCATGTTCATTCAATATCTACCTGGGGGGCTTCTGCCAGCATCCCCCCTTTTTCCATCCAGGTCCCCCAGCCAACCCATGGCTGGGACCTTACCATCCCCCAAGGTTAAGGTAGGCTAAAAGGAAGGAGGGTTGGCTCCCTGCCGTACCATTCATAGGAGCCCCGAGCCTCCCCCCATTCCGTTCCTTTATCCAACTCCTCCTTTTTAAGTCCTTTACCAAGGCATTTGTCCGCTCATTGTATACCTTTCTTATGGAGTACCTGCACTGAATATTTGCTCCATGCTTATATAATAAGTTGTGACATATAGCCTAACTCACTTCATGCCTCACATCAGCAAAGCCCTCCCTGAACCTGCTGTGGGTAAGGCAAAACCCTGCTTTCCCCCAGACTAATCTGGTGGTGAAAGAAAAATTCCTTCCCAGCCCTTCCAAAAAAGGAGTGGCTAGAGTAATGCCCACTGCAGGTCCTGGTATATTGCCACCTAAGGGGGAAGGAGGGGGAGAGCTGCTTCTCCTGCTCTGTGGAAAAGGGCTTTTTCTGCCCGGGCTTGCCTCTTTTTAACTCTTTCGGTCCCAGGGGATGAGTGAGCGTGGCCACATTGACCCATTTCCCCCTGTTGCAGTAGCTTCTGACCTCTCCTATCCGCTGGCGCCCCCCGCCCCAGTAGAGTACTGTTCCCTTTCCTTCCGCCAGCTGGACAACATCCTCCCCCCTTAAAGGTGCGGTGAGTATCTTAAATCTATTGTCTTATCAGTATTAAGAATGTTGGTCCACTGAGTAAGAAGTACTGCCCACAGGAAAGCGCATGAAGTGCTGTATGGCTCCTTCACTTGAGTAGTTTATCAATATTTTGAGGTAGCATGTTTTTGCTTTTGACAACTTTGTCTCTGAAAGTTTGAAATCATGTATGTGTCGGCTTCCCCCTTACCACTGATATTTGGGGCAGTGAGCACATAATGTGTAAACTAGTTCATTTAAAAAATCTATTTGCAGCATGTTAAAATGTTTATAGATAGTTCCTTCATTTATTACCACTTCCTTATTACAATGTAATCTGAGAAATTCTCAGAAATGGAAACTGCACTAATATCTAGTTTCTGTTCAGTTTCAACTCCCAGGCTGCATTGCTTGGCTTGTCAAACCTATCATACTGAGGAACCAAAGACGACAATTCACGTAGTCAGTTTACCATCTTTGATTATTCATTATTGTAGGTAGCTTGGCTGTTACATCTTGTACATTTCACCAAGCCTCATCAACATCCGCCTGAAAGCTAATTTCATTTTATGGTAATATCCGATGAAGTGAGCTGTAGCTCATGAAAGCTTATGCTCAAATAAATTTGTTAGTCTCTAAGGTGCCACAAGTCCTCCTTTTCTTTTTGCGATACAGATTAACACGGCTGCTACTCTGAATACTCTATACTGTTATAGCAGATTTTTCCAGCCATCTTCCTGGTATTTATTTATTGATGTTGGTAGATGTTAAATCTCAGACCTCAAGTGGAATGTTATTACTTTGAATTTACTGTGCACAAGGTTTCCTGCCTTTCTTTCTACCTATCCCTACTTAGTGGTGGTAATCTTTTCAGGAGCATGATACTTGGTTAATTTAAACTGTATCAGTATGTGAGGAACAGAGCTATGTGTATGGAACAGTTGAAGCTAGATTGTATCTGAATTGTTCCTGTCTGCATTTTCTTCACTAATTAATCTGATCCAAATTATGTAAGATTCCAAATACTCTTCCTCTGATACAAAGGTATGTAAGTACTTGTCATGATTCATTAAAGTAAACAGTTTTAAGCTGTTGTTTAAGGTAAATTACTCATCTATACTTAGCAATTAAATAATATGCTGTGTAGTATATCTACCTTTATACCAGAAAGAAACAAACCTTAATACTTTGGGAGGTCTTCCTACACCCAATTCATCTTTATCATCCTGAACAAAACACATAGCACACAACAATTTTGGGTATGGATCTTTGCTTGATTCCTGTATATATTTATATCTCTGTTTTTTCCTATTTGGCGTGCACAGTCTTATCAGTTTGTATAGTTTTTTCCTCACAAGTATTTCAAAGACTATATACTTTATGTATTCATGTCACTTCAATGTTGATGTCAGGACAGTATCAATCTTTGTCTATTTCTTCATTGTATATGCTAGTTAAATAAAAATGCTTTGTTAAATCATATGGCAATAGTTTCCTTTTTAAATGTGATGAACTCTAGCTAACTGCACATTTTATTTTATTTTAGTATGCTGTAGTCATCTTACAACCGTTGTTCCTCAGCACGTTTGTGGAATGATATTGGAACTCTTATTTTTATACATATGCATAGCTATAATTCTGAAGTTCTTTTCTGCTTGATATTTATTTTTTTTTTATTTTCAGACTGATTTACAAACATTTAGCTTTTTTTTGTAGTGCATCAATTCAGGATCAGGTAAGCTATCACATTAGGAAATTTAGCATTTCCAGAAGCAGGAGGCAAAATATTGGCATCATTTATGCAAGTTACATAACATAAAACCATAGAACATCTGTTTCCACAAAATATTTTTTGCCTCTACTTCAAGTATTGATAACTCCTTTGACCTATGTGCTGGACCCTAATTCTAGCATCTCCCCTTTCTTTGAACATGTGAACATCTTTACTCCTGGGGGAATTGTGTGCCACTGCACAAACACAGAATTAATGTCCCTGCAGATCCCCCCCCCCCTGCAGAATAATTGATTCTGATGGATAGGTAAAGGGAAGCCGTGAGAGGGGTCATGCTGTAATTAAACTTTTTGCCCACCGGGGCTGATGTGGTACCAGGAGAGAGAGAGCAGCTGGCTCAGAGGCTGCAGCAGCCAGCTGAGGAGGAGAAGGGGCAGAGGCTACCTTTCTCAGATTGAGGTGAGGAGGCACAGGATATGGGGGGGATGAACAGAGCGGGGCACATGGGGTTGCTAGCACAGACTGGGTTTCAGAAGGGCTAGTGGGGGATGACAGACTGGGGAGGGGGCATATGAGCTAGTGGGGTGACAACATTGAGCCAGAGGGTTAGTAGGAGTCGGGGGGGGGGGTGGTGCAGGACTACATGGGGATAGGAGAATGGGAGTGCAGGGCTACATGGGGATATGTGCACATGTGCCTGACTGGATGGGAAAGGCTGAGGTCAGCCAGGGTCTGCATGGGGGAGGCTGTCCAGCTCCTTAACAATCCCTCCCTGCTCCCCCCCAAATAAATCCTGTTCCGTACTTCTGCCACCCACACCCAGCAGCCCTCCTGGTTCACTCCCACACTCCTTCCCAGCTATTACTTTCCTCTTACTCTATTGCCCCTGACTCCTGCAAGCCTTTGGACTGCTTCTGAGAGGTGCAGGAAATACATTTCTGTATTGTAGTTTATATAAATTAATACTCAGAGTTCTGTATTAGTATGCCTAGTAAGAAATCTGTTTATCAAAAAAACATTTCCTGAATCTTTTTTGTTGTCTGTATTTTTAGACATACTTGCTGACAGGTATGTTGAAATAAATTACCAAAATAATTGACATTGGTGTGATTATGTTGTTTTGACAAAAAAATAAAATATGCAGAATTTTGCAGAATTTTAAAATATTGTGCACACAATTTTAAATTTTGGTGCAGAATTTCCCCAGGAGTAACATCTTTCCTCAGTTTTTTCCTTTGGATCCTAAGTGGTGCTAGGCGAAATGGCAGTTATTTGCTGGAATTGAATTTTAATTGTGTAGCCATAGGTGTGACGAAGCGGGACTGTTCTTAATGTTCCCTCTGAATAATGTGGGGGTGCCTCAGTTTCCACTATGCAGTTCTTAAGTGTCTAGGTGGTGGGATAAGGGTGTATGATTGTTGCAGAGCCCTAGAGGGCAGGTTTGTGCAGGAGTCTGGACACAGAGAATGCCCAACACCCTGTTTCCTGGCCACTAATGTCCTGGCCCTTCCCCCCTGCAAGGTGAGAGCTAAAGGGTTAGAGAACAAAGGGATCAGGTGACCTCCTGGCCTGGGAAAGGGACAAAGCCTAGAGGAGGGGGGGCTGGAGAGAGTTTCAGTTTGGGGCTGGCTGGGGACAAGGAGTGAAGTGCAGATGTGGTTGTCTGGCTCACTGCTCCCAAAATAGACCCGGCGGAGGGGTCCTGTTCTCTGTACCTACAAGCTCTGTTTTTGACTGTGTTCCTGTCATCTAATAAACCTTCTGTTTTACTGGCTGGCTGAGTCACGTCTGACTGCGAAGTTGGGGTGCAGGATCCTCTGGCTTCCCCAGGAACCCGCCTGGGTGGACTCGCTGTGGGAAGCGCACGGAGGGGCAGAGGATGCTGAATGCTCCAAGGTCAGACCCAGGAAGGTGGAAGATGTGTGAGCTGTGTGTCCTGAAGACAGTCTGCTCAAAGAAAGGAGACTTCCCAGAGTCGTGACTGGCTTCATAGGGAGCAGTTCCAGAGCATCGCCCATGACAATAGGCTTTGAAGCTAACATCTTGGATTTCTTTTGCTCACGTGCTTAGACCATCTGACTCTTACTTTGTGGCTGCAGGGAATGTCTTCTGGCCCGTTAGGCTTACCTATCAATATCTTACCAATGAGTCCCTTTTTGTTGCTGGGATCTTAAATTACAACTGTCGTTTGCCTATGTTTTTTAGATGCAGCCCAAATTGGGAATGATGCTGAAGCTGCTTTTGATCCTTAAATAGTCTTAATTTGTTATCACCTTTAGGGATATAATTCCTTAAGGGAGAGAATAGTCCAGATAAATCTGGAGCTAGATGGATGAGAATTTCAGCTCCCATCACTATTCTGTTTTAAACATTTTTCCTGAAGAGCTAGTCTTGCAGTTTCCTTTATGACAGGGTTACAACTCTCTAATACTTTCAAATGTAAACAAACCATAGGGTCTCCCCCTTTGTATTCATCAATGTGTCTTCTGTGGTGTCTGATAAGGAGTTGAGGCAAACATTACTTTTTACAGTGCGTCAGTTAGTGTCCTTTTTAACTTATGTAAAACGGTGGCTGCTTCATATTGATAAAAGGCTGAAATTATCACTCTGCATCTCTACTAACACAATGTGGACACTTTTGGACACAATTTGTTGTCCCAACTAGGTGGGCATGTGAACCTCTACCTTTGCAGTTAAGCTTCAAACTGCTGTGGAATGGATGTTTATGGCATATTGATATTGAAAAGAGAAGACAGAAACAGCAGTTAATGGTACAAATGCTCTTTCATACTCCTTATTTGCCAGTCTATTGCCCACATGCCTCTCTCATGCTTGAAGTTTTTAACTGGGAAGAGCATTCAACTTAGTCACAGAGGAGTTGTCTTATTGGATCAGGTCAGTGATCTGCATAGTGTGTTGACAGTTGCCAATACCTGATGCATCAGAAAAAGGTAAGAATGCATATCTGTGTGCCCCTAATCAGTTTGTCCAACACTTTATGTAGGTGTGAGTAGACAGGATTTCTTTCCAATTCTTCATCTCATTTTCCTGAAGTTTGAGATTTTAGCTATATATATATTATATTAACTTCTAGAAATGAGTGATAAGAGTATATGTTTGGATGAGTAACTGCAGTCTACTGCATCCTCCTTCCAGTACAGCACGTAGGGCTAAATTCTCTAAAGCAGTGCTTAACTTCTGAGAAAAAGAAACAAGACAAATTTACCTGAAGATCAGTATTAAAAAAAAGAGGGGTTATGACTCTCTGTGTATATATCAGTTTTCATCTGTGAGGATCTCAAAATTCCATTACAAAAGTCTATAATTATTATCCTTAGGTGCCTGTAAATTCAGAAATATTCATGCAGTCTATATTTGCTGCTAAAGTTTTTAAAGAAAGGAAGGCCACTGAACTGGTAGAATTCAATGGCCAAGCACAGGGAATCGGAGTTTCTTGAAGTGCTAAACCAGTTTTTGACAACAGTTGCCTCTTCTACAAGTGCATAGAGAACATGTTCTTCATTTCAGTTTATTCAGCTAGTTCAGTGAAAAGTTCATTTAAAGTTGAGAAACTGTTTGGAATAGAAAAAAACAGGAAAGCTTGTTTTCCTCTTCTAATGTATGAATAAAAACTTTGTGAGAGATATCATCTACTAGTTCTAATATCTTGAAGGACATAGGTTTCAGAGTAGCAGCCGTGTTAGTCTGTATTCGCAAAAAGAAAAGGAGTACCGGTGGCACCTTAGAGACTAACAAATTTATTAGAGCATAAGCTTTCGTGAGCTACAGCTCACTTCATCGGATGCATTTGGAGGAAAAAACAGAGGAGAGATTTATATACACACACACACAGAGAACATGAAACAATGGGTTTATCATACACACTGTAAGGAGAGTGATCACTTAAGATAAGCCATCACCAGCAGCAGGGGGGGGGGAGGAGGAAAACCTTTCATGGTGACAAGCAAGGTAGGCTAATTCCAGCAGTTAACAAGAATATGAGAGGAACAGTGGGGGGTGGGGTGGGAGGGAGAAATACCATGGGGAAATAGTTTTACTTTGTGTAATGACTCATCCATTCCCAGTCTCTATTCAAGCCTAAGTTAATGGTATCCCGTTTGCAAATTAATTCCAATTCAGCAGTCTCTCGTTGGAGTCTGTTTTTGAAGCTTTTTTGTTGAAGGATAGCCACTCTTAAGTCTGTGATCGAGTGACCAGAGAGATTGAAGTGTTCTCCAACTGGTTTTTGAATGTTATAATTCTTGACGTCTGATTTATGTCCATTCATTCTTTTACGTAGAGACTGTCCAGTTTGGCCAATGTACATGGCAGAGGGGCATTGCTGGCACATGATGGCATATATCACATTGGTAGATGCGCAGGTGAACGAGCCTCTGAGAGTGTGGCTGAGGTGATTAGGCCCTGTGATGTGATGGTATCCCCTGAATAGATATGTGGACAGAGTTGGCAACGGGCTTTGTTGCAAGGATAGGTTCCTGGGTTAGTGGTTCTGTTGTGTGGTGTGTGGTTGCTGGTGAGTATTTGCTTCAGATTGGGGGGCTGTCTGTAAGCAAGGACTGGTCTGTCTCCCAAGATCTGTGAGAGTGATGGCTCGTCCTTCAGGATAGGTTGTAGATCCTTGATGATGCGTTGGAGCGGTTTTAGTTGGGGGCTGAAGGTGATGGCTAGTGGCGTTCTGTTGTTTTCTTTGTTGGGCCTGTCCTGTAGTAGGTGACTTCTGGGTACTCTTCTGGCTCTGTCAATCTGTTTCTTCACTTCAGCAGGTGGGTATTGGAGCCCCGACCTGGGGTATTCTATCTGCTACCCAAGATCCATAAACCTGGAAATCCTGGACGCCCCATCATCTCAGGCATTGGCACCCTGACAGCAGGATTGTCTGGCTATGTAGACTCCCTCCTCAGGCCCTTCGTTACCAGCACTCCCAGCTATCTTCGAGACACCACCGATTTCCTGAGGAAACTACAGTCCATTGGTGATCTTCCTAAAAACACCATCCTAGCCACTATGGATGTAGAAGCCCTCTACACCAACATTCCACACAAAGATGGACTACGAGCCGTCAGGAACAGTATCCCTGATACTGTCACGGCTAACCTGGTGGCTGAACTTTGTGACTTTGTCCTGACCCATAACTATTTCACATTTGGTGACAATGTATACCTTCAAATCAGCGGCACTGCGATGGGTACCTGCATGGCCCCACAGTATGCCAACATTTTTATGGCTGACTTAGAACAACGCTTCCTCAGCTCTCGTCCCCTAATGCCCCTACTCTACTTGCGCTACATTGATGACATCTTCATCATCTGGACCCATGGAAAAGAAGCTCTTGAGGAATTCCACCATGATTTCAACAATTTCCATCCCACCATCAACCTCAGCCTGGACCAGTCCACACAAGAGATCCACTTCCTGGACACTACGGTGCTAATAAGCGATGGTCACATAAACACCACCCTATATCGGAAACCTACTGAACGCTATTCCTACCTACATGCCTCTAGCTTTCATCCAGATCATACCACTCGATCCATTGTCTACAGCCAAGCGCTACGATATAACCGCATTTGCTCCAACCCCTCAGACAGAGACAAACACCTACAAGATCTCTATCATGCATTCCTACAACTACAATACCCACCTGCTGAAGTGAAGAAACAGATTGACAGAGCCAGAAGAGTACCCAGAAGTCACCTACTACAGGACAGGCCCAACAAAGAAAACAACAGAACGCCACTAGCCATCACCTTCAGCCCCCAACTAAAACCTCTCCAACGCATCATCAAGGATCTACAACCTATCCTGAAGGACGAGCCATCACTCTCACAGATCTTGGGAGACAGACCAATCCTTGCTTACAGACAGCCCCCCAATCTGAAGCAAATACTCACCAGCAACCACACACCACACAACAGAACCACTAACCCAGGAACCTATCCTTGCAACAAAACCCGTTGCCAACTCTGTCCACATATCTATTCAGGGGATACCATCATAGGGCCTAATCACATCAGCCACACTATCAGAGGCTCGTTCACCTGCGCATCTACAAGTGTGATATATGCCATCATGTGCCAGGAATGCCCCTCTGCCATGTACATTGGCCAAACTGCACAGTCTCTACGTAAAAGAATGAATGGACATAAATCAGACGTCAAGAATTATAACATTCAAAAACCAGTTGGAGAACACTTCAATCTCTCTGGTCACTCGATCACAGATCTTAGAGTGGCTATCCTTCAACAAAAAAGCTTCAAAAACAGACTCCAACGAGAGACTGCTGAATTGGAATTAATTTGCAAACTGGATACAATTAACTTAGGCTTGAATAGAGACTGGGAATGGATGGGTCATTACACAAAGTAAAACTATTTCCCCATGGTATTTCTCCCTCCCACCCCACCCCCCACTGTTCCTCTGATATTCTTGTTAACTGCTGGAATTAGCCTACCTTGCTTGTCACCATGAAAGGTTTTCCTCCTTTCCCCCCCCTGCTGCTGGTGATGGCTTATCTTAAGTGATCACTCTCCTTACAGTGTGTATGATAAACCCATTGTTTCATGTTCTCTGTGTGTGTGTATATAAATCTCTCCTCTGTTTTTTCCACCAAATGCATCCGATGAAGTGAGCTGTAGCTCACGAAAGCTTATGCTCTAATAAATTTGTTAGTCTCTAAGGTGCCACCGGTACTCCTTTTCTTTTTTTGAAGGACATAGTGACCAGAAACAGTCTGTTCAATTTACTAAATACTTCCCTTGTTTTAATAAATCAGTTATCTTTAAATACAAAAACTTAAATAAGTAAGTGTGTGTGTGTGTGTGTGTGTGTGTGTGTGTGTGTGTGTGTGTGTGTAAAATGTATATAAAAATCAGCAAGTAGAAAACCATGATTTAATAATTGAATTTAATTTTGTTTTTCATTGTACTTTTTAGTTAATCCTAAAGAAAGATTGGATTCTCACTGGCTGGTATAATTTGGAATTACTTTTTGTTGCCAGTGAGAATCCAATCTTTCTTTAGGATTAACTAAAAAGTACAATGAAAAACAAAATTAAATTTGATTATTAAATCAAGATTTTCTACTTGCTGATTTTAATCATGATTAAAATCACTTTGATTTAAATTAATCTACCCTGCTAAAACATGTTGTATTTCTGGGTTTAAAAATTACTATTAATGGTAACATTAAAAAGTTGTTCAGAGGATATGTTTAATTATAAAATCGTATTAACACTTTTTTCAGTTTGAAAATATCATGATATCATATGATTTTAGTAACTTACTTTAATTTGTCATCTTGGATTTTCTAACAGATTTGAACATTTGAGCTATAATGTATTTAGTTTGTCTGTTACCTCCATGCATAGAAAACTGTTAATTTTGATTCTCTTTTGATAGAGTATAATAGAAGAAATTTTGAAATTGGTTATTTTTCAAGTTAAAACTAGTTTATCATGCATAAAACCTTATATGCAACATCTTTTAAAACATATTGGTTCCCTTCCTTTATAAAATGTTGCTTTAAAATTCATATCTGCAAATTTGCCTTTTGGAGAGAGGATTGATAATGGATAACTGATGATTAATCATGATTGGCAAAAGTTGTCTGTTTATATAGTCACCGTTTCAATTATGCTGTGAAATTTATTTTGGGGAAATTGTTTTAATATAGTCTAACAAATTTTGGAAGGTTCTAAGAAAGATATTTCAGCTGTTAATTATGCTAATTGTCATTGACAGTGGCTGTAAAGTACAGTTCTTTGAAACGGTCTCCGCTTGCAGAGAGCGAGACACTATAGAGCTCAGGTTTTTTTTATTGGCCCTCAATGATTCCATATCAAATATGCTTACTTTGGGAGTGAAAAGATACGTTCTAACTGCCAGTACTGCAAACTCCACCTGGGATCTATAAATCAAGCTATGTTCTGCCCCCCCCAGCCCTTGCATCATCTACAGTAATAAAGGTTCTGCATTGCCAAATATCCATAGTTATACTGTGCAACTGCGTTGTTCTGCATGACTTTTCACAAGCGTAACTGATTGGAACTTAGTAAATCATCATATTGATGAGCTTCAAAAAAGGATAGCATCAGTCTCCCTGCTTCTTAGTTATGTTGTTTCTGGAGTGCTTGCAGGAGTAAAAAGCCTTTTTTTGGGGGGATTAGAACCTGCAAATAGATCTGCTTGAGTGTGTTCAGACAGATCCATTTGCACTAATCAGTTTCTATTTTATTCATCAATGTAAGCATTCCATATATGACCAAACAGGGAACAGATCTGTTCAATAATGGTATACTATTTTTTTATAGTTACATTTCAGTGTAAAGCAGCACTTCAGGTTATCCATATAGCCATTAAAAGCCTCCAACTAGTTTACCTGAAATTTGCAATTTGCCTTTAAAACTTTGTGTATGACTAACATGAGCAATAATAACTTTTACCTTCTCATTCTCCTCCAGTTTAATTCTTTTTCAAAGGCTGCTTTTTTTGATTTCACCCATTCCGAAGTAGAAAGAGAACATATAATACAGCTTTTTGGGTTTCATCCACTTTCTATCAAAAGCAGCAGTGTTTGTCTTTCTGCTATCATCCACCAGGGTTAAATAGTTGATTTGTCATAAAAAGCAATTGAATTTGTCATCATCACAACTGAAACCATTATTTTTTTCCTGATGTCTTCATTTTTACCAGGATGAAAATGTGCAGTAATAAAATTAGTTGGGCCAATAAAAAAATTCATCTTATCATTGTAGAACAGAGGTGGGCAAACTTTTTGGCCCAAGGGCCACATTGGGGGATAGAAATTGTATGGTGGGTCATGAATAGTCACAAAATTGGGGTTTGGGTGTGGGCTCTGGGGTGGGGCTGGGGATGAGGAGTTTGGAGTGTAGAAGGAGGCTCTGGGCTGGGATCGAGGGATTTGGAGAGTGGGAGGGGGATCAGGGCAAGAGCAGGGGTTTGGGGCTAGAGCAGGGAGAGGCTCGGGATGCAGGCTCCGAGCGGCGCTTACTTCAAGTGGCTCCCAGAAGCAGTGGCATGTCCTTTCTCTGGTTCCTACATGGAGACGCAGCCAGGTGGCTCTTCACACTGTCCCATCTGCAGGCACCACCCCTGCCGCGCCTATTAGAGCGTGTAGGAACCAGAATGAGGCCATGCTATGGCTTCCGGGAACCGCATGTTGCGATCCTGACCCTGTGCCCCATCTGGAGCACCGGTGCGGGGCCAGGCCACATGTGCGGCCCCGACCCAGGGCCCTTGCCGGAGCACTGGAGCGGGGGTCAGCTTAAAACAGCTCGAGGGCTGGATCCAGCCCACGAGCTGTAGTTTGCCCACCCCTGTTGTAGAAGCTCAAGAAGAGCCAAAAGTTAATTTCTGATAAAACCTCGTTTTCTGCCAACCCATAAAAAAGCTTTACAGTGTTCCTTTCATTGATTAAATTGTATATTTAATAAAAAGAATAGTAATAAAATCACTTGCTTACTAAGCTCCATCATCATCACCTCAGGCTTTTAACTTAGCTTTCTTTTCTTATCCGAGCTACCCGATAAGTCTACTTGTTTGACCTTACATCTTAACTTACTCCTCCTTCCTGTTTCAGCTGTCATTATGCTAATTTAAGTAATGAGTTCAGGGTTACTATAACATAATATAGTTTCTTCCTGGTAAAAGTTATTCTACAAAGAGTTCTTTTCATACATTAAATGTTTGTGTGTCCATGTCTTACACTTTCATGTTGCGGTTTGAGTGCATTTTTAAAGAGATTAGTGCTTTGTAGAGTTTAAAGAAAAAATATACATAATGTATGTATTTATTTATAATGGCTCGACTGCCTCTAAACCTACTTCATTTTGCTAACATCTCTGTGAACATAAATACTGTGGGTAAATTTACCATCTTTAGTTCTGATTCTGCATCAGGATCCACTAGTATAGACACCGGCCCTGTGCAGAATCCCCATGTAGAACGAATCAAAACATATCCTAGTGCTGGATAGGGGCTAAAGATTTTACCAGTACAAAGTACACTGGTGACATTAAATGGGATGTTACACAAAAGTAGAGTTTTCATGGTTCTTTTTAAAAGAAGTATTTCTTGAAAAATATAGAGATTCAGCTTTGTATATGGTGAACAACAGTCATCTTTGGCAAACGTTACACAATGTGTGCAAACTTTTGCTAGAAAATATTGCTTATCAGATGCCCTTGAATTTTTAAGTTTTAGATTGAACATCTAAGTTGAACATTTAGAACATGGAAGCTGATTATTTTATTTTTTATCTTTTTTAGGGGTTTTGTGGTTACTCTCTTATTTGGAAAAACAAATTCAGAAAAGTACCTTGAACAGTGTGAACACTCATTTCTTCCTCCTACGTCTGTTGGGGTTTTTAAGGTAAGCAACATAAGGAAAATTTACAAAGCATTATAGCTTTAAGATCAGAATCCATATATTTCAGACTTTGCCACTTGAGTCTTTCAGTATGTTGTACTATCAAAAAAATTGAAATGTATCCGTTTAAGTGCATATTTCTCAAAATAAACATTTATATTCTTGGAGTTTGAGCCAGGTTTTCTTCTGCTACAAAGAAATATAATAAATGGACAAACTCTGCACTGGCCTTTCAAAAACACATTTTTATGAAGTGTGCACTAATTTAAAGAAATAGCTTATTTTGATTTTATTTTTCTGGCTACAGTGTGAGAAGCAGATTAATGTATATACTAAGTAGTTTCTTCCTATGTGCAATCTGAATAGTGTTTTTTCTCTGATTAACTTTTATAATTTCCTATGTATTCATTTAATAAATGTTTGTGTCTTAGTCCGCAAAAATGCAGAGACTGGGGCTCCTCACTCACTCCAACAGGATCAGCATTGCTGTTTGGTATTTTTTCCATTCCTAGGATCTTCCTCTCTGCCTCTTCAGTTTGATTCCCTTTGATCAGAAGGGCACCTGTTAGCTTACTTTTCTTGCCTAACTTAGTTGAGACTCTTATTGAAGATTGGGTCTGGAAAGCTTGATAGGATGAGAGTCTGTCTTGGCCAAGTCATAGAAAGCAAACTGGTAAATGGGTTACAGCTAGGGAAACTGTGAAACCATCTCCTCAGCTGTCGTGTTTTCTGAATCTAGTGACCTTTCTTTGCTCTGTAACAACCTGGTCTTCTGGTTGTGTGAACCTCCTTTCAAGGCTCTTCACTGGGTAGATTTTTTGCATCTCCTTATCTTGAATGTAACAAATACAATGGAAGAGGTATTTCATACTCTCAAGTAGTTCTCCATATTTGATCTTCTATAGCAGTGGTTTCCAAACTTGTTCCACTGCTTGTGCAGGGAAAGCCCCTGCTGCGTCAGGCCGGTTTGTTTACCTGCCGCATCCGCATGTTTGGCCAATCGCAGCTCCCAATGGCCGCGGTTCGCTGCTCCAGGCCAATGGGATACGGCAGGTAAACAAACGGGCCCAGCCCGGCAGTGGCTTTCCCTGCACAAGCGGCGGAACAAGTTTGGGAAGCACTGTTCTATAGTGATAAGTGTTCCTTTACACTTGTCTTTTTGTTAAAAACTAAGATCCTGTCCACCTAACAAAGATTTCAGAGTTTTGTTCCTTAAGCGAGGAATGTTGAAGCCTGGGCCTCAAAATGTGTTTAAATATATCTGCAGCCTTCAGGGGACTGGATCCTTTTCCAGATTTCAAGGCTAGGCTTCTGTATACATAATGGCCAGATGAAGGCTTGTAAGGCCACAGAAGGAAGTTCATTGTCTCATGAGGTTTAGAGAGACCATTCCATTAGAGCCAGAGTTCTAGCTCTGGGCTTAAGAGGGACCAAGTATCAGTGGGGAAGCCTTGCAAAACTGATACTTGTTATTCCATGCTTTTACTAGTTACTATTTGAATGTGCAGGCACCTACACATGCTATTCTACAATAGATGAGTGCTTAGAACTGGGTATCAGTTTCCCATTCCTTTGAAGGGAGTAGGGTATGGGACTAGAGGTTGCCATTTCCTTCTCCTCAGGCTCGTATGTCTAATTCAGCCATGAAGCTCATTGCAAACTGACAGAAAGCATTATATACTAACTTATGAGCCAACTTGCTTTTTGTGGCTCTGGCAAGAGAGTGAAGGCTTCTACCATACCAGGCCTTCCAAAGCCAGGCTTCAGCAATAGATTCTCCTTTGTTAAGGAGGTAGAGCAGACAGATGCCTTTTGGGTCAGAAGGAATCAAACTAGAGAGAGTGATGAGGGAGCCTGAGTGAGTGGGAGAAGCCTGGGTAGTGGTTAGTTGTCGTCCTGTTTATCAGAAGGAATGAGGAGGAGGAACCCCAGAGTCTTTGCTGTCTTGATGGAGCCACAGAAAACAAATTAGCTACTAAAAATTTGCCTTCAGTATTGCTGTGTCAGTTCTATACTTTGAAAAGTCCTTCTACTGCTCTAATACTTAGTTTCTCCAAATTTTCTTTTTTTGGAGGTGCTTACTGACTTTTGATGTTGTAAACACACATTGCACATTCAGGTTAATTTTGTCTATTCATTACATACAGGTTAGTCAAAACTCTGGGCTCTTGTGTGTCTGTGTTGAGGTATGTTTTTGTTTTAAAATAGAGAAGCCCACACAACAAAGAGAGGGGAATGTTGATGAAATTGCAGAATGTTACGGTTCCAATCTATACAACCCTATTCATCTTCTTTCTCCTCAGAATAATGTTTTCCATGCATTGCATAGGGTTTACAGCAAGCGTTGCTTTTCTTCTTTCCTTTCAGAATTTTTTAGGCAGATGGCCAGCAGGGATTACTGTTTTTGTTTATATCTCTAAAAATAAATAAACCAGAAAACTGTGCACATGAGTGGATTGTGATACTAGGTGTTCCCATCAGTATTACCCTCATCATCCCTTTTCCTATTATTTTTTTCTTTCTGGTACATTCACTTGTTCCGTTTTGTCTCTAAACCAAACTTTGTGGGACAGGAGCTCTCCCTTAGTAGGTGTTTGTATAGTATCCAGCACAATGGGACCTCAGTCTGAATGATGCCTCTGCATGATACTGTAATGCAAATAATGAGAAGCAAAACAGAAAATGGCCCTCAGATAGATAGTGCAAATGTTAAATATTTCTTGCCTCATAATGCTTAAAGCCATTGGTCTCATTGGTTCAGATGTCTAAACAAATCTCAGCCTGTTGATTGTGTGCACTTCAAGACAGAGAAGATCCTTGGTGGCCCAAAGGCCTCCAGCCAAATTTAAACAACCTGTGTTTAGTTCTAACTCCTCAGTCTGAGACAGGGAAATGGATTGGTGTTCACTCCCTATCAGTGCCCGGGCCGCGGAGCTAATGAGCCAACCAGTGGACCAAATTCAGTAATGAATCCTTCTTATGTACCACCTGAGGCATGTTGCGCATACACTAAGATATCTGAGACCGTTGCTTTCTCCTTGTTCCTCTTTGACTTGTCGTCCCTCATTCCCAATGCTTCAGTGGAGGCACAAGCTTATTCCATGGCTATCAAGATTGCACATTTTAAAAATAAAAAACTAGTTGTGGGGTTCTAGCAGGTCTGTGTTTTAAGGGTATAAACTTCTCTTATCTTCAGAAGCTGGGTCGTTGGCCTGTTGGTTACTTATCCTCTTGTGGCAAAGTTATTTAAACCTATGGGGATATCATCTTAGCCTGAAGTATGAGCCTAGTACTCAGAGCTCTGTGTGTGCCTCCTTTTTTAGCCTCTGTTTAGTTTCCATGAGAATGTTAAACCATAAGGCTTTATTTTTAGTTGCTGCTGTTGCTGAAGGATAAATCAGCAAATTAGTGACACAGTCCTCTCGGCCTCCCAACAAGATATTTCACTAAGAAGTTGGTTTCTGCCTAGTTCCCTTGTTGTTTCTAAATGCATTTTATCTGAACCAAGAGATTTTGAGTCTCCTGCTCCAATGATGCAGAGATGTTTAGATGTCAGACTATGAAGTTCTGTCTCAATAGAAGTTTAGAGAGACAAGGTTGCATCCGATGAAGTGAGCTGTAGCTCACGAAAGCTTATGCTCTAATAAATTTGTTAGTCTCTAAGGTGCCACAAGTACTCCTTTTCTTTTTGCGAATACAGACTAACACGGCTGCTACTCTGAAAGGTGGGTGAGGTAAGCTTTTTTATTGGACCAATACAAAAACATGGCAATCAATAGAAATTTCTTGTTTTTACTACCATAGGCTGAAAAAGGAAAGTTCTAATGTTTGAGGGTGCAGAGTTGCTGTCTATTCTTCAGTGCATACACTGTGTGGTATTGCGTAAGCAATACCTCTGCTTCTCTTAATCTGGCTCTGTGAGCAGATTTTTGAGAAAATCTGCCTTCTCTGATCTCACCCTCAGTTTTTTGTTTAAATTGCTACTTTGATCATTATATATGTGGACTAACCTGACTTGTAGAGCACTTCCCCCCTTATAAATGACATTTCTGACTGGTTTCAGAGTAGCAGCCATGTTAGTCTGTATCCGCAAAAAGTACAGGAGTACTTGTGGGACCTTGGAGACTAACACATTTATTTGAGCATAAGCTTTTGTGAGCTACAGCTCAGTCCGCACAATCTTCCCTGATGCTTTTACTACTGGTTTGTATATTGGTTGCTTGTGCATGTATGTCCTCTTTTAATCTGTTAACTGATCTGTGTACTGAAATTTTGTTGTGCAAAGTTTACATGCATTTTTATAGTACCCTATTTAACAAAGAGAGCTTTACTTTTGACTTACAGGCTTTCTGGGGTTTATTATATAATAGTTCAACATTCTTTTAAGTCATTTTCCAAATAAGTTTAATTTTGTTTGCTCAACACAGCACAGAGGGTGAAGTGATTTGCTCAAGGTTGCAATTTCTAATGGTCAGGTACAAGTCCCAGGTCTTTACTTTCAGTCCTGTCTTAATCACAGGCTATCCTAGCTCCTTTGACTATTATGACATTTCAAAGGAAACAATTTTTTCAACATATGGGCAGTTTTTCTAATATTAGTCCCTCAGCTCGTTTCAGTACATAGTACAAGGAGTGGGAGGGGTGTGTGTGTAAATATACACATATGCTCACGCACATATGTAAGATGTACATATTTTCAAATGATTTTATGTACTATATAACTAATGATTATAAGTGAAATACTGTAGTGTAGGATTCTTCATTAAGAAATACTCGTATATCGTGAACAGTAGATGCAACAATTTTTATTCATAGTGAAGATCGGGTTAGTAAAATTGTCCTAATCTATTTTTAAGTGTACAGAAGAAATGAAATGTGAAGCCAGGCCTATTAAGATTGACAGAAGATTGACAGGTGCCAATATAATTGATGAACCTTTGCAACAAGTGAGTTTTAATATAAAATATTTGAATTTTTTTTCTTGTATTGGGTGTGGTATTTTTGTGGCCTTCATGACTAAAATATTTACATGATCCACAAAACAGATAACTGTATATGAATTGCAATAATTTAATACTACTTTAATATAAATTGCACAGTGCTAAACCGACTTGAAGACTATTCTAAATAACTGTAACAATTCCTGTCTCGTTTACAGGTTGGAGAACTCACTTTTAAAATATCAAACACTTTCTGTATGGAAGACCTGACTTAAATTTTATACTTGCATGGTGGCAGAATGTGTTGTTAAATTCTTAATTTTTACTTGAACTGTGTTACTTATTTGGTAGATTTTACTCAAAATGATTGTGGACAAATGCAGCATTTTCAGTTTGTCTTTTGAGTAGAGGTTATAGTCAACACAATAATGACTTGCAAAAGAAGATTATTCACAATATTTAACAAGAAACAAGTCTGAGGTGTTCTCTTGTATGTTAAGTTATGTAGGTAGTACCAAAGGTATGCTAGAGGCTTAACCTTATTCTGAGTATTTAACACATTGTTACAGAACAACTATTTCACTTGAGTGTCTAGGTTTGTAGCAGAGAGTTTGTATTCAGAATTCAAGATATTTGCAATCTGATGCATGAAGGATAGCCTGTGTGTCTCAGGTTTATTATAGCAAGTATATTTTCTAAATATGTCCAGCATTTTTGGGGCAGAAAACAATGCTTTAGCTAAGCTCTAAAAAGTGAAATGTACATAATTCAGTAACATTTTATAATAAATCACTTTAAATGCCGTTTATGATAGTTATAAACTTATAATTTACTCTTTGCTTTCTTCACTAAAAAGACCAAGATTAGATTACTTATGGTGATTGAATGAACTCTTTTCAACCTTTAATCTTTCCTCTTAGGGTATAGGCATATAGGCAAGGCAATGTAGGGAAACTTACATGTTTCTAATTTTGCCTTTTTTGCAGAAGGTTGAGAAAGTGAGAGGGGGAACTTTGGAATCATTTAGAGTCCTCAAATTCCATGATTTCTTTTTATCTGGCTTTCAGCCAGGATGTGGAGCATTTTCTCTAACTCCTTCTTTCCCCATCAATCCCTGCCTCCAGAATACTTTTGATTCTGGAGGGATGACCTATGGTGTTCCTTCCAAATTGCCTTTTAAAAAAAAAAAAAAAATTCCTTCTCTGTGAATATCTCCAGGGCTTAACTCTACTTCGGCTCATAGTCATCTCATACAGAAAAAGTGAATTTGATATTACTGTGTGTTTCAGTCCTGCTCAGAATCTTCATTTTTTTTTTTTTTTTTTTAATTGCTTGAAAAGTCTTCTGAACCACAGAAGAGGCACTAGAGTTGTTTGCCTTCAGATTCAGGAAGGCAGCCCTTTAATCTGTTTACACTCTGTTCATATTTGGAAGTTACCTTTGCAACTATGTAGGCTTAGAAACTTTTTCATTTTTTTTTAAAAGCTCAAATTCTGTGTAAATTTACTTAGTTCACCTTCATTCCCCTATATCCTTTATAGGAGCTGATAAATGAAACTTAATCCCTATCTTTCTCAGCTGTTGACTGACCATGGAGATGTTCGCTTGCAATAAAGCACAGTCAGGAAAAATTCACAGCTTGGATTTTTTGTATGCCAAATCACTAAGTACTCTCAGAATTCTATTCCCAGTGCTTAGCTTTCCATAGACAGCAAGGATTGTGTGCAACAGATAAATTGTATATCCTTCTGCCTCCTCTCTCTGATCTCCTTGCAAAATTCAGACTAAGCAAATTGCAGTTGAAGCACTCTTCAGTAATTCAGAAAGCTGCTTAGAAGGGAAAATTTAAGGGAGAGCTATTACCACCCTCACATGTACCTAACAGTTCTCAAATGTTGAGCCCAGGCTCAAGGCTGTCTTCACTTCCCCATTCCATTGTTTGTCTGAGATATGTTTTTATATCTATATTAAACCCTGCTAAAAGTGTGTGTGTGTGTGTGTGTGTGTGTGTGTGTGTACAAGAGAGCGAGGGTGGGGGGTGGGGAGGTTTTACAAGATTAGTTGTGACCCTGGAATACTCATTTTGAAATGGTATTTATTGCCAGGTTGCTGTATTTTTATACATGTAAAATAGGTGTCGGAATGTGATTGTTGAGGCTATGAAAATAGTTCTTGAATGATGGTGCATTTATTAAAAATCATACTTGTATACTTCATAATATTTGTATTTATAGTTAAGGCTAAGATTTTGTCATGGATATTTTTAGTAAAAGTCATGGACAGGTCACGGGCAAGAATGAAAAATTCACAGAAGCCCACGACCCTGCCCCTGACTTTTACTAAAAATATCCATGATAAAATGAGGAGCCTGGGCAGCTGCAGGTAAGCTGGGAGCTCCAGGGTCCCCTTCTGCTGGCGGCTCCCAACTCAGGGGGTTCCCCCTGCCGCCAGGAAGGCTGGGAGCTCCGGGAGTCCCCCCTGCCGTAGAGCTGTGGGGTCCCCCCTGCCGTCTGTGGTGGCAGAGAGCTCTGGGGGCCCCCTGCTGCCCGCAGTTCCTGGGAGCGGCAGGCGGTTGCCTGCCAGCAGGGGACCTTGTAGCTCCCAGCTGGGGGTGGTTGAAGTCACGGAGGTCTTTGGAACTCATGGAATCTGTGATTTCTGTGACCTCCATGACTAAATCGCAGCCTTATTTATAGTTTATGGATTCATTCCTGGTGTAGTTTGACTCCTGGCAATCTCTCTCCTTTGTAAAAGTGCAAGTAGTCAATAAACTACAGTATAGAACCAAACCATTAAAAAGAATGGTGGCGGCTGCTCAGCATAAGTAAAGTAGTGTGAGCTTTGCAAGAGAGACAAATGGATTGCCACCTTTGTTACTGAGTTTTTTCATGCAAAATCCATTACTTGCTATGAGTGCAGAGCTGATAGAATAAAAAGAGGAAACTTGCCAGTTTTTCACTCTTTAAATTTTTTGTTGAAATTGATATTATCCCCATTGACACAATTTTTGCTATGATGATGCAGGGCAAAATCATGCACTTTTTAGTACATGTTAAATCTTGTGCACTTGCCAAGTACTCCCACTAAGCATTATATGAAGATTTAAAGATTACAGTATGTCACGTTGTCTGTAGTGGCTCACAACCATGAGTGCTTACCTCCGGGCAGACACCACTAACTGGTGGTATGTTCTATAATTAGATGTTACCAAGCCAGTAACAAATGTGAACTCCTGGATGACTCTATCAGTCTTACCATGGAGTCACAGGTTTCAGAGTAGCAGCAGTGTTAGTCTGTATTCGCAAAAAGAAAAACAGTATTTGTGGCACCTTAGAGACTAACAAATTTATTTGAGCATAAGCTTTCGTGAGCTACAGCTCACTTCATTGGATGCATTCAGTGGAAAATACAGTGAAGAGATTTATATACATAGACAACATGAAACCATACATACTGTAATGAGAGTGATCACTTAAGATGAGCTATTACCAGCAGGAGAGCGGGGGAAGGGGGAACCTTTTGTAGTGATAATCAAGGTGGGCCATTTCAGCAGTTGACAAGAATGTCTGAGGAACAGTGGGGGGTGGGGAACACCCAGTCGGAGAACATTTCAATCTCTTTGGTCACTCGATTACAGACCTAAAAGTGGCAATTCTTCAACAAAAAAAACTTCAAAAACAGACTCCAACAAGAGACTGCTGAATTGGAATTAATTTGCAAACTGGATACAATTAACTTAGGCTTGAATAGAGACTGGGCGTGGATGGGTCATTACACAAAGTAAAACTATTTCCCCATGTTTATTCCCCACCCCCCACTGTTCCTCACGAAAGCTTATGCTCAAATAAATTTGTTAGTCTCTAAGGTGCCACAAGTACTCTCTTCTTCAGGGGGTCACAGTGAATCTTCTTAAACTGGAGAGTCTATCTTGCCACCAAGACAAACTCAACTTACTGATAAATGGTCACACCAAAAAAATCACACATTTCAGTTGCTGCCAATCTCAAGAGACCAGTCACTTACTCCAGATCTATTGGTACCCTAGATATTACACCAAAAAGAAAGATTGTAGCCAATCCTGTAATAAATGATCTGAAGTTTTATTAACTTGGGAAGAGAAATAAGAGTGTGTGTGTGTGTGTGTGTGTGTGTGTGTGTGTGTGTGTGTGTATACACATACACACATACATATATCTAGGTTAAAGCAAGCAAATATGTACAAATGAGTTGCAATCTAAATTCTAAGAGTGAAAGAGTTGTAGTGGTCTGTCAATTCAAAGTGTCATTCAGGGCAGACCCAGGGGCAACTCCGGCCCTGTGAGTGTTCAAACCGCAGAAATGAAAGATTTTCTCATCAGCTATTTTTATTTCCCTCTTCCAGCATTCAAAGCAATGGGATGAGTCCTTCTGCATGTACTTCTCCAGGGTGGATGAAAGCTTTTTAATGGCTCAGTTAAATTTTGATTGTTGTCCTGGGTGAGCGGTTGGGAGATGGAATTCCCATGCTTGGGTTCACAAGTTCAGAGCAAACATTGAGAGCTGTAAAGCAAAACTTGCATATTTTCTTATTGCATGGAATATGGACTTAGAAGTAAGATTAATGCATGCAGCAATTTACAAGCATTTCATAATCTAAACATTAAATACATTCTTATAAGACTAATACCTATTTTAAGCAAAACTAGCATACAGCTGAACTGGTCTGGTCTCCAGCTATGAGTTTTTCAGTTCTTAGCTAATGCCTAAAGCCTTAGCAAGAGCCTCATCTGCCAGCATCACACCATGCCTTTAACCATGTCTACAACACACAGGTCATAGAGAACAAGAGTTATGATTTGCAGGTGAAATATTTCTCCACCTTTCTGCAACCATGGGGCATGGTACTTATATGTCTGAGCCACAGCTGTAATTGTGATGAGTAGAGGTTGTGGTTTGCACATCCTTCCTTTTTGAGAGCAGTATATCTCTGTAGTTGGTAAATCCACTGTGGGAACATTTCAACCCCCCATTGCTCAAACAATATTGAGAGAGTAGCATTTTAGTTGCAAGGAACTGCGGAGTCCCTCTGCATAGCCTCTCTGCTTATTATTCCCCCAAGCCAAGCAGAACAATGGTGTTTCATTGTGTTTGGGGCCTTCCACAACTGCAGGAAGTCTGAGAATTTCATCTAGTTGTGAGTACATTTGCATAGTCTAAGGTATGTTTCATGTCTGTATATGCATAACAATATATTGGTAAAAGCAAAGATTTCAGGGATTGTTTTTTGATTCTCAGCCTTGTCTCTGTATGTTTTGAAAGATGCCTTGGAGTTTTCACCATTGTAACAATAGAGAAGGGTGAATGGTAGTCAACAGTAGAGAGACTGAGTTAAACATAAACAACGTTGAGGTTTAGTTATCTGTATATCAGGTCTCAAACACTGTGATGTAAAGGACATGAGAGAGCATTCTTTATCATATGAACTTTAAATGACACAGCTATTGCATCTTCACACGCTAAAAGATATTTTGTATCCTTTTTTTAAATTTTAGGTAATCCAGTTTTCACTGAGGGACTATGTCCAATACTGGTATTATACACTAAGTGATGATGAATCCTTTCTTCTTGAAATCAGGCAGGCTCTTCAAAATGCACTCATTCAGTTTTCTACTAGGTAAGACAATTTGTGTTTCTATAAACATATGTTTAAGCAAGTACAAAATATCATCTGTAGATTGTAGTATAACAGCTGGAGTTTATATTTTTTTTAAAACTTCAAAAATTCTTAAGCAAAATATAAAAAGGAGTGTCTGAATTTTGTGGAAAGAGCCAATAGCTTTTAAAAATAATAGGTTAAAACAGCTTCAGCCATTTGACCATCCTCTAATCTGAATAAATCGAGTGGAATATTGTTAAATTTTAGCAATGTTATTACCAGAAAGATACTGGGTAGATGTCAAGCTGGAGCAAGTTCAGATAACAGTGATATAAAGAATCAAGTGGTAGTGACAGTGGCTTGAGAAAGATTAATAACTGTATTTAATTTGCCTACATTTCAAAAGTAAGGGTTTTATTGCCAGTTACTCCTGGGGGAATTCTGCGCCATTACACAATGCAGAATTTTGCAGAAATTAACATTGTGCATGCAGAATTTCCTTTTCCCCAAAAAGAAATGGGCTGCAATTCTGCTAGCCACCATTGGGGCCAGTGGACTCAGCAGAGCCCAGCTTGCATATAGAAGACAATGCTGTGGGGAGGGAGAGGGAGCTAGAGGGTTCCTGGCATGCTGCAGTTCACAGCATGCCCTGAGGGAAGGAGAGGGTGGTGCGTAGGAAACTGTGTAAGCCTGGGACCGAGCATCAGGCTATTTCTCCTTCTGGATCCCTGGGCTCTGAAGGGGAGGGGAACGGGTGTCTGGGCAAGGGTGGGGGGGCCCACAGCTGGGCTTTGCGGGGGAGGGATGCAGGTATTTTGGTTGGGGAACCCTGCAGTTGGACTCTGGGGAGGAGGTGGTTCGGATGTATTGGGGGTTCAGGTGGGCTTTGTGGGGGTGGGGTTGTGTGTGTCTGCCCCCCATGGCTGGACTCTTGGGGGCAAAAGGGGGAAGAGAAACAGGAGCTGGGTTGTCATAGGGGTTTCTTTAACTCTCTACTCCTGGGGGAATTTTTGAGTGTCTGTATTGTTAGACATACTTGCTGACAGGTATTTTTAAATAAATTATCAAAATAATTGAAACTGGCATGATTATGTAATGTTGTTTTGTCAAAATTTGCAGAATTTTAAAATGCTGTTCGCAGAATTTTTAATTTTTTTTGGTGCAGAATGCCCTCAGGAGTAGCCAGTGGAGGTGAAAAATAACGTAGGATGAACAGTGGGATGTAGCTAGAATAATGGGTGAAATAAATGCGGAAAATTAATCTTAATATCAAGAAGACGTCTTACCATTGAAATCTGTTAGGCTATAGGATAGTGGAAACTTGCAAATGCTGTCACTTGGGACACTTAAAACCAGACTAAACAACACGGGAGGCCGTGTACTGTGAGAAATAATCCTGCATTTGCAGGAGATGGACTGCTATTTGCTTCCATCTTTTAACTACTGTGATTCTGTGCAATTACTTAATTGGTTTATTTTTACAGGGAGGGAAGAAATTCACAGATTTTTGAGCGCTATTTGGCTATAGGCAAAGAATGTAACAGCTTATAGGAGTGCTAATTAATTAGTTATAACTAGATTGACCTGCTTTGACGTTAAAGTAGAACTTTTTGTCCTTGTAAGATTGAGAAGATTGCATTTATTCATTTCTTATCTTTAAGAACTTTATTTCATAGAATTGGTGCAAAAAAAAAGGGCTGCTCAAGTTTGTTACAATGGTTATAGCTTGGTATACAGCTGTTCTGTAGGTAGGTGGATTGTTTTTCCAGAGAATTCTTTGTTTTCTTCTTGGGAGATGCTTGTCAGAGGAAATAGGTAAGGCTGCCCCTAGTGTTCTTTGTGTGATTGTTCACTTGTAGTAAGTACCTAATAATTTGGCTATTGAGTCATAGCTTTGTCATACTCTTCAAGGTGTAATGCTTTCTATTAATCTTTTCCCCCAGTTCATGCTTCTAGACTAGACTTTGCTGTAGGCTCAACCATTTGTAAAGTTTCTTGCCTATCTTGGTGGGAAAGCTGTTCAGAAACCAAGGTGGTTTTACTTAAGAGTATTATAGTGGGGCCCTTTTAGGCAGAGTAGGTACCACAGTAGTTTACTTTTGCTTTTTCAGTTAAGAAAGAACCCATACTGGGAATGCCTAGTGAGGAGGAGCTGTGATTGCCTACCTCCTGCTTTACTAAAAGCAATAGAGAGGAACATCCTTCAGTCTACACAATTAGAAAGTGTTTTTTTTCCCTAAGAGCACTAATGAAATGTTAATGCATAAATATCATAAAATGGTGGCTGCTATTTTACCAAATGTATAATATGTCATCAATATAACTGGCTCTCTCACAGTTCATGTGATTTTTTTTAAATGATTACTTCTTTATAATATTGAACTTGCTTATAGCTAATGTGATTTCTAATATGATTACATATTGCAAGGTGTGAGAAGAAAATAATTTGGCAACATATTTTTCACAAGTAATGCCTACAGATATGTCTGAGAGGTCTATTAGTATTACATTGAGACACAGGACAAATGTTCAAACCTTGTTTTCCTGTGCTTAGTACAATTTATGAAAAATGCAAATGTGCATTTTTAACGTTTTGATGCAAATGTTAAAATTACTGTTGTACAATATACGTTATAATTGATTTTGTAAATTCATTTATAGTATGTAAGAAATCATACGTCATTTAAGCTTTTTCTCGTCCTCCGAGTGTGGTGTTGATATGAAGCTTTCTAGTGTTGTACAAACAAACCAATCTAAACATGGAAACATGTTTGAATGTGTAGCCTTTTGTAGACCTTCCTGAGCTGATAAGTTACAGCA
Organism: Dermochelys coriacea; assembly: GCF_009764565.3. Classification (NCBI taxonomy): domain Eukaryota; kingdom Metazoa; phylum Chordata; order Testudines; family Dermochelyidae; genus Dermochelys; species Dermochelys coriacea. The sequence continues at coordinate 213,978,473 of NC_050069.1, forward strand.
AGACCATACTGTTGATTGTTCATATAGTAATTGTATAGGCTTTCAGAAATGTAATACCAAATTATTATTGTCATGTCCTTAGATAACTACTGTTTACAGTAGCATTAAAATAAATTAGTGTTTTATTCTGCTTTAAACATTTTTGTTGATATATAGTCTATTTTCTGTAAGGTCAAAAGAAATGGACTGGCAGCCTTATTTCACCACACGACTTGTTGATGATTTTGCCACTCATCTTCGAGTATTCAGAAAAGCTCAACAAAGGATAACAGAAAAAGATGATCAAATGAAAGGTATTGCCATAATTTAAAATGCATTTGACTTTTTTGTTGTTGACCCTGCATAGCAAATTTCTCTATTCTTTACTTCATCCAAACACTTTTTTTATTTGTATTCAATTACTAGTGACTTACAAAAGAGTCTTTCATGTACACAAATAGCTTCTAATGTCTTTTGTGTAGGTACAGCAGAAGACCTTGTAGATACATTCTTTAAAGTTGAAGTTGAAATGGAGAAGGAAGTCTGTCGTGATCTGGTCTGCACTTCTTCCAAAGATGAAGAAGGTTTTTCTAATGATTTTCTAACTGTTGTTGCTACATTAAGTGATGTTAGAAATGTTAGTTACAACATCAGCCAATAACATGGAAGAGATTCAAAGCTAAGCCGGTAATTTTATTGCAACCAGTTATGACATATTTCATATATTTCTTGATTGGTGCATATCAGTATTATACTTTTAGTGGCAGTGACAATATATGTAATGAGGGCTGAAAGAATTTGACAGAAATGTGACTGTATTCAAGTTCATGGTATCCCTTTATAGGTGGTGGTGGTGGGAGGAGGGAGAGGCTAGTTAATTCTACATCTAATATCAGACCGTCACCTGGTTGAGGAAACAAGGATCTGTTTTGTTTAAAAAATAAAAATAAAAAAATGAATTATAGTTTCAAGAAATTTTATACCTTTAATAGTACAGTTACTGCCTGATTCAGAGCAGGGACTTGAATCTGGGTCTGTCACATGAGTGCCCTAAATGTCATGCTATTGGCTTTTCTGGGGTGGGTCTCTCTTTCCCGTTGGAACCATTCCACTTTGAGTAAATAATTATCCATTGGTTTAGAACGAGAGAGAGAGAGTTTGACTGTGTAGCCCAGTGATTAGGGCACTTTTGGGTTGTAGGAATCGGAGAATCGTTGGAGTGGAAGGGGCCATGAGCAGTCATCTAGTCCAGTCCCCTGCATTCATGGCAGGACTAAGTATTATCTAGACCATCCCTGACAGGTGTTTGTATAACCTGCTCTTAAAAATCTCCAATGAGGGAGATTCTGCAATCTCCCTGGGCAATTTATTCCAGTGCTTAACTATCTTGACAATTAGGAAGTTTTTCCTAATGTCCAACCTAAGCCTCCCTTGTGCTTGTGCTATCCTCAGAGGTTAACAAGAACAATTTACCTCCCTCCTCCTTGTAACAACCCTTTATGTACTTGAAAACTGTTATGTCCTGCCTAAACGAAACCAGTTTTTAAAATTTTTCCTCCTAGGTTGTGTTTCTAGACTTCAAATCATTTTTGTTGCTCTTCTCTGGACTTTCTCCAGATTCTCCACATCTTTCCAGAAATGTGGCACCCAGAACTGGACAGAATACTCCAGTTGAGGCTATATCAGCATTGAATAGATTCCTGTGTCTTGCTTACAACACTCCTGCTAATACATCCCAGAATGTTTGCTTTTTTTGCAACAGTGTTACACTGTTGACCTGTATTTAGCTTGTGATCCACTGTGACCCCCAGATCCCTTTCCGCAGTACTCCTTCATAGGCAGTGATTTTCCATTTTGTATGTGTGCAACTGTTTGTTTCTTCCTAAGTGGAGTACTTTGCATTTGTCCTATTTACTTCAGACCATTTCTCCAGATCATTTTGAATTTTAATCCTATCCTCTAAAGCAGTTTTGTATCGTCCACAAGTGTAGTAAGTGTACTCTCTCTATGCTGTTATATAAATCATTGATGAAGATGTTGAACAGAACTGGACTCAGAACTGATCCTTGTGGGACCCCGCTCTATATGCCCTTCCAGCTTGGCTGTGAACCACTGATAACTACTCTCTGGGAATGGTTTTCCAACCAATTATGAGAAGTTCCATCTAGGTCAGCCGTCCCCAAACTTTTGAGGGTCACATCCCCCCCTGGAGCTGGTGCTGAGAGTGGGGCTGCAGCTGGTGTGGAGTGAGGGGGATGGGAGTAAGGGAGCTACAGCTGGGAGTGGGTCTGAGGCCGGGGCTGCGGCCAGGTGCAGCTCCACTCCTGGCCTTACCTCTAACCTTGGTCCTGGGCTGGGAATGGAGCCGTGGCCAATGGCGGAGGTTGGGAGCTGGCGTGGGGCTGGGAGTGGAGCCGCGCTGTGGTTGGGTATGAGACCAGGCATGAGGTTGGGAGGTGGGAATGTGGCTGCTAATGTAGAGAGGCTGGGTGGTGATCCCTCCCCGCCATACACCTATGGACATTGCTCCCTGCCCCCCAAGGGGGTGTGCACCCCAACTTTGGGGACCTCTGATCTAGGTTGTATTTCCTTAGTTTGTTTATGAGAAGGTCTTGAGAAACCGTATCAAAAGCCTTACTAAAGTCAAGATGTACCACATCTACTGCTCTGAACCCCCCCAGCGACAAAACTTGTTACCCTGTCAAAGAATGCTATCAGGTTGGTTTGACGTGGTTTTTTCTCTTGACAAATCCATGCTAGCTGTTACTTATCACCTTATTATATTCTAGTGTTTGCAAACTGATTGCTTAATTATTTGCCCCATTATCTTTCTGGATAGAAGGTAAGATGACTGGTTTGTAATTCCTTGAGTTGTCCTTATTTCCCTTTTTTTTTAAATTGGCAGTACGTTTTCCCATTTTCCAGTCCTCTGTAATCTCTCCCCTCTTCCAAGACTTTTTGAAGATAATCTCTAGGTTCAGATACCTCCTCAGTCATCTCCTTGAGTATTCTAGGGTGTATTTCATTGGGCCCTGGTGACTTGAAGACCTCTAACTTGTCAAAGTAATTTTTAACTTGTACTTTTCCTGTTTTAGCCTCTGATCCTACCTCATTTTCACTCGCATTCACTTTGTTAGATGTCCAATTGCTACTAATCTGTTTGGTGAAAACTGAAACACAAAAGTCATTTAGCACTTTTGCCATTTCCTCATCTTCTCCTCCCACATTGAGTAAGGGTCCTACCCTTTCCTTGGTCTTCCTATTGCTTCTAATGTATTCGAAGAATATTTTCTTGTTACCTTTTGTGTGCTTACGTAGTTTAATCTTGTTTTATGCCTTAGCCTTTCTAATTTTGTCCCTACATATTTGTGTTGTTTGTTTATATTCATTCTTTGTAATTTGACCTAGTTTTTACTTTTTGTAGGACTCGCTTTTGAGTTTCAGATCATTGAATATCTTCTGGTTTAAGCCCAGGTGGTCTCTTACCATACTTTCTATCTTTCCGATACAGTAGGATAGTTTGCCCTTAATAATGTCTCTTTGAAAAACTGCAAAACTGAAAAACTGCAAACTCTCTTGAAATGTTTTTCCCTTTAGACTTGCTTCCCATGGGATCTTAATGACCAACTCCCTGAGTTTGCTCAAGTCTGCCTTCTTGAAATCCATTATCTATCTTCTGTTTTCCCTGATACCATTGCTTAGAATCGTGAATGCTACCATTTCATGATTGCTTTAACTCAAGCTGCCTTCCACTTTCAAATTCTCAGCCATTACTATGACACTATTTGTCACAAATCAGCCTCTCTCTTAGTAGCTTTCTCCACCTTCTGAAATAAAAAAATTGTCTCCAATACATTCCAGGAACTTGTTGGATGATCTGTGCCCTGTTGCATTATTTTCCCAACAGATGTCTGAGTAGTTGAAGTCCCTCATCAACACCAAGTCCTGTGCTTTAGTTGACTTTGTTATTTTTTTTTTCTTTTTTAAAAACTCATCCACTTCTTCCTGGTTATGTGGTCTGTAGTAGACACCTACCATGAAATCACCCTTGTTTTTTACCCCTTTTATCCTTACCCAGAGACTTTCAATAAGTCTGTCTTCTATTTCCATCTCAAACTCAGTCCCTGTGTGTATATTTTTGATATAAGGCAACACCTCCTCCCTTTTTTCCTGCCTGTCCTCCTTGAGCAAGCTGTACCCTTCTATACCAATATTCCAGTCATGTATATTAATCTATAATGTCAACTTGTTATACCAATAAAATAAAAACCAGCAGGATCTTATTAAAGGGAAAAAGGCAAAATGCTACATTTATTGTGACTACAGAAAGAATCATAGTAAGCAGTTAGTTATAGGTATAACATTCCATTCAATTTCATATTTATTCACACATTCATTCATATACACACACACAGGTTCTGCAAGGTTATCATAGTTACCAGCCTTAGAGTTGCTTGTGCCAAGCCACTGGTCAGGTGGTCTGGACACAAGGATGGAGCAGGGCCTTGTCAGATACACATCTGACGCTCTTGGAGGTTGGTTTGCAGAATCAGACCCCAAAGTTCTCAGTTTCTAGAGTCCATTTTTATAGGAATTTATTTCTATGCCAGTCTATGGGAATTGCTTCATCATGCTGTTGCTGAATCAATCAGCAGATGGCACATTCCTGACGGCTCCGTGCTGCCAGCTGTTATCTTGTTCTTCGGTTCTCCCATCCTTGAGGCTGTTGGGTGGATTCCAGTTTGCCCCCCCGTCCTCTGGTTGTTTCCACTTGACGCCGTCTTCAGCCGATGGACACTGGATTCTTAGGCTGGCACCTCCCTGATCATTAGGTTTTTATCCACACCAAGCATCTATCCACATACATCCTCTATCTCTATTTTAATCACAATTGTTAACAAAGCGAGATAAATACAACAAAAGGGTGGGGAGTCTCTGTGTGCTGTTTCTGTTGTAACAAAGTATTGCTTTGAAAACAGACTCTGTTTTAGGATGTACTAACACAATTAGCAGCTTGCAAGTTTCACACAGAGAGGGAGAGAAACAGTACCAAAAACCAAGAGACCTCTTAATTAGTAATACCCTGGAATTTAAACTATGGGGAATCAAACTCATTTGTGATTTTAATACAGAACTTCTTTAATATGATCCAACAAACTGTGTTTATTAACTAGCATTTCAAATTCTTCCTGCTTATTTCCTATACTTCTTGCATTAGTATATAGTCATCTAAGCTACTGATTTGATTTCTCTGCATGTTATCTCCTGTCTCTCCTTTATCCCTGCTATAACAGCTCATGATCTCCCCCAGATTCCAATCCTTCTCCCAGGTCTCCATGTTTTTTGACTTACCTGTTGGTTTTTGATATCACCTGTCCTCATCGAACTTAGTTTAAAGCCCTCCTCACTATGTTAGCCAGTCTGTATCCAAATATGCTCTTCCCCTTCCTCGATAAGCGGATCCCATCTCTGCTTAGTAGTCCTTCTTCCCGGAACAGTATCTCATGGTAAAGGAAGCCTAAGCCCTTCTGTCAACTCCATCCTCGCAGCCAGGCATTCTCTTCCAGATTCACATCTCTGCTCTGTCAGATTCAGAGCAGGGATTTGAATCAGGGTGTCCCCATGTGAGTGGTCCTGACCACTGGACCATTAGCTATTTTAGGTCTTTCTCTCATATCCTGGACCTGAGAAACGTCCCAACAAAAGTTTAATGGAAACTGATTCATTCCTACAAAGAGTTTGTTTCAGCTAGCTTGCCTTTTCCAACAAAAAACTGTTTTGTTGAAAAAAATCCTGAAGTGCTCTATACATAAGTATGAAAAAAATGCACTGAAGGGGAGTAGCTGCTTCTGTGAGAGTTAAGACAATGCACACATCCATTCATTCTAGTCAATATATATAAAATCAGTAAAGTCATTTACTGCCTAGATTAAGTCGGTCAGGAATTACTGCATTGTAAGATTTGAAAACAGTTACATATCTTTATATAAAGAGATAAACTAAAGTTTTTTTTCGTTACATGAGAATAATGGGAAGGAACATGTAGTGTTGTTACTACTCTATATTGGATTGATATTTTGTTGTTGTTTTTCCCTAGGATTCCTAAGGGACCTGTGCGAGGTGTTACTGTATTTATTGCTACCTCCTGGAGACTTCCAGAACAAGATCATGCGATACTTTGTCAGGGTAAATTTAGGATTTATATTTCACCCTAAGATTTCCAGTCGTATATAGTATAAAAGAGATTTAGATATAGGTCACTTATTTTATGTGTTGTATAAAATGCAATCATCAGCTATTATATTGATACCAGATGATACTTTTCAACATAATAAGTTAGATACATGTTTCATGTGGAGGCGTTGACTTTTTATATGACATTGGTGAACAATTCTAGATGACATTTGTTAGAGATATGAGTGACTTTTGGATGTGCAATGGTCACTGTTAAAAAGTCAATATTTACCTACAGATATTGCTTAGTGGTTTTTGTGATACTGTAACTCTGATGTACTTAAAATGGAAAATAACTGAGACTGCAGATACTATAGAAGGTAAATGTTTTTCAATGGTCACCATTGTATTCTTGTCCGACTAATACTAAAGTTATTAAAATCTTATGGGGATGAGTGTTTCATTTGTCGTATTTCTCTAAGGATCCTATCATGTGGGTTTTAGCCCAAAAAAGCTTATCCCCAAATAAATTTGTTAGTCTCTAAGATGCCGCAAGGACTCCTTGTTGTTTTTGCTGGTACAGATTAACACGGCTACCGCTCTGAAACCTGTTATATCTAGGTTGTCTTCCTTGAAGTCAGATGCCTAGTTTCTGTACTGGGCACACAGCAGACTAAGAGAGCTAACATATTTTTTATTTATCATAAGAATTTACCTTTGGATGTGGAGAGTGAGTTCTGAGAAATAAATCTAATTTTCAAATTTTTTTGTTTTAGAATTTGTTTTTAAGTTTGTTCTTAATATGCTTGAAGTGTCACTTGTTACTCAAATAGAAGCTTTACGTTGAATTCATAGTAAAATTTGATAGTTTTTTGAGTAAACCATTTGTCACTTTTCAGCTATAGAAGACAGATTTCAATTGTATTACATTTCATTTTTCAGGAAATCCTCGCCCGAGGAATTCTTCTTCCATTAATAAACCAGCTCAGTGATCCTGATTATATTAATCAGTATGTCATATGGATGGTAAGCTTTTTAGTGCTTCAGTAGTATTTCAAGAATATTCATCTGTAAGCACATTCCTATTCTCTTTTCCTATGCTCTCTAAGCATGGTTGGTTTAGCGGAAATACAACTTGGAATAGTACATCATTAGAGTAAAAGTGGTAGTGATGCTATCGTTAATGTTGCATAAGAATTCCCATTTTAATCCCCTGCTTTGGTGGTTTTATAACTTTCTCAAACTTTGTTTTTTCAGGATGATAGTTTCTAAGCTTACTCTCTACCTGCTGGTGAACTTTTTAAAAAAGTTTGAGTAAAAACTGAGTACAATCAAACTAAGTAGCAAAGTAATTTGTCTTCAAGAATTTATTTATTATGATTTTTATAGTGAAGTGCAGGGGTCAGCAACGTGTCTGTACATGGACACAAGTGTCCGTGGTAAAAATTTTGAGGTCTGTGAATGACTGACATAACCGCTCCACCCCATGTCTGTCACTAAGTACGGTAATTTTGTCAAGTGTCCATTGCACAACATGGTGGTGTCGACCCCTGCTAAAATGTTTTGAGAGGTCTGGTTCTGCAGTAGTCAGTATTTCTTGTGGAAATGTCATAATTAAAAAATCTTGTGAGTTGCATCAAAAATTTAGTTTTGGATTGGAATAGACATGATACATCTTAAATCACACTTGCACTTCACAGTACTTTCCTAATCGTGATGCACAGCTAAGGAAGTCTGCACTTGCACACAACACAGTGAAACATTTAGTTGTGAGCTGATGTATAATGCATCCTGCTGTAAGGTTAAAGCTGCACAGTTCCTAAGGCTCACGGTATAGAGGTCACCTAAATTATGCACAGAGGTAAAGAGCAGAGGTAAAGTGCATATGCAACTTTATACTTTTCGTTTCTTGACTTTTAAGTGTTTAACTGCAACTTTAATGGTCTCAATCATTTTTAATGGAATGAGAGTAGACTTTTTTTTTATGGAGCGACAGATTTTGGTTGGTGGAAAACTATATTTTTAAGAATTTTGGGAATTGTTTTAGCCTTACATGGAAGGTAAAAACAGTAACATTAGATCATAATACTATGATAAAGATGAATTCAGTAACATTATCAGTGATTCTGAAAGCATGCCTCCAAATGAAGTAGTTTTCTTAAGGGCTTTAAGAATGACAGATGAAACAAAAACTAAAAGCAGTTTAAGTACATTAGAAGCAGTCAGGCTGCAAAACCATCAGTGGGACCTGGACAATTGAATCAAACGAATTCACTCACTGGACGATTGAAATGCTGAAGGAGCACTCAAGGGAGACATGGTCGTTGCAGAGAAGCTAAATTAATTCTTTGCATCAGTCTTCACTGCAGAAGATTTCCACACTTGAGCGGTTCTTTTTTGGTGACACGTATGAGGAACTGTCCCAGATTGATATATCGTTCAAGGTGGTTTTGGAACAAATTGATAAATTTAACAGTAATAAGTCACTAGAACCAGAAGTAACTCAAATATGAAATTGCGGAACTAATTATTGTGGTATTTAACCTATTGCTTAAATCAGCCTCTGTAGCTGGTGACTAGAGGATAGCTAATGGAACAATGATTTTTAAAGAACCCTAGAGGGGCCATCTAGCCAAGTACAGGCTGGTAAACCTAACTTAAGTACTAGGAAATTGGTTGAAACTATAGTAAAGAACAGAATTATCAGGAACATGGATAAAAACAACATGTTGGAGAAGAGTCACAAAAGGAGTCCCTTTTGTAAAGGGAAATCATGCTTCACCAATATATAAGAATTCTTTGAGGGTATCAACAAACATGGACACAGTTGATACAGTGTACTTGGACTTTCATAAAGCCTTTGACAAGGTCCCTCATCAAAGTCTCTTAAGCAAAGATATTAAAAAGATGATAAAAGATATTGCCTCACCCACCATGTCTCTCTATTAATATGGGACAAACATGGCTACAACACCACTTCATACTTAAGCAAAGTAAGCAGTCATGTAGTAAGAAGGAAGGTCCTCTTATGGATCAGTAACTGGTTAAAAGATAGAAAATAAATGATAGGATAAATAAATGGTCAGTTTTCACAATGGAGCGAGATAAATAGCATAGTCCCTCAAGGATCTATACTGGGATCAGTGCTGTTCAACATATTTATAAAAGATGTGGAAAAGGGGTAAACAGTGAGAAGGCAAAGTCTGGAGATGATACAAAATTATACAAGATAGTTAAGTCCAAAGCTGATTGTGATGAGTTACAAAGGGATCTCACAAAACTGGGTGACTGGGCAACAAAATGTCAAATGAAATTTAGTGTTGATAAATGCAAAGTAATGCATATTGGAAAATGTAGTCCCAGCTATACATGTAAAATGATGGGCTCTAAATTAGCTGTTCTTACTCAAGAAAGAAATCTTGGAACTATTGTGGATAGTTCTGTGAATACATCTGCTCAGTGTGAAGTAACAGTCAAAAAAGATAACAGAATGTTTGGAATCATTAGGAGAGGGAAAGATAAGACAGAAAATATCATCATGCCACTATATAAATCAAGGATACTCTCTATTCCTACTCAAGATTCTCCTGTTTATGCATCGCAGGACTGTATTAGTTATTTTGGCCACAGTGTCACACTGGGAGAGTTCATGTTCAGGTTATTTATCTACCATGACACTAAATTTCTTCACAGGCATTGCCAAAACATAGTCTGTCACCCTGTAAGTATGGCCTGAATTCTTTTTTCCTAGATGTATGCATTTACATTTAGCTGTATTAACATACACATTGTTTGCTTAGAATCATAGAATCATAGAATCATAGAATATCAGGGTTGGAAGGGACCCCAGAAGGTCATCTAGTCCAACCCCCTGATCAAGCAGGACCAAGTCCCAGTTAAATCATCCTAGCCAGGGCTTTGTCAAGCCTGACCTTAAAAACCTCTAAGGAAGGAGATTCTACCACCTCCCTAGGTAACGCATTCCAGTGTTTCACCACCCTCTTAGTGAAAAAGTTTTTCCTAATATCCAATCTAAACCTCCCCCATTGCAACTTGAGACCATTACTCCTCGTTCTGTCATCTGCTACCATTGAGAACAGTCTAGAGCCATCCTCTTTGAAACCCCCTTTCAGGTAGTTGAAAGCAGCTATCAAATCCCCCCTCATTCTTCTCTTCTGCAGACTAAACAATCCCAGCTCCCTCAGCCTCTCCTCATAAGTCATGTGCTCTAGACCCCTAATCATTTTTGTTGCCCTTCGCTGTACTCTTTCCAATTTATCCACATCCTTCTTGTAGTGTGGGGCCCAAAACTGGACACAGTACTCCAGATGAGGCCTCACCAGTGTCGAATAGAGGGGAACGATCACGTCCCTCGATCTGCTCGCTATGCCCCTACTTATACATCCCAAAATGCCATTGGCCTTCTTGGCAACAAGGGCACACTGCTGACTCATATCCAGCTTCTCGTCCACTGTCACCCCTAGGTCCTTTTCCGCAGAACTGCTGCCGAGCCATTCGGTCCCTAGTCTGTAGCGGTGCATTGGATTCTTCCATCCTAAGTGCAGGACCCTGCACTTATCCTTATTGAACCTCATTAGATTTCTTTTGGCCCAATCTTCCAATTTGTCTAGGTCCTTCTGTATCCTATCCCTCCCCTCCAGCGTATCTACCACTCCTCCCAGTTTAGTATCATCCGCAAATTTGCTGAGAGTGCAATCCACACCATCCTCCAGATCATTTATGAAGATATTGAACAAAACGGGCCCCAGGACCGACCCCTGGGGCACTCCACTTGACACCGGCTGCCAACTAGACATGGAGCCATTGATCACTACCCGTTGAGCCCGACAATCTAGCCAGCTTTCTACCCACCTTATAGTGCATTCATCCAGCCCATACTTCCTTAACTTGCTGACAAGAATGCTGTGGGAGACCGTGTCAAAAGCTTTGCTAAAGTCAAGAAACAATACATCCACTGCTTTCCCTTCATCCACAGAACCAGTAATCTCATCATAAAAGGCGATTACATTAGTCAGGCATGACCTTCCCTTGGTGAATCCATGCTGACTGTTCCTCATCACTTTCCTCTCCTCTAAGTGCTTCAGGATTGATTCTTTGAGGACCTGCTCCATGATTTTTCCAGGGACTGAGGTGAGGCTGACCGGCCTGTAGTTCCCAGGATCCTCCTTCTTCCCTTTTTTAAAGATGGGCACTACATTAGCCTTTTTCCAGTCATCCGGGACTTCCCCCGTTCGCCACGAGTTTTCAAAGATAATGGCCAAGGGCTCTGCAATCACAGCCGCCAATTCCCTCAGCACTCTCGGATGCAATTCGTCCGGCCCCATGGACTTGTGCACGTCCAGCTTTTCTAAATAGTCCCTAACCACCTCTATCTCTACAGAGGGCTGGCCATCTCTTCCCCATTTTGTGATGCCCAGCACAGCAGTCTAGGAGCTGACCTTGTTAGTGAAAACAGAGGCAAAAAAAGCATTGAGTACATTAGCTTTTTCCACATCCTCTGTCACTAGCTTGCCTCCCTCATTCAGTAAGGGGCCCACACTTTCCTTGGCTTTCTTCTTGTTGCCAACATACCTGAAGAAACCCTTCTTGTTACTCTTGACATCTCTTGCTAGCTGCAGCTCCAGGTGCGATTTGGCCCTCCTGATATCTTTCCTACATGCCCGAGCAATATTTTTATACTCTTCCCTGGTCATATGTCCAACCTTCCACTTCTTGTAAGCTTCTTTTTTATGTTTAAGATCCGCTAGGATTTCACCATTAAGCCAAGCTGGTCGCCTGCCATATTTACTATTCTTTCGACTCATCGGGATGGTTTGTCCCTGTAACCTCAACAGGGATTCCTTGAAATACAGCCAGCTCTCCTGGACTCCCTTCCCTTTCATGTTAGTCCCCCAGGGGATCCTGGCCATCTGTTCCCTGAGGGAGTCAAAGTCTGCTTTCCTGAAGTCCAGGGTCCGTATCCTGCTGCTTACCTTTCTTCCCTGCGTCAGGATCCTGAACTCAACCAACTCATGGTCACTGCCTCCCAGATTCCCATCCACTTTTGCTTCCCCCACTAATTCTACCTGGTTTGTGAGCAGCAGGTCAAGAAAAGCGCTCCCCCTAGTTGGCTCCCCTAGCACTTGCACCAGGAAATTGTCCTCTACGCTTTCCAAAAACTTCCTGGATTGTCTATGCACCGCTGTATTGCTCTCCCAGCAGATATCAGGAAAATTAAAGTCACCCATGAGAATCAGGGCATGCGATCTAGTAGCTTCCGTGAGTTGCCGGAAGAAAGCCTCATCCACCTCATCCCCCTGGTCCGGTGGTCTATAGCAGACTCCCACCATGACATCACTCTTGTTGCACACACTTCTAAACTTAATCCAGAGACACTCAGGTTTTTCCACAGTTTCGTACCGGAGCTCTGAGCAGTCATACTGCTCCCTTACATACAGTGCTTGGTAAACTGGATGCAAGCGATCAAGAGTGCTCTGCATTAGTGACCTGTTCTCTTCATTATTTAGCACTCCCCCAATTTTTGTGTTATCTGCAAACTTTATCAGTGATGATTTTTGTTTTTTTCCTGGCAATAGATAAAGTTAAATCGTGTAGGGCCAAGAACTGATCCCTGTGGGACCCAACTGAGAAAACACCTGCTTGATGGTGGTGATTTCCCTGTTTACAATTACATTTTGAGACTTATCAGTTAGTCAACTTTTAATTCATAAAATGTATACCATGTTAATTTTATATCATTCTAGTTTTTTTATCAAAATGTCATGTGGTACAAAGTCAAAGTATGTCAACACTTACCTTTTTCAACTACATGTATAATCACATTAAAAAGAATCAAGTTAGTTTGAGATCCATTTTCCATAAACCTATGTTGATTGACATTAATTATATTACCCTCCTCTAATTCTTTGTTTAATCGAATAACATATCTGCCATTCCATTATCTTGCCCAGAGTTGATGTTAAGCAGAAAGGCCTATATTATAAATTGTCTGAAGTCAGACTCTTTCCAAATAAGTATTTCCAAAAAATAAGTAAATGGCATGCTTTCTGAGAAATTTTGATTTGTTTAGATTCCAATCAGGTTAAAAAGATGAATTTCCAATTTCTGAGACCAAAGTTGTGCTCCCCACTTTCTGATACGGTTAGAAAGACCATCCATGGGATTTTATTAACTTCAAAATGTTTTTACTCTTGATTATGATGGAAGTTCATGATGGATGTTTGTTCCACTCAGTAAGGTGTCATCTATGAAGACAGCAGCTTTAAATGAAAATCTTCCTGAGCTTGTCTTCCACGCTACACATATATTACACGCCCACCCACATTAAGGTTCCAAAGTCAAGCACTGAAAAGTTAAGAAACGTCAGTATTAAGGTTGCTTGCATATGAATTATGACAGTTTTCAGTTTCATGATCACATGCCCTTTTTCTACAGGACCCCACATAACTCAGTGTGCAAAATGGATGGTATTTACACCTATGTAGCTATTCAATATCTTTATTTTTTTCAGTTATTGAACTCCTTGTTCAGTTCATGGTTCCATGCTTTGTTTACTGCATGCTATTCAGAACCTGTGCTGAAGACAGAATTATTAATTTCCTCATGGACTTTTCTGCGGTGCTCTTCGCAATAGCATTCGAGTGTGTCACCAACATTATTTCATTTCTTTTCACAATACCCTTGTGAGATGAGGTGGTATTACTATCTCCATTTTATAGATGGGAAGTAGCGGCACAAAGAGATTAAGGTCAAAAATAGAAAAGCTTGGAATGGAAATTCTGGTTCCCATGGGAATTCTGACACTTTGAAAGACATCACATTCTGATTCAGAACAAAAATCTGAAATTTCTGGCAAAATGAAAATTAAAAAATGCAATTAGGGACCATCAAAATGTTTTGTTTAGTGTCAAAATGCAACTTTTCAAAACTGTCATTTTGTATAGACTTTCTATACTATATTTAGTATTTGAATATAAAATAAAATTTTAATATAATAATTTGAAACACAAAATTAAAAGAGCTCGGTCAGTTGCAAATTTTTTTTTCTTGACAAAAATTATCAGTCCCGCAAGATGTTTCAATCTCAACTAACTGCATTTTTTCAAAATAATCAACTTACATTGAAATTTTTTGATCCACTCTAATCAAAACTATCCACTAATTTTGGAGGCCCAGTTTGAGACACCTACAGCCTGATTCTTCTGAAGATGTAGCACTTTGTATGTTCAAATCACAGCTCCCATTGACTTCAATTTTGGCTATGAGTACTTAGCACTTCTGCTAATCAGGTCCCAGGCTTTCAAGTCAGGCACCTTAAAAATGAAGACCATACAGTTAGTAACAACCTGTGAAAAGTTTGTTTAAACGGCTTGCCCAGCATCACACAGGAGCCCTGTGGTAGAGGCAGGGATTGAATCAGTTTCTCAAAGGCAGTATTCAACTGCCGTTAGCATTAGACTGCACATTCTCTGATTTCATCCCTATTTTAGGGTTGCTCAACTTATGGTGCGTGGAGTGTACGTCACCCACCAGAACATTTCATAAGGCCTGCGGCCTGCTTCAACATATACTAATGGCTGATTCATTAGCATTTTGTCGTCCATGTTTACATCATTCTAGTTTACACAAGTGTGTAAATAGACAATGTTTCTATGTACAGTAATCTGTCTACATGCGAAACAAGCTGAACCTAAAATATAAATCAATACCAGTGACTTTAAATCTTATTAAAATATGTAGAAACTGTTTGGCCCATACAGTTTTGCTTAGGTTTGCTAAGGTTGTTTTTAGGTTTATTTGGCCCTCCTGTGTAATAAAGATGGGCACCACTGCTTCATTCAATATACACCTTCCAAGGCACTTAGTCAGTACATGGGATTGCCTATCCTTCATTTCCCCATTATGTGGTACAAGATGCGAGGGCAGCCTTGCCCCCTGCTTTTCTTGAGCAGGTCCTGTGGGAAGGTACTCCTCTCACCCATGGATTTCTGGAGCTTATTGTTGCCTCCCTCATTCCCCGGTACATAAACTGAGCAGTCTGAAGGTCATCCAGCTGGTCTGTATGTGAACTGCACCTAGAGAACATCTGTATGCACTTGTGCTCCATACCATTCAATTCCTTGCCCTCATGTCCCGCCCTGACACTAAGTGCTGGAACCTGCTGCCACCTTTGGAGGGTAGGAAGCCCTCATAGATTCATAGATATTAAGGTCAGAAGGGACCATTATGATAATCTAGTCTGACCTCCTCCACAATTCAGGCCACAGAATCTCACCCACCCACTCCTGCGATAAACCTCTCACCCATGTCTGAGCTATTGAAGTCCTCAAATCATGGTTTAAAGACTTCAAGGAGCAGAGAATCCTCCAGCAAGTGACCTGTGCCCCATGCTACAGAGGAAGGAGAACAATCTCCAGGGCCTCTTTCAATCTGCCCTGGAGGAAAATTCCTTCCCGACCCCAAATATAGCGATCAGCTGAACCCTGAGCGTATGGACAAGATTCACCAGCCAGACACCCAGGAAAGAATTCTCTGTAGTAACTCAGATCCCACCCCATCTAAATCCCATCACAGGCCATTGGGCCTATTTACCATGAATATTTAAAGATCAATTAATTGCCAAAATCCTGTTATCCCATCATACCATCTCCTCCATAAACTTATTGAGTTTAATCTTAAAGCCAGATATGTCTCTTGTCCCCACTGCTTCCCTTGGAAGGCTATTCCAAAACTTCACTTTTCTAATGATTAGAAACCTTCGTCTAATTTCAAGTCTAAACTTCCCGATGACCAGTTTATATCCATTTGTTCTTGTGTCCACATTGGTACTGAGCTTAAATAACTCCTCTCCCTCTCTGGTATTTATTTCTCTGATATATTTATAGAGAGCAATCATATCTCCCCTCAACCTTCTTTTAGTTAGGCTAAACAAGCCAAGCTCCTTGAGTCTCCTTTCATAAGACAGGTTTTCCATTCCTCTGATCATCCTAGTAACCCTTCTCTGTACCTGCTCCAGTTTGAATTCATCCTTCTTAAGCATGGGAGACCAGAACTGCACACAGTATTCCAGGTGAGGTCTCACCAGTGCCTAGTATAATGATACTAAAACCTCCTTATCTCGACTGGAAATACCTTGCCTGATGCATCCCAAGACCGCATTAGCTTTTTTTCACAGCCATATCACATTGGCCAATCATAGTCATCCTGTGATCAACCAATACTCCAAGGTCCTTCTCCTCCTCTGTTACTTCTAATTGATGCGTCCCCAGCTTATAACTAAACTTCTTATTAATCCCTAAATGCATGACCTTACACTTCTCACTATTAAATTTCATCCTATTACTATTACTCCAGTTTGTAAGGTCATCCAGATCTTCCTGTATGATATCCCGGTCTTTCTCTAAATTGGCAATAACTCCCAGCTTTGTATCATCCACAAACTTTATTAGCACACTCCCACTTTTTGTGCCGAGGTCAGGATTAAAAAGATTAAATAAGATTGGTCCCAAAACCGATCCCTGAGGAACTCCACTGGTAACCTCCCTCCAGCCTCACAGTTCACCTTTCAGTAGGACCCACTGTAGTCTCCCTGTTAACCAATTCTGTATCCACCTTTCAATTTTCATATTGATCCCCATCTTTTCCAATTTAACTAATAACTCCCCCGCACGGTATCAAACGTCTTACTAAAATCTCGGTAAATTAGATCCACTGCATTTCCTTTGTCTAAAAAATCTGTTACCTTCTCAAAGAAGGAGATCAGCTTAGTTTGGCACGATCTACCTTTTGTAAAACCATGTTGTATTTTGTCCGATTTACCATTGACCTCAATGTCCTTAACTACTTTCTCCTTCAAATTTGTTTTTCAAGACCTTGCATACTACAGATGTCAAACTAACAGGCCTGTAGTTACCCAGATCACTTTTTGTTCCTTTCTTAAAAATAGGAACTATGTTAGCAATTCTCCAATCATACGGTACAACTCCTGAGTTTACAGATTCATTAAAAATTCTTGCTAATGGGCTTGCAATTTCAGGTGCCAATTCCTTTAATATTCTTGAATGAAGATTATCTGGGCCCCCCGATTTAGTCCCATTAAGCTGTCTGAATTTCGCTTCTACCTCAGATATGGTAATATCTACCTCCATACCCTCATTCTCATTGGTCACGCTACCATTATCCCTAAGATCCTCTTTAGCCTTATTAAAGACTGAGGCAAAATATTTGTTTAGATATTGGGCCATGCCTAGATTATCCTTAACTCCACTCCATCCTCAGTGTTTAGCGGTCCCACTTCTTCTTTCTTTGTTTTCTTCTTATTTATATGGCTATAGAACCTTTTACTATTGGTTTTAATTCCTTAATCACCTCTTTGAGATGCTTGCTCATCCATCTTGGTCTACAACTCCTGTCTATGAATTTTTTCCTCTTTCTTGGGATGCAGGTTTCCGATATCTTGCGCAGCTTTGATTTAAAGTAATCCCAGGCCTCCTCTGCCTTTAGATCCATAAGTTCTTCAGTCCAATCCACTTCCCTAACTAATTTTCTTAATTTTTGAAAGTCAGCCCTTTTGAAATCAAAAACCCTAGTTGCAAATTTATTTTTGTTAATCCTTCCGTTCAGTTTGAACTGAATTAGCTCATGATCGAAGGTTGTCCCCTACAACCATTTCTTCTATGAGGTCCTCACTACTCACCAAAACCAAAGCTAAAATAGCATCCCCTCTAGTCGGTTCAGCAACTACTTGATGAAGGAATCCCTCAGCTATCGCATCTAGGAAAATCTGAGCCCTATTATTATTACTAGTACTCGTCCTCCAGTCTATATCTGGGAAATTAAAGTCTCCCATGATAACACAGTTTCCGTTAGTATTTACTTCATTAAAAACCTTAAAGAGGGCTCTATCCATATCCAAATTAGATCCTGGCGGTCTATAGCACACTCCAAGCACTATCACAGGGGAGGCTCTAATAGTTTTCTTCCCCATTGTGATTTTTGCCCAGATGGACTCTCTTATCCATTCCATTGCTGCTTATTTCTTTACATTCTACCTCATCATTGATATACAATGCTATTCCACCACCTTTACCTTTATTTCTGTCTTTCCTAAACAGCACATACCCTTCAATAGCTGTAGTCCAGTCATGACTACTATTCCACCATGTTTCTGTTATCCCTATAATATCTGGTTTCACTTTCTGCACCAGTAGCTCTAGTTCCTCCATTTTGTTACCTTGGCTCTTCACTTTGGTGTACAAACATCTTAATTTTTGCTTTTTGGCCTCGCTCACATTCTGTACCCAATTAGGCACGGTCATTTTACAGCCAGTATGACCTATTAGACTGGTATCCACACTACCCTTCCTCCTTATGTCCATTCTCCTACCCACGGCTGTATCCTCTCTTACTTTGTTTTCTTCGCTCTCAATGCTAAAATCCGGCGTGGAGATTACCTCATGGACAAGCTTGTACTCCACCCTGGTCCCATGGGCTACTGAGGATATTAGTTGGTGGCTCCTCTGTGCAGTTAATGTCATGGTTCATGTAGTCTCCTGAAACCTGCCCCTTCTGTGTTGTGAAGGAGACCTTGGGCACATCTATGAAAAGTGCATCAGACTGAAACCCTATTCTGACTTCTCCAAAACCTCCTGTCGAGGTTTTGGCTGTAATTTTTCCAGCATCTCCTTATATTTGCACGTCCTATCCATTGCTCCACAAAGTCATGAGACCTCCTTCTCCTCCTCCTCCTGCTGCTGCCCAAGATGACCACCTACCAAACTAGAAGGAGCAAACTTATGGCTCCTTGGACTGCATTGAGGAGCAGTGGGTGCTGTCCGGGGTTCTCAGCTCAATGTCCTCATCTGGATCCCCTGTTTCGGCCCTATGACCCTTGCTCCTTTCACTGTTCGTTTTTTTTTTTTTTCATTTGTTGTCCCCCTTAATCTGGGCTCAGTGGTTCCTTCCTCTTGGTTGAGTGGATCAGCCTTTAGTTCGGGGGGGGGGAGGTGTCTAGGCCTCCCCATCCCAGTAACCACAGTGGATGCACATCTTCCAACCTCTGCAGTAATTGTAGTAGGGATCAAACAGACAAGTCTCACTATGCACTCCTGATTCATCCCCAGAGCAGCTCCGTTCTGCACTCTGAATGATGCAAAGAAACTGTTTTTGTTTTTGTTTTGTTTTTTGTTAAAGAAAGAAAATTGTCATGCAGTTGAAGACTGTATCATAATACGTGCACACGAGGGTCAAATTAAGATTGTACAGTGAACCTTCATTCTGGCATTTTCTAACTTATGAGTGCTTGACTTTGCAACTTAATAATCTTTTAGTACCTTTTTTTGTGTAGTGTCAGAGGTAAGGATATGATTTAATTATGGAGGTCATGGAGTCCATGACATTAATGAACCTCCATGACTTCTTCGGCTTCAGCCTCTACCGCAGCGTGCTCTTCCCCCCTCCCCCCATTATTTTTAATAAAAGTCACAGACAGGTTGCGGGCTTCGGTGAATTTTTGTTTTGTGCCTGCAGCTTGTCCCTGACACTTACTAAAAATAACCGTGACAAAATCTTAACTTAATAATAGGATTTTAAAAAAGCAAAGTCAAACAGAAATTCCATCACGTCATATTGACACTCACAGACGCAATCAACAGGATTGGAATCTACTGATCTTTAAGATCCTCAGCCACTTGAGGTCATGGTGTAACTGATAGTGGTGGTAGTAAGTTATCTTCTATGTGGAACAGCACTAGATGGGGATGGGTTTTGGAGATGTTTGCTCATAGCAGAGGAATGGTGAGACTCAGGAATCTTAGATTCCATTCCAGGCTCAGGATAGGAGTGTTGCCACAGACTTTTCTGCCCATTCCTTCCAAGTTCAACTCTTTTTGCTCCCCCCAACCTGTCCCCAGTCTTCACTCTTCCACTCTCCTCTTTTCTCTTCGTTTCTTGTCCCAGTGAGTGCCACTTTCATCACCTTGCCAACCCCAGTCTCCACTCCTCAGATGTCTCATCGTATCATCCCACTGAACTCCCCATCCCAGTTTTCTCGTCCAGCCAGTCTCAGTTCCCCACATACCTTAGCTCCTTGTCCCCAGAGTCCTTGCCCAGCCAGACTCCGTGTCATTTTCTGCCCCACCCCTTCTGACTCCTTGTTGCAGTCCATTCCCCTCATCCTCCTGCAGGTCTGGCTCTTGTCCCCTCCACTTTCTAATCTGGCAGCTTCCTTCTGCATACTGTCTGGGGCCAGCAGAGGGATCATTGACCGCACAGGAGAGAGAGTCTCCCTCGACTCATTTCAAATGTCTGGACTTGGCACAGCAGCTCAGAGCTGCAATTGCAGGGAAAGCCCTGCTTAGCCTCAGGCTAGACCATGTGCAAGGTAGGCAGAACCTTTGGGAATTTTAGCTGCTTAAACTCAAGTTGTCTCAACTGAATGTGCTCAAACTTTCATTTTTCAAGACTTATAACTTGGTCAAATTTAGGCAGATTTTCACAGACACAACCCAGGGCACATCCCTAAAACAATGTATGTCCCTACAAATTTCAAGCCCCTGCTCCAAAGCAAGTGGAGGGGGCAGGAGAGACTTTCAAAGAAAACGTCACCAGACTTTTTTAACATGGTGGCTTAAAGGTGCCTTAACTCACCCTCCCCCGAACTGCAAGTTCTCAGTATCTTACCTTTTTGTTTTAGCATGTATAGAGAGACTTCTAGTCTGTAATATCCAAGAAGGGGATTTAAATGTGAGGTCTTAAACTTTGAGAATTTGTGTGTCTTCTGAAGTGAAATATGTCTTGGTTGTCCATGGGACCATTCTTGTATAAATCAACAATTGTACACATCCCTACTCCTACAGTTCTGATCTTTTTCCTTAATAGAATATAGGGAAATCCTTAAATGCTTCAGGGTCTTTATATCATTCCTGATGCCAGGAACAACAATTCAAAACACACAAGTGTGGATCTATATCTTATAGCAAAATGACAGAATCTGTTGCTTTAAACATGGCAGGAACACAATTACTGTGGGCCCCCAGAATCTGGTCTTGGTTTCTTTTGAACAGAAAGTTCTTACAATGTCTTTAAAAATGTAGCTTTTAATTTAAAAAGTTCCTAATTGAAAACCAGGTTTAGAGGTTTAAACTGCCACAAGGATTTATTTCTCCATAGACGGCACAATCCTAAGAAAGCAGTTTGAATTTCATGGCTGCCATGAAATGTGATGTTTTTAAAGTGATAGCACTATACAGTATGTGTTAAATTTACAATTTCCCCTTAATTGTCTGATTCCAGTTCACCATGAAGAAGCATATACTGTGCATTGATTTTTCTCTTCTGCATAATTTGGGTTGTAAATTTTCTGACTATTTCAGATTCGTGATTCCAATTGTAACTATGAGGCCTTCATGAATGTCATTAAATTAAGTGACAATGTAGGGGAGCTGGAAGCGGTAAGAGATAAGGCTGGAGAAGAACTGCAATATCTTCGATCCTTAGATACAGCAGGAGATGGTTAGTATTTTTATTTTAATGAAGAAATAAAATAAGTAAAAGCTAAGAGTGTTTTTTTTGGTAATTACAGGAAGTGTGTTAAAATATGAACTCTTACCTTACTAGTGTTAATTGTAAATGCTATTAAAAATGTTATGTGAAAGATTCAAACCTGAACTTTCTCTGATGCGCAAGATCCAAGACTGATTGCCTCCATCTGTATTCCCCTTTCTGTGGTGGCCGTTATCATGGTTTCTAACAGTAATTGTGTCTTGATAGGTTTTGTTCTAACAAAACCTATCATCATCTTTTAATAAAAGTAAAATGTCCCAATTGAAACCTGCCTGACTGGTTCTGACTTTCAATAGTGCTTCATCGATTGATGATGGACTACTCACAGCTTTTTAAATAATAACTGAAAGTTACATTGAGGACGGAATGAAAAAGACTACTTAACTGCAATTCAGTTCTTCCAGTAGAAATTAAATGTATTCAAAACAAAACAAAAAAACCACTTCACTGTAAATACTGACAGTGATATTCATTCTGGTAGGTGTCCTTACATAAGACCAAAACAAGAAAAAATGATATGTATCTTTTAAAAGTGTGTTTTAAATTGATAATATACTTCATCAATTGTTTAATCACTAGTTTGTTTCTACTTCAGTCCTCTTTAGTCTTAGTTATTGGGTTTTTTTTCTCCAGATATCAATACGATAAAAAATCAAATAAACAGCTTATTGTATGTTGTTAAAGTATGTGATTCAAGAATACAGAGGTTGCAGTCAGGAAAAGTAAGTAATACTTTTCTATTAATACTCTTTCTGATGTTTGTTTTAATTGTAAATGATGTGAAATTGTCAAAGATTTGCTAGCGATCGTCATAAGATCTCTCTAGTTCATTAAGGGAAAAATATGACTATAGCCCTTGAGTTTATACTGTGTAGTATATATACTAACTATATTGAACTGTATACTGAGTAATTATGTAGCTAAAGTTGCACCTTCATACTTTCAATTTTATATGGAAATTCACCTACCAGAACTTTGTTAGAAAATGTTATCCATATCCATATCATGCTACATATTACTATTGCATATTTCAGATTTATTTTCAAACCTTTAAAAATCTGCAATATATTTTTAAATGATCTTGGTTTTAAGCTCTTCCAATTAGAAAAGAACTGAAGTAAGCTGCATAGCTAACTAATGAAGTTAAGACTTAAGAGAACAGTTTCTCTGACACACGAGTTCAGCTTCTCTACATTATCAACTGAATTCCTGCCTCTAATTAGGAAGTTCATGCAACATGCAGCTCGGTCTGGAGGCCCTTAGACCAATCCCTATTTTTCAGCTGTAGGAGTTTATAACGTTGCTGCCTATTTATTGGTAGCAGTGTTCTCTTTTGAAGTACAGTTTGTTGTTCAGACTGTCACTTGTTTAAAAGTACCAATGGTATTTTGCACTGCTTGGAAGTTCTTGTGTGTCAGAAGTTCGTCCGACTTGCTTCCTCTGTTCTAACAGCCTCTCCAGTTGCCATCTAGTCTCTAGCCTCTACTTTTTGTTACGTTTGAGAAACTGCTGGCATTCTTACTGTTGCATATCTGACTTTGTCCTGTTTCTTGGGACTCCATCAGTTGAGCTTTAAGTTTGGATGGGGCATAAAGATGATGAGGGTTATGCTTATTGACCAACACAGTACCTAACATGTAGGGCTCTGGTCCATGACTGGGGCCCCTGACACTACTGTAATACAATCAATAAAATAACTGATGGAAGTCAGATATCAGTGGAGACAGATCTATATCAGATTCTATATCACGTAGTGCTAATGAATTGACTGCAGAATTTGAGGTGGTTTCAGGTAATTTTTAAGATGGCTCTAATAATTTCTTTAGAAAATATTTCAGAAGGTTGTGATGAACATTTTCTTATCTACCCACTTCGTGGCCACTTGTGAACAGCTAGGTTTAAAATACTTGCCCACAGGAATTCTGGGGCAGGGATAGAAATCAATTCCCTGGAGGGCATGAATCATCTATGCTGTAAACAAACACTGTTATAAGTAGTTACACAAACAAAAAATTGTGGAGATAGCAGTGATCCAGTATACTAACATTTTTAAAAACCAAACCAAACAAACCCCAAACAGCTTGCTGTAGTTAAAGTAAATCTGTTTACATTATATAAACACTTTTTGGTAGTAATTTAAAAAATATAAAAGTTAATAAAAATAATATATTATCAATGCTATATCCCATATTGTACAGGAAATAGATACTGTGAAACTGGCAGCAAACTTTGGAAAACTTTGCACAGTCCCTCTGGACAACATTCTGGTAGACAATGTTGCACTACAATTTTTTATGGGTAAGAAAATGCTAACTTTGGGGGGGAAATTATTTTTCCTGAGGTAAGAACATGTCTGTGAACTAATACAAATTGTGTCTTGTGCCATAACTGTACATGAACCTTTTCGGAGGGAATTGAAACTTAGCCTTTGCCATGTTGAGTGTAGGTTAAACTGATATTATTCTTTCTTCGTACTTTATGTTGAAGTCAGCTTGAGTTTTCAGACATAGTGATTTAACTGCAAGACTGATGCAGTGAATGTTTACAGTGGTGTCACTTAAGTTTCTTTTGAGAGATTCTACTGCTCTGAGAGATTCCTTCCCTGTTAAGTAGGGAATATTGCTGGAGCTGGTAACATCTCTTAAATTGAACCATTTTTTTTAATTATTACCACATTGCTTCAGAGATGACTAGTACCTGCTGATTGTGGTGGGGCACAATTTAAAGGTTCTCTCCATCCTCTCCCCGCAACAGTTTGTCACATCCCCTCTTACCCTTAGTGGCCCCTCCCTGCAGTTCCCAGCTGTCTTGCTGCTGCCTTTTCCGACAGCTGCAGCTTGCAGCTCACCAGCTCCAGGAGCTGCCACACAGGGAGGGGGCCCAGCCAGCAAAATGTGGCAGAAATCTGGCGGGGATGGGACATGACACTACATGCACCCCCATGTGTCGCCTCTGCATTGCCTCGTACTCTAGGTAGTCCTATTGAGACTACTTATGGTAGTATCCACTATGCCAGAATTTGGAGGATTGCAGGACTTTTAGAAGACTCAAAAATGACCTTTGTTTAAAAATACTTTTAAAAAGCATTAAAGTTTTAATATCGCTAAAATGTATTCATTTGCATGAATAAAAATCGGTTTTTAAATTATTGGATTCTGCACTAAATCACAAAATTGATAAAGGAGTGAAGTTCATTTACAAGTTCCACATAGTGTCAGTTTATTCTGTTGTGCCCTGACATTGCAAGGATTAAATAAAAGTTAACCTTTAGACTTCTGTGAAGGGACCCAGTTTTACCCCAGGCTCAATTTCCTCTTGGGTCCTACCATGAAGTACACAGTCCTGTTTCATCTCATATGGCTGTGGCTACAATTAAGATGTGTTCATTTTTTAATATAAAACACAGCCCTAGTTCTATACTTTCCTCCAGACTTTGCTTGTTGATCAAATCTTATGAGTATTCTATTAGGCGTGTTGGGGGCTGTTTCTGACTGTGACTCTGTGAGTGTCAATGTTATAATTTTATCCAAAACCATAATCAAATCCTGAAGCTTATTCCTAATTTAGTTAATGTTTCTGACCAGTTGTTTTTTACATCAGGATGTGTGAGTTCTTAAGACTTTTTTTTTTTTATCCTAACAGGTATAATTACAATAATGATGATTGATTTTGTAGATTACATGCAGCAGACTGGAGGCCAAGCACATCTCTTCTTCTGGATGACAGTGGAAGGGTACAGGGTTACAGCACAGCAACAGCTGGAGGTGTTACTAAGCCGGCAGAGAGATGGAAAACATCAGACTAATCAAACCAAAGGCCTATTAAGAGCCGCTGCAGTTGGAATTTATGAGCAGTACTTATCAGAGAAGGTAAGAATATTCTTTTTTTAAATATTTTACTAATTTTTGAATTGGTAAGTATTTGTGGAATGTTGTTTTAAAATGTACACTGCAGTGTCAGAATTCTTAGCTGAATTTAGAACAATCAGAAGCTAACTTCCTGTGAAATAGATTTGGTGAAAAACTTGTTACAAGAAAACAGATGTGTTGCAGTTGATACCTGAATGATTTCACTTGCATCAAGCTTAAGGTAAATAGTTCCTGCTAGCAGGTCTATAAAACACAACGCATATAAGGTACTCAAAAGTTGGTTGACTTAAACGAAGAAAAACAAATTGAAAACCTAAAAGCTGGCATCCTCTGCTCACTTGAGCTCCACCTATAATCAAGTGGGTGGTAAGCAGGCATTCTGAGGGTGTGCTTTGAGGGTGACCTAGCCTGTGTCCTGGATCCTGCTCCCCTGTTCTTTTCCACCCGTGTGTCCCCCTTCCTCCCTGCCTGGGCCTCTATAACATCGGGCCGGTGGGTCATCTGCACAGTAGCAGGGAGATATACTCTCCAATTTATTTCTATCCCTTCCTGCCACCCACCCTCCCCATCCTTCTTCAAGGACCCTTCTCATGAGCATCTGCTCATTCAGGAGGTGCAAGGCCTTCTCCAGGTGGGAGCCATCGAAGAAGTCCTACTGCATTTAAAGGGCAAGGAGTTTTACTCCTGCTACTTTCGATGCCAAAGGGGGGGTCGTGAGCTTCTCCCTAATCTAGTGGTCCTCCATCTCCAAGCATGGTTCCTAGATGGTTCATGGGAATAGAATCCACCTGCTCAACAGGAGTATAATAAGTATTACTAAACATTAGAAGGGAGTCGACTTGAATTACTTTCAGAAATGGAAAAGGTTCAACTACAGGTGTCACCACCACCACCATCTCTGCTCTCTGCCATCTTGGATTATCTGCTGGACTTAAAAACAACCAGGTTTATCAGTTAGCTCTATTAAGGTTCATCTTGCCGCAATATCAGCATTTCAGTCCCTACTAGAGGGGTTTTTCTATTTTTGATCACTCTGTGTTCTTGAGACATAGTAAGGATCTGGGGAATCTTCTACCCACAAGTTAAGGATACTACTGACTTGATCTCAGCCTGGTACTTAGGTTCAAACGGAGGCTCCATAGGGTATCTATGTAGACCTACTCCTTCCTTCACATATCTAAAAAGACAACCTTTCTAGAAGCTATCACATCAGCCCACAGGGTTGGAGAAATTGGAGCCTTAATGTCAGACTGCACACTTATATTTTTCAAGGACAAGGTCTCCCTATGACCTATCCAAAGTTCTTACTTAAGCTGTTTGATTTCCATCTTAACCAGTCTATTAATCTACTAGTATTTTTTCCTAAACCACATAAATCTCAGCAGGAGACGTCCCTTCATACATTATTTGTAGGCTGGGCATTGGCCTTTTATTGGGATAGGGCCAAAAAATCACCTGAATTTTGTCTGCATCGCAGAAAGATCAAGAGCAACTTCTACAGCCTTACTCAAAAACATTTCCGTGTCTGAGATATGCAGACCTACTATATGGACTTCAATGCATACCTTTTCTAAACACTATACCAGGGATCGGCAACCTTTGGCACACGGCCCGTCAGGGAAATCCACTGGTTGGCTGGGACAGTTTGTTTACCTGCAGCATCTGCAGGTTCAGCTGATCGCAGCTCCCACTGGCCGTGGTTCGCCGTTTCAGGCCAATGGGAGCTGTGGGAAGTGGCGTGGGCCAAGGGATGTGCTGGCTGCCACTTTCCGCAGCCCCATTGGCCTGAAACGGTGAACCACGGCCAGTGGGAGCTGCAATCGGCTGAACCTGCAGCTGCTCCAGGTAAACAAACCGTCCCAGCCCGCCAGCGGATTTCCTTGATGAGCCACGTGCCAAAGGTTGCCGATCACTGCACTATACCTGGGTCCAGGCCATCAGTTCTGATGTAATACTTGGTTCTGTTGTACTGTCTTTAGACTTGGACTTGATTCCAAACCTCCCTTCCTCCCTCCCTTTCTGTGAGGATACAGCTCGGGAGTCACCTGAAATAGAGCACCCATAGGTATTCTACTTGAAGAAGAAAAGGTTACTCTCCTTGTTCTGTAACTCTAGTTCTTCAAGATGATTGACCCTGTGGATGCTCCATTACCCACCCTATTTCCCCTCTGCTTTGGACTGTTCTTGTTGGATCTTCAGATATAGAAGGAACTGAGGGGTGGTTCACCCACGCAGTCCCTATACAACCTTGTGCTGCACTCCAAGGGTATATATAGTGCATGCATGAGTTGAATGGACATTGCTAACAGAAAATCTCCAATCAAAGGCTTCAGGCACCTGGGCACCTAATGGGGAGCACCCATTGAGGGAGGGAGAAGGACACATCGTGAAGAACCAGTTTCTGCATAGTTAACTTTCTGAACCCAGAAAGATAATGGAGCAAATAATTAAGCAATCAGTTTGCAAACATTTAGAAGATAAGGTGATAAGTAACAGTCAGCATGGATTTGTCAAGAACAAATCGTGTCAAACCAACCTGATAGCTTTCTTTTGACAGGGTAACAAGTCTTGTGGATGGAGGGAAGCGGTAGACATAGTATATCTTAACTTTAGTAAAGTTTTGATACTGTTTCACATGACCGTCTCATAAACAAACTAGGGAAATGTAAACTAGATGAAGCTACTATAAGATGGGTGCAAAACTGGTTGGAAAATCATTCCCAGAGGGTAGGTTACAGTGGTTCATAGTCATGCTGGAAGGGCATAATGAGTGGGGTCACACAGGGATCAGTTCTGGGTCCGGTTCTATTCAATATCTTCCTCAATGATTTAGATAAAGGCATAGAGAGTAGACTTATAAAGTTTACGGACAATACCAAGCTGAGATGGGTTGAAAGTCCTTTGGAGGATAGGGTTATAATTCAAAATGATCTGGAGAAATTATCTGAAGTAAATAGGATGAAATTCAGTAAGGACAAATGCCAAGCACTCCACTTAGGAAGGAACAATCAGTTGCACATATAGAAAATGGGAAATGACTGCCTAGGAAGGAGTACTGCGGAAAGGGATCTGGGGATCATAGTGGACCACAAGCTAAATATGAATGAACTGTTGCAAGAAAAGCGAACATCATTCTCGGATGCATTAGCAGGAGTGTTGTAAGCAAGACACGAGAAGTAATTCTTCCACTCTACTCAGTGCTGATTAGGCTTCAGCTGGAGTACTGTGTCCAGTTCTAGGTGCCACATTTCAGGAAAGATGTGGAGAAATTGGAGAAAGTCCAAAGAAGACAACAAAAATGATTAACAGTCTAGAATACACGACCTATGAGGGAAAATTGAAAAAACTGCGTTTGTTTACTCTGGAAAAGAGAAGACTGAGGGGCACAATAACAGTTTTCAAGTACATGTAAGGTTGTTGCAAGGAAGAGGGAGAAAAATTGTTGTTCTTCACCTCCTGAGGATAGGACAAGAAACAATGGGCTTAAATTGCAGCAATGGAGGTTTAGGTTGGACATTAGGAAAAACTTCCTAACTATCCAGGTGATTAAGGACTGGAATAAATTGCCTAGGGAGGTTGTGGAATCTCCATCACTGGAGATTTTTAAGAGCAGGTGTCAAGACTGATTTCCCACTCTGGCACTTGGAGTGCAGAAGGTGGGGATCCGCAAGGATTTTAAAAATTAATACTTGCCAATCTTGGCTTGTATTAAACTCCCAAAGTTACAGCTTCTCTCTGACCTTGGCTTGGTAAACGCTGCCACCATCCAAATGCAAAACCCCTTTTGGAACCCAGGAAGACTCACTTGGGAATCCCTTCCTGTGGGGTACCCTCAAGCCCTTTCACCTCCCCTCCGGGGAAGAGCTGAGAAAGAAAACAAAGGATATTAGCTGTTGTCATCAGCTAATTAAACAACACAAACCTCTTTGGGCACCAAGAATCCAATCTTTTTCTTAAAAAGGGTAAATTTTATTAAAAACAAAAAGAAAAAAAAATACATCCGGAACTTAGGCTTTTGCTTGATTTTTAAAAGAACAATTCTAAAAATCAAGCACCCAAAATAGCTTTCTTGTGGGTTCAGCTTAAAGCAGGGGTGGGCAAACTTTTTGGCCCGGGGGCCACATCTGGGTGGGCAAATTGTTTGCAGGGCTATGACTGTAGGGCTGGGGCAGGAGGTTGGAGTGTGGGAGTGGGTGCGGTGTGCAGGAAGGGGCTCAGGGCAAGGGGTTGGGGCAGAGGAGGGTGCGGGGTTACAAGGAGGCTCAGGGAAGGGGGTTGGGTGCAGGAGGGTGTGCACAGTGAGGGAGGGCAGTAGTGCAGGGAGAGTTGCAGAATGCGGAACAGGGCTCAGGGCAGGGGGTTGGGGTGCACAGTGTGGAAGAGGGTTGGGGTGCAAGCAGGGAGCTGGGATGCATGCAGGGAGCTTAGGGCAGGGAGGTGCGGTGCTGCAGGGGGTTGGGTGCAGGGAGGGGTGCAAGGTGCAGCAGGGGGTTGTGGCAGGAGGGGTGCGGGATGAGGTAGGGGGCTCAGGGCAGGGAGCTGGGGTGCAGGAGGGGTGTGGGGTGTGGCAGAGGTTTGGGGTGCAGGAGGGTTGTGGCAGGGGGCTCAGAGCAGGGAGTTGGGTGTAGGTGCAGGAGGGGTTTGGGCTCTGGCCTGGCCCCGCTTACCTGGAGCGATTCTGGGGTGGCAGCGGCGCACACTGGGGCTGCTCCGGGAAGCAGCCGGCACCATGTCCCTGGGGGAGAGGGGGCAGAGAGCTCTGCGCGCTGCACTTGCTTATTGGTACCTCCCCAGAAGCTCCCACTGGCCATGGTTCCCCGTTCCTTTTCACTATGGTGAAAGAGCTTGAGGGTACTCCACAGGAAGGAATTCCCAAGTGAGTATTCCTGGGTTCCAAAAGGGGTTTTGCATTTGGGTGATGGCAGTGTTTACCAAGCCAAGGTCTGAGAAAAACTGTAACCCTGGAAGTTTAATACAAGCCTGGAATTGCAAGTATTAATTTTTAAAATCTTGCGGGCCCCCACCTTCTGCACTCGAAGTGTCAGAGTGGGGAACCAGCCTTGACATGGTGGCAGAGTGGTGGGATCATTTTGAACCAGAAGCACATACCTAAGAATTTTAAAAGGACACATTTTTCCTTTGGGTGCTTGAAGTCCAGGGAGTTCAACAAGCAGTTCTGTCTCCGCTCTACTAAGAACCACAACACCAAGACAAAGGGAAGTTTTTTCCCCATTTTAAAAATTTCTAGCCTTTGCATTGGCTCTTTTGGTCAGGTGCCCATTCCTTTTTCTTTACCTGGAGGGACTTTGTTAACCCTTTACAGGTAATGCAAGCAGAGATCAGCCACCAATAAGGACTTTATAGCTAGCTGGCTGGCTGGGTGTCCATAAAACTGAGCTGTCCCCTCCCCCCCTTCATTTATCACAGCCAGTTAGACAAACATCAGTCAGGAATGGTCTAGATGTTACTTAGTCCTACCATGAATGCTAGATGACCTCTCAGGGTCCCTTCCAGTCCTATGATTCTATGAGTAAACTCTTCGTATATGCTCATAAAATTCACTCACCCTGTCCCACAAGATGTCTTCAACAAATTTCTATCCAAATCTGTTCTGTAATATTTCTTTATCAGCATATTTTTTCCTTCAGTTATATAATGAGTCTTTCACTTCTAAATTAGTTGTTTTCAATACATGCCAGGTTGGTGTTGACAAGAAATTGTTGCCTTTTGAAGCTAATTGGTGGGCAGATATGGATTGGTAGCTGTAGTCCAGGTTGGATATACACAGAAAATACTTCTGTCATAATTAGAACCCTTCCATGTAGAAATCAATGATTGAATTGACTTGGAGACGGTTAGTCTTTCCCCAAGACACACTTTCTCTATGGGATATATTTATATTCTTGTTGACCATGTTGTACAATAATTATTAAGAAGCCTTAAGTTTCCTGTATCCTCCAAGTGGGATATTTCACAAATAGCAAATTCACTTCAAAAACCTGAAAATTAATATGTATTTTAAATTTTTTTAAAAGTATGCTTTAGTATTACTTTTTTTTACAAAAACAGTTTGAAAGCATTCAGATGTATTCTTGAGATGATTCTCCACATTTAATACTGGATAATATTTCAGAAAATTTCACAATACACAAATGAAGATATTGAGAGGAATTTGAAATGTCTGTTCTCCCTTTACAATCATAGACTCATAAGAGTGGAAGAGACTTCAAGAGGTCATCTAGTCCAGTCCCCTGTACTCATGGCAAAACTAAGTATTATGTAGACAGTTAGGAAGACTGTATCAAAAGCTTTACTAAAGTCAAGATATACCATATCTACCACTTCCCCCCATCCATAAGACTTGTTATCCTGTCAAAGAAGGATATCAGGTTGGTTTGACACTATTTGTTCTTGACAAATTCATGCTTGACGGTTATTTATTATCTTCTAGATTTATGCAAATTGATTTTAATTATTTGCTCCATTATCCTTCAGGATAATCCTCCATTATCCTATCCAGGTACAGAAGTTAAACTGACTGGTCTGTAATTCCCTGGGTTGTCCTTATTTCCCTTTTTATAGATTGACACTATATTTGCCCCTTTTTCAGTCTTCTGGAATCTCTCCTTTCTTCTATGACTTTTCAAAGATAATTGCTAATGGTTCAGATATCTCCTCAGTCATCTCCTTGAGTATTCTCAAATAAATTTCATCAGGCCCTGACAACTTGAAGACATCTAACTTGTTTAAGTAATTTTTAACTTTTTTTCCCTATTTTAGCCACTGATCCTACCTCATTTTCACTGGCATTCACGTTAGCCGTCCAATCACCACCAACCTTTATAGTGAAAACTGAAACAAAGAATCATTAAGCAGCTTTGCCATTTCCACATTTTCTGTTCTTGTTTTTTTCCCTCTCATTGAGTAATGGGCCTACCCTGTCCTTGGTCTTCCTCTTGCTTCTAATATGTTTGTAGAGTGTTTTCTTGTTACCCTTTATGTCTCTAGCTAGTTTGATTTCGTTTTGTGCCTTGGCCTTTCTAATTTTGTCCCTGCATACTTGAGTTGTTTGTTTACAGTCATCCTTTGTAATTTGACCCAGTTTCCACTTTTTGTATTTTTTTTGAGCTTTAGATCATTGAAAATGTTCTGGTTAAGCCAGGGTGGTCTCTTGCCATATTTTCTAGTTTTCCTACACAGTGGGATAATTTGCTCTTGTGCCCTTAATAATGTCTCTTTGGAAAAACTGCCAACTGTCTTCAATTGTTTTTCCCCTTAAACTTGCTTTCCATGGGATCTTATCTACCAACTCCCTGAGTTTGCTAATGTCTGCTTTCCTGAAATCCATTATCTTTATTTTGCTGTACTCCCTCCTACCATTGCTTAGGGTATGTCTACACTATGAAATTAGGTCAAATTTATGGAAGTCAGTTTTGTAGAAAGCGTTTTTATACAGTCGAGTGTGTGTGTCCCCACACAAATGGTCTAAGTGCATGTAGTCGGCGGACTGTCTCCACAGTACCGATGCAACCGTCGACTTCCGGAGCATTGCACTGTGGGTAACTATCCCACAGTTCCTGCAGTCTCCACTGCCCATTTGAATTCTGAGTAGAAATCCCAGTGCCTGATGGGGCTAAAACATTGTCGCAGGTGGTTCTGGGTACATATCATCAGGCTCCCTCCGTAAAAGCAAGGGCAGACAATCGTTTTGCGCCTTTTTTCTTGAGTTACCTATGCAGATGCCATACCACGGCAAGCATGGAGCCCGCTCAGTTAACCATCACCGTATGTCTCCTGGGTGCTGGCAGACGTGGTACTGCATTGCTACACAGCAGCAGTTTATTACCTTTTGGCAGCAGACAGTGCAGTATGACTGGTAGCCGTCGTCGACGTAGTCCTGGGTGCTCTTTTAACCAGGCGCCTGAGCAAACATGGCAGTGACTCAGCCAGGTCATTTCCCTTGTTCCGTCTCATGGCAATTGAGTCCTACCAGCAGTGCACTGTCTTTTGATCTGCAGCCAGCAGAAGATGATGGCCAGCAGTCATACTTCACCGTTTTCTGCCGAGCACCCAGGAGGTGACGATGGCTAATGGTTGTACTGCACAGTCTGCTCCCATCAAGATGTATAAAGATAGATGAAGTGGCTCAAAACAAGAAATAGACCAGATATGTTCTGTATTCATTTTCTCCTCCCTCCCTCTGTGAAATCAACGGCCTGCTAAACCCAGTTTTGAGTTCTATCCTTGAGGTGGCCATTCAGTTTCTCGTAAAGCCACCCCTTGTTGATTTTAATTCCCTGTAAGCCATGTCATCAGTCGCCCCTCCCTCCGTCAGGACAACAGCAGACAATTGTTCCGCTCCTTTTTTCTGTGCAGACACCATATCATGGCAAGCATGGAGCCCGCTCAGATCACTTTGGCAATTAGGAGCATATTAAACACTACACACATTATCCAGCAATATATGCAGCACCAGAACCTGGCAAAGCGAAACCGGGCGAGTGGGCGACGTCAGCACAGTTACGAGAGCGATGAGAACGTGGACACAGGCTTCTCTCAAAGCATGTGCCCTGGCAATGTGGGCATCATGGTGCTAATGGGGCAGGCTCATGCGGTGGAACACCGATTCTGGGCCCGGGAAACAAGCACAGACTGGTGGGACTACATAGTGTTTCAGGTCTGGGACGATTCCCAGTGGCTCTGAAACTTTTGCATGCGTAAGGGCACTTTCATGGAACTTTGTGACTTGCTTTCCCCTTCCCTGAGGTGCAAGAATACCAAGATGAGAGCAGCCCTCACAGTTGAGAAGTGAGTGGCAATAGCCCTGTGGAAGCTTGCAATGCCAGACAGCTACCAGTCCGTCGGGAATCAATTTGGAGTGGGCAAAATCTACTGTGGGGGCTGCTGTGATGCAAGTAGCCAACGCAATCAAAGATCTGCTGATATCAAGGGTAGTGACCCTGGGAAATGTGCAGGTCATAGTGGATGGCTTTGCTGCAATGGGATTCCCTAACTGTGGTGGGGCCATAGAAGGAACCCATATCCCTATCTTGGCACCAGAGCACCAAGCCAGCGAGTACATAAACTGCAAGGGGTACATTTCAATAGTGCTGCAAACACTGGTGGATCACAAGGGACATTTCACCAACATCAACGTGGGATGGCCGGGAAAGGTACATGACGCTCGCATCTTCAGGAACTCTGGTCTGTTTCAAAAGCTGCAGGAAGGGACTTTCTTCCCAGACCAGAAAATAACCATTGGGGATGTTGAAATGCCTATAGTTATCCTTGGGGACCCAGACTACCCCTTAATGCCATGGCTCATGAAGCCATACATAGGCAGCCTGGAGAGTAGTCAGGAGCTGTTCAACTACAGGCTGAGCAAGTGCAGAATGGTGGCAGAATGTGCATTTGGATGTTTAAAACCGCACTGGCGCAGTTTACTGACTCGGTTAGACCTCAGCAAAACCAATATTCCCACTGTTATTACTGCTTGCTGTGCGGTCCACAATATCTGTGAGAGTAAGGGGGAGACGTTTATGGCGGGGTGGGAGGTTGAGGCAAATTGCCTGGCTGCTGGTTACACACAGCCAGACACCAGGGGCAGTTAGAAGAGCAGAGGAGGGTGTGGTGCGCATCAGAGAAGCTTTGAAAACCAGTTTCATGACTGGCCAGGCTATGGTGTGAAAGTTCTGTTTGTTTCTCCTTGATGAAACCCCCACTCCTTGGTTCACTCTACTTCCTTGTAAGCTGACCACCCTCCCCACCTCCCTTCGATCACCGCTTGCAGAGGCAATAAAGTCATTGTTGCTTCACATTCATGCATTCTTTATTAATTCATCACACAAATAGGGGGATAATTACCAAGGTAGCCCAGGAGGAGTGGTGGAGGAGGGAAGGACAAGGCCACACAGCACTTTAAGTGGAGTGGCTGGGTGTCCGGAGGCCCCCCCACTGCGTTCTTGGGCGTCTGGGTAAGGAGGCTAAACTTGAACTTGGGGAGGAGGGCAGTTGGTTACGCAGGGGCTGTAGCGACGGTCTGTGCTCCTGCTGCCTTTCCTGCAGCTCAACCATATGCTGGAGCATATTAGTTTGATCCTCCAGCAGCCTCAGCATTGAATCCTGCCTCCTTTCATCACGCTGCTGCCACCTTTCAGCTTCAGTCCTCTCTTCAGCCCGCCACCTACTCTCTTCAACCCGCCACCTCTTCTCCCGGTCATTTTGTGCTTTCCTGCAGTCTGACATTGTCTGCCTCCACGCATTCGTCTGTGCTCTGTCAGTGTGGGAGGACAGCATGATCTCAGAACATTTCATCGCGAGTGCGTTTTTTTTTGCCTTCTAATCTTCGCTAGCCTCTGGGAAGGAGAAGATCCTGTGATCCTTGAAACACATACAGCTGGTGGAGAAAAAAAAAGGGACAGTGGTATTTAAAAAGACACATTTTATAGAACAATGGGTACACTCTGTCACAGTAAACCTTGCTGTTAACATTACATACATAGCACATGTGCTTTCGTTACAAGGTTGCATTTTGCCTCCCCCCACCACGTGGCTAACAGCGAGGAACATTTCTGTTCAGCCATAGGCAAACAGCCCAGCAGGAACGGGCACCTCTGAATGTCCCCTTAGGAAAAGCACTCTATTTCAACCAGGTGTCCATGAATAATACCACTCTTCTGAGGATAAAGAGGATCCTACAGAGAGATAAAGAACGGATGTTATTTGAATGCCAGCAAACATATATTGTAATGCTTTTTTCTACAATGATTCCCGAGTACGTGCTAC
Organism: Dermochelys coriacea; assembly: GCF_009764565.3. Lineage (NCBI taxonomy): Eukaryota > Metazoa > Chordata > Testudines > Dermochelyidae > Dermochelys > Dermochelys coriacea. Next base: position 214,014,862 of record NC_050069.1, read on the forward strand.
TGGCCTGGAGTGGTAAAGTGTCCTACCATGGTGGATGGAATAAGGCTGCCCTCCCCAGAAACCTTTTGCAAAGGCTTTGGGAGTATATCCAGGAGAGCCATGAATGTCAGGGCAAATTAATCATTAAACGTGCTGGCTTTTAAACCTTGCATAGTATTTTAAAAGGTCCCCAGAGGTCCCTTCTCCTGGTGCGTCCGGGAGGCAGCCTTGGGTGGGTTTGCGGGGGAACTGGCTCTAGGTCCAGTTCCTGGCTGTCAGGAAAACCGGTTTCTCCGCTTGTTTGCTGTGAGCTATCTACAACCTCCTCATCGTCTTCCTCATCCCCAAAACCTGCTTCCGTGTTGCCTCCATCTCCATTGAAGGAGTCAAACAACACGGCTGGGGTAGTGGTGGCTGAACCCTCTAAAATGGCATGCAGCTCATCATAGAAGCGGCATGTTTGGGGCTCTGACCTGGAGCGGCCGTTGGCCTCTCTGGTTTTCTGGTAGGCTTGCCTCAGCTGCTTAAGTTTCACGCGACACTGCTTCGGGTCCCTGTTATGGCCTCTGTCCTTCATGCTCTGGGAGATTTTCACAAATGTTTTGGCATTTTGAAAACTGGAACGTAGTTCTGATAGCACGGATTCCCCTCCAGATACAGCGATCAGATCCCGTACCTCCAGTTCGGTCCATGCTGGAGCTCTTTGCGATTCTGGGACTCCATCATGGTCACTTCTGCTGATGAGCTCTGCATGGTCACCTGCAGCTTGCCACATTGGCCAAACAGGAAACTGAAATTGAAAAGTTCGCGGGCCCTTTCCTGTCTACTTGGTCAGTGCATCTGAGTTGAGAGCGCTGTCCAGAGCGGTCACAATGGAGCACTCTGGGATAACTCCCGCAGGCCAATACCATTAATTGCGTCCACAGTCCCCCAAATTCGACCCAGCAAAACCAATTTCAGCGCTAATCCCCTTGTCGGGGGTGGAGTAAGGAAATTGATTTTAAGAGCCTTTTAAATCGAAAAAAGGGCTTTGTCATGTGGACGGGTGCAAGATTTATCAATTTATCAATTACATTGATTTAACGCTGCTAAATTCGACCTCAGTGCCTAGTGTAGACCAGGGCTTAGAATCATGAACTCTGCCATTTCATGATTGCTTTCACCCAAGCTGCTTCCAGTTTCAAATTCTCAACCAGTTCCTTCCTATTTATCAAAATCAAATCTAGAACAGCCTCTCCCCTAGTACCTTTCTCCACCTTCTGAAATAATTTTCTCCAATACATTCCAAGAACTTGTTGGATAATCTGTGCTCTGCTGTGTGATTTTTTTTCCTCCCCACCCCCCAGCAGATGTCTGGGTCTTGAAATCCCCCATTACCAACAAGTCCTATGCTTTGGATGATTTTGCTAGTTTAAAAAAAAGCCCCATTCACCTCTTCTTCCTGGTTAGGTGGTCTGTAGTAGACCCCTACATGACATCACCCTTGCTTTTGCCCCTTTTATTTTACCCAGAAGTTTCAAGTTTCCCCTTTCCATGTCAACCTCAGTCCGATTGTGTACATTTTTGATATCTAAGACAACACCTCCTCCCCTTTTCCCCCTGCCTGTCCTTTCTGAGCAAGCTGTACCCTTGTATACCTATATTCCAGTCATGCATGTTCTCCCACCAAGTCAGATGCCAACTGTCATAGTTATGTTTATTTACTAGTATTTTGAGTTCTTCCTGCTTATTCCCCATACTTCTCGCATTAGTATACAGACCTTTAAGATACTGATTTGATTTCTCTTCCCCCCCAGTTCTGTTTTGGCTCCCCCTTATGCCTGCTATAACAGCCCATGCTCCCCCCAAAATGCAACCCTTCTCTCAGGTCTCCATGTTTTTGACTTACCTGTGGGCTTTGGTCACCTGCCCCCTTCAAACCTAGTTTAAAGCCCTCCTCACTAAGTTAGCCAGTCTGTATCCAAATATGCTCTTCCCCTTCTTTGATAGGCGGACCCCATCTCTGCTTAGCAGTCCTTCCTGGAACAGCATCTCGTGGTCAAGGAAGCCAAAGCCTTCCTGGCAACACCATCTGTGCTGCCAGGCATTCACCTCCAGGATCCATCTGTCTCTGCCAGGGCCCCTACCCTTGACGTGAAGGATCGAAGAGAACACCCCTGTGCTCCCAACTCCTTCACCCTTAGTCCCAGAGCCCTGTAGTCACTTCTGATCTGCAGAGGGTCATACCTTGCAGTATCATTAATGCCCACATGGATGAGTAACATGGGGCTCTAGTCAGAGGGCCAGATGATCATTGACAATCTCTCTGTACGTCTCTGATTCGGGCCTATGGCAGGCAGCATGTCTCCATCCCCCTCAGAAGAGAGTCACCAACCACTGCTATCCTACGTTTCCTCCTGGGAATGGTGGCTGCGATCCTCCCAGCCTCAGGAGTACATGGCTTCTCCTCCACCTTTTGGGGGTGATTCCTCATTGCTTGTTGCTAGGACATCATAACAGTTTTCCATCACCATGGTGGGTGGGTTGGGAATAGGGGTGGAGTACTACCTACTGCCAGAGGTAACCAGCTGCCAGTCTCCTCCCTGTGACAGAGCCATATCCTTCTCCCCTGGTGGTGTGACAGCAGTCCTTTGTAGCTGATGGCTTCCTCAGCCTTGGATGTCTCCATATGAATGTCTCTCAAGGAATTGCTCATTGGTATGAATGCTCCTCAGCCTAGCCACCTCCTAATGTAGCTCTCCTGCTTCCTGAGAGATTCCATCAGCAGGCACCTTTCACACTGGATGGTTGCCCCCAGCCTGGCTTTCTGAGAGTGGGAAATGCAGGCCATAGTCTGTGCAAAGCCACACCAGGATCTGGGTAGAGGCATCCATGGTTAGGCTGTTTCCTCCACCTGCACCTGCATCCAGACAGACAGAAGCAGCGCTGGCACCGGCGATGCAGCCCTTCCTAATCATAGCAATTATATTACGTCTTCCTCCCACCAACCTCCCTCTCAACTCCTCTCTTTGCAGTTCCCTTGATTCAAATAACTCTCATTAACTGAATAGCAGCTGTATGCATGCATTAAAGAGTAAAATGCCACAGGGTATTTTTAGGTTTGATTTCAATCAGTGTTGCAGAGTCATTACTTTGTGTTTCTTATTTATAGCCCTGTTTTGTATTAAGGTCAAGGTTTAATTTTTTCAAACGGAGTGGTGTTGTTTTTTTAAGTTAAACACTACACACATTGATTTAGATCTCTGTGATAGGCATCTCCAAGAGTTAATATTGATGACTCCTTGGTAGCAAAACTGGCAGAAACATTGAACCATGAGGAACCAACACCTGAAATCTTCGATGACATTCAGAGAAAGGTATAACATAGTCACTCTTTATTTAATAGGAATTATTGAGACTTATTACAGCAAGGTGGATTGATTTAAATCAAAGTGATTTAAATTGCTGAATTTAATAATGATTTAAATCAGCAAGCAGGAAACCTTGATTTAAATAGTTGATGTTAATCATGTTTTGCATTTGTATTTTTTAGTTAAGATGAAAAACAATTGATTCTTCTTTGTAGTAACCATTAAAATATATGGACTTGCAATTGAATACAGCTTTTACACTAAATTCAGTGGTACTTGTTACCAACCAGGAAGATATACTTTAGCTATACTAATTTATTGAAGTAGCTATGTAGCTTGACTTACATTTATTCAAATTCTTATTTTTTTACTTTTTTATTGTTAGAAAATGGTGAATGATCTGTTTTTATAATTTTTTTCCTGTTTTTTGTCAAAACAGCATTTTAATTTGTTGAATTAAATAAAACTACCTTAAATATGCTGGATACATAGAAGTTTATCAAAAACTGATGTATTAAAAGAAGTATTATCCGTAGTTAGTGAATTGAACTGATTGTTTCTGGTCACAGTGTCCTTCAGGGTTTTAGAACTAGTTAACTTTAATCCTTTTGGACCTAGTTTTTTATTCATAGAATAGAAGAAGAAGAAAACAAGCATTCCTGCTTTTTCAAATCCCAATTGGTTTCTTAACTTTGAATGGATTAGTCATTGAACTGAAGTAGTTGAATAATCTGACATGAAGAAAATATTCTTTCTACCCCTGAAGCTATTGCTGCAAAAGCTGGATTAGCCCTTCATTAAAGGCTGGTTCCAGGTGCTTAACTAGTGACTCTCACCTGTTCAGGGGTTTGACTTGCTTTACAATTGGGCAGCAAACATACTGCTTAATATTTATTTTTGTGTTTAATTTAAATGATTTTAATAATTATAATACATTTAGGTCTTAATATAGGCTATCAAATTTAATTTTGAATAACTTTATTTGATTAAATAAGCCTGTAATTTAATTTAAATACAAAAAATTAATTTTTATTCCCTTTCCCCCTCCCCTGCCCTTCTACCAAATTTATTGGCAATAATCAAACTTTTCTTCAATTTTCATTAAAAAATGAGTCACTCCAAAGTATCTAAAATTCAAATTAGTCATCCTATGCTGTGTTACAATTCCAGTGCATAGACCTCATAACTGGTTCATGGTTTTAAAAGCAAGTGGAAAAAAAGATGTAAATATGATAGTAATTATTTGGCATTGTTATATTTAGAGTGATATTGATATCTGTGTGTTAAAGCTCCAGTTTAGGAAAGCATCCTTACTGAGGACCACATTTAAACATGTGCTTAAGTCCCTCTACTTTTTAATAATATCATCAAGGTAAGGATGGGTTGGTTAGATTTTTGTGCCTGAGCTATGAAATTTTTAGGCAATTTTTTTTTCAAGGATGTTGTTATTGCAATGAATAACTTCCAGAAATACTGTTAAAATATTAGATGTGAAAAAGTTAATTGCACTGCAGTTAACAAGGGAAAATATATATACAACAAAGGGGGTAACATTTTTTAACCTTTTTACTGGTAAACAAGATTTTGTCTGGTTGAGCAGATATTCTCTATACTTTCAAAGGGAAATATTAGAACCAGTAATATCAAACCTTGTTTTAAAAGTATATTATTAACTGTGCTTCATGTGAACCAAAACATTTGTATAATACAGTAACAAGATTTAAAGAAAACCCCCAAAGGGAGTGTGTGTGAGAGATGTTGCGTGCACATAAACAATTGTCATGTAGATTTTAATAAAAATATGTATTTAGAAACTTATGTTAATCTTGGTATTTTAATTCAATAAGGTGTATGAATTGATGCTGCGGGATGAAAGATTTTACCCTTCATTCAAACAAAATGTACTGTATGTGCGCATGTTAGCTGAACTGGATATGCTGAAGGACCCTAGTTTCAGAGGATCAGATGATGGGGAAGGAGGTGAGGTCATGAACTACTACTTTTCCTTTTTTAGCTTTGTATTTCCACTTAAATATTAATCAGTCAAGCAACCAGAATTTTCAGTCTGACTTTTCAAATAATAAATGTATATTGGTTTGCTGTATTGTCTTCCCACATTCCATTCTGCATGGTCACCATGTCCTTCGAGATTTTAGAACTAGTTAGATCTCATTCTCTTGGACCAGTTTTTTAATTGATAGAATGAAAGAGAAAAACAAGCATTCCTGCTATACATGGAGTTCTGAAAGAGTTGCACATTTTATTTAACTTTATTAACTGGTGTTAAAAAGTATTTAGATTAATTTTATTTAATTAAATTAAATGTATACAGTATGTCACAGATGGCAAACTTATAGATAAATTGTAATCCAGTTTTTGGTATGGATTTAATAGCTATCTTTATCAGTGATCCTTGTGGTGAACTGAAGCTTAAGATTTTTACGTTTAGATTCCTGATTTAGCTGATTTTATATAAAGGTGAGTGAAAGCTTGCCCACGAGAGGCACTGGATAAAATAAATATCTGGATTAGCTCAGATTTTTCTCCAGATACACTGCGTGGAGGGGAGTGATGAAGTTTGCCAAGTCGCTTCCAAATGTAATCAACCTCAGTTGTGATGTCATTATGTCCTGACATATTAAGCAATATAACTCATTTTAAGAAAGTCTGTATACTGTTGTGTACATGAGTATACACTCATTGTATGTGTACCACTTATTTGTGAGTATAAAATGTGTCATGAAAATGCATGCGATGTGGAATGTTCTGAAGGCTCTCTCAAAATTTAAAAATGATCACTGCTGTAGCCACTTCTAAACAGGAAGTGGTAGATTCCATTGAGGAATAAAGCTCTTAATTCAATAACTAGTTAAAAACTTTGTTTTTATAGCTTCAGGCCATTGTTCCTCATCTCTGTATCATCTGGCCTGGGAATGTCTCCCTATTTTATTTTATTTCATATTTTTATCTCAGACTATGATCCTGTTTCCTGAGTTGTCTTTTTCTAGATTATACAGATTTAGCCCTGTGTTTCTCTTATGACTTATACAAAATGATACAGGGTTCGAGGATAGATAAACTTACATCACATTTTATCCTTACCAATATAATGGAGGCTGTTTTTTTAAAAAAACAATCTAGATACTAAAATTTATATACATATACACAAAGTAGAGAAACAGCTAAAGATGAAAGATGTAATTGTTGTGTACTTTTCTGCCCTCTAGTGGTGTTCTATAGCAGTGTCTATAGAAGAATAAATTGGAGACCTGTTTGATGATGTCATTTATACTTCTGCCAAAATAGTTTTTCACTACAATATATTGTCCAATGTTTGTCCAGTTTTAAATAGCTCAGTTGATGGTGCTTTCCCTACTGTCTTTGAGAAGGTCATGTCAGTCAAACACAATCCAGGGTATTCTGTCAACTTTTCTTCTTTATCCCCAAACTATTTGACATACTCCTTTATATCTACCCATTATTGTGATTTAGAGTTTGCATGTTTATTATATCTGTTTATTTGACCCAGCTTCACAATCTAGTTCTTACAATTCATATTAGTGACTCTGTTCCATTAATAATTTTGTTTCCTCAGAATTCCGTTCAGTGTGGACATCTTTCTATTATTGAAATGCTCCATGAATGAATGTAGTGTTCAAGGTGTTGTCTCACCAGTGCCATATAAACAAGGAACTGTTATCTCCAAATTTGATAGTGAATGCAGTTTTGCTAGCATTTTATTCTCTTTATTTAGAAATTGGACAATACCATGTTTATATTTTTTCTATGGTTCCAGAATAAAATTCTTTATTTTAAAATCTTTGTTTATTTATAAACTATAATGATGAATAGATTTCAGAAATTTCCTTTACTGATGTTCTGATATTGTTTTGGCATTCATTGAATCACATTCCATGTTTGGTTTTTGCTGCTAACAGACGGTATTTCATAACGAAAGCCAATTCATGGCTTTCTCATGGTACAAACAAGGGACTTTTTTGGTCCTTATATGATGAGGCAAGAATAGCAAAGTAAAGAAGAGCTAACAAGTAGACAGTAATGTGGGACTTTCTTTGTGTGTATCCTAGCCCCAAACAAAATCCTGTGTTGGTGGGATGTACACTGAGAAACTTTAAGCAAACATAGATTTTACATGAAGTAAATAGCAGGTTAATGCAGCTTTCAAACACAGGCCATAACAGCCAAACATCACCCGGATCCAAGTGCATTTGGCTATTCATGTTCATGATAAAATCCCCTGCACTTCTAACATATAACCAACCACAAATGTGCATGTCAAAGGGTGGCTATAGAGAGGATGTGATGTGTGTGTGGGGAGGGGGATGGCAGGTAAGAGAGGAATGGGGGAATTTGGGCTTTATGTATGAAGTGGGGGAAGTGGTGCTTTGTGTTGGGTGACAGGTAAAGGATGAAAAGGGAAAGAGGAATTGCATTTTGAGGCTAGGTCTATGCTACAACTTACATTGGTATAACTTTGTTGCTCAACAGTGTGAAAAATCCACACCCAGGAGCAATCCAATTATACCGATCTAACCCCCACTATATCAATGGGAGAAGCTTCTGTCAACATAGCTACTGCCTCTTGTAGAGGTAGATTAACTACGCTCTCCTATTGGCACAGTGGCATCTTCACTGAAGTGTTACAGTGGTGCAGCTGTGCTGCTTACATGTAAGTGCAGACCTGTCCTGAGGAACTACTGGATATTTGAACGAAGTTTCTCTCTGCATCTCCATCCCAGACTCCCACTTCAAATCTTCCTTTTCCCCTTATAAGCCCCAGCTTTCCTCTCAGCCCCACCCTTGCCAGTACCTCTGTGTGCTGTTGTATGGTGTACCTGGGGAGCTGATGTGGGTTTGTGAGCGTATGGGAGAATACGGGTTGGGAGGAATGGGTCAGGAAAATTGGGGACTTAAAGGATAGCCTTATCCCTAAGCACTCAGCCCCCCAGACCTGTTTCCTTGTTCTGTGCTACCCTTGTAAGAATGATGGCCTAATGCATAGGGAACTGGACTGGAACATGGGAGGCCAAGGTTTGGTTCCTGGCTCAACCACAGACTTCCTTTTGAGATCTTGGGCAAGTCACTGAGGACTTGACTGCACAAACAGTTAGTGTGTGACAAGCTGTGGTGTAAATCTACCATAGCCTGCTGCCGTTTGCTCTACTGCCATTTCAAAACAGAACTTTTAGTGTGTGGTAGCGGGGTCCATGGACAATTAGCATGCAGCCGGCTAGTGCAGGGTACTTTTACACCACAACTTGTCATGCACTAACTATTTGTAGAGATCAAGCCTTTAGTCTGTCACCCTGTGGTACCCTGATCTTCAGTTTCCCATCTGCAAAATGAGAGGAATACCTTCTTATGTCACTATACTGTTGTGAGAATAATGTCCATTAATACTGGCAAGGCGCTCTGATACTACAGTAATAAGGATTGTATGAAAACCTAGATAGAGGCACCAGAGAAATAGTCAGTCAGTTTCTTTCCCTCTGCACCAAATTTTCAGTATTAAGAGAGCTACTCCTGGTGCTTTTGTCTAGTGCTTCTCTGAGCCGAGGCAACAGCAGTGAGCATTGCTTCTGTGCCCTCCTACCAATAGGTACCACAAAAGCGTCACATATCTCATGCTCCTCAGTATCTCTGCTGAGCAGAACTGGTAGTAGCCACCAGAATATTGGCTTTTCCTTGAAATCAGATTGTTATATCAAACAAGGGAATGATTCTTTCTGTGTTTAAATTTTAAAAGGGGCCTGGATTTGATGTATGTTAGGAAGATATATGGAATATTTGGAGATTCTGGTGACTGATTCTTCAACTGGAACTGACCAAAAAACATTTTTTATGCGAAGTATTAAACATTTGACCAAAGAAAAACAGCTCTGTTGTCCCAAGCAAAGTTAGTATGTTATATTTGGAGACTAAATTCAATAGTTAATGTAAAATATATAGGGATTTTAGTCAAACTTAAGGTCACTTTCATATCTGCACTTTTAACGCTTGAGCATCTATGATGCCTTCATAATTAGACAACTTACAGTGATACCCTGTAAAATCACAAATTGTTTTGTAGTGTATGAATACTCTGTTCTTTTCTAGCTGCAGGTACACATACATTTTCATTTAGATGTTGTGGTTGGAGCCTTTAGGAGCTTAGACACTTGGAATTGGGTGTGTGCCACAAGTTATTCATTTTTTAAAATGTTTTGTTATGTTTCAGCTGAGATGATTTTATTTCTATTGCTTGACTCTTAGATGCAGCAACTGTTTAGAAAGTATTTTCTCAATTGAAAATTGATTTTTTTTTCCTGCAGAATCTTTTAATGGGTCTCCTACAAGCAGCATAAATTTGGTAAGTGCCTTGGGCTTTTTCCAATGTTATAGAAGCCTTATAAAATAGCTTAAAGTATGTAGACATGAGGGTTTTGATTTTACTACAGTTGCTTTTCTGAAAACATAAGCGTACCTTCCTTTTGAACTGATTAAGCAAACCTAAAACTTGATTTATCCACAGAATACAGATTTACTTTTCAGCTCTTTCCCTGTGTTTTAAAACATGAACAATTTATTATTCTCTGTCTCATGGAAATGGGACATATTCATCTACAATTATGTTAATTTATGTAGAAACATTCATTCATTCCTAAATGATTTCTTTAATAGGTATTAGCTTAGGTGAAAATGAAATAGCTCTTAAATTGATGGAGTACCTTGAAACCATGCAAATCTAAAAGGAATAATTTTTTGAAAAATAATACACCTATGAAATTGTTAGGTTGCCAGAGATTATTAGCTTTCACGATATGGCTTGAACAAATTTAGTAGTTTGTAAATGAAATTCTAAATTCTGATTTACATGAGTTATACAAATAATTGTTCAAAATATATAAATATCAATCTTGCAGATTTCAATAGTTGAGTATTCCTTTTAGAATAAGTTTTGAAATAGTTAATCAGAACCAAAGAACCAGTTCAATTATTTGACTCCTCTGTAATTTTTAATAAATACTTGTAGCTATGAAGTTTGTATGTGTTCCCACATATGTGACGGTAATAGCCATATGATAAACTTGTTTATCATTCACTTTTGAGCACTTTACCTGCCCTTTTGCCACTAATTTTTTCCAACAGGACTTATTCTAACATTCCAAATCCCTAAGCACATTCCACAGCTTCAATCCACAGCCTTTAAAAAAAAAAAAAAAAAAAAAATCAGCCTGCCCAAGTATGCTTCCTCCTTTTCCTCTGTGTGTTCCCCCTAAATTACACCTGGCTGAGGCCCAAGCAAAATTCAGCTGCGCTCCTGTGATTGCTTTCTGTATGTAAGTGTGGTGACTTTGAAGCCCATCTCTCTGATCTCAAAGAGATGGGACCCTTGTACACTGGGGCTCAGCCCTTACTTCAAGTCTGGAAAGGCCTGAAATCTGAATTTGAAGGCATTACATTTTCATGCCTAACAAATGTTCTAGGTAGTTCTTTAGGGGATTCTTTGACTCTGAGTCTCTACAGTGTGATTCATCATAACCTAGTTACCAGGCTCTAAAGGCAGAGGGATACAAACACTAGTTCCCACAATTAACTTGAAAGCTAGTCAATTTTAAAAAGTGAATTGAGAGTAGTTTATTGTTCTACAGATATCTTGGAGTTCCCATGCCAATTTTTGTGGTTTTACAATCATATTTCCTTTTTCTTCTTATCTGTTATATAACACAAACAAAAACAGGAGAAACTGACTAATCAACTATTAAAAGGAAATGGGCTATACATAAAGTGCCATCAAATACATAAAATAAAAACTAGAGGAAAATACTTCAGCTGAAGTAATCTTACTGTAGCATGTACAGTGTAGATTACAAAATTTCACACAACTATGATTTCTATACTGATTCTTAAAAAATAAATAAATTAAATAAATACATCAAACATTTCCGCAATAGTTTTTCTGTATGGTGGTGGTGGTATTACTTTATTAATGTTGGCAAATCCTGAATACTTGATGAGGGGTAAGGAATGATAGATTTATTAGTCTTTATGCTTACCTGCATAACTTAATCATAGCTTCCCCAACCATAATTATTGGCCACCCCAAACTAAAGCAGGTATAAAACCTTGATAGCTACACAGTTATGTATTATCTGCATATATGTGCATTTGGTATTACGCTTTTAAAATATCATTTACTCTTTGATTACCACATTTCATAACCTTATTGTAAAAATGATTTGCTCATAGAGTGTAAAGGACTTGTTAGTGGTGGGATACACTATTATAAGAAAGGTCTGCATATGTGGAGGAACTTTTTACTTTGCTGGGTTTGTAACATTTAATGCTATTTCTGGTTTGCAATGCTTGTGCAGGTGTTTGAATACTAGTGGATTTTTTTTTTCTGGCTGAGCTCCATGTGTGGAATATATGCCTACTCAAATAATACAGCTCCCTTGTGTCACTTAGTTACATAAAACAGAACAATCTATGAATAGGAAAAATGTTACTTCTAAGGTCGCTGACTTGCAATATTTTGTAGCTCATGGCAATACATTAACTGTCCTGGTGACAAAATATTTTTTTGCATTGGATTAATTTGTGCTTCACTAATGTAATTTATATAAATTTTTTTTATGTAAAACTACTTCTAATTTTAAATGTCCTAATACCTCCAACAAAAAAATCCAAACAATCCCACCCAACACCCCCACACCTTCTTAAGTATTGTGGTAAGTAATCATAGAATAACCATAATATGTTCAGTTTACTTTCATTAATCAATGCACTTCCCAGCATGGCCAATCTAGTTAAGTGATTGCTACCATTTCCATTATAAAACTACGTTTTTAGCAGTTTATAACTTGATCATAAGAATGTATTTCAGACTTATTTGTAGGACAGTCTCAGCCTAAGAGCTAATTTTTGTAAATCTGTAGTTTTAGATTCTAGATGGTTAGAGCAAAGTATATTTTTGTACCTTATGTTTAAGATAATTTTAAAATACTATACTGATGTATCTTAACTTTTTGCAATTGATTTATATTGTAGATGAATCTTACCTGATATATTGAAATATATTCTAATGATTTGAGATGATGTACAGAACCATTGCAGTACATGCACAATAACTATTTTTCAAGTTCTTATACAAATATTATCAAAGTGGGTCTATAATATAGAATTTAGACTGGTGGTGGTGGCTTTTCACATCATATCTCTTCCAGAAGTGTATGCTTTTGTTATTATAAAAATTGCACAAATATTAGCTTAATGGAACTGAATCAGGTTTCAAAGCTAGGCATATACAATTGTGAACATAAACTAGATAGCTGTGCAAACGTATAGCTGTTCAGAAGTTTAACTGAATATTGGTTTGTATAGATGAATAATACGCACTTATACATGTACACCTAATGTGCACATTTATTAGTTAGGGATTTGAAAATCTGAACATAATGTCCAAGGATTGTGGAGGCAAGGATACCAATACATGTAAATACCTTTAACGTACTCTTTCTGTCTTTCCTATTTTTAAAAAATACAGTAACATTAAAACTTAAAATGTCTAGAGCTCCATTCTCTCTTTTTGTGAACACAAACGTCCCCACACTTTTTGCACTTGCAGATAATTTGCAGCCCCAAATCTAGTTCATTAGAAGTCTATACAAAAACATACATTAACTGGGTAATTACTAATATCAAATAGCTGTAAAATATATTCTTAAAGAAAAATCCTGAAAACATGATGAGATGGGGTTCCCTCTCCATTCATGGTGCCTCCTGCTGGTCGCTCTGACAGTTAGCTCCATCTTGTCCTGCGCCCTCCTCAGTAGTCTCTTCATCCATCGTCTTCTCTCTGTATGTGGCCTCTCTGACGCTCGGTGCTGCCGCTTCAGGTCCATGGCTTGGTCCTCCAGCCAGGTCACGATTTCCTTCCTCTTCTAAGGAAATCACAGTCTTCCCAGACCAACTGTCTGACTGGTGTCTCCAGTGCCATGAGCCACTACCCAGTGGCTGGTAAGGAAACCCAGGCCCACCTCTACATTGGGTTCTAGTCCAGGGACCTGATAAGATGCAGCCTAGACCTGAACTGCCTTTGACCTTGCTGCTTTTCCCTGGGCTTTTTTCTGCTTAACTGGTTCTCTCTTTCTCTGGGTTCACCAGCTTCTCCACTCCCTCCTCTCAGAGAATCTGTGCAGCCTGCTTTCCTGCAGACTCGTACACTCTTCCCCCTTTCCAGAGCATAACTGCCCTTCCCTAGCTGCCAGTCTCTACTCTCTTGCTAGCTACCTGGCTTTCTACGGGCCCTGCCTGTTCCTACCCAGATGAGCCCATTCCTCCTCAATTAGCTCCTGGCTTGCAGCCTAATTAGTAGCTTGGATCCATCTGGCCCCACCCAGCTCTTGCTGGGCCAGTGTGGGGTGCATACCCCAATACACATGAGCACTTTTGGGGGGCACCGATTGTGACCTGGGAGATGAGGACAATATACTCCTATATATGACATAAGGACAAAAATCTCTTGCTGAGGAATTTTTTGAAACTGTCTACTCTTAGTTCAATTAAAAGGATGCAGTTCTTTCATCCAGTTCATCAATTTTTGTGTAATATTTTTTACTTATTTTGATAGAAAAGAGAGTAATGCAATCATGTGAAGCAACAGTATATAACATGTATTAATTCTTGATACCAATATCTATTATGTCTGTAATATTATTTTGCATTTTCAAATGCTCTATAAAAAGAGCGTACATATAGATCAGATATAAGGCTAAGATTTAATAGGTATTTTTAGTGAAAGTCACAGACAGGTCATGGGCAATAAATAAAAATTTATGGCCCCATGACCTGTCCATGTTTGTACTGTATATGCATGACTAAATCTTGGATGTTCTGGGGGCTTCTGGGCACCCGCTGGTGCTGAGTTGGGTGCTCCTGGGTGCCCACTGGTGTTTGTGGGTGATGGCTCTGGAGTTTCTGCTGCTGCTGCTGCTGCTGGGGCGGGGTCAGAACAGCTAGCCCTGTCAGCAGTATGGCTGGTCCTAGAGTCAGGCGCTCTGGCAAGCTGCAGAAGTTACGGAGGTCCCAAAAAGTCACGGAATCCGTGGCTCGCAGCCTTAATCAGATGAAAACCTAAATCTGGGTGGTTTTTTTTTTTTTTTTTTTTTTTTTTTTTTTTGGCCAGGAATAAGGCTAGTAGATTAAGGTGTGACGAACGTGGAGGTGGCGGTCATCAATTCATTTATTTATTTATTTTTTAAATAGTGAAGATCTAATAGAAATTAGTAGAAGTGAAACTTCTAAAATGGGGGCTCAACATAAAAACAGAAATTATAGTTATCAGATACTGGAAATATTTATAATTCTATTTGTTTATAAAACTGTTTTATTCAAAACTCTGAATTAAGAGATTGAAAATTAAATGAATAGGTGAATAAGCAAAACTCTCTCTCCTATTAGAGGGATTATACTGTGATCTTTTTCTCCCCTCCAGTCCTTAGATGATCTTTCAAACGTCTCTTCTGAAGAGTCAGCACAACTACATGCATATATTTCAGATACTGGTAAGTGATTTTATTGTAGTGATGGCTGACTTGTCTTTTTTCCCTTGCCGTTTTTGAGCTTCCACCATTTAATATAAATTTTTTATTTTAATTAATTCTAGTGTTCTAATGTTAGTGAACTAATTATAGGTCCCCTTAAATCTTAATCCTTTCTCTTTCCTTTCTCTTTCTTAAACATTTGTTTTTGTTTACTGCTGATGAAATCATTGTAATCCAGAGCCGCCTCAAATTCATTTTGTAATTGTAGACAGTGCACCTAATGTACTAAAATAGGCGACTTAGTTGTGCAGCATATACATTTCAAAGTCTCTTTACCATTAGTAATTAGATGACCATCCATTAATTTTAATTCACTTGACTAATGCACAATACCTTACTATGCTCAATTTGAATTTATTTTAAAATTTAATTTATCCACTTCTAGCAGTTCTCTTTTTCAGTCAAACAAATCCTGTTCTCAAGTATTCTCTTCTGTACTATAACATCTTCAGCAACCTTGCTGTAAAGATTAAGTGAGCCAGACTTTCACAGGTATAGAAGGGGCTAAATCTTATGCTGCAGTAATTGTTAAGAATGGTTCTCATATCAGTTCTTCAAAAATTAATGAAACTTTAATTGCTGTTACAGTTAAAATTTAGGTGTTCAATAGGATTGCTCTTTGGCATTTGGTCAAATGCATCATATCTTCTGTTCATGTTATACTACAGTGGTAAGATTGTCATTGTTTCTTCATTTAATCTTATTACAATACTAATATTTGATTTTTGGCCTGGTATCAGGGTGCTATTGGGAAAACTGTTAGTATTTTATTCTTTCTTGGCCATGATTTCAGACAACAGTTCCCTCAGTGCATCTGACAATTTCACTATATGGATATTAAAACTATTGCAGTGTGATATCTTTAAAACCAGAGATGACAAGTGTGCATTTTTGTATGCCCTTTAGATTGGGTTATTGGGTTGGGAGGTTTTTCTGTGTGCCTATGTAGACTTTAGTGAAATTCTCCTTTTATTATACCAGAACACCAGCTCCACTATAATTAGAAAAATATCTTTTTCTTTTACATCTTGATTTCTATAAGAGCTCTAAAATTCTCACAATAACTCATATTGCCTTGAGATTTTGTTTGCCTCATGTGGAGACCTGGGATTGGTCAATGATCCAGTTTGGAGGCCATTTGAATGGGGAGTTCCTGAGGGACAGCCTCCTGAAAAAACAACTTAAAGTGGTCATGTTTTGGTGGTGATTTTTTGTGCACGGATAGAGATAAACTAAGTCTCCATAGCACCAGCATCCCAAACACGTGAGTTGCTCTAACATAGTGCATGCCACACTTAGCGGTTTTGGGAAAAACAAATTGCAACATTGTTGCCCAAAGAGTTTGGTTCTTGGACGTCAGCTATATAAGTGCTTGGTGGCACACCACAAAGTTTATGCTGGGCATGCAGAGAGAGCGAAGCTAATTAGCTTGTTAATGTCTGAGTTACAGGAACTGAATGGCTCAAAGGGGAAAATTCCAACCATCAAACCTGAAAAGCATCCAGACACTGAGAGTTCAAATCCAACCATTGGCAGAAATCTGAAATTATTAAAGTAGGCATCTGATTCTATCAAAGGTTTTGTTTTGAGGAAATGTAGTCAGAGTACAGCAGAATATTCAGAAGGTGCTGAAACTGTTTGTGGCCCTCCAGTGAACTGCTCTCTGTAATGAGTGTACACAGTAGCATAGGGCAAGAGACAGCAAGGAGAAACTTCTTAAATGGTAATAGCTTCTAGAGTGTCAACTACAGGCTTAATTAGGTGGAAAGGTGAACTGGAATTGAGGATGGGGTACATGGTGCAGGAGGAGATATAGAAGGAGACACACATCAGTCTTCTCTCAGTTGCTTAAAGTCTTTGTAACTGCCATGTAATAAAACTGTCAAGGTTTTGGGACATGAACTATGGATGAGTTTTCTCTCACTGTTCCTGTTAACAATTACACATTACAAAGCATAACCATTATCCCTTTTTCGCTCAAACAAAATGTACAGGATCGGGGAGGAGCATTGAGAAATCACATAGCAACAGTGTGGACTGGGACTATTACTAGCTTTGTCACTGGCCTGCTGGATGACCTAGGACAAGCCATTTCACCTCTCTGTGCCTTTGTTTCCCATCTGTAAAATGGGGATAATGATGTAAAATTCTTTGTGACATACTCATGAAAATCACTATATTAAATTACTCCTGAGGGAATTCTGTGTCATTGCAAATGCGCAGAATTCATGTCCTCTGCCGATTTTTTTGCTTCCTCGCAGAAAAATGATTTTCTGATGGGGAAGCAAAGGAAGCCGCAAAAGCAGTCATGTACCACTTCCCAACAGTGCAGGGGTGTGGTTTTGGGTTTCCAGAGCAGCCAGAGAAGAAGTAAATCACTGGGGGGAGGGGATGGGATGGGATGGGGCGCCCCGATCAGTGCGTCTTGCCCTATGCCCTAGGCTCAGGTGCTAGTCCCAGCTGGGCTGGGGACGATGGGACTTCCTCTTCTCCTGCAAAGAGTGGCCAGGGCTGAGTCAGACCCCCCCCGCCCTCCCCCCCCGAAACCTCTCCAGCTGCAGGAAGCTCTGTACCCCCCCCTCCACCGCCACTTCCGGTCCCCATCACTCCTCAGCCGTAGGAGGGTGTGGTCACTGGACAGAGCTGCTCCCCTATCCACCCAACCCCCATGCATGTGGACCTACCTCATACCCAGATCATCTTGCCAATCTGCACCCCCTGCACCCAGAAACTGCCCCCCTGCACTCGAATTCCCCCCCAACAAAACCCACCTGCACCTGGATCACCCTGACTTGACCCCCCACCCCACCCCACTGAGCCCCACCGTGCCAGCACCTGAACACTCTCCCACCCCCCACTGAGCCCTCCAAACCCAGATTACCCCTACTGAGACCCAACCACCTTCCCCTGGATCCCCTTTAGAGTCCCTTTGCCTCTGCACTCAGAATCTACCCCCTAACGAGGTTCATCCAGATCCCTGCTGGACTCTCCACCAAGCTGCACCCAGATAACCCTGCACAGAACTCTCTCACGCCACACCTGGATCTCCCCACACTAAGCCCCTTCACACTTAGATCCTGCTAGGCTGAGCCTGCCTCATTAGTGTGCTTGGCATGGAGGGACAGGGCCCTGGGATGTTTCTGGGGCCGTCCTGGTCCAACGCTGTCAGGGTCAGGTGCAGCCTCACTGCCAAGTCCATGTCCTGGCGGGGGAGGGGCAGCCGGTTTGCATAGTGATCTCCCATCTCGGTGCAGTTAGTGGCCTGTGCTCCCCACTGCCATTCTGGAGCCTCCACATTTATTTATTCACAAATAAAATTTGTAGAATTTTGCAGAACTTTAAAATATTGTGTGCCCAATTTTTATTTTTTTGGCACAGAATTCCCTCTGGAGTAGTGATAAAGCTAAGACTTTTTAATTATTATCTCTCCCCAGTAGCAAATCTGCTGCAAACTAAGTGAGAGCTACAACTACTTAAATGACCACTGACTCCTACCAACAAACATTTCTCTTTCTGTTTAAAAAGCTAGTAAATTTAATGGCAGAAAACATCGTTAACACAGAGTTAAGGTTGCTGGGTGATAGGTTGTGCTCTTTCAGAACATTCAGCAAAACTCAACCTTCTGAAGCCCAAGTACTCATAACTGCAACTGAGTTAATAGAAGCTCTGTCCTGAACATATGAATTTCTATAAAATATTAAATAAAGTTTCTCAAATAGGTTACCCAAAATTAGTTGATACTTCTGACAATACTGGCTTTAATGTCAGTGCCTCAGTTCCCTGTGTATAAAATGGGAATAATACCGCCTTATTCCACAGGGTTGTAGTGAAAATAAATTCACATTTATTAAGACATTCTGATGAAAGAATTTCCCATGAAGAAATTAATATTTCTGTATTCAGAGAGGAGTTTGGATAGCATGCAATAAATAATGTTATACATTGAGTGATGAGGATAAAAGAAAATATTGAATAGTTTCCCATTCAGTAAGTAAGTCCTTTCTGTTAGTTGAATGAGGCAGCAGTCCTGTGAAATAAATAGTATGTGATCATATAATTAGACTATTTCATAATACATATACATAAGGAGGCAAAATTAAAGTTGCAGAGGTAACCTTAATTCTGATATTTTGTTGCTTTTGAGTGCTTGACTTTTTGCAAACTGAACGTTTTACATGGTTTTTTTTATCTAATTTCCTAATTCTAAAATTGTAAAAAAGATTTAAAAAAAAAGTCATCATGTGGAAACATATTGTCCCTCATATGGGCCTTCAGCAATGTTGGAATCTTTAGATCCACCACATTGTTCTCTAACACTGGGGTAATGGAATAACTTGTAGCAGTAAAATGCTGTTTTATGTGTGCACCTGTTACTAAAGTGGGCTGGAGATGTACGATTTTCCAGTGGGTTTCACAGCTGTTTTCTAGATAGCAAAAAAAGTTGAGACTCAGGAATAGTACGTTCAAGTCCAGATTCTGCAGGGGAGTGTACTCTAGTGGTAGATCTTTTGTTCCTTTCTCTGTCCCCTCTTCTCCCAGCTTCTCCCTCTCTCCTTTTGCCCCTGTCCCCAGGGCAGTTCCTGTCCTGTCTCTGGCCACCTCCTACCCCTCATCCCTTCTTCCCCGCCCTTCACTGAGAGAACAGGAAAGACAATCTCCTTTCTCTTAGTTCCTGTGCCCAGTGCCACAATGGCACCTGGCAGCTGGGAGGAGCAATTGCAGGATAAGTCCTGCATAGCCCCTATGATCCCTGGATGGGGCATACTCACGTATTCTGTGGGAATTATACATGTGCAGTCCGCGAGGCCTGTCGGGGCTATGAGGAGATGGAGCACATGAAATCATATAATTTAGCTTCCAAGCTCTAACACGTTTCTATTGATCATGTATAAATCGTAATTTTTTTCAAAAGGCTTGTGACATAGCCAGATTTGGGTGAATCTTTTTGAGGATAACAAAAACTGCTTCCCTGATGAATGCTAACCACCGGCCAAATTTAAGGTCCCTGTTCCATGGCATGGCAATGCTAGGTCTTCTTGATGAATGGTTGTAAGATATTTTTTTAACATGGTCAAAATATTTTTTCACTAACTTTGTTCTCGGACGCAGCTGAGCTGTTTTAGCTGAAACTTAAAAAAAAGTTCCAAGCCAGATGATCTAAGTTTGGGAAAGTTATAAGTGACTGAAAACAGGGTCTTATAATGGAAAGTGTCAAACATCTTTATCTATAGGCATCACTATCTGCACCCTGCCTATAATTGCGTTTCATCTTGAGCTACTTGACTCCTATTAGCTCAAGATATGGCAGCTTTCAATTCTGATGGCAATAAGTTACAATACAATATTTTCATTTCAAAATGCTTTGAAAACTACTATGACTTAAAACCTTTTACACTGCCTTCTAGAAAGTCATTGGTTGTGACATTTAATTTTAAGACTGCTTCTTTCTCTGTGTTTTAACCTAGTGGTTGAAATCTGCTGGGGACACAAACTCATAGTTCCTAGTTATTATTCTGAGGCACAGAGGCAGGATGTTCTCAGTTAAAGATCTTTAAATCTGGAACTTCCTTGCTTAACACATTCACTCTCCCCAGGAGTCTTCAGAGCCCAAGTTTCTTGACCTATGTAAAGTTATCTATTTTTCCAAATTGGAAGTGGGGTTCCCAGCCTTATTACCTACTGAAAAATGCATGTTTCAATGTTTCTTGGACAATTATCGCCAGCATAGTCTCTTTAACTAAAAACCTTGCAAGCATATGTTTTTTCTGTGGGTTGTATATAATTGGAAATAAGCAGGACTAGTGTGATGAAAAGACGTATCATTTGGTATGATAAAGTATTTTTAAGTGCACAACTGAGTAAAGTTGTCAGTTAAGATGTGTTCTCAATTTTTTGAGTCATTTATTAAATGAAGCTGTGAGTTTTGTAGGATGAATGTGCCAAGGTTTTTGATGTTTTCTAGGGAGATAATATGTGGAACGCAAAGTTCTGTTGGTCTCCTAACATGACATTCTTTCTATTGTATGTTTAAGTATAAACTTGGCATTGTTTCTAGGTTTTCTTAACATTGTGGATTTTACCACTGATTGATAAGTCTTTACACTTTAAATCCATGTTAATCTTTTTACTTGGAAATTCTATAACTGTATCTCTGGCATTTTGGGCTCTCACGGTGGGCTCAAAATTATTGGACTCAATATAGGGGTAACAGGATGAAATTTAATGGCCTGTGATATACAGGAGGTCAAACTAGATGATCTAATGTTTCCGTCTGGTGTTAGACACTATAAATCTATGGGTAGAAAGGGAAAAGGGGGAAGGAAAGGTACAAAATAGATTATTGGAATTATAACCACCCTGAGAGAACCTACACTTCAAAAATATATTGGTATCTGTATCCTCGGTGTAAACAATTATAATAATCTGTAATAAAAGAAGAATAATGAAATAATTATACTATTAAATATTATTAAAAGTTTTAAAATGTTTTGCTTGGTAGTATTTTAGCTCTGTGTGTCCCCCAAAAGAAGAAATCTGCAGAGGCAGAAGAAAAACTTACGGCATGTTTAGAGAGAAGAAACTATCTGAACATGAGTGCTGAGTAGTACTCTTTCTAGATTTACAGTAGAGTCCTTCACCCATTCCCTGGGATCCGCTAGGCTAAAATGATATTTGTCAATCAAAAAGGTATTCAGCATTTAAAGATCTTGACCACCTTATATACTCCTTGAGGCGTATATATTTTTTATTTCATACATCAGTGAAACTTGTATAATTTTCTTCTAAGCTAAAGAATCATGCTTATACAATATGGGAGTCTCTGGAGGATGCCACCTACAGAGAGGGTTTATTCTTCTGCTTGCATCCATTTTTGTCTCCAGCTCTGTCATTTCAGATGTTTCCATTTCACGTCTCTTGTCCTTTCGTCTTCCTCCTTGTTGGTGTTCCCTCTTCATTTTTGTTTTAAATTACTAGTCTATGCTGACTATAACCCATATGCTGTGGCAGGAGTATGCAACGACCATGGCAAGACATATGCACTGTATGCGATCACTGTACATCGGAGAAATCCAACTAGTGAAGAGATATGGAAAACGTATCGTCGCTACAGTGACTTCCATGATTTCCACATGAGGATAACTGAACAGGTAATGGATCCTATAGAGACTGCTTAATCTTATGAGTATATCTTTGAAAGGCATGGTTGTGTCTTAGCAGCTATCGCATTGTTTAGAATTGGCTACTAAAAGCTGATATTAATATAACTTTGTCACTTGTGTGGCCTTAATTCGGGGTGGCCAAACATTTTGGCCCAAAGGATACATCTGGGAATAGAAATTGTATGACAGGCCATGAATGCCCATAAAATTGAGGTTGGGGTGCGGAAGTGGGGGAGGACTCTGGTTGGGGCTGCAGGCTCCAGGGTGGGGCCAGAAATGAGGAGTTCAGAGTGTGGGCAGGGGGTGTGTGTGTGAGGGTTCAGCTGGGGGTGCGAGCTCTGGGGTGGGGCTGGGGATGAGAGGTTTGGGGTTCAGGAGGGTGCTCCGGGCTGGGATTGAGGGGTTTGGAGGGCAGGAAGGGGCTGAGGGTTGGGGTCTGGGAGGGGCTCAGGGGTGCAGGCTCCGGACAGCGCTTATCTCAAGAGGCTCTGGAAGCAGCGGCCATGTTCCCCCTCTGCCCCATCCACAGGCGCCACCCCTGCAGCTCCCATTGGCTGCAGTTCCTGGCCAATGGGAGCTGCAGGGGTGGCTCTTGGGGTGGGAGCAGTGTGCAGAGCGGAGCCCCCTGACTGCCCCTACACTTAGGAGCTGAGACGGGGTTATGCCACTGCTTCTGGGAGCCACATGGAGCAGCCCCTGACCCTGCTCCCCAGCTGGAGTGGGGCAAGCCCCAAACCCCTTTGTGTATAGGAGCATCACTGTTGGGGGAATTCAGACAAAAAACATGGGGTGAATACAGAAAGGTGCATAGCTATTATGATTCAGTGACTGGGTTCCCCCAGCCATTCTTTCACATAGCACCAGTTTCACTAACAGCTCTATAAACCAATTAGTTGCACATTAAGGGCAAGATTCACAAGTGCACTTTGGCTGTTTGACCTGTGCACCAGAAGAGAGTAATCTGTCCATAAGTTAAAATAAAATAAAAAAATTAAGATTGTTAGTAGTTATGTTCAAATCATTAGAAATATTAATGAGTAGCGTTCTGTTTCTTTGTTTAATGTTCATGTATGAAACTTGCAATAATTTTTAAAAAGGAAATATCAAGACAAAAAACTATTATTAAAATGGAGTTAAAGTTAAGAGTATTAGTCACTTAAGGGCAAAAAAACATTACAGGGTTGCTGTATTTAACTGAAACCCAAGTGTTGCAAACCCAGGAAATTCAGAATTAATGTTTCATTTAAGAGATTCATACATGCTACGGTGTGGGAATTACAAATCAGGCAGCCTTAATTCTATCCTGTAGTCTCCCAGTAGACTAAAACACAGCCAGCTAATGTGGCTAGCCTGCATCTTAATGAAACTTTTCAATAATATTACATTAACCCAACTGAACTTATATGATTGAAAATTTCCCCCTTTTATGCTTGTCATGATAGTGCTTTAAAGATCATTAGAATAAGTAATATCAAGTGTATCACCATGAGTGGTCTAAAACAATATTGTTTATACCTGGGGGGGTAAAATCAGTCTAGTATGGACAGAGATATTTGCTTTGGTTTTGGTAAAGTGTATATGCTGCGTTAGGATTTACACAGTTAGGTCAGTTTAGGATTATTTTATTATTTGGACTGTAGGGCCTAGGAGCCCTAGTCATAGACCAGGACCCAATGTACCAGATGCTGTACAAACAAAGAACACAAATGAAGGATTTTATTTTTGCATATTAAATCCACAGTCCAGCTTGCTTTCAACCCTCTTCTTACCATATTATAAAATCGTAGAATTTTAGGGCTGGAAAGGACCTCAAGCAGTCCCCTAGTCTAGCCCCCTAAGCTAAGACAGGACCAAGAAACCTATACTGTCTCTGATAGGTGGTGTCTGCCCAACCTGTTCTTAAAACTTCCAGTCATGGGGATTCCACAGCCTCCCTTGGAAGCCTCTTCCAGAGCTTAACTACCCTTATCATTAGAAAGATTTTCCTAATATATAACCAAAATCTCTCTTGCTGCAGATTAATTCCATTAATTCTTGTCCTACTTTCAGTAGACATGGAAAGCAATTGATCACAGTCCTCAATATATGCTGTTCTCCTTTTTAATGTACGTGACCAAGATTTATCACCGAATTTGGTCCACTGGTTAGATCATTAGCTTTCCCGGCCTGGGCTGGGTACTGATGGGGAGCGCAACATGAACGTTGATCCATGCCCACCCAATATGTTGGTAGCATATTGCAAAACTTATTCTATAGCATGAACACCATTTCCCTAGCTTGTCAGGCAAAACAAGTGTTCATCAAGTAGGACTATTGAAAACTGTTGAAAATTATATTAGATAATGAATTTCAATTATTTGAATTGATGTGCTCTTGTGTAATATATAACTGCATTTTCTCATGATTAATGTGAAGAAAGATTTGCACTGAGCCTTATACTTGCACATTTTTAAAAATAAAATAAGTTTTTATGTATTAGTGATTGAAGTCTTTGTATTTGGTCAAGTAAAGAGATGCTTTTTATAGGTGTGTTTAAAATTAACCACCAAAAGAATAATGAAAAACATTTATCTTCAGAAAGATTTGGTTGACCTGTTTTAATTTTTCTATGGAAAGTTAAGTAATGTTCACAGTGGAAGCGTAGTCGGTGTGGAACAATTCTTTAGTTCATTTGTTGTATTTGTCACAGAGCTTAAGAAATAAAAACTGAGCTTGGGAAATGGGCCATTTAGGTTTTTAAGTGAAATGCTAAGGATCTGTGAGGTCTAGGAAGGGGACAGCTGTTGGCAGTTCTATATGCTATTAGACAATCTGCCTTTTTATTGCTTTGCCTGTATTCTCATACTCTTAACCCCCATAAAATAAAAGAAAAAAATGAAAAGACTTGTAATTCACCAGCTGGTACAAAGTAGAACCTGTTCACATGAATAAGTGTTAACAACACAATGCTTTTAAAGGAGTCAAATGCTTTTGAACCACATCTTAGTAGCGGTTGAGATTATTGACTATATAAATCCTTTAACTACTCTAAATTGTTGCTCTGTAACATATGTTTACTCTATTTTTTGGAAACAGAAGTGTAATAGGTTTGAATACTCAGAGTTATCTGTGACCATGTTCTTATAGGGTCAAAATAACATTTTTACATGGAAATGGCCAACTTCTTGAAAAGTAAGCATACATCAACCGATAAGCTTGATGCTTATCGGTTTCAGTTAATGATTAAACTGAGCTGCCGGCCCCGCATGCTTGGGGTCCCAGCTGTTGGGACCCTGCGTAAAACATGGGGGTGCTGCAGCTGCCCCCCGCACCTCTAGTTCCCTGGTTAAATGTTTAACCGATAGAATTTTAATAGGTTACACAGTTACTTTTTTTACATGCTATTTACATATATAATATACACATACATATACACCTAATATACGCATACATATACTGTACACATACCATTTATATTTAATAATTTGTATATGCACATAGATTAAATATTTTTTAGATTATAAAAACTATCAGAGTTGGACAACTCTGACTAGCAGGGGATATAGAATAATATATTTCAGTATATCAATTCTGCACTCCTTCCTCTCTGCAGGATTAATATCTATTTAAAAAAAAAGACATATCACACCCTGAAATCCATGAAGCTGAAACAGCTGTGTTAAGTCTCTTACATCAGTGGGTAAAGATGTGTAGTTGTTAGCTTCATGCTGATAAAATGTATTCTAGAAAAGTGTAGTTTGTACATATAGACACACAGATTAAAAACCCTGTGAAGTCAGTGGTAGCCTTTCCATTCACTTCAGTGGGTTTTGCCTTAGGTTCTAGATCACCATAGTTTGGGCTACAGTTTAAAGCAACAATATTGACACTTACAAATTATTTATTTATTTTTATTGAGTTTCTTGAAGCTGCAGATAAATACCCATAAAATGTAATTATGGAAGTGTGTACAGAACAGGCTGTAAACCTCAGTTCAACGCTATTGTGTATTAAAGTTAGCTAACAAATCTTGCTCTTTCACAGAGTATTTCATTAACCTGCATATCTTCCAATTGTGTAAACTATAAATATTTTTGAATATTGTGGCCTTTCTTTTGAATCTACTTTTTAACCTTTTATAAATAATGCATTATCTGTTGGTGTTTGCAAGATCTAAAATCTTGAATCTACAGATTTAAAAAGCAACACTACCATGTATTACCACACAGTGAGATTTGCTATTCTAGCCTATTCTAGCTATTCTATTTGGAAAAAATGAGATATTTTAGATGCTGTTGTGTGGTAAGTAACTTGTTAGTACCTATGATGTTGATGTATCTCCTGTGCTCTTCAATATGGGAGTATGCGACAGTGGTGTTTGAACAAGAGTTCTATTACATCTATCCTCTTACACTAGTGTAAGGTTCTTAAAGGACTTTGCAACAGTGGCATAAGTTAAAGCAGCCCCTCAGATGTTCACTTGTGTAGGGGCTGCCAATGCTAGATCAAGGATCCATAGCTAGTGACTTGCAGCCCACCTGCACCCTGATTCACAAGCACAGCTTGTACACTCAGGAAACCTAGTCCTGTGGTTTTATATTTAATTTTTAGCTAGCAAGAACCATAACGTTATTAATAGAGACTCTCTAAAAACAAGTAACATCCAGAGCTGGGGTTGAATAGTGAGGAAGAAGTAAAGGTTTAATTATCCTGAGACAGTTAATCTTCTCTGTAGTGCAATGGTTTTAGCTGATTCAGGGAGGGGTACTTTACACTTCCCTGTGGTAGCTTTGAAGTAGGCTCAATACTTTGACTCGTTTCTGGGCTCTTATTTATAATAAGTATTTGAGCCTTCATAAAGGAGGGTTGGGATGTTTGGTAACTCTCATTTTTCTTCAAATTTCACAAAGCTGGCTTTTGGCATTGGTTTCAGATTGAGCAACCCACCCTAGAAGCAGGGGGTAGAAGATTTGTAGTTGGTGGCTGTGTAAGACAGGAAGAAGGAGCTCAAAATTTTTCTGCTACTGAAACCAGCTTCTCTGGGTGCATTAATAAGAACATCATCTTCGACCAACAGGGATGTAGAAACTAAGGATTATCACTAACTTTTGTAGGATTGCAGAAACTCAGCACTTGAACTTCGCTTTAGCTGTGTAATTGACTTTTTTTGTGATGATAGTTTAGGTGTCTGTTTTGAAATGTAAAGAAAATGGTGAAGAAATGTAAAGAAATGGTGAATCGGAAAGTTGCTGTACATGAGATACAAATTCATAAAGATGTCTTTGTTATAAAAAAGTGCTGAAAGTTCTGATATTAATTTAAAACAGTTTGTCAGACTATAAGATAGTATATTTACTTTTTAGTGCTTTTTTTTTAGGTTGAGTTTCTGTTAGCATTTTTTTGTTTTCTGATCTTGGTGTTGCATCTTGAAAATACTATAGGGTTGCTTCCAGTTTCTAGAAGTTAGTATTTTAATAAATTCTGAGACGTGCCATTGAAACCAACTAACCATGCTTGATAGCCTATCTTCCACTTCCAGGGCTTCTGTTTAGTCTAGTTTTAACAGGATATTTTGAGTCTGTCTCTCTAGTAGTCTTCCTATGTGACACACATTTTTAGAGTGAACTAGACTTAAAGCCAAAAGGGAAAATGGTTCTACACAGCTCTTCATATACGTTGTAATTAATTTAGAGCTGTGGGAACCTTGCAGGGTTTGGTGGTCTTCACAGACTCAATCCAGGAGTTCACATTGCAGGAACTGGAAATGAACCAACCCTCCCATTTGATTGGACTTCACACATCCTGAGACCAGTCGTTCCCTCACTCCCACTGGTGGTTCTTAACTAAATCCCACTTATCCCTTCAGAAGACACAGATTCCTACCAGTCTCTTAGATGTTTCTAGTAGAAAATCTGGGCTTGCTGAGCATGAAAATCACTGTCTGAGTCTTCAGGTTCTATTTTTACAACCTTAAATATTCTAGGGTATTGCTATGGGAAGATACTATCTCCCTAAAATACAAGGTCTCTCTGGAGGGTCTAAAAAACCCCTCCTCCATATAAAGCAGTGGGACAGAAAAGCACTTAGCCTCACCAATATGTGCTGCTACCCTAAGCCCAAGGGCAGATAATGGCCTCTGAGGTTTAGTGCGATAACTAAAGGTAACTCTGATTCCCGGAATCCATATGCCAAGAATTTGAGACTTGATTGCCTAGCATATGAATGCTAGAGAAACTGTGGATTCCTTTGCAAGTGTTCTGTGTGTTGTGATGTGCCTATCTTGCTCTGCGTTTAATGTGACAGTGGTCACTTTCAGGTCTGGGGGGTGTTTCACTTTTCTAACTGGTGTTGCTCCCCCAAAGATACAGTATGCAGTCAGCCATGTGACATCCCAAAAGATCTTGGCATAGGCCCAGACAGTTAAAGAATGGAAGCAGCAGTAGCAGGAAGGAGGCCATTTCCTCAGAAGACTACAGTGGTAAGCAAGGCCTCTGAGGACTTGTGGAGAATGACAGCAAGCTGGCTGACTTGGAGAGGAGGCAGGAGGACATTTTGAAGGGGTGTGCAGATGTTCCCAATGTGCAATATTCTATGTGAATATTTTGTACAGTTCTAATTTAAAAATAAGTGGGTGAATCAAGTTGACACAGTATACAGGAGTTCAGAATAGATGATATAATGGGTCCTTCTGGCCTTCCAATCTATTTAAAAAAAATCACAATAAAAAAAATTTCTAACCTTCTTTTTTTGTTTGTTTTTCTTAGTTTGAAAACCTAGCAAGTCTGTTGAAGCTTCCTGGTAAAAAGACATTTAACAACATGGACAGAGAATTTTTAGAGAAGAGGAAAAAAGATTTAAATGCATATTTGCAGGTAAGTTCTTGACTAGTCTTGTTTCAAATTTTCCTTCATAGTTGTGGCTGTCTGCCTGAACTAATAGTTCTCCATCAGGTATTCAGTAAATTCCACTAAATGTTAATTCAGACACCATGAGATTGTCTTAATAAAATTCTCTGATTTGGAACAGCACAAGTATGTTGTAAATGTCACAGCTGAAGGTCAATGCTAAATTTATCTCTGATCATCTGTGTTTCAGTGACCAGAACTTAAATAATTGAAGTATAAGTGGGGGATGCAGATGCTCAGTATTATAAGGTTTTAATAACCCAGTTTCGAGTTGGATTAACTGAAGTAGTTTATCCTAATGACTGAAAGTGGTTTACTGCTTAAGGAAGAGTATCCCTCCTCTTATACCATAAATAGAACAGTAAAACTTTATTCTAGCTGTTAAAGTTCCCCCTCCTGTTAGCATCTTCTTCATTTTCCCCACTCCCAGCTCAACTTTCAAACTTAGTCTACATCTACATTGCAGTTGGGGGTGTGATTTGTAGCTTGTGTAGATGTACCCATGCTACCTTTATTTTAGCTATCTTGCTAAAAATAGCAGTGAGGACATGATAAAGCAAGCTGCACAAGCCTGCCCGACTCCCCTGGGTATATACTTGCTTATGCTGCCTGCACGGAAGTCCATGACACTCTATCCTCGCTGCTATTTTTAGTGAGCTAGCTAGCTTTAATATAGCATAGGTATGTCTACATAGGGCTGCAAATCATACTTCCAGCTGCAGCAAAGATATAGTTCTGGTAATTGTGCTCACTTGACTGAAACAATATTCCTGTCTTTTGGTCATTTTTTTAAAAAAAGTGTTTAACCACTCTTTTCTTCCATTATTCTGATGCTGAATTCAGTTGTCTCATTTCTAAGTGACTCACTGAGAAGACTGGTCTCTAAACTTTTTGACTCAACAGGGAACGGTTGTCTGAGAAATTTTTTTGTTTCAGCAGGCACGTTTTTACTGGCATGATAAATCGGTGCTGCTGCTATTGAAGCAGCAAAGTCGATTTAGCGGATCTGGTGAATACGCTAAGTCGATGGGAGAGCTCTCTCCCGTCAATGTCTATAATCCACCTCAATGAGAGGTGGAAGCTTTGTCATCAGGAGAGCATCTCCCATCGACATAGTGTAGTGTGGACACGGCTGTAAGCTGACCTAAGGTACGTCGACTTAAGTTACATTAGTTGCGTAACTTAACTAGTGTGCCTTGGATCAACTTACAGTGTTAATGTAGACCAGGCCTAAGTAAAATTCTAAGAGGGAGTGAGTAAACAAAATGCTATGAAATCTAACAGCTGTTTAGATTGTCTAACAACCTGCATTTGTAATATATATGGTACCTTATTTTATTTCAATATTTTTCCCAAGTATTGATTACAGTGTAACTACTGATTCTAGACTCTAGTTTCAAGATAGCCAAAAAAAGATGCCTTTTACAAATAGTGTGGAACTGATAGATCCTTCTTAAAAAAAAATTAATTATGAAGTGCTTATTTCCCTCTCTGTAACAATTCTCATCTTGAAGTAATGTTTGGAGAGAGAATGAAGAAAATACATTCAAAACTGACACGTCTTTGTACAAATACGTAAATTTGGTCGCTGCATACAGTATTGAAAACCTTTATCATATGAAATGAAATGATGACTTTTTTCTAAATATGGTATTGTATTTTGGAAAAAGCTGAAAGTTTACAATTAATCTTTTCTTTCTTAGTTGTTGTTAAATCCTGAAATGATTAAAGCTTCCCCAGCTTTAGCCCATTGTGTGTATGACTTTTTGGAGAATAAAGCTTACAGCAAAGGAAAAGGAGATTTTGCTCGAAAGGTAAGAATGGCATTTAATATTTAGCAGATTTTAGTGATGCGTTTGGTGCCATAACTTGTTAAATGAATTGAACATATCAGTAACTGACTGCAGACAGTTATAAACCACAGTGTTTTATTTCATGTGCAAGCAATTTTTGAATTTGCATTGTATTTGTAATGTGTGTTGTCAGAAAGCGACAATAATATATCAGGAAATAAGACCAGTATAGAATTAAGAACTTAGCCATTTTTAAAATGTCTTTATTTGTAAGTCAAGGAAACCAAATTTCCAAGAAATGAGGGGGTGTTGAATATGCTACGAAAAGCTTTTTAATTCTGTCGTTGACAAGTTAACTTCCCATTAAAGATGCCTGTTCTCCTGTTCCTTTCCAATCTCCTACCCACCTCCAACTGAACGCATGGCTGCTGCTATCATGACTTCTGCTCTCCAGCCCAAAATATGTAATGTGTTTACCTTCTAAGGCTGATGTTAATGCTGTTTCACATTCAGCCAGCAGAGAATACCTGGCAATGAGCACCAAAGTCATGTGTCCACTGTTAAGCCTGCACAAAAAAAATTTCTCAGACAACTGTTCCCTGTTGAATCAAAAAGTTTAGAGATCTGTCTCCTCAGTGAGTCACTTAGAAATGAGACAACTGAATTCAGCATCAGAATAATGGGGAAAAAAACCCAGTTGTGTTTGTGAAATTGGTGTCTCTGCAAATAGATACTTGTGTTTACAATTGCCCATTTTGCATGGGCAGCTGCTTTTGCAAATTAGGTCTTCGTCATTTCTAAATTTCCAGTGACCTGCATGTCCAACGTCTTAAACTATTCAAAAAGTTACTTTTCAGTTATTTAAACTGAAATCTTTAAAAATTTATGTCCGTAGAGTTGACTGCAAAACATCATTCTGAATTTATCCAGCTTTATGTAATGTCCACAAAAGAATAAAGATTTAGTGTTCTGCTTTCCAAATTTATTGGATCTTTCATAACCTTACCTTTTCCTTTTGTAGACTATTACACTAGGTAATGTGCTTTTGTTACTTGCACTGTTCTTAAAAAAAAAAAGTGTACATTGAAAATATCAGAACACTCCTAATTAGTCTCCATGAAATAATATACTAAAAATAATGTAAATGTGTGCACCTAATGCTGAACATGTTAGACTTAACAAATCACCATGATGCTATTTAGACAAGACATGGGACAGTGAGTCAGGTTGGAGATGAGATGAGAACGAGGGAGGTAGCGCTTCTGGAAGAAGTGAGTTCAGAGGAGAGAGAGGACAATTAGTGGGCAAAAAATTGAAAATGTTTCAAAGCATAAGGGAGTGCTATGAATGAAGGCATGTGCTGAGACTGAAGGAGCAATAAATGAGGATTAGATGGGTGTAGGTAGGTAGAGTGGGAATGTGAGGAAATGGAAACTCTAATATAGATTAGACTGAAGCTAAAATGTTTCTCTGAACACAGTGGGAAACAAACTTCAGCACTTTATGGCAATACATAGAAATGTTGCTTAAAGTATAGTTTTGATATGCACATGGGAAAACTTGTTAAGTTTTTTTAAGTTTTTTTAACTTCTTAACCATACATTAAGATAATATGATACAAAGATATCAAACAACTACGTATAGATTTCCTAAACACTTCAAATATACATGATTGTAAATAATAAATGCAGAATTCATTTTAACTAATAAGTTTTGGGGCAGAACCTTGAAGACCTTTCAGTAAAACATGCCTGATGTCTGATTTCAGCTGGTGAAATTCCTTATTCTGTGTTTAACACATTGTTCCAACATTTTAAGCGTTGATAGCCAATTAATTTTTGCCCACATTAGATAGTGTTTTCAGTATCTATGAGTGAAAATACTGAAGTAAAAATACTTAATCTAGTGCTTGTATCAATTGAATTTTTATATTCAAAGTAAGAGTTGTACTAGAAATCGGTTTATTCTCTAGAACAGTGTGACTTTTTTCTTACTGGATGATTGTACTAGTGTCCTCCATAGGATATGCAATCGTGGTAAATGTTTTCCCCTTCAGATGGACACATTTGTAAATCCACTGCGTAACTCCATGAGAAATGTTTCAAATGCAGTCAAGTCCCTGCCTGACAGCCTGGCAGAGGGGATGACCAAAATGTCAGACAACATGGGCAAAATGTCAGAAAGATTGGGACAAGACATAAAGCAATCATTTTTCAAGGTAAGAATGTATTGGTGAGGTAATATTTAGTAGAGTCTAACAAGAGATGACATTCAGGTTGGGTCCCCTTATCTAAAAACAAATGTTAAACACCCTATTGAATATAAAAGGCTAAGAATAGCGAAACGACCGTTATGCAAGGGTTCTATTTACTTTGGAAAGTTGAAGAGTAATAGGAGGTCCAAAAGAAAGCAATATACAAGGTAATTAACGATATAGAGAAGATAAAACAGACACCTAGTTACCTTTAAACTACAAAAAAAAAAAAAGAGGGCATTAGGTAAAATTAAAAGGCATCATATTTCAAATTGATGGAAATGTGCAAAAAATTACATATTGCCCCATGATTTATTTAGGCCAACAACGCAGCAAAATCTGAAAAAAGAGTAGACCCAAAGCACAACTGGCATCCCATTTTTTACTGACTCTCTTCAAAATAAGGTTTAAGGTAAATAAAAGTGCTTTTATGACCCAAACCAATTTTTAGATGGCCCTGATTTACTCTTTCTTGCTTCCTTGATGTTTCTAGGAAGACCCTCCTCACTCCCCTCCCTGTTGAAATTGCTAATGAAGTCCCTCAGCAAGGAAGCAACACTTGCTGTTTGAAGAGAGGAGGCAGGAAGGTGCTATTACTTCAAACAGAAAATCTACAGGGCAATAGGCAATCCTGTGCATTTTTCTCCCCTACATCTGGTAGCTGAGCATCAGGAAAGAGGTGAAGAAATCCTAAGCTCCACAGATATTGAAAGCAGACAAGGGGGCATTGATAAGGAGCTAAGTCTAGTGCTGGCATTCCTGCTTCTGCTGCCAGATTTTATGATAGCTTCCTGCCAGTGTCACCTAAGCTGCTGGCTCCGCTCTCTTCCCCACCAAGTCTATGGTGTTGCTGGGAGGGAAGAAGAAGCTGTGGTGTTCTTCTGTACACCACCCACTTTTAACCAAATCTCCCATCGGGCATGCAAATTATTTTTCTTCCTGAGAGGGGCTGCCTTGACAACTGAAAGGGTAGGAATAGAGGAAAGTATTCTACTCATCTTATCCTGCACTAGAAGTGGGAAAACTCAACAGTAATTTCATTGCCTGCTTGCTGGCATTGGTCCTATCAGGTCTCTTTCTTCTCCTTGGCTATATCTTTGGATAATTTGGACTTCTTTCCTGATCTCACCCACCGCTAGTATACCAGGTATCTAAGGTTGTAAGTAGGGAGTGGGAACTCTGCTTCCTTCTTCGACTGATTGCACGTGGGCATTCCACTTGGTGTGTGTGCATCCCAAACCACAGTTGATGGAAAACTTTCCCTCACTAGTACCTGTCAGTGCAGCTTGAGCTCCTTGTAGGTATAAAGGGCACAGATGATTCATACCCCCACTTTCATTCTTACCACCTGTGACTAATGTTGGAATCCGTTGGTCTTCCTTTAACAAGTGCTTTCAGCATGTTTTTTTTCATATACGTAGTTATATATTTGTATAGTTATTAGTGTTTGAGTTAGTTTTAGTGTCTTAGCTTTTCCCACATTTGGAGTTCCATTATCAGTACCAAAGAATGCCTTTGGAAGTATCTTGCCTGGCATGCCCACACTCTAGTTGCTTGAAATGCTTGGATGAGTTATGTATTAGGGATCGGAAAGGACTTCAAGCCTCGGACCAAGGAATGGATAAGACAGAGTCCGTCTGGGCAAAAATTACGTTGGGGAAGAAAACTGTAGAGCTTCTCCTGGGATAGTGCTTGGGGTGTGCTATAGACCACCGGGATCTAATTTGGATATGGATAGAGCTCTTTTTAATGTTTTTAATAAAGTAAAAACTAATGGAAACTGCATGATCATGGGAGACTTTAACTTCCCAGATATAGACTGGAGGACCAGTGCTAGTAATAATAGGGCTCAGATTTTCCTAGATGGGATATCTGATGGATTCCTTCATCAAGTAGTTGCTGAACCGACTAGAGGGGATGCCATTTTAGCTTTGGTTTTGGTGAGTAGTGAGGACCTCATAGAAGAAATGGTTGTAGGGGATAATCTTGGTTCAAGTGATCATGAGCTAATTCAGTTCAAACTGAATGGAAGGATTTACAAAAATAAATCTGCAACTAGGATTTTTGATTTCAAAAGGGCTGACTTTCAAAAATTAAGAAAATTAGTTAGGGAAGTGTATTGGACTGAAGAATTTATGGATCTAAAGGCAGAGAAGGCCTGGGATTACTTTAAGTCAAAGTTGCACAAGCTATCTGAAGCCTGCATCCCAAGAAAGGGGAAAAAATTCATAGGCAGGAGTTGTAGACCAAGCTGGATGAGCAAGCATCTCAAAGAGGTGATTAAGAAAAAGCAGAAAGCATACAAGGAGTGGAAGATGGGAAGGATCAGCAAGGAAAGCTACCTTATTGAGGTCAGAACATGTAGGGATAATGTGAGACAGGCTAAAAGTCAAGTAGAGTTGGACCTTGCAAAGGGAATTAAAACCAATAGTAAAAGGTTCTATAGCCATATAAATAAGAAGAAAACAAAGAAAGAAGAAGTGGGACCGCTAAACACTGAGGATGGAGTGGAGTTAAGGATAATCTAGGCATGGCCCAATATCTAAACAAATATTTTGCCTCAGTCTTTAATAAGGCTAAAGAGGATCTTAGGGATAATGGTAGCGTGACAAATGAGAATGAGGGTATGGAGGTAGATATTACCATATCTGAGGTAGAAGCGAAATTCAGACAGCTTAATGGGACTAAATCGGGGGGCCCAGATAATCTTCATTCAAGAATACTAAAGGAATTGGCACCTGAAATTGCAAGCCCATTAGCAAGAATTTTTAATGAATCTGTAAACTCAGGAGTTGTACCGTATGATTGGAGAATTGCTAACATAGTTCCTATTTTTAAGAAAGGAACAAAAAGTGATCTGGGTAACTACAGGCCTGTTAGTTTGACATCTGTAGTATGCAAGGTCTTGAAAAACAAATTTGAAGGAGAAAGTAGTTAAGGACATTGAGGTCAATGGTAAATCGGACAAAATACAACATGGTTTTACGAAAGGTAGATCATGCCAAACCAACCTGATCTCCTTCTTTGAGAAAGTAACAGATTTTTTAGACAAAGGAAACGCAGTGGATCTAATTTACCTAGATTTCAGTAAGGCATTTGATACCGTGCCACATGGGGAATTATTAGTTAAATTGGAAAAGATGGGGATCAATATGAACATTGAAAGATGGATAAGGAATTGGTTAAAGGGGAGACTACAACGGGTCCTACTAAAAGGTGAACTGTCAGGCTGGAGGGAGATTACCAGTGGAGTTCCTCAGGGATCAGTTTTGGGACCAATCTTATTTAATCTTTTTATTACTGACACAAAAAGTGGGAGTGTGCTAATAAAGTTTGCAGATGATACAAAGCTGGGAGTTATTGCCAATTTAGAGAAGGACCGGGATATCATACAGGAGGATCTGGATGACCTTGTAAACTGGAGTAATAGTAATAGGATGAAATTTAATAGTGAGAAGTGTAAGGTTGTGCATTTAGGGATTAATAACAAGAATTTTAGTTATAAGCATCAATTAGAAGTAACAGAGGAGGAGAAGGACCTTGGAGTATTGGTTGATCATAGGATGACTATGAGCTGCCAATGTGATATGGCTGTGAAAAAAGCTAAGGCGGTCTTGGGATGCATCAGGCGAGGTATTTCTAGTAGAGATAAGGAGGTTTTAGTACCGTTATACAAGGCACTGGTGAGACCTCACCTGGAATACTGTGTGCAGTTCTGGTCTCCCATGTTTAAGAAGGATGAATTCAAACTGGAACAGGTACAAAGAAGGGCTACTAGGATGATCCGAGGAATGAAAAACTTGTCTTATGAAAGGAGACTTAAGGAGCTTGGCTTGTTTAGCCTAACTAAAAGAAGGTTGAGGGGAGATATGATTGCTCTCTCTAAATATATCAGAGGGATAAATACAGGAGAGGGAGAGGAATTATTTAAGCTCAGCACCAATGTGGACACAAGAACAAATGGATATAAACTGGCCACCAGGAAATTTAGACTTGAAATTAGACGAAGGTTTCTAACCATCAGAGGAGTGAAGTTTTGGAATAGCCTTCCAAGGCTAGCAGTGGGGGCTGTAGTATCTGGCTGCTGAATCTTGCCCATATGCTCTGGGTTTAGCTGATTGCCATATTTGGAGTCGGGAAGGAATTTTCCTCCAGGGCAGATTGGAGAGGCCCTGGAGGTTTTTCGCCTTCCTCTGTAGCATGGGGCATGGGTGACTTGAGGGAGGCTTCTCTGCTCCTTGAAGTCTTTAAACCATGATTTGAGGACTTCAATAGCTCAGACATAGGTGAGGTTTTTCGTAGGAGTGAGTGGGTGAGATTCTGTGGTCTGCACTGTGCAGGAGGTCGGACTAGATGATCAGAATGGTCCCTTCTGACCTTAGTATCTATGGATAAATGCAGGAGAGGGAGAGGAATTATTTAAGCTCAGTACCAATGTGGACACAAGAACAAATGGATATAAACTGGCCACCAGGAAGTTTAGACTTGAAATTAGACAAAGGTTTCTAACCATCAGAGGAGTGAAGTTTTGGAATAGCCTTCCAAGGGAAGCAGTGGGGGCAAAAGATTTATCTGGCTTTAAGATTAAACTTGATACGTTTATGGAGGAGATGGTATGATGGGATAATGATTTTGGTAATTAATTGATCTTTAAATATTCATGGTAAATAGGCCTAATGGCCTGTGATGGGATATTAGATGGGTGGGTTCTGAGTTACCTAGGAAAGAATTTTCTATAGTATCTGGCTGGTGAATCTTGCCCATATGCTCAGGGTTTCGCTGATCGCTATATTTGGGGTCGGGAAGGAATTTTCCTCCAGGGCAGATTGGAAGAGGCCCTGGAGGTTTTTTGCCTTCCTCTGTAGCATGGGGCACGGGTCACTTGAGGGAGGATTCTCTGCTCCTTGAAGTCTTTAAACCACGATTTGAGGACTTCAATAGCTCAGACATAGGTGAGGTTTTTCGTAGGAGTGAGTGGGTGAGATTCTGTGGCCTGCATTGTGCAGGAGATCAGACTAGATCAGAATGGTCCCTTCTGACCTTAGTATCTATGAATTGAGAAGCCAGGCTGAAGTTTCTTTTGATGGAAGCCATTGTGAAACCACCATCAGAACCTTCTTGGTCAGCGAGGGTACCAGGTACATCAACATCTGAGAGATGTGTGCCTTGATACAGACTGCATCACTGTGTCCAGGAAGAAACAGAAGTCTTTCAAAGACACTGCTGGGAGAGGCAGCTCTTCAGCCCCAAAGTCTGCCAGGAAAGGGCACAAAGTGAGTAGAATGCACTCACTCCTCACAATCGAAGCACTCCTCCACTTATTCATCAGCTAAGTCGACCCGTTGACTCCTGCACTGAGGCAGGCACTGTCAAGTCTGAGGCCCGAAGAGGTGCCTTCATGGTGTTGGCACCATCTAAATCTCTTGCACACCGATCAGAGACATTCCTGGTACTGTCCATGCCAGACACATTTCAAGCTGCAAGGGACTTGCTAAGCTTATTGGTTTCAGTGTCCCCAGCAGTGCAGGAGATCATTCCTCCAGTACTGGTAAACCGCTTGGAAACAGTGGAGGGCCCAGTACTGAGTCAACCTCCTGGTCCTGGAGCTCTGCCCTCCAGTACTGTTGAGAGAGAAGCCATTATTGATGGCTTCTCTTTGCTCTTCCCAGGACTCTCAGCACCAGTCCCTGGCACTGACTGGAATGGCTCTTCCATAATCAGGAGAAGGCAATTCTTCTTTTAACTTGGGGTTGCCTCCTATGTTTCCCAGCTGCAATGTCTCTTGTCACTACCTTCCTAGATCTTATCTCCTGGGATAATTGTGAGACCCTGTGTCTAGTGCTGGCCTGCATGACATTGGGCTCCAGCATCTATTCAGTGGCCCTTCTGCAATCCATGAAGGTTTTCCCATTTCCAGATCCTCATCTCATCAGTGCATTCAGTTTCCCTAGGCTAGAAGTTGGGAGTCAGATTGTTGAGCACCTCCTGATCCCAAGCCTGGTACCAAGCAGGAAGATGATGTTCAGGAGCATTCGGTGGGACAACTAACAGAGGAGGCTCATCTACCTCAACCTGTACTAGCTTCATCTGGTCCAAATGAAGCAGTTTCCTTGGGGGTGTCTTTGCCCTTTCTGATGATTACAGGAGGCATCAGCCTTGGACATTCAGGTAGAAGAGGTTAGGGAATCTTCTCACAGCCTGCTATTCTGGCCTCTGCTGTTCCATCTTGGGTGGCAAATAAACGAGGCAATTTTAGAACCCATCAAGACTCTCTGACAAACTTCCTCCTTTCTTCCTCCCTCATCAAAGCAAGCAGATATCTAAAATAGATAAAGTTTTGCATGGTCATGCTGGCTTCCACTATTCTCTCCCTGGATCCTGGAGATTTGTCCCTTGACTTAAAGGACCCCTATTTCCATGTGATGATTTATCAAGGCCACAGGAAGCATCTCAGATTCCTGATGAATAAATCTCATGTTGTCCTTTGGCCCATGGGTAGCTTCCCGGGTTATTACAAAATGTATGGCAATGGTAGCTGCCTTGCTGAGAAGATTAGGAGTACATGTCTGTCCCTTCCTGGAAGACTAGTTTGTGAGACACCATTCCACAGTTCAGGTACTCTTCAGTGTATCTCTCATTCAGTCAACTTTCAAGTCACTGGGTCTGTTGATTAACTCAGAAAAGTCTATCTTCTCACCAATTCAGAGGATAGAATTTACAGGAGCAGTATTGGATAGTATCCAAGCCAGAGTTTCTTTCTTGAGTTGCAGCGTCCGACAATTTGATCCAACATTTTAGATTTTAAGGTTTACCCTTACAATTGCACAGAATTGTATGAGGTTTCTGGAACATGTGGTCTCTTGCAAGTATGTGGTCTGGTATGCCAGATTGTGTTTCAGGATTCTACAAGATTGGCTGGCCTCAATATTTTTGCTGAGCCATCACCATTTGAACACTGCTCAGAGTGCCCACTCACATTTTATTGTCTGGACTGGTGGACAAACTCTGTCAAATTTGCATAGGAGTTCCATTTGTCCTCAACCATCGCTAATGTTAGTAATGGATATGTGTTTCCTGAACTGGGGGGCCTCATCTGGATTCCCTTCAGTCATAGGGGTTATGGTCCACAAAGGACATGATTCTTCATGTAGATGTCACAGTTGAGAGCTAGCCATCTGGCGTACCAGGTTTTCCTAACTCATATCAAGGGAAAAAACCTGCTCACTCTTACAGACCACACACAGTCAATGTTCTGTCTCAACAGACAAGGAGAGGCCCACTCATCCCAGTTCTACTATGACACAGTTATCTATGGGATTCCTGTATTACCAACATTATCGATCTCAGAGAGAGAATCTTGGATACTCTCATGTATTTGCTTGTGCTTCAGTTTGGGTAATGTTATCCTGCCAGTCAGTGTGACAACACATTCGACAAGACCACAAGCAACTTCTGTGACCTTCCTGGGTAAAGTTCCTATCCTAGATATTTGTAAGGCAGCAACTTGATCTTTGGTGCACATTTGCTTCCCATTATGCTATCACTCAACAAGCTAGAAATAATGCCAGATTTTGGTGAGCTGTCCTTCAATCTTTGTTCAGATAAGCTCCAATCCCATCCCTTTCATGGCTTCTGAGCCACTAAGAGTGGAATGCACGTATGCAGTTACTCAAGAAAAAACTGTTACTTACCTGTTGTGCTTTGAGATGTGTTGCATGTGGCCATTATATGACCTGCCCTCCTATCCCTTTGCTTGGGAGCTTTTCTGACAAGAAGGAATTGAGGGAATTTGGGGCCAGCTCCACCCTTCATATCTACATGCAGTAGTGCACAGCAGTGACATGCTCAAGCTTCCCCAATAGGAACAGATGAGTGATCATGTTTTCCACCCTAAATCCCATGTAACTTCAACCTCATGGAAAAGTATTCAAAAGGGATAAAATCAACAGGCTGTCCTAGACGTTTTAATGGGGTTCTATAGGAATTACTCTACAAACCTGTAGAATTTAACAGTGAAAAGATTCGTACTGTATAGTGGCTTAAAAATAATATAGAGACTTTATCATAAATCAGGGTGACCAGACGTCCTGATAAAATTGGGACTATCCCGATATTTTACTCTTTGTCCACGTCCTGACGGATGTACAACTTGGACGCCATTTGTCCCGATATTGTAAGGTAGCCTGGCGATGGCGTCTGGTTGGTGCAGGGCTGGTAGGCTCCCTACCTGGCTCCGTGCAGCTCCCTGGAAGTGGTGACATCTCCCTCTGGGTCCTAGGCTCAGGGATGCCCAGGGGGCTCTGCATGTTGCCCCCTGTTCCCGGCCAATGGAAGTTGCGGGGGCGGCACCTGTGGGTGAGGGAGTGCACAGAGCCGCCTGGCCATGCCTCTTCCTAGGACCCAGCGGGAGATGTGGCCAGTTCCAGGGAGCTGCCTGAGATGTGCATCAGCCCACACACACTCCTGCACCCAAACTCCCTCCTGGAGTCAGCACCCTGAACCACCACCCCCCATCGCTCCCCATGTCCTGAGACGTCCCCCTCGCAGCAGGGCCAGAGCCAGGGTCCTGCATCTCCCACTGACCCGTGGCTTGCTGCGGCCGGGGCTGTGCTACCCCAATCTGTGGCGGGGTCCAGGCCCAGGGGCTGCTGTTGAGGTTGTTTGACCTGATCCTTAGCTTATGGCGGGGACTGCTACCCTGACCCATGGCTTGTGGCAGGTGCTGCGGCCTGGGGCTGATGTTGGGGCCGTGCACCCCTGACCTGCAACTTCCTTGGGCTATGCGCTCCAGTGGGGGCTGTGAGTCATGTGTCCTGATATTTTATTCTTGCCATCTGGTCACCCTATCAGAGATACAATTCTATATTAAGTTTAATACAGTAGTTTAAAAATATATGGAAAGTTATAACTTTCTACAGGGCTTTTGTTGGAACAATTCTTTCTCCAGTATTCTAAACAATCTTGCTTTCCACCAAATTGCTCTTTATCTGCTCCTGTTCACACCTGATCTAATACCCTTAAAATATAGCACATTTTTAAAAGTATAAATAAAAAGTGGAACAAGATGAATGCCAACCATAAATCCTATGAAAATATTTTGTTTTCCCTCTTGCATCCTTATCCTTTCTAGTCTCCCACTTTTTTTTTTTTTTGCAAATAATTAAGATTGTAAGCTCCTCAAAGCAGGTACTTTGTGGTTTTCTGTCTGTAAAGCTTACCTCTAATATATCTATAGCTATAGCAAGAGCCGAGGTGAGGGCCCTTCTTCCTCAAAACAGGAATGACAAGACTGAGTCTGGGGTCATATGAAATACAAAACTGTTGCTTGTTAAAAAAAACAAACAAACAAACAAACAAACAAAGATTGGACCTCACCCTGAGCCTCTCTTTTTTGGAAAGCTTCCCAATTACATGAATAAGGATAGGAGTACTTGTGGCACCTTAGAGACTAACAAATTTATTAGAGCATAAGCTTTCGTGAGCTACAGCTCACTTCATCGGATGCATTATACTCACAAAGAGAGATCTAGGATTATGAATCCTCATGCTTCAGGCCTGAGATCAGGAAGAAATGTCCACTGTTGGCTCTACAATATGGATTGATGGGTTTTACACCTTTCTCTGAAGAATTAGCCGCTATCTGAAAGGGGATATAGAACTAGACAAACCATCAGTTTCTTCTGGTTTGACAGTTCCTATGATGCTTTTTAATATAAATGTGCATGTGGATTTTTTTCTTGAGGATATTCATACAGTTTTGATAACTATATTGGGAACTGTTTCAAGCTGTGCTGGAAAATAATTCCATATGCAACCATTGATATATCTTGATATGTCACTAACTTGGAATCAAAATGCTTGATAGTAAGTCAGTTATGAAGATTGTATCCGAAATTTTGAAATTGGTTCTGTCATAATTAGAGATTCTCTTTGAT
Organism: Dermochelys coriacea; assembly: GCF_009764565.3. Taxonomy (NCBI): domain Eukaryota; kingdom Metazoa; phylum Chordata; order Testudines; family Dermochelyidae; genus Dermochelys; species Dermochelys coriacea. The sequence goes on from NC_050069.1 coordinate 214,057,823, forward strand.
GGTTTCCTTGAGACCTGTAATGAGTTGGTTTCCTTCTCCCATAATCATGTCTTTTTTTATTTTGAGTATAGGTGCCTCCTTTAATGCAGAAAACTGATTCAGATCCTGAACACTGCCGTGTTGCAGCACAGCTTGATGACAATGTGAGTTTGGCTTTTATTTTAGATTTGTTTAGCTACCTAATTTTGAAGTACCAATGTGTGTGTTGTTTCATATTGTATTATTTACTTGTTCTATGCTATACTTTATTGGCACCAGAAATTACACCAGAGGGAAAATTGGAAACAGTACTTTCAGAACATTTTAAATTGTTTTCTTTAAATAAAATTGACATATTTCACTCTAAAACGTTTAGAAGCTGTTTTAATACAAAATTGTTTGCATGGTAATGTGGTAAATGTTACCTACCTATTATTACTTCTGTAACTATCCTCAAAGATAGAATAGGGTTGCAATATGAATAGTATTCAGCTACATCTGATCCTGAGATCTTTAAAACGAGCAAATATCTTCAATATTGGTGATCAGAGACAATTACTTTAAAGAAAACTTTAAAAAAAAATTCCTAAACAATAAATGTTCAATCTGTGGACCCTGAAATATATAAAGGAAAAAATATTGTAAACGTGATAGTGAAGTTTAAAATGTTAAGCTCTTGATGTTCTCATAAGCTATGGTATTTTCCCAGTGTTCTGATTGATACACTGATCATATGTGTGAAACATAGTTGAATAAAATCTTTTATCCGTAACTAGGACTGAAGGACCTTAAGATTACTAGTGATTATATGCAGATTTGTCATGGTTATAAATCTGCACCTGTTCCACACTTCACATTTTTATTTGTCACATCAAAGCATTCCAGTTTGTCTTCATGTGCATAACTGCTACCGGGACTCTGGTAAATGACGTTTTACTCAAGTAACATAGGCTTCAGTTCTTTTGTTTTGCAATGATTTCATCTAATACAATTGTTTATCTGTAGATTTTGTTTACTTTTGAAATTCTTGTATTCTGAAACACTGAGCTCAGCCAAAACAAATTAACATAGAAAGTACGTGTACACCATTTTAGCACTAAATGAGCAGAAGTTTGAATTACTGTATCTCCCTTTTTCTGCAGTTCAACTTTTCTGAAAAAATATAGCATCTACTTAGTCTTAAAACTTCATTTTGAAAGAATAGTGTTTGCAAGTTTGAATTTTGCACCATATTTCTGGATATTTTACATTTAGAACTTTTCCTGAACTTCACACAATGCCAGGAAATTCATAGTTAAACCTTTAGATAATATAATATTACTGCATTTCTCTTCTGTTAGCATTGCGAATAATCAATAGTATAAGGAAGATTTAGTTGGCCTATATCTCACTAACAGAATTGTGAACTAAGGCTAAAATTTTCAAAGAGACACTTAAAATTACGCTTCAAAATCTATATTTAGGTTCCTGAATATCTGGCCAGATTTTGAGCACCCAACTTCAGTAATTGGTACTGCATCCTGACCACTTTTGAAAATCTAGCCACTTACTTAAGTATATATATTTAGGCTGGGATTTTCAAGGGTTCCTTAGGGAGTTAGGTGCCCAACTCCCACTGAAATTCAGAGGGAATTGGGCACCAAGTCCTTTGGCTCCGTTCAAGCATAAGGAACTATTTTTCAAATCTTGGCTTTAGTTCCAATTGCATGTGGAAATTCTGCTCTCAACTATAGTTGTGCAACTCCATTGTTGGCAAATTATGCCTTCTGAAACATCTTTACTATCCCATTGAATATAATGGAGTTGCACAGGTGAAAACAGTTTGTCTCTGCAATTAGAACCTTATGAACTAATTTTCCCATAGTTGTATTGACTGCAATTGACTTTTACAGGAGTAGAATATAGTAATGTTGTAATATCAGTTAAGGAAGTAATTCCATTTTAGAGGAAAGCCGTACTGTAAAATACAGACTGAATGGTGTGCTTAGTTTGAAATTTTTGCCTGAAGCAAAGTGAATGCACCCTTTACATCAGATATTTACAGAGGGCTCAGTAAGTTTTCTTAGAGTTTTATGTTCCATGTCGGTACAGGTTTGTTAAAACAATACTAATTGGCATAAAAACTAAGAAACTCAGTTAATATTTGTGCATGGATTTCCTTTGTTTTTTAATAACCACTTCTGGCTGACTCAATCTAGTATGAGTTGACTTCATATGTTGAAATGGCTGCTCTAGATAAGTTATTGTCTTGCATGTAAATGTATTTGATAAAAATGAAATTATTTAACTAATAGTTTACAGATTTATTGACACTTATATTTTGGTATATATAACATACAGCACATGGATAATAGATCCTACTGCTCACCTATAAAGAGACATTTATTATCAGATTTTACAGATTGTTTTTGACATTATCAGATACTATAGTGATATCAATATAAAATGCTAAGCTAAAAATTGAAAGCAATGTATTTTAAACATCAATATAAAGATTGACAGTTACTGCAATTTCACAATAGCCTCTTAAGTTAAATATCTAGTATTTGGAGCTATAAATCTTTTTGCAATATCTCTGTAAATATAGCATCACTGTAAAATAGCAGCCTATGCAACTTCTAAAAATACAATTTTTACTACAGAACCACAGTGAAGCATTTGAAAATAACAAACCTTTCTCTCTCCCACCACTAAGTTAAAAACACAGGTCCTGTGGAATCATCTGACACTGACAGTTTATTTCTGCATCAAGATCAGATTGAATTCAAAGAATAAAAGTTTGGGTTCTGTAGCAATGGAAGAGTGGTCTGCAATTGGGCACCTTCCTTTCAGAGCCACTGTTGCTACTGCTGCATTCAAAAGAAAGGGTATCCAGATGAAAGCCACTCCTTGAGTTTCCCATCAGCTTTGCTCTTGGAAGAACTGTTGCTATCTGAAGAAGAGTAGAATAAGAAACTCCTCTAATGACAGGTTTCAGAGTAGCAGCAGTGTTAGTCTGTATTCACAAAAAGAAAAGGAGTAATTGTGGCACCTTAGAGACTAACAAATTCATTAGAGCATAAGCTTTCGTGAGCTACAGCTCACTTCAAGTGAGCTGTAGCTCACGAAAGCTTAGTGAGCTGTAGCTCACGAAAGCTTATGCTCTAATGAATTTGTTAGTCTCTAAACTCCTCTAAGTAATACTGCTGCAACCTTCTGTAACTGGTTCTGAACTCTACCATCCTGGCCTCAGTAATGCAGCAGATTCTTCTTTTAGGGCATATTTTTAAAAACCATACTTAAAAATCTAGTTTAATTTCAAAATAAAAACCATGAATTATTCCATCCTGGGAAAGAGAGATTTCAGACCATAGAAAACTCTTTTAATTATTGACTTCTTTCAGAAAGACAGTCCGTGTGACTGAGTGTGGAAGAACTAAGACTCTTAACTTCAACAATTGTGGTAGATGATACCTTAATTGCCTGAGCTAGAAAAGAGGTTTTCTGTTTATACTTTGCCTTTTACTCTACGTATCTAGGTGGATGACAATATTCCTCTTAGAGTAATGCTGCTCCTTATGGATGAAGTCTTTGATTTAAAGGAGAGAAATCAGTGGTTAAGAAGAAATATAAAAAATCTACTTCAACAGCTTATTAGAGCAACATATGGAGACACGATCAATAGGTACCAGCTTTTTTATTCATGCTCAATTGCTGTATGAGAGTTTGTGAATCATGTCTAGAAAATTATCCTTTATTAGTTAGTTGTAATGTTCTAATGATTGTGCATCTGCAAATGTAAGCTCACTGCTTGAATGCAATTTTTTCTTTCTGAGATTATAAACAGATCATTAAAGATGGAATGAGATGGAAGCAGATTTTTTAAAAAGGTCATTTTTAGTGTCTGTTGCATAAGACATGGAATGCGTCTTATGTAAACTTCTCTAAAAATTTGTAATTTCCAAGAAAATAGTAAGTTCTTGCATATGTTAATATAATGAATTCATACTTCTATAATCAACTAATGTTGACATTGTGTAAGCTTTTTGTAAACTTTACTTTTTATAGAGTGCAACTGTTTATAAGATTTATTACTTCTTGCACTATTAAACAATTGAGTCAATCAAATGCCCATAAAACTGAAGCCCTACAATCTACCAGACTGGATGTATTGTTCATACTTATACAGTATGTATTAGAACTGGTGTCAACAAGACGTTTTTTGTTGGAAAATGCCGATTTGTCAAAGCCCAAACTTTTCATGGGAAGGGGGTGGTTTTTGATTAACTTTGTGACCCAAAAATAATTTGGAAAAAGAAATCATAATGTCAACATTTCATTTTGATGCTTTCAAAATGAAAAATTCCAGTTTTCCCATTTGAAATGGCTGTTTATGGGGAAAAATTAAATGGTTGAAGTCAAAACAAAGTACTGTATTTAGAAATTATAGAAACAAAATGTTTTCGCTCAGACTGAAAATGTGTTTGATTTTCCATTCATGAAAGTATGAGATTTTGACTTTTGATCTGATTTGAGATGGGAAAATGTTTTGATATGTCCAGTTTTTGTGGGATGGCAAAACTGTTCCCCTCTCAGCTCTAATAAGTAATGATATGGGAATTTACTGTATTAGTTTTTCTACTTCAGCATTTTAAGTGGTTTATTTAAGACCATCAAGACTTTTGTTTTATAATTATGTTGAAATGTACATGAACTGTTATACTTTTTGAAAAGCTTAATCACTTTAGAGACAAACTCAGTTCTGTTTAATTAGTATTCTGTCTCGCAAATAGTTTCAAAGATGGGGGGGAAATAGCACTATTCTAATCTCCCATTTCCCCATCTCACTAATAGGACATTATTACATAATTCCATGACTCCAGCCACCAAGAAGCAGAAGACAAAGCAAATTGTAAATTATTAATTTTGTATAAGGAATAACTTCACTTACCCTCTTCATCCTAGAAGCAGGGAGACTATAGCTATCTCCAAACATTTTTTTTATGTGCTTGGAGGTGGCAGAACTTGATGAGTGATGCGTTTGTTCTCTGCAAATGGGCTGTGTAGCTGGGTATGAGCCCCCGAGTAAGCAGCTGAGACAGGTTGTGTTGATGCCTTGGTAAGGGCTGTGTGCGTTGACCCTAGGACCTTTGATCAGCCCTGCTGTTTGAAGTCTGAGTGGTTAATCATACCCTGGTGGTAAGGGGTGGAGTTGAGGTAAATAGGGAGACTTAATATAAAAGGTCATTTGCTAGGCAAACTTGAGAGCTGCAAACAAAGGCGGATAACAGGAGAGTTTCAGAGGGAGTTTGGAGAGGGAGGGTGTGAGGCTTTCCTTCCAGTTCCAGGTCTATGTGTGATTCCACAATGGCCAGCGATGGAACCGTGGTGTGACCTGCAACAGACGTGCCATATTTGCTTGCCTGCCTGAAGCCAGGAGGTACTTCCTCTGTATGAAGTTGGTGGCTATAATGGAAGAAAAGATTCTTGGGTTGGAAGGTGAAATAGAAATGCTACTGAAAATCAGAAAAGCTGATGAGTTAGCTCCCAGGTACAAGGTTGGGCAGTTCATAACCACCAGAAGTAAGGGGTCAAGGTGGCATTCTATGCAACTGCAGATAGATGAGGATGGCAAGCAGTGAGAAGAGGATCAAGAGGAATTTTACACAGCTAGAATCAGTTGGAACCTTCTAGCTGTGTGGAATTCCTCCTGATTCTCTTCTCTCTGGTGGCCACAACCTACCATCTCATCTGTCTCCAGCTGTATAGTATGCCACCTTGACCTCTTGTCTCTGGTGGTTATAAACTGCCAAACCTCCTCTATGATTTTCCCCTCTCTCCAATTCCATAGTGTAGAAACTGTGCAGTACATCTCTCAAAATGCAGCCAATCCAAGGAAACGGGGAGAGATGAGGGGGGACACGGATGAAAATCTGAAAGAAAATCAAGCTTGCCCACCGAGATCTCCAACCATCTAAGCAAAACAAATTATCCTTGTTGAGGATTCAATTCTCTGAAGAATTGGAAGCACATTCTGGAAGATAGAGGTGGACTACAGGATGGTGTGCTGCGTTCCTGGAGCCAAGATAGGAAATGTCGCTCTAAGATGGGATAGGCTTTTGAAGTTCACCAGCAAGGATCCATTACTGATGGTTCATATCAGCATTAATGATACTGCGTTGCAGGATATCTTGCAGATAAGATGACTCTAGTGAACTCAGAAGAGTGGTGAAGAAGGAAAGAGGAGATATGAGCACTCATTACAAAATCGAGGTGCTGAGAACAAAATTAACTAAGGAATCAAAGAACATGAAGAAAAGAAAAATTTTAATTGCTTGTGCACCAGCGCTAGGAGTTGCTCATTTGTGAACATAAATTCAGTGTAGCTGGTATTATTGAAACCTGGTAAGACGATTCACGTGACTGGAATGTTAAAAACAATCAATATAATCTAATAAGGATTGAGTGGGCAAAAGGGAAGGAGGAGTGACACACTATTAAAATTGCTATTATTTGTTTCTGTGTCCTGCCTATACTATGTAAGGGGGGGTGGGGAGGGAAAGCTTCCCCCAACATGCTATTAAAAACTCCACGGCCTACCTGTGTCACAACAACCGTTTTTCTGTATATAAAAACCAGGGCCGGCATTAGGAGGTAGCAAGCCTGGGCCCTATATCACAGGGGGGGCCCCTGCAAAGCTATATTGATCAGGCTTCAGCTTCAGCCCCATATGCCAGGATTTTGGCTTTCTGCCCTGGGCCCTAGTGAGTGTGATACTGCCCTGCTTGGTAGCCCCCCTGAAACCTGCTCATGGCCCTCCAGGGATCTCCAGATCCTTGGTTGAGAACCACTGCTTAAAGGGACCAATTTCGCAAAGCTGAAAACAGTTGAGCCAAATCAATTCGGGAGGAACAATTTAATGATTGGGAATTATTTAAGAACACTTTTTAAAAGTCAGTCCTACAATCAAAAAAGAAGGCTGTATTGGTTAAAACCAACCAGGTTTAGAAGGTAAGGCAGCTTTAAACATTAAAAAGAATATATAATAAATGGAAGAAAGGGGAAGTTGATAGTAATGAAAATAAATCAGAAACTAGGAATTGTAGAAAATTGGTAAAGTAAGTAAAAAGCCACAAGGAGATATCTATGGCTACCAGAGTTAAAGATGATAAGGAGTTTAAGTATATTAGGAACAAAAAAAATCCTAACAATGGTATAGGTCAATTACTAGATGGAAATGGGAGAATTATTACTAATGCAGAAGAGTCAAATTGTTCAATACATATTTTTGTTCTGGAAACAATCCAGATGAAGTCATACTGTGTAACACAGTATGTTACCCATACCACTGCTATCTTAGGAGGATGTTAAACAGCAGCTACTAAATTAGACACTTTTTAATAAATAAGGAGGTGCAGGTAACTTGCATCCAAGAGTTTTTAAAGAGCTGGCTGAAGAGCTTTCTGGACGGTTAATGCTGATTTTCAGTAAGTCTTGGAACAGTGAGGAAGATCCAGAATACAGGAAGAAAGCTAATATTGTGGCATTATTTTAAAAACAGTGAACGGGATGTTCTAGGTATTTATAGGCCTGTAAGTCTGATGTCTATCCCAGATAAGATAATGAAGCACCTGATATGGGATTTGATAAATAAAGAATTAAAGGAGGGTAATCTAATTAATGCAAATCAACATGGGTTTATGGAAAATAGAACTTGTCAAACTAACTTGATATTATTTTTTGGTGAGAGTACTAGTTTGGCTGATGTAATAGACTTCTGTAAAACATTTGACTTGGTACTTAACGACGTTTTGATTAAAGTAGAACAATACAAAATTAATAAAACACAAATTAAGTTAGTTTAAAGCTGGCTAATTGAAAGGTCTCAAAGTGTAATTGTAAATGTGAATGATCATTGAAGGGATGTGGTTCTTGGCCCTATGCTTTTTAACATTTTTTTATCAATGATCTGGAAGAAAATGGAAAAATCATCACTGGTAGTTTGCAGATGACACAAAAATTGGGGGAAGTGGTAATAAGAGGATGGGTCGCTGATACAGAGCAATCTGGATGTTTCATAAACTAGGCACAAGCAAACAATTCTAGGAACAAAGAAGGTAGGCCATGCTTGCATAATCGGAACTCTATCCTGTAAGCAGTGACTCTGAAGAAGATTTTGGGGTTATGGTAGATAATCTGTTGAACATGAGTCAGATGCTGTGGCCAAATGGACTAATGTTATCCTTGGATACCTAAACAGGGGAATTTTGAGTAGTAGAGAGGTTTTACCCTCTGTATTTGGCACTGCTGAAGTAGTGTGTCGCATTGTGGTGTCCACAATTCAAGAAGGATGCTGAGAGGAAGCTTGAGAGGATTCAGAGAAAAGCCACAACAGTGATTAATGGATTAGAAAACATGCCTTCAGCCTCAAGAATCTAACCTAAGAATCAATCTGTAATCTTATCAAGGAGAAGACTAAGGGGTGACTTGATTGCAGTCTGTACATACCTATATGAGAAACAGAAATTTGATAATGGTCTCTTCAGTCTAGCAAACAAAGGTATAATATCAAGTGGCTGAAAATTGAAAATTCATTAATTGCTCTGCTTTCTGCATCAATGTGATGTAATGATCTAATGTTCTGTTTGTAGAATGGGAAAGAGGGTAAATTACCTAATGGCAATATGGGTTGTATGCTGCTTCTTCTCCACCCTTCTTCATCCTTTTTCTTTCCTACTTCTGTTGGGGTAAACATATTTAACTTTAGAAGTACTCAAAATGAGGAAGGAAAATGAGTGAATTTAAATCATAAATGAGACTGAGAATGAACATGAGGCTTTCTGGTGTGATAACTTGATGTAATCTGTCTGTGGAATGGTGAAAAGGAGAGATGATGCACTTTTTTGTTTTTTCTTGAATATTGTTTGAAGTTTTAACTACTTTTAAGCACTCTTTACTTAAAGAACTCTGCTTCCTGATGCCCTTTGAAAAGTAAAATGAAAGCAATCACTGATTCGTCTCACTTTGATTTTAGAAAAATAGTTGATCATGTTGACTCGATGACTTCTCCTGACCAAGTAGCAGATGCAGTGAAACGCTTCAGGTATGTTTTATAGATACCGTTTTTATTTTAAAAGTATATAAACTTATACCGGTACAGGTCAACTAATATTTAATGATTGTCCTCCTACCTCAGCAATGGAATCAGTTTAAGCTGTCACTTCACACCAGAAATTCTGCCTCTGAATGAGATTCAGATAGGTAGTTTATATCCTGATTTGTAAAGATTTTATGATATATAAATTATTCATTACTTGAACAGAGAATATTCTGTGGTTACTCTCTTTAAATTTATCTTTTTTGGAAAGGGGTATCATAAAATCATAGAATATCAGGGTTGGAAGGGACCTCAGGAGGTCATATAGTACAACCCCTGCTTAAAGCAGGACCAATCCCCAACTAAATCATCCCAGTCAAGCCTGACCTTAAAAACCTCTGAGGAAGGAGATTCCACTACCTCCCTAAGTAATCCATTCCAGTGCTTCACCACCCTCCTAGCGAAAAAGGTTTTCCTAATATCTAACCTAAACTTCCCCCACTGCAACTTGAGACCATTACTCCTTGTTCTGTCATCTGCTACCACTGAGAACAGTCTAGATCCATCCTCTTTGGAACCCCCTTTCAGGTAGTTGAAAGCAGCTATCAAACTCCCCCTCATTCTTCTCTTCTGCAGACTAAATAATCCCAGTTCTCTCAGCCTCTCCTCATAAGTCATGTGCTCCAGTCCTTTAATAATTTTTGTTGTCCTCTGCTGGACTCTTTCCAATTTTTCCACATCCTTCTTGTAGCATGGGGCCCAAAACTGGACACAGTACTGCAGATGAGGCCTCACCAATGCCAAATAGAGGGGAATGATCACATCCTTCGATCTGCTGGCAGTGCTCCTACTTATACAGCCCAACCTGCCGTTAGCCTACTTGGCAACAAGGGCATGCTGTTGACTCATATCCAGCTTCTCGTCCACTGTAATCCATAGGTCCCTTTTCTGCAGAACTTCTGCCTAGCCACTTGTCCCTAGACTGTAGCAGGGCATGGGATTCTTCCGTTCTAAGTGCAGGACTCTGCATTTATCCTTGTTGAACTTCATCAGATTTCTGCAAACTTGCTGAGCGTGCAATCCACGCTGTCCTCCAGATCATTAATGAAGATATTGAACAAAACCGGTCCCAGGACTGACCCTCGGGGCACTCCGCTTGATGCCGACTGCCAACTAGACATGGAGCCATTGATCGCTACCCGTTGAGCCTGACAATCTAGCCAGCTTTCTATCCACCTTATAGTCCATTCATCCAGCCCATACTTCTTTAACTTGCTGGCAAGAATACTGTGTGTTTCCATATCAAAAGCTTTGCTAAAGTCAAAGAATAACATATCACTGCTTTCCCCTCATCCACAGAATCAGTTATCTTGTCATAGAAGGCAGTTAGGTTAGTAGGCATGACTTGCCCTTGGTGAATCCATGCTGACTGTTCCTGATCACTTTCCTCTCCTCTAAGTGCTTCAAAATTGATTCATTGAGGACCTGCTCCATGATTTTTCCAGGGACTGAGGTGAGGCTGACTGGTCTCTAATACGTTATAGCAGGAGCAGCAACAATTACTGTAGTTAAAACCTTGCCTCAGGTTATTACTAATATTTGTCTATACATTCATAACACTTGAACTTTCCATTGGAGCTTTCAGCCCATTGAGTAATCATCAGTTTTTAAATAAAATTATGAGCTAAGGGAATCTATTTGTACTACATCACTTTTAGAATGCTGTCTTTGTAGAAGCCTCAAGAACACACTAAAATAGCAATAAGATATGTAGGATGAGCTCTTCAGAAATGTGGTTCACAAAGATTGCCTGTTGAGCAAAGAAGATGGATATCTGACAGGTATTTTCATCTGAAGAGAGAAATACCTAAAGATGTAAAGAATAGTACTAACAGACCCCATAACAAAGGCTCTGTGACATTAGTCTTCTGGACACTCTTCCAGTCTGTATAGATATGGTCAAGACTGTATGTGAAGATGTTGCAGAAGTTTCATCTCTCACTGGAATTACTGAGTGAATTTCATAGCTTCTCCAAAGGTAGAATAGATCCCCAGACTGTGATCCATGTTTTATGTGCATGAGTGCAGTTATGTACCAAATTGAAACAGCTTTGTCAGCAATGTAAGCGCTCAAAATGTGGATTTTACATTGTTCCGACTCTGGTCATTAATAAATAGCATGGACTCAAGCGTGAGGTAACTTCAGTGTTTGTCATTTTATCCAACAGAGCAGTTGCAAATAGACTAGATAGAGTAAAGGCAGATTGGCTAGGCAGGCAGACAATTACAGAGACTAGAACTTTCAGTCCATAAGCTTCCTTAGATAATGTACTTTTGAAACTAAGAAGTTAACTTTTTTACAAGCGTAAAAGTAAATTTTTTTAATAGACAAAATTTTAAGGCAGTTTTCATTGATAGGATAGCAGGATTGTTTACTCTTTCCTCATTTCTCTCCTTGAATTGTCCAATTAAGAATACTGAGAGTCTATATGTCCTCTAATTGTAAATAGAAATAAAAAGAAGCCCAAGGTTTGGACCCTTTTTAAAAGTGAAAAATGCAAGCAGCACTGTTGTCACACAGATTAAACATTCCAAAGCAAGTTATCGTCTTGTGTCTTACTACCATAAAATTTGAGCCTAAGTTGTTATTAAAAGAGAGAGAGACTCATTGATATAAAGTGATTTGTAGACAAGTGACATATAGCTAATAAATTCAGCTGTATTTGGATATTTCTGGCAGAGAAGGGGTGGGTGTGTACATTTTCCCAAGAGGCTCAAGCAACAGACTCCCATACTGGAGTACATAGAGAGTAGTATGCAACTGTTAGTAACATTGCTGAGTTATGTTCCTTTTAAAGAGAATTGACAAGCAAGAAATTCTTATTTTCTTCTTCTGCCAGTTCTAAACTACACCTCAAATGATTAACAAAAGCATTTTGAGTATTGAAGATTTTTGCAGGTTAACGTAATCTCTGAATGCTTTCAGTTTGTTCACATTATGCTATGAGGTAGCTCACAGGATTTAAAAAATGGATATTTTTTTTAAAGAACTTTGTTTTGAAAGTCTTGTTTTTGTATTTGTTACAGAGATGCCTTTTGGCCCAATGGCATTTTAGCAGAAACTGTTCCACGCAGAGACAAAGATATTAGAATGCGAACGAGAGTGGCAGGGAAAACTAAACTCCTGGAGATAATGCCAGGTGAGTGAGCTTTCAATATTTTTAATATTTTTACTAATATTGTACATTACTGGATTTTATATTGTTACTGAAGTTGAAGTAGGGGGGTCCCAATCTTTATTTAAAAGTGAAAGAAGCTAAAGTACTGAAATTAAATATCTATTTGAGCCCATATTTTTAACAGATTATAATAAGATTGAATATTTTTGATTTAGTCTGACAGCTTGAGATTTCTCTTAGAACCAGTTCAGTATTAATTTAAACTAAAGATTTAATTTTTAAGTCTTGGACATGCATACTGCGTGTAGATACCAAGGGACAGTAAAATGTATAACATTGTTTTGCATATGTATGACCAGTAAATAAAATTGCATGTCATATTCAGAGATCTGTACTACTGTAATGAAACAACTTTTTTTCTTGCCTTCAAGCTGCATTCCTTTTAAAACCTTTTCTATAGGATTCTGTCTGAATATTGCAATGGTTGATTTACAAGGAGTTCTACCTTTCCTATTAGTTAAGCTATATGTACTTAAAATATGTATAAAACTACTTTTATAACTCTTGTCATTTGTGTAGATGAACTGAAGCACATCATAGGTGCTGAGACAACACGGAAAGGCATTCTTCGCGTCTTTGAAATGTTTCAGCATACTCAACTAAATAAGAGAATGGTATATGTCTTTCTGGAGGGCTTCCTGGAAACCTTATTTCCACAATATAAATTCCATGAGCTCTTCAGCAAACTGCATTCACGGTCAGAGCAGATGCAGAGATACAAGCAGAGACTACAATCTACTCAAGCGCCTTCCTTACAGAAAAGGTGACACTCCAAACTATTAAGCTCCTGTTTGTTTGTCCAGGACTAGTGTCATGGCCATATTCTCTGGGGCTTAAAACTCACTTGCTGTTGTTTCTGCACCAGTCTTTTAATGTCACATATTAGATTATTAATATATCCATAAGACCTGTGGATCTACTCATCCTCACTTATATTGCAACCACTACCACAAGGGGATTTGTGTCTCAAATGATTTGGTGCATCTTCATGCAACATTGAGAAGAATATTGGCCAGTTATGTAAGGAATGTCAGTTTCTTCCATTCCTGACTGAATCGGTGTTTGCAAGCAATGAAAAGTGCCAGACTATATTTGCTGAGGGCTAAGCAAAGCACAACTACAGTGACCATGAGGGATTTGACTAGTTTACCACTGGGAGATTGTGCAATGTGTGAGAATCAGGTGGGGTTTGTTTTGCATTATGATTGTGGGTCTTGATCAACATTCGTGTAAAGGTTGAGCTTTGGAATAGAAGTCTTTGGAACAGCTGGTTTCTGGGAAAAAAAAAAAAAGTTACAGTATGTCCCCAAGAGTACACTCACTAAGTAGAGGTTGAGATAACATGGCTTTTACACCTCAGTTAACTTCACCTTCGTTTATTTTGAAAAAATAAACTAACATATCTTGGTTGGTTTTGTTTTTCAGTGGTGCAAGGAAGAGGTGTAGTAGAAAATAGACCCTTTATTCTGATGAATTTGTAGCTTTAAGGGCCCTCTTCTGTTCTTATGGCACATGGCATACAGATTGCATGCAATTTAAATGGAAAAGGGGCATACAAATTTTATTGAAATTGTGCAATTGGTATTATTATTGAAGCATATCTCAAGTAGGTTGGCAGTGACAGGGGATGGGATACATGCTCCAAGAAAGATAGACACCAAACTAAAAGAGTAGATATTTGCAAGTTACACACAACTTTTCCCCGTAAAACTAAGAATTGTTTTTAAAAGCCCACTGTACTGTACTTCATTTAAAATAGCCCTAGGATAGCTATGTACCCCTCACATGATAAATTGCTAGAATTTCTTGGTGCCTGACTTACACAAGATTCCTCTAGACTTCATTAAACAGTCATGTGCAAACATTTGGAAATTCCTGAATGCATCACAATGTATATATGAAAATAGAAAAAGGAAATACAACTACAAATATTTTTTTAAATAACAATCTTTTTTATTTTTTGCATAATGTAAAATTTTAATAAATAAACCTATTCTACACAAAGGCCCCAAGTCTATCCATTTACTTCCATAAAAATTAATGTCTGATCAAGAATAAAGATTAACTACACTTGTTTGGCCTTAGTATATGGCAGAGTTTGCATCCTACTTTTTGGACTCCCTTCTATCTTGAGCTCCACCATCTAGGACAAAGGATGGGAACCATACACACTCCATTGTTTTTTTTTCCATTTTTAAAAATGTTTACAAATATTTTCTAAATACTAATACTAAATACTAAGTAGGATATTTAATGGATCACTGAACCAAGGTCCTCAGGTAGTAACTCATGCCCAGATGAGAACAAAATATGGTTCCATTGTCTGAGGGATGGGGAAGAGGACTTTTATGGGAGCGTTCTGAGGGGAGGAACCAAATAAGCCCTCATGGGTTGGGTGTGGAATCAAAAGAGATCAAGTTTCCATACTGATTTTCTTTTTTCTCTTAGATTTCAATCAGATTTTTTTTCATTGTATTTCTCTTGTAGTGAGTATCACTGTCATTGTCATATAGTATACATGTGCTCAAGTGCACTTGTTTTTCTTTTTTGCAGATCTACATACAGTAAATTAAGTCCCTTCCCTTATGAATTCCAGGAAGGAAAAGACAGCACATGTGGAAGATTCCTTCCCCATTGCTCCATCTATGTATAGTTTACCAGGTTCTAAAGAAACATAGTAATTAAGTGCTGTTGGAATTAACAATTTTTCCTCACATTCTTATATAAGGTAATAGATATGGCCATCATTGAAATTCCTGTTGCTTACATGTCAGTCTAAATCTTATTCCCATGTCAGTATGTATCACTTGAAATCTAAAGGACAAGATGTCATGCAGGCTTTGTGTTTGGTAGTCCACACAATACATCAACTATTGGAAGGTAATGTATGTAAATACAGACTAGAAAAGTAAAATAATAATTATATAACTATACCAAATTCTATTTTTGAGTTAAATTTGTAAATCACTTAATTATATATATACTTTGAAATCAGAAAGATAATACGGTAGTCTCTGAAACTTGTGATGCCTCTTCTCGACAGGCACCTAGGCTAGACTTCTGGAAGAACAATGGTCATGCTCATATTGTAGGAGATTTTACCATTACTTCTGCAGGAACACAAATTGTACATTATGTGCCAGGCTTAATAAAGTCATTACACTTAATGCATTTACTGCGCGCATATATATATATATAGAAGACAAAGCCATATATATATATATATATATATATATATATATATATATATATATGGCTTTGTCTTCTACTATTTTATTTCAGAATGTGGTTTCTTAACTGTAGGCAGGAACCATCAAAGATAAATAATTTTTATCAATGTTTGTGTGCTGTTGAAATGGTTTACATATTGACCATTTAAAATAATCAACCCTGCCAATCTATGTGATATATTATCCTGTAAATGCCCCAAAACTGAATGTTAAAATACAGCACTTAACTGGGTAGGTCTGTCTCCTAACATTTGCGTGCTGTTACTAGCCGCTGAAAATAATTGCGCCATGGACCAACAAATGCACTTATTTTAGCCTTAATTCATTTTAAGAGAAAATGAACAGTTGAACATTTCATTTGGTTCATTCTAAGCTTGTGTTGCTGGTGTTGGCTAGAACAAAACAGTTAACTTTAATGCTACCAGAATGTGAACCAAAATTTTTAAGAAGGTAAAAAAATAAAAAATTCCACAATCTAAATTTTAATTTTGTGCAATATTTTCATTTAACGCATGTGTATTTGAATAATTGTAAAATAAATGCATTTTTAATGTCCTGAGGTCTAGGTTAAGTTGTCTCTTTAACCCAACAACTTACATTCTGTTGTGGTTGCATCAGTTTATTTAAGGACTTGTTTTAAAAGTCTTGTTTGACACTCCTTGTAATCTCTCTTATCAGTGATCTTTGCTCAACTGAGCATGGCTCATATAATACAAGGGAAAATCTAAAGAGCACATCTTATGAATATAGCTGTTATAAATGACTTGTGCATATTATTGTACAGTAAGTGTCAGCTGTGTGCCTAATTGTTCTAATGATATTCCCCTCCCCTCCTTTTGACTAACAAAGAACGAACATGAATCAGAATGTTATGGTCATTTTTACTGGCAAAGGACTCTAAATTTTTATTTGGAGTTTGCGTTATGCTCTGTCCAACAGAAAAGCTGAAAAAAATATTACACTAATAAAGAATTAACAATATTTTTTGCTGAGTCTGTAATTGGTTTGTTTCAAAATAACCTTCCCATCAGAAGATGAACATTATATCACATGTCAGTCTGAAAATTCACTACTTGGTACTGCTTTACCTAGTAACATTAGGAGCTTGAATAATTTGTAACTATCTACCAAAGGAATATTTTTGTTACAATTGCCAAAGGTAGTGCTGAAGAAGTCTGCAAAGTCATTTCCATTGGTAAATACTGGGGACAGATTCACTTCTTAAAAAAAAGTTAATGGCACAGTTTCATATTCGCACCTACATTCTAAAAAGATTGAAGCAATAAAGCCATGTGAGATACAAATTAACTGCAGGCCTTCCTCAAACTATTCTACATGTTTGGACCTATACTAGAAAAAAATCCTTTATCCTTTGGCTTTTTCCCTTGGGTTTATTTTCACAGCAGCTGAGTCTGCAATGGAAGCACAATTGTTACCTTTGAGAGAGAGAGAGAGAGAGAGAGAGAGAGAGATATTCCAGCTGTTCCACATTCATTATAAAGATGTTCTGAGATCTTGGAGCCACAAAGATATCATTTGTTTGACCCTGTTGTAAACTATTTACTATGGCTATTTTCAGCTAATTTACACTTTTGTTACAGAATGTACACTTCAGGGATTTCATTAGCTGCTCACTGACAATGTATATGCATTTTTATTTCAGCTACCATTACTGATAGTAAGACTTCACAACAAGAACTTTAATCATTTTAGATTACTCAAAATAAAAACACTTGCCCAAGAATTGTTTTCTTTAAAAAGCTATTCCTTCTGTTGAATCTACAAAATTATGCATCTACTAGTTGCTACATGAAGGTGGTATATGTATGTATTTTATTTCATTTTTATCCTCCAAGATACCATATTATGTCTAATTTATATGGTCTTTGATCTCTGGCCAAGGGGGAGGGGAGCTGGTATTTATATTTTGCCCTAATAATCACTTACCTTGACTTTTCTAATTTCAAACTTCTTGCTGTATCCCTCAGAGAAAAGAAAATTAACTTACGTAATGAAAACAGAGTGACTCTACTTTTACTAAATATTTCAAAACTAATTAAGGTTTAGTTTCATGAAATGTTCCATCTGTACTGTTTTAGTTTTTCCTCCCCAATTCACTATATTTGGATACTTTAGTATTTAAGTATCTCCAATAACTATTTCTCTTGCAAAGCTTTTTTTAAATTCCTATGGTCCATTGAGTTTAGGAATTGTTCATATACAACAGTTTCACATACTAATTTCTGTTAATCATTTTGATACCCTACTTCAGGAAGGGCTAACTAGAGTTTTCACTTGACATAGTGTTAGGATCTGAATGGGGAACAATTTAATTCCTAAGGATAATTTTAATTATACAATTAGATCTCTGTTTATGCAGAATTGCCAATTCAAGGCACTGAAAAAATCATGAGTCTGGCCCGAAATAATGAAACTGGCTATAAAAACATGAGGGTTTTTTTTTTTAAAGTGTATGTGTTGACAAGAGGGGGTATTGGCCTTCTGATTTTTTTGAGCCTTTAGGGAGCACTGAGGTCATGTTTTCAAGCTTTTCATTTCAACCATGAGAGCTAGAGATTTACTTTGCTTAAAAGAAAGCAGAGATTCTCATAGAATTACCAGCACTACGAGACAATACCCAAATATCATGAGATTCATAATATTGTGGGTTAGCAATGCTGTTATGTTCAGTAAGGGTTTGATCCCACACATGCCCTCAACTGTGAATGACATCATGTTTTGCTGTATCAAATGGGCAGAGCATAGGAGAAAATGATTTTTTCTTGTTTGGCACAACTTTCTTTGTGTAAGCCCTAAAGGATGCAGACATAGGAAAACAAACTTCAGGCAAACCTTTTAGCTGGAAGGCTCCTTGGAAGAGTAGTGAACTGGAGTTGAAGTTTTCTGAGCATCAGGTGAATGGGATGGAGGTGTTTAAAATCTTTATAAAACATAATATTCTAAGTGGCAGGAGCTTAAATAACAAAACAGCAAAATCATAGCAAAACACCTATTTATTTATGTATTTATTTATTTAGCAAAACATTGTCTACAAATCCACTTTCTCTCTCCCTTCCTCAGATTTCAGGTTTTATGTGGTCTTAAATCCACTATACTCCTGCAAGGATAAACAAGGCCTTTGATTTCTCATGTAGAAACAATAGAAAAAACTTGGAAAAAAAATTAGGTGCTTCAGTCTCTGTTGCCCTCCACCTTGTGTAGTCATTTACACAAGTGCTGGGTGGGTGTAGGCTACTATCATTCTGACACGGTGGTGTTTTACACCCATTTTACTCTGGTACGTAGGGCAACAGAGAATTGGGTCCCAGACACACACCAAAGTTTACAAAAAACTTCACCATCTGGCAGTAGCTGTTAAGTGATTCATTTTATCCAGTCCTCCTAAGGATCTGTTAGGTATTATGTCCCAAACATTCTGCTAACGGTAAATGCAACCAGTGAAAGAGAATTTGGGGAATGGAAACGAGGGCAGCTAACTACCCAGGAAAAGTTAGTGCGAGTCCTCTAGAAACAAGTGAATCTCCAGAAACAAAATGTGTGAGATAGGTCTGTTTTACTATGGCTGACTTCCAAAAGTGCCTGAGCCGTTAAACTAGTCAGACAACAGAGACACATTACATATTGGGAATAGATTAAAGGCAGCAGTTTTTTAGCCTGGGAGAAAAAGGGCAAAGGGAGAAATTCAGTGACAATGCCCACAACTCCCGAGGTGAGGGGCAAGCAAGGTACTTTAATGTCAAGTGCTTGAAGAACTAAGAGTCCAGCCAGATGATTCAGCCATGTATCGGCTCAATTGCCCTTTTTTATTCTCATTAGGGAGTCACAGCACATTGTCCCAAAGTAAAATCAATGAGTTGGGAACCATAGTAAAACCAGGAATTTAAGCTATGAGACCTTTTCTTGGCTAGAGTGACTTTGATAACCGGTTCCTAGTAATATTCTGCACATCTATAGCAATCTTCAACTTGAAGATATCAGAACATTTTATTGCTTTTATGGAAGTCTCAATGTCCCTGTGATGTGGATAAGTTAATAGTTTGGAGGAGAGAGTGGAATCATTTGTTCATTGATCCACAGACTGCTTGGTATGAAAGGTACATTATGTACTTACGTAAATAATGCTGATAGTTCAAGGAACAGATTCTTGGAGAAAACATAGAAAACATTGGGCAGTGCAAAGATTGAAGAGCTAGATAGCTATTTAACCAAGCCTCTGACTGCCAGACCCTGGGACTGGTTAATGGGATTGATTGCTCGATAATTGGCCTGTTCTGTTTGTTCCCTCCGGAGCACCTGGCATTGGCCACGGTTGGAAGGCAGGATACTGGGCTAGATGAACCGTTGATCTGACGCAGTATGAACATTATTCTTATGTTTTTGTTTGAATCAATTTCTAGTTTCAAATGGCTGTCTACCTGATAGAAAGGTCGGAACTGGCCATCCACTATCTTATAATGAATGCTTAGATGCAAGAAACTAATCCAGGCATAGGCTGAAGTCATTGCCATTGGCATCTGTTCTGCTAGTTGCTTGTCTAACCATCTGGCAAATGGAAGACTGATTGATGTAAAGAATTAACAAATTATTTGTCAAACAGAAAGCATGTAGAAATAGCTTCCAAGTCTCTTAATACTCAAACATAAAAGTTTGATTTAGTTACCATATAAATAATTTTGTAATACAGATGAGGGAAGAATTTTAACTTAGTGTATTTAGCTGGCTAGACAGTGATTTGAGACCTCTGTGTGATTTGCTTGACATAGTTTCTCATCCACCTGTGTTGTCATGTCCTAGATAGTCCTTGCGCTAGAGAGTTGGTGTTTTTTATTACACATCTCCACAGTGCTTTGTACAATGAGATTCTGATACTTGATCTCCTTTGGTGCTACAGCAATACAAATATTAAATGATATATGAATTTAGCCTCTACTGCAGAATGAGGTTAAATATGAAGCTCCTTATTTTTTAAAATGTAGTCATTACTGTCAATATTAGGTGGATTGTTCTGTGAGTGTTGTTACAATGGATTGATCAGACAGATCTCCGTATCTGTTTGAGCTGGTTAGTTTTGAGTGGTCAGTGAAATCAATCACATGATACTTCACTTTTATTGAATGCAAATGGTCATGCGAGTCATTTTGAAACTTGTGAACATTCGTGACATTCAAACTTGATCATACAAATGTTTGTGGAAAGTGAATAAAGGACATGGAGATGGCTGAAGCACATTCATTCAGCCAGTGAATATTAGCAGGCTTTTTTTTCAGTGCCCAACTCTATTCTATAATATGTCATCTGTCTCTTACAAAAAGGTAATGAATAGAAAGGGAAGAGTATTCATGCCTTCTCTAACACTGGGAAGTCCCACTCTTTGTTATGAAGGAAAAAGTAGGCTCATGCTAATTAAAGGAGATGGTTTCCTAACAAAAGCAATAACAAGTATTGGATGTTTTGATTTAAACATAACACAACCACCTTACAAAGACTTAGGCACTTATGACATATATTTCAATCACAACCGTCAAACAGTAAAACCAGCAGCATTTGCAGAAACAGAAATAACCAACCAGCAACTGAAACTCAGAGCTAAACAATAGCCCATCTGATACACAAGTACCAATCTGTATCTCACCCTTCCCTCCCTGAAAGCAGGGGAAAATAGAAGAAGGGTTTTGCAGCATGTTCTGGTTGTTTGAACCAACTGAAATAGTGAAACCAGAGAAAGCCAGCCCTGGAGGTGTTTAACCACGCTAGAGGACTGGCATCATGTATTCCCTAACAGAAAACACCTGCAAACAAATGGGCTGCTACATTCTGCACCAGCTCATCTTCTGAATGGATTAAAGAGGCAGCCCCATGCATAATTCACTACAATACTCTGTGCTGAGCAAACAAAAAATATATTGACACTAGTAATCTTTGTATACAACATGCAAACTCCTGTCTAGACACAGATCTAGCCAGGCTCCCCAACTGGGAACCTGAGTAACAAAAGGTGGACACATGCAACCCATGTCAGTGGGACATTTAAAATCCTCACCCCAACTTTCAGTTGTTTCCCTCCATCCTATCAGGATCTTTTATCCAGTCTGGATCGTAGCCAGCCATGTCCAATTGCAGTTATATATATGGTAAAACATTAAGTGAATCAGATGGATTAGGTCAGATTAATAAATTTAGCATACTGAAGGCCCCCATAGCTCACATTTCCTCACTAAAAGAAAAGGAGTACTTGTGGCACCTTAGAGACTAACAAATTTATTAGAGCATAAGCTTTCGTGAGCTACAGCTCACTTCATCGGAAGTGAGCTGTAGCTCACGAAAGCTTATGCTCTAATAAATTTGTTAGTCTCTAAGGTGCCACAAGTACTCCTTTTCTTTTTGCGAATACAGACTAACATGGCTGCTACTCTGAAACATTTCCTCACTAGTCCTTCTAGCTGCCCTATATGTGCTGGCTAAGAGGGAAGACCGAATGGAATCTCAAATGAGAATGTCCGTAAGGAGGACAAATAATTGCACAAAATTGCCCTTTGGGGATGCTCAGCAGGAAGGAACAGAGTTGCCCCAAAGCCTATACATTCACTCCTGCTGAGATATTCAAGCAAGTCAGCAATATCTCATGATCAGTTGTCAATAGGAACAGGTAGGTTTAATACTGGCATGGACTGTTGGGCCAAGATTTTCAAAAATGGATGTCTAAAGTTAATTGCTAAAATTGGTATTTAGAAAAATCAAGCCACTTATTTTGGTGTCTACATATGGATTACTAACTGCAGCTGCTCATTTAAAAAACTTTGCCCTGATCTTCATCCAGTGTTTAAAGTGTGCTGTCTCAGACCCAACAAATAAAAGCTCTAAAGAGCAGCCTGGGTTACTGAGGGGTGCATATGTTTAGTACAGCCTGGGGGGGAACCCCTCTAGATTCTTTCCCCGCTTGCTTGCCTCCTGGGGATGAACAGCGAGTCAGGGTTGCTGCAGGAAGTATGCAGAGTGCCTCTCCCTGTCCCCTCAGGAGCAGACCCCACTCTCATGAGAGGCAGGAAAGGGGGAGGGGAAAGACCTCAGCCTCCTCTGCCCCTCTCCTGCAACACCCAACCTGGAAAGAGGCAAAGGGGATCCTACTGCAGTCCACTCAGGCTAGGAGATAGGGGTGAGGAAACCCAGGAGGAGCAGATGTGA
The DNA here is from genome assembly GCF_009764565.3 of Dermochelys coriacea. Lineage (NCBI taxonomy): Eukaryota > Metazoa > Chordata > Testudines > Dermochelyidae > Dermochelys > Dermochelys coriacea. Next base: position 214,080,550 of record NC_050069.1, read on the forward strand.
GTCTAGAAGGCAGAATTAAAGGGGCAGCTGCAAGGAGCAGAATAGATAGGGGAGCAGAATTTAGCGAGGGATGTGATTTGGCAGTTGGGGCCGAATTAAATGCTGGACAAGGGGATGGGCAGCTGTGGGTAGTGATGAGGTCCCCCCACTTTTTTTGGGGGGGTGATGTCCCCCCACTTCTGTAATCTGCAGCTAGGAAGAGAACATTCACCATTGTGACCAATGTAATTTCCATACCATTCTCATCTCAGCACTAAGACCGAAGACTTGATACTGGATGTTGTTTGGTTGCACTGTTTGGGTCAAGCAATAATTTCCTGAGCCAAAGCCCCAACCCACTCTAAGAGAATCATTATTGTCTCTACCAACAATGGACCTATGTCTTTCCCACTGGCCTTCGACAACCAATAGATGCATGGGTTGGGTGCCCTCGGTGGAGGCGAAGTTTCTGGCACTGGATGTTCCCAGTGTCTCCAGGACCCTGGGATCAACGCAAGCAGAGCAAACTTAGCATTTTCCCCTTCCCATGGGTGCCGAGTTCATTTCAAATCCACCTACATGAAATTTCCTCAAAACAGGAAAGAATTGAATCAATTGAGTAAAGAGTCAAGATTAACCTGGCTGTCCACAACCTGAATCAAATCTGTTGTGAGGTTTTGTAGATGTGATGGAGGGAGACATGCAGAATAAGATGTTAATGGGGTGGGTTTGTGAAATAATGGACCCAAACCTTTGACCCAAATTCAAACTGGATCTTTCTTGGGGTTGAACATGATCTTGGAGGGGCCTTTGCTTGCCCTTGTTCTAACTGAAACACAGTAATGCAGGAAAAACCTATAAGAAGCAGAGTTCGAGTTTAAATTTACAAGCTCCAATTAGTATGAAATGGGTCAGACAAATTACTGAACTTTCGGATCTTTACTGAACTTCTAAATCTTTTGAAGTTTGCCCATCACTAATATGAAACAGAATTAGGGTCTACAAGCGCTGAGTTTCTGAGCGTTTGGAGCTAGCACCTGCTGAGAGAAATTTTAGGTCAATAGAGTTCCTAGTTTTTTCAGCAATTTTATTATGGTTCTGTTAGACATATTCTGCATCAGAAAAATACTAGAGATGACGTATTTCTTGATTGATTTTCCCTCCCTTTCTGCCCCCCCTCCAACCCAACCCACACACATTTTGGGATGCATCATGTTTAAACACACTTGCCATTCAAACGTTCTGTCATCTGTTTTCAGGCCCAACAACTCTTCACTATTTCTCTTGTTGATCATCTTGAGGGGGATTGGTTAGAATTGCAACTCAGTTAGCCAATTTGGCTTTCTTAGGTGAGCAAAGTTGGTGTCTTTTCATGAGAAATTAAGATAGTAAAGAGTAAGTAAGACATTTAAGCCTTTGCCTCTGACAACATACAGTTTTTCTCTATAGTATATTTTCCATTGCTTTTTCCAATCAATAATTCAAAAACGGGCTTCTACCATTCTCCCATTCCACAGTCAAAAAAATTGAACCCATGTCTATTATTCTCCTTCCTTGATGTTCAATAGAGATGGTAGAAAAATGTTAATTATTTTTCAAGGGAAATTTAAAAAAATAATTGTCCATTTCCTGTGTTAAAATAAATTCAGCTTTAGAATGGAAAACCAGAATTCTGAACAATTTTAATGAAGAAATATGGTTTCACTTTTTAACTGAAAAAAAAAACACACCAGAAAATAAACTCAAATGAATTTTACCACAGAAGCTTTTTTTGTTTTTTTGTTTTTTGGACAGGAAGCCATTTTGTCTAAATTATTTTTGATACAAATTGACTAGTCCAGCATTTTCACCCCTCAGATAATTATCACACAGCACTTCTTAGCTGTTTGATCAAACTCTACAAATTTAGGTTTTTTTTCCCCTTCCTAACAAATTCCTCTTCACACTCAGGTCGTAATTTTCAAAGGAGCTGAGGACCGTATTCCCCTAGGCCCCTTTGACAATTCCAGCCTAAACATTTATCTTCCTTTTCTCTGAATTGCAGTTCCTCACCATTTCTCTGGTTATGAGATAATAGTAATATCAAAATACTAAAAACTGTGGCATTAATAGATTTGTTAAATATTTTCCATACCTATTTTTGAAAGGAGTGATTTAATGGACTGACAAACAGTAGAACCAACCTGAGTTTTAAACCTGATTCTGATAGCAACTTCTCCTTTGGCTTTAGTCAAGTCACTTACCACTTATATTTCTGCCTGTTTTCTCCATCTGTAAAATCAGGGCAATACCTCACAAGAACACAATGAAAATGAATAGTATTAGTATGGTGCTTTGAAAATATATTTAAAAAAAAAAAAGCTATGAATTACTTTGGTGGAGTCTGGCACTGTACAGAATATCTAAGGGTATGTCTATGTTTCAAGTGAAGGTGTGATTGTAGTGCAGGTAGGCATATTTGTGCTAGAGTGTAAACTGATTTAATCTATGCCTACCTATGCTAATATGCCTACCTGCGCTACAATCACACCTTTGTTTGCAATCTTGACAAATGTAATCTCACTGATGTTACATATTCCCCCATAATATGGGACACATTTTTATTTATGCAACCCAAAATGGAGTGGTATTTGGCATCTTTTCACTGATCTTGCCACCAAAGTTTAACCTCCAGAGACTGCTGCCTCTAATGGCATCATTCAAAAATTTCTTGTTGGACTTATTTGCTATCAACCCTCTGACTGTGCCTCAATCTGAGCCATTCCTCTCTATATACAACTTCTTAGGTCAAATGACAGAGCATGATGAATCCTCAATAGTGTGACTTCTGTTTTAATAACGTAAGCAAAACATTATTTTGGCATGTCTTAGTCACTCATTTTTCAGGCATGGATATGGGTGAAGCTATATTTAATACACACATATATATGTATATATAACAAACAATTTTGAAGAGATCCCTATAATTTTACCATACATAAAATTATGGTATTATTGTCTGAAAGTGACAAAGATCAGGAATGACACAAAATGATGGATTTTCTGGAATATATTCACAAAAAGTCCATTTGCCAGCAAAAGAACTGTCAGTATAAGCTGTCTCTCCATCGGGGGTGTTGCCGATATAGCTAGGCTGGTGTAACTAATCAATGAGGCCACTGAGAGCAATTGTGAAAGGAAATCTTTTCAGAAATGTATAGGAACCAAAGTGTAAACGTTATAATTAAAACAGAAATGGGTCAAAACTGGAACTTCATATGAAACACCCTTTGAATACAGGGGAATGATTGGGCCTATTTACTTCAATTAGATTGTTCACATGAGCAAGAGCTGCAGGATTGGACCCATGGATTTTAAACCATTACTGTCACTGTTTGTTCTGATGGGCCATCTTCATTTTATTCCCCAACTTAAGGTTGGCTTTAAACTGGAAGGGAGCTGTCACATCATTAGAAGCCAAGTCTAATACGTGTTTAGAACTACATAGTGTTTTGCAGCTCCAAATAGTTTGAGTGTTAACTAGTTCAATCCCCCTGGCACCCCTGCAAGAGAGGCAAGAAAATGTTATCCTCATTTTCCAGGAAGCAGAGAGCAAATGGGCCTGATCCAAAGTTCTCTGAAGTCAGTGGCTTATCCAAGGCTGAAGACATGAACAAGATAGCTGGGAGTTCCTTCTTCACAGTGCTCTTGGTCATTCAGTTGCACCTCTAAATATTTACCAGTCTATTATTTGTCGATTTTAGTATTTTTCCTCCAACCCTCTCCACCTCCAAAGCACACCACTGCATTGCTGTGTTTTGATAAATGTAATAATAAGGCAAATAATTATTTGACTTTACCAGCAATTCCTCAGATAAAGCCAGTTTTATCCTTTTCAAAAGAATTCATTGTTACCAACCCAGTTCCACAGTAGTTGGGATTTTTCTCATTTTGCTCCTATGGAAAATCTTCTAGCTGCAGGTGTTTTTCCTTTTTTCAGGAGGGGGAGGGGGTGGTTCATGGAGGTCACAGAAGCATGAAATCTGCCCTAATTCAGTTTAGCTGCTAATTACATATAGAGAAAGAAAAGTGTGACTGAGTATTGAGTAAATGTCAGTTGGCACCTGTTTTCACCATCTCAATTTGTTTTTCTTCTCACAGCATTTTACACCTCTTAATTTAATTTGTGACTAACCTTTTCTCCTCCCAGCTGTCCCTGGCTATAGAGCACACATTCCAGCTGGTGTTATCAGGGGCTTAAATGGCCCATGTACTGAGCCAAGCAAATTACCAAAGTTGCATAGAATCCTGGGGTCCCAGCGCTGGCTGCCTTATCTCACAACATGCTGGTAACTTGAGTCTCAGGATCTGAAATGGAATAAGCATATTTCAAATACCTCCAGAAAGTCTTTCCCATCCTAACTATGTTGTTTTGGGATTAAAAAAGACTTTAGGTAACAAAGTGGCCCATTCAGTGGCTTTGCAATAATTACAATACTAATGTTGATTTACGTTTGTTTTTTAAACATAAGGGTTCCTAATGGTATTTGCAGAATAGTTTATCTGAGGAACAGGCTGCTTTGCAGCAGTACTGTTGAAATGTGTGGCATGTAAGAGTTACACTTGACACATCAAAACAAAACCAAAAAAAAAGCTGCAGGTCTGGAGAAATGGAACATTCCGCTCTAGTTCCCCAGGAAAGTTTAAGGCAGTCCCAAAGTGAGATACAGAGCAGTAGCAAATTTAATTTCTTGGGCCTTAGGATGTGATAACTTAATCCGTTCCCTCCACCACAGCTATCTTCCAAAGTAAGATGTGTGACTGTCTGGAGAAGTTAACAGACTGGAAGACTGAAAGATCATGAATTTGCAAGTTACAGAAGCCAACAATATCCCCTAAGCTTTGTCTATGGAGGTTCAGAGCATTTCAGGCCAATACTGGACCAACAAGCCTGACTCTGTTCTCTTTCTGAGCCAACATTTCTGATATGCTCTGAGTCCTGTGACATTTCAGAGATGAAGTTTATAAGCAGCAGTGGTTCATTAAATAGGTTGCTAATTTGTCTGCATTACAAAAATAATCTGTTTCAAAACCAACAGCTCTTTCTGTCACGGCAGCCAAATAACCTGCTCAGGATATTTCCATTGTGATGGGCCTGTAAAACAGCATTACATTATTGTCACTTTTATAGTGGGGTGGCACTTGTGAGATTTCTGTTATAGAAATTAAAATGCAAGCCTCCTGTACAGTGTTTTTCTTTTGTGTTTGACATGACTTCCCCCATTCCCCACACACTACATTTATTACTCCTGAGCAGCAAATAATCTCTTTGCCTTTGTAAAATATACACTCGGCTGATACGTTGCATACAGAACATGCTTTTGGAAATTGGGCCTTGGACTGATGAACTGGGGGAGATATGGAGGGTTAAGAGGCTTCATGGGGGAACTCTAGGAGGCATTCAGTTTGGCAGCAGCTCTATTGAGTTCATTCCCTAGTCATGGGTGGTGCTTTCTGTAAGGCAGACCCCATCACTTCTGATCCTTTCAGCAGAGAAGTCAAGGATTGCATGGCCATGACAACTTGAGCTACAGGTCCCACCAGGTGAGGAAGCACGTAGTGTGGGGAAGTTCTAATGCTGAACAACTTGTCCTTCATAAAAAACGAGAATCCTGTTTATATTCGAGGAAGGAACTAAATTTGAAACTTTAATACAGAGTAGGGTCCATCTTTCAACCCCTTCTCTCTCCATTTCAGTTCAGGAATGTTGAAATTTGATTTTAGTTTTCCACTAACCCTTCCCCTTCCAAGCATAGGGGTGTGTTGGGAAGTCACCACCATTCTGCTAGTGTTTAATGGACATAGTACTGATATGTACGAAGAACCTTTCAGAAGCCTCTTTCAAATTAGAAAGGGAATGTGAATCTCAGCTTGTCTTTCCAGATCCTGATGAATAGAGGAGGCTTTCTCAGTGTGGAAATATGCACCAGGAAAAAGTCCTGTTTGTTTTTGTTTTTTGGAAAGTAATTCTTGTCTTGTCATCCCACCAGTCAAGTCTTAAAGGGAAAAATAAAGTTACTGGGAGAGGCCATATGCAGGACTGCAGTGTTTGAGTCTCCAAGACATTGACATGTGGCCTTAAAAAACCCAAAGCCTACCACCACAATTGAATTTTTCAGGTAACAGATCTTCCAAGTATATTTTTTTGAGTGAACGAGCATAAATTCAGTACATTTATAACAGACATTTCTCTAAACAAGTCTGGAATTAGGGATTCTGGTAACCAAGAGAAGTCTATATAATTCTTGAGTGGGTGGGTATCCAACCGTGTATAATTAATAGAGACATAGGGTGCACTCACATCATCTAGTCTATTCCTTATCCACTGCGGTGAAGGCATTTGAGGTCCATTTGGGGAGTGATAAATGATCATGCTCATTGTCTGTTCATTGTTCTGCTGCGTCCTGTCTCACATTTGACCCCAGCTGTTTGATTGTGTGCTTCAAGTGAAAAATCAAAATTACCTGCAAATTTTAAATCAGGAGGAACCCTTTCATTTCAGTGAGTATTTACAAAATAGAACTAATGGGCAAGGTAGCATTTGAAAAAGTTTGGCTAACCTTTTGTTCACCTATATTTTCTTGTACCTGTGATTTCTGGTTTCAGCTAGAAGCAAAAGTACCAAAATATCACAAGAACCTGATTGGTTTCAGAGTAGCAGCCATGTTAGTCTGTATTCGCAAAAAGAAAAGGAGTACTTGTGGCACCTTAGAGACTAACACATTTATTTGACCATAAGCTTTCGTGAGCTACAGCTCACTTCATTGGATACATTTGGTGGAAAATACAGTGGGGAGATTTATATACACACACACACAGAGAACATGAAACAATGGGTTTTATCATACACACTGTACGGAGAGTGATCACTTAAGATGAGCCATCACCAGCAGCGGGGGGGAGGAAAACCTTTCATGGTGACAAGCAAGGTAGCTATTTCCAGCAGTTAACAAGAATATCTGAGGAACAGAGGGGGGTGGGGTGGGGGGGAGAAATAACATGGGGAAATAGTTTTACAAAGTAAAATAACATGTTGTTTCTCCCCCCCACCCCCACCCCCACTGTTCCTCAGATATTCTTGTTAACTGCTGGAAATAGCCTACCTTGCTTGTCACCATGAAAGGTTTTCCTCCTCCCCCCCGCCCCCCCGCTGCTGGTGATGGCTCATCTTAAGTGATCACTCTCCTTACAGTGTGTATGATAAAACCCATTGTTTCATGTTCTCTGTGTGTGTATATAAATCTCTCCTCTGTTTTTTCCACCAAATGCATCCGATGAAGTGAGCTGTAGCTCACGAAAGCTTATGCTCAAATTTTAGTCTCTAAGGTGCCACAAGTACTCCTTTCCTTTTTAAGAACCTGACTGCAGCCATCATGAGCCAGGAATCTCATGAGAACAGCATCTTTTGAAAGATTTCCAGTCAGATTTCTGGAGCCAAAAAATTTGCATTAGGTGCTGACCCAAATTTGAGCGGGGTCTCCTCTCCCCCCCCAACCCCTACTGCTCATTAATCCTTTCAGTGATCTTATCCCTTCGAAAAAAGAAGGCTTGTAGGTTGGTCTAATTATATATTTCTCATACTGTGGTAGTCAATAGCTGATGACAGAAGTGTCTGGGAAAACTCCATGGATGTGGTGCTTAATCTATGAAAGCAGCTGAATTTTTCCTACATTTGTCTCTTAGGAGGAGAAGCTGCTGTTTAAGAGAGAGTCACAGCAAGACAAAAGATGAGACACTAGAAGTGGGGGTGGGAGGTACGGAAGCATTGGGAAAATGCATTTGTTTAGTCAGTACTCACAAGAGCTCTGGGGTCAAAGGTCACTCTAGCACTTAGCAATTTTTTTATTTTTCTAAAACCAAAGATGGCTGTAATAAAGCCATATAATTAAGGAGTAAGCTTTCAACCGTGGCTCAGAACTGGGACCACCAGAAACTGATTACAAGACTTTTGTGGGGAAAAGGAAGTGCTAACCCCTTGAGCACACCCAAAAGGCATTCTTCTTCCAGAGGGGTCATGATTTCAAGTGCTGCTATGGTTGTGTTAGAGCAGGATCTGGCACAAAGCACTGCTCTATCCTTTTAACGTGGGAGAGTCAACAAGTTCAATAAAACAGATAGTAAACGAGGTGTTTCAGTACCTGCAGGTACAGCAAGGTTTTGCAGGGGACAAAATATACATCCATCCCAGGTGCCAATAATTCAAGTAGCTCTGGGTAAAGCCATCCAAATGCTAAACAAATAAAATAAGATACGTTGATTAAGAGAATTGTTTCCTTACTACAGAGTATATAATTGTTTCTTGATATATTGTTGATCCTGCATCATGCATGTTAATTTCCTTCTCTGTGTCAGATGATGATTTCGGTTTTGTTCTAAATTATATTATTTACATTTTTGTTCAAAATGCGTTTCCTCCTGGAATGTTCATTCTGTCTACAAACCCACCCATATGATAGCAAACACATTGAGGGGAGTTAGGTTTTCTTAGCATGAGTGTCTAGTTACTCATCATGATCAATTCCCAAATGGGTTTCAAGGGGGTCACCGCAAAAGAGTGCTAATGAAACCTTTATGCCATCCCATTATACCTACTTTGTGACGCACAATCTGATTTTAAATCCAGTCCTGTGATGGGATCTATGCAAAAAGGCTCTCAATCAAGATTTTTTTTTTCTGTCATTTTCTTACTGAGACATTAAAGATGAATTGTAAAAGAGAACAATGTTTAAGGCCTTTTAAAATTTTAAGGTGGGTGTGGGGAGAAGAGATAAAGGAGGGCAGGTTTGGAAGCCCAGCTAGCTTTTTACATTTAGAAATTTTAGAAATTCAAGTTTTAGATACCTGGAAAGCAACTGGAAAACTAGTGAAATTCTGGCACCATAAGAGACTAAAATTGAATAACTGAGAGGGGAAGGGATTTTTAGTTTGAAATTCTTTTGTTTAACTTCTATTTAACTCTAATGCTTAAAGAATGCTTTGGAGACAGAATGCTTATGATAAAATTCAGCAGTCTTACTTCTTTCATACGACAGTTTGAAATCCATGCTCTTTTGAGACCCCTTGAATTTTTTCATTACAACTGGGGAAGACCAGAAGTGACAATCCTGCTATTTCTAGGTTATACAGGCTGGAAAACAAAACCTTATAAAAATAAATGATCCTTCAGCCTTTTTTATATTTGATAAAGAATCAAAAATGGGCACGTACCCTTTGTAAAAGCCTTTTGGAGGTCATCTTTAAAAAATGTCCCCAGTATAACTATTTTTCAAGGCTAAGGCATTGTAAAGATAAAGCCCATGCAGACTGGGCCCATATCCAGCCACTTGAAGGGTATTTTGAATAGTGACTCAGATAGGCTTTTTCATGTTCTTTTAAAACAAAAATCAATCTTTTAAAATTGTTTTGATAGAGGCAGGAAAAATAAGGTCTGTGTTTCTGTGCATGTGTAGGAGGGAGAAAAAGGATCAACATCTGAAAAGCCAAACAAACCTTCCTTTCATTGTTCTTGGGCACAAAGAGCTTGTTTTGAGTTTTGGATACTTACGGCTTCCCTTCTTATTTCCCATTGTTTGCTTGTAAAACAGTCTGGTTGACCAGGGACGTGGGTGCTGTGGTAATCTCTTCTGACTGCACCTGTCCGTGGGCCAACATTAGTGTATTCAGCATGCGTAAAGTAGCACTGTCGATATGGTTTGAGCAGAGATTTCATTTTTCCATTTTTCCACTCATACCTTTTCATTGCAATTTGTTGCACATTTTTGTGTGTCACTGAAGTTTTGTCTTCCCAACCAACTGCCTTAGGTTCCTTGTCTGGAATAAACTATTGGCCTCATCATGAGAGCTGCCATGTACCCCGTGAGTGCTAGTGACTTCAGTGGGAGTTGTGGTTGCTTCATAACTAGGCCCCATGGATGTGCTGAGATCTTTGAGCTATCGACCTTCTTCCAGTATGTCACTCAAATAATCATATTGGTCAAACTATTCATACTGGGCAGTGGTAGCATGGAATTCCGCTTTACATGTTAGCAAATGTCTGCTCTTATTTGAGACCAAGGCCGTGATCCAAAAATGAGCTTTCACGGGCAACCCCCTGCACCCATGCTGAAGTTGATGAGGCTCTGCTGGTGCATAGTTGGGAATAGTCCCTTGCCCAGGACTCCAGCTCCTGCAGCCATACGATTACTTACCAAAAAAAAAAAAAAAAGGCTTGAGAATGTTACTTGATTGTTACAGTGATGTCTGCTCAAGAGGTGGGAGTTGCCCATGTGTCTCGATGGGTTGTTTACACAAAGCCCCACAGCTCTGGGGGGACACTAGCCATAGCACCCAACAGAGGACTGAGTATGGTGGGTGGGGAAGACTGCAATGGACTGGGTTCACCTCAGCTGCTGGGATATATACTGTGGTTCCCTCAGTGGCTGCTCCTGAGAAGGAAAAGGAGCCTTTATGCTGCTGCCCCTGCCTCCTTGAGAGAGAGGCTCCTTGCCACCTTTAGTGCAAGTGCAGGAAAAATGGGTGGAGCATGGGAGGGAGTGGGGAGCCCTGTGCTATGGTGTGCCTAGGGCATCCAATGGCCTTAATCCAGCCCTGTGCCCACGTGGAGCTCCCTGAAGGACAGAGGCCTAAAATTGTTAATTACTTGAAGCCTGTTGGGTAGCAGTAGGTTGTTGTTGTTTTTGTCTAGTGTTGCCTTTGGCTTCTTCAAACCCCACTGAAAATAAGATGCTAATTTTAAATATCCCCCGTTTGTAAGAAAAGGAAAGAAGGTGACACATTTCCTTTACCGGCTGGGCCTTGACAAACAAAGTCCTAGATCCAGTCTACACTACAATGGCTTTGCCAATATAGTTGCCAAGGGCCCTAGTGCACACCCAGCATGTACTGGCTAAAGGAGTTCTTTTGCCAGTATAGTTAACCTCCTTCCCTCTCCTGCCCCGCCCCCCACTCCCCCAACCCACCATAACAAGATTAGCTATACTGGTAAAAGAGCCAGTCAACTGTGTTTACACTGGGAGTTTTGCTGGCATAGGTATTTGTTGTTGTGCTTTTTTCACACACCTGGCCAGCATGACTATGCCATTGACACTTTGTAGTGTAGCCCTGGCCTTGCATATTGTAGCCCGTGCATGATCTGCTTAGAGCAAGATACAAATCCCTAATACACTCTGACCTTCATTGAAAAGGATACTGCCAACCTGAAATCTTCAAAATCTGACTCATTTAAAAAAAAAAAATCCAGTTTCTGACAGAACACCTTTTCCAGAGTAAGTCCTGATTGGTAGTTTTAATTGCCAATTTTTAAAAAAGGGATTTTCTGATCCCTCCTAAATGGTGAAAGTTGACTACACCTAAAGTACAAAGTGGCCAGTTATCATCTTATGTTACTTTTAACTATGACAGATACAACATTTTCAGATGCAAATGAAATGTTCATTTTAACTGTATCCTTTTAATCCAGCATTGTGCACAAACAGATATTTCAGGTGAACAGTAGCTTCTGAGTCTTTTAGAACAGCAACATGCTTGCTGGTTACCCAGAAACCAGGTTATTTTGTTTAGGACAGTGTTTACATGGAAACTAAAAATAGAGTAAAGTTATAAAAGAAATATTTGAAAAGGAATAACAGAGAAATAGGAAAATACAGTGTGTGTCCCTGCTATTGACCAAAAAGATCAGAGAAACTTTAAGGGCACAATCCTGTCAGCCTGCTAAAGTGCTATTAATAAATAAGGATTATGGGATAGTAATGTTTTGTACTTCAGTGTGTCCTTCCATCTGAATATCTCAAAGTGCTCTGTAATGTCATGACAGATGCCCTGGTCAGGTAAGTAAATATTAAGCCATTTTACAGATGAGGAAACTGAAGGAAAGAAAGATGAAGGCCCCATTGCTGTAAAGACTTAAGTGCTTGCTTAACTCAATGCATGCCACTGAATTCATTAAAAAGAAAAGGAGTACTTGTGGCACCTTAGAGACTAACAAATTTATTAGAGCATAAGCTTTCGTGAGCTACAGCTCACTTCATCGGATGCATTCCGATGCATCCGATGAAGTGAGCTGTAGCTCACGAAAGCTTATGCTCTAATAAATTTGTTAGTCTCTAAGGTGCCACAAGTACTCCTTTTCTTTTTGCGAATACAGACTAACACGGCTGCTACTCTGGAAACTGAATTCATTGGGACTCTCACTTTTGAAAACCAGGCAGTTCATCTCACTGTCTCACTTTCTCCATCTCTAAAATGTGGCTAACAATGTTGATATACTGACAGGGAAGGAGTGATGTTTGTCCAGCACTTTGGACAAAATATAAAGTTCCACATATGTGTTAGGCCAGTGGTTCTCAACTGGGGTATGCAGACCCCTGACGGTACACAGAGATCTTCTAGGGGGTACATCAACTCATCTAAATATTTGCCTAGTTTTACAACAGGCTACATAAAAAGCACTAGTGATGTCAGCACAAACTAAAGACAATGACTTGTTTATACTGCTCTATATACTATACCCTGAAATGTAAGTACAATATTTATATTCCAATTGATTTATTTTATAATTAGATGGTAAAAATGAACGTAAGCAATTTTTCAGTAATCGTGTGCTGGGCAACTTGTATTTTTATGTCTGATTTTGTAAGCAAGTAGTTTTTAAGTGAGGAGAAACTTGGGGGTACGCAAGACAAATCAGACTCCTGAAAGAGGTGCAGTAGTCTGGAAAAGTTAAGAACCACTGTGTTAGGCTGTTCTGTTTTTATCCTGCCTGGATGATGATCAAATGACCTTTATGATGATCAAATTAGGGATGTATCCATTACAATCTGTATCACAGTCAGCTCTTTGTCAATTCTGTCACACATGAGGTCTGGGCTTCTTCAGCTATTCAGGTCTCCATTTCATGTGTGTGTCATAATCCTAGTGTGAGAGAACCGATTGAAATGACCTGGAATTCATGGGCTTCTCTTTGATCATCTAATACATAAACTAATGGCAAGAGCAGCTACATATATACATTCCAGCAGCCAACTGCAGCTTACATTTGAGAGCACCTGGTAAGTGTGGAGAGAATCCATTTTTAAATTAAGTTGTGTGGTGTTAAGAGTGGGTTCTGCTCTGCAAGAAGGAAAGTGAGAAGAGGATCAATATGAACATCAAAAGGTGGATAAGGAATTGGTTAAAGAGGAGAATACAACGGGTCCCATTGAAAGGCAAACTGTCAGGCTGGAGGGGAGGTTACCAGTGGAGTTCCTCAGGGATCAGTTTTGGGACCAATCTTATTTAATCTTTTTATTACTGACCTCGGCACAAAAAGTGGAAGTGTGCTAATAAAGTTTGCAGATGATACAAAGCTGGGAGGTATTGCTAATTCAGAGAAGGATCGGGATATCATACAGGAGGATCTGGATGACCTTGTAAAATGGACTAATAGTAATAGGATGAAATTTAACAGTGAGAAGTGTAAGGTTATGCAATTAGGGATTAATAACAAGAATTTTAGTTATAAGCTGGGGACTCATCAATTAGAAGTAACGGAAGAGGAGAAGGACCTTGGAGTATTGGTTGATCATAGGATGACTATGAGCTGCCAATGTGATATGGCTGTGAAAAAACCTAATGCGGTCTTGGGATGCATTAGGAGAGGTATTTCCAGTAAGAATAAGGAGGTTTTATACATTATACAAGGCACTAGTGAGACCTCACCTGGAATACTGTGTGCAGTTCTGGTCTCCCATGTTTAAGAAGGATGAATTCAAACTGGAGCAGGTACAGAGAAGGGCTACTAGGATGATCTGAGGAATGGAAAACTTGTCTTATGAAAGGAGACTTAAGGAGCTTGGATTGTTTAGCCTAACTAAAAGAAGGTTGAGGGGAGATATGATTGCTCTCTATAAATATATCAGAGGGATAAATGCAGGAGAGGGAGAGGAATTATTTAAGCTCAGCACTAATGTGGACACAAGAACAAATGGGTATAAACTGGCCACCAGGAAGTTTAGACTTGAAATTAGACAAAGGTTTCTAACCATCAGAGGAGTGAAGTTTTGGAATAGCCTTCCAAGGGAAGCAGTGGGGGCAAAAGATGTATCTGGCTTTAAGATTCTACTCGATACATTTGTGGAGGAGATGGTATGATGGGATAATATGATTTTGGTAATTAATTGATCTTTAAATATTCAGGGTAAATAGGTCTAATCCCCTGAGATGGGATATTAGATGGATGGGATCTGAGTTACCCAGGAAAGAATTTTCTGTAGTATCTGGCTGGTGAATCTTGCCCATATGCTCAGGGTTTAGCTGATCGCCATATTTGGGGTCGGGAAGGAATTTTCCTCCAGGGCAGATTGGAAGATGCCCTGGAGGTTTTTCGCCTTCCTTTGTAGCATGGGGCACGGGTCACTTGAGGGAGGATTCTCTGCTCCTTGAAGTCTTTTAAACCATGATTTGACAACTTCAATAGCTCAGACATAGGTGAGGTTTTTCATAGGAGTGGGTGGGTGAGATTCTGTGGCCTGTGTTGTGCAGGAGGTCAGACTAGATGATCAGAATGGTCCCTTCTGACCTTTAGTATCTATGAATCTCTGAATAAGTAATGTTAAGGATTTCTTATAACAATTCAAATAGACAGTAATAAGATATTAAAATTTGAGTCTCACAGTTCCTTAATTTTTTTAAGGTACAGACAAAATTGGGGCTGGGATGGAAGGACGCTTTTCTTCCCAACTGGTGTTTTTTGTTTGTTTGTTTTTAGTATAGATTTCATAATTAGCCAGGGATGACGTGATTTCTTCTGCCAATATTTTTAATATGCTGTACTTAGTGCTGATAAAATCTTCTTCTGGGAGCTTATGAGTTCACCAGCAGCACTGAGCTGTTTGTCAGATTCTAACTCTGAGGCATGTGGTTTGTTGTTATAACCCAGATAGAACATGCAATTTAAAGGAAGGCGTTTTCGTGGCTGCTGTGACAGACATCTTTGAAATGCCTGGCATCATGGCAGTACCCCTAAAGTGTGTCCTTGCAGTATTTGTCGTCAAAGCTACTGGGTATGCAGAAAGACACATCATCAATTCATTTTTGTCTGTGTTAATAAAGAGAGAGGAGTTATGAAAGCAATAATAACAATCTCAAGCAAAGGGCATTTCCTGATGAATTGATGACTGGCTGGATTTAATGGCCCTCAGCTTTGCCTTGGGTCATTAACTCTCCCAGCTAGTTGTTAATCCCCAGGAAATGCCCTGTGCCTCAATGATCATTGCTTAAAGACAAGACAGTCTCTTTTCTTGCACATATTTTCCTATGCAATGTCCAAAATACACATCCAATTGAATCTTTTTCCAGTCCAGATGTCCGTGTTTTTCACTCTTAAGGAGAAAAATCTTCCTTTATCTCAGTGATTTATGTTGGCCTGACATTGTGATGATTAAAAGTTGTCACTAATAGACATCTGAGGCAGACAGAGAATATTTGCACTCCTCAGTCTCTTGGCCTTCAGTCCCAATTCATTAAATTAGCAGCTAACTGGTCTGTGCAATATAATTTAGTTTTTGCTCGGGAATGTTAGATTTTCAACATCATTCTCAACTCAGTCCCATGTATCTGACTGCCTTGCTCTGATGTGGAAAACAACACCCACTCTCATAGAGGAGAGACTGATACTCTTGCAGACTTCCTAATGTCAGCCTATGCTGTCAATGACAACAATTCATCCAGTCCTATATTTATGGGACAGATGAGAAGAACTTTTCTACTTTGCCCTGTTGAACCTGGCTTAGAATCATGATGACTATTGCAGAGTTGCTGGTTAGAAATGACCAAGATTCTCATTTTCCATTTGTCATTTGATTTTTTTAAAAATCTGAATGGTTAAAAAGCATCTCTTAGCCTCAATTTTCTGCAAATCCCCATTTGCACTACAACAGAGAAGTTTTCCGGGAGTCAGCAGCTGAGAATCTAGAGAAAACAGCTCATTTCAGCTGTCACCATTACAGATGGATACATACTTTAGTATTCAGAAATCTTGACAGTAAGTGCATTTAGGATTTCCCAGCTCTGTGCCCTAATCGCAAATGCATGAATACTCAGTTAGGGGAAATCTTTATACTAACCCTTGATTATTGCGTAAGAGGACAAGAAGGAACAAGATATCTTGTATAGTGAAAAGGCAGAATAATTTCTCACCTTAGAATTTAAATGCCCTATTTTAATCTCCTGCTATTTAAGCAACTCTAATCAGGTTTAGATGGGGTCTGATCCTACAGATTTCTACACAAAACTCCTATTGAGTTCAAATAGGATTTTTTCATACAGAGGCCCATAGTTTGTAGCTGACACCTCATTTGTATTCAGTGTGCCTTGTAAATAGGCAAAGAGGTATGGGGTAAATCTGTGAGTTATCCCTAGGGAATATTCACTTCTGACCAATGTAACTATCCTAATGATGTCCATGTCACTCAAATGTTCCTAGAAGTGCCTTCCTCTGATATTTTACTCTTAGAAGAGGCAGTTTGATAATGACACTTCTGGCTGGTTCAGTGCTCCTTTCACATGACTCTATCTGCAGGCTTATGGAACAATTCCAAAATTGTATATTTAATTATGGAGGGTGGTGATTGCAGAAGAGCTGTTCCTCCCCCCACCCCAACCCTGCTGATTATTAAAGAGTATAAAGGTCTGTCATAGTTGAGCAATATATGCCTATTTCTTTCCAGTTCTCCTGGGGTCCAGTCCTAAAATCTTTTTCTCAGGCAAACCTCTCATATAACTTCAATAAGAGTTTTGCCCTGAAGGTGCAAATTCATCTCTGCTAATAGCAGACAGAGAAATTGGGATTTGGCCCTCAGAGAATGAATACTAATGTATACTCCATCATTTCCTGTACCCAAGTGGGAGAGTGATCATCACCTACGCTCCTCCACAGATTGGGTTGCTATGCTATAGCTGCAAGCTATACACCAAGTTTTTCTCTAGTACAATAACACTGATTACATACCTGGACTATGAATGTGCACAATTATGAAGCAAGAGTGCCACCTCCTGGAAAATGCAGTGATATTGTAAATGATGTGGGTGAGGTAATATCTTTTATTGAACCAACTTCTGTTGGAGAAAGACACAAGTTTTTATAGGAACCTTGAGAAATCGTCAAGTCCAGCCTCCTGTTCTGAGGTAAGATAAAACAAATATCCATCCTCAACCCTCCCTGACAGGTGTTTGTTGAACTTGCACAGAGATTTTCTTCAGGTCTGGGCTACTTGGTAAACGCTAATGTGCCACTGTGTTAGTTAATGTGCTAGTTAGTTACTGATTTATGTTGCTGACTGATCCTGAAACCCAAAAAGTGCAGGTGGAGCCTCAGGGGAGAGCCATAGGGTCCCTGTATCATGGTATGAGCAGGGCACTCAGTTGCTTTAGTCCAGCCTCGTGCCCATTTGGAGCTCCCTGCAGGTTTGCTGCCTAAAATTGTTGGTAACTGTAGCCTGTTGGTAACTGTAATTTGCTATTGCTGTTTGTGGTTGGTGTTGCCTTTCTTGAATTCTTAGAAACCCACTGAAAATGAGATGCTAAATCTTAAATATCCCCCTTGGATATAAGAAAAGTGTCTGTTACATCTCCTTAATAGGCCTTGGCAAATCAAACAGTGACACATATCTTGCAACCGATTTTTGCCTATAAATAACTACAAAATGTGTCATTTGTTAAAAAGAAAAAAGAAAAAAAATCTATGTAATCTTCCCATCTACTTGAAGATGAGTGTAGCAAAGGCTGTTTCTGAAGCTGTTACAACTCAAAGGTGAATGCTAAAGGACAATAAAAAAGATCTTGCAGAGAACCAGATTACAATCTTGGAATCTCTCTTCAGCCCTGACTCAGGCAAAATTTCCAGTGATTTCAGTGAGTTATGCTTTGTCATTTCATTCCAAGATTGCCAGTGATGAGGACTCTACAACTAGACAAACTGAAGCACCTTGCCTGGGTGAGGTGCTCAATTTACAAGGAGCACACATCTCTTTGGGATTTGCGATGATGACGATGATAGTTGGTTGGTTGATGATGGTTTCAGTCCTGGATCAGTTCAATGGACCAATAGGTCTGTATTCTGACTCTGACATGGCCCAGTAGAAGAGGATTCAGAAGCAGATGTAAGCTTCCATAAGGAGCAATAAGACAGTAACTTACCTATTGCTGAGAGGTTTCAGAGTAGCAGCCGTGTTAGTCTGTATTTGCAAAAAGAAAAGGAGTACTTGTGGCACCTTAGAGACTAACAAATTTATTAGAGCATAAGCTTTCGTGAGCTACAGCTCACTTCATCGGATTAGTGAGCTGTAGCTCATGAAAGCTTATGCTCTAATAAATTTGTTAGTCTCTAAGGTGCCACAAGTACTCCTTTTCTTTTTACCTATTGCTGATGTTTCTTGCCAATCATCTGTATTCGATGCTTGTTCTGAGTTTGCCTGAGTCAAAATGGAGTAAAGGCCTTAGTTAGGTCCACCGCACATAAAGCATGTCTTCTAACCTGATGAACTTGTGAAGGGGCGATTTCAAATTCAGCTGCATCTCATTTAAAAAGCACTGAGCAGAGGCTCTGTTAGTAGAGAACCCAACTGTGTACCCTTTGCCATATTTTTAAAATTCATCTTAGCAAACAGACAGGACACCCTGAAGCTACGTGCTAATACAAAATTTATTTATGACAAGTGTACAGAAGAGAGTGCTGATAAAATAACTCAGGTCTGGCTTTTGCCACACTGATAGCCCCATGAATAACTTTCCAGAAGCCCAATGGCTACACCATCTTCCATGTTCATGAACGTACTTTTAAAGTAAAACCAATGTACACAACCACACAAAAATCACATTTTGATACAATATAAACAACCAATGGCTTGTAACTTTGTAGCTAATTATCTTTCCCCCTCACTTTGTTTGAACAGAGAAAGGGTGAGTGCAAGGATGGGAAGCAGGATAGAACTCCACAGGCCCCTGTGCTGCTATTGAGTTGCCCTAAACATTTTAAATTTTTTTCCCTATTGCCAAACTTTTTGCCAGCACTGTTTTTATAGCTACCATTGTCTGCAGTTCCATTTTCATTTGGCATGCTGCTTTTGCTACTTCACACTATGCATACAGATAGAGCTTCTTAGGTGACATTATTCCCAGTGCATAAAAACTGATGGATAATTTTAATTTGTATTGCATTTACTTTTTTGTCTCTCTTGCAAGGATGTAACATCCATGCTATTGTACACGAGAACACTTCTTTAGAGAAATCTGTCTGTAGGAATAAGCCACACCATTTCCCATGTGACAATACAGAATGAAGACTTGCCAAGATGTTGCTATGTAGTAATACAAAATTATAGCAAGAAAACATGTTTGTGAAAGAAACCTGTTGAACAAACACGTTCCTTAGGGTCTTCATCAAAGTGGAGGCAGAAATAATACCAGGAGCCCTTATAAATCTACTACCTATTAAAGAAACAAAAACAATAAAGCTTTAGAGTCAGACATTTCCAGTGCTCAGTGATAGCCTTGAGCCAGCAATCAGTGTAGCTGCACCTACGAAGGCCTTGTCTAGAGTAAGATTTGGAAGGCTTATGTGTTAAAGGCCCAATGCCTGGTCTACACTGAGCTGTTGGCATGTGCTGGCTAATGTGTGTTAGCTAACAGCTTCTAAATCTAACACACAGTAGGCAACATGTGCTAGCAGCTTAATGTAGGCAGGCACTATGCCTTTAAAACCATGTTAAACATTGGTCATTGCAAAGGTTATGATTTACTCAATGTGATTATCCTATTTGTATGCACGTATCATTTTTGTATCTGAAGTTAGGAATACTGGTTATGTATCTGCAGTTCAAATGTGTTTATACTTGGGGAATGCCCACTAAACAAAAAGGCTCTCAGTCCAGTTGGCTGGGTGGGAAGGGCCCATTCAAGTTAATGAACCATTAGGGAGAATAATAGGCCTTAGGAAAAGCTTCTCTCTCACCCTGAGGGAGCCTTCCCGAGGATGCTGCTGACAGCCTCCAAATAATGGCTGCTGTCACACTACAGGGATATGTGACCAGGTCACCTGGTACTGGACTCCATCTTGGGATATCAGTATTTTTCCACTGATTGGCATGGGAACCAAGCTTTGAAACAAAGGGTTCCCGCCATTTGCAAAAGCTATATAAGGCTGGGGAGTGACATCATTGTGGTTCTTCATGGATTCCCCACCCGAAGAGACTCCTGGAAACACCTGATAAACACTGAACTGGGGGAAGTGCTGGACCCAGGCTAAAGGAACACCTTGGGATTCCAAGCTGTAAGCAAGTGCAGCTTGCCTCTTAAAAATCTGCAGCCTGCTTGTATCATCACTTAGGGTGAGAATTTGCTATTCATATCCAATCTCTTTAGTATATTAAGCTTAGTTTGCATTTTTGTTTATTTGCTAGGTAATCTGCTTGGATTTGTTTGCTATCCCTTATAATCACTTAAAATCTATCTTTTGTAGATAATAATTTGTTTTACTTTGTCTAAAACCAGTGTGTGGGATTCATAACTCGGGGTAGAAAGCTGTTGTATATTCCTCTCCACATTGAGGGAGGGGGTGAATTTCATGAGCTTATGCTGTACTGTTCCCTGTGCAGCACAAGATGTTATAATTTTGGGTTTACACTCCAGAGGGAGGTACGTGCCTGTGCAGCTGGAAAGTTCCTTAGCTGGAGCCTTCCCATGCAGATCTGATCACAGTGTCTGCACGTAACTGTATGTGTGCTGGAAAAAGTGACAAAAACAACCCTGGAAATGATTTAAAACCCATTTTTGTACATTTCTCCCTCTTAGGCCCTTTTCCTCACCCCAGAGAACTGGCCACTGTAGTTAGCAGCTTTGGGGTGACAGTGTCTCTCCCCATGCCCTGAGTCTTTCAATAAACTCAACTGTATAAATCAAACCCCACAGTTTAAAAAAGATGTAGAATGTGTTTTTATCAGATTGAAATCGTATAGATTTGGATTCTGACTTGCCCGTTACAAAGGACGAGACACTGACACTCTGAGACTCTTGCTGACACCTTACTCCTTGAGTGGGCCTATTGATGTAAATGTGTAAGTATAAGGATGTCACAAGCTGTCCCTGGATAAGTGTGGTATGTGCAGAATTGCTGGTGCAGCAGCACAAGAAATGACTTGTGAATATTTTCACCAATTAATGTGGCAAATTTGCTCTGCCTTCATTTGTGGGATAATTTTTGTTTTACAGATGACTGCTGGTTTATTCAAGGAAATGTTTGTAATCAATGGGCAAACATTTAATGGACTTTAGTGTACAGATGGTTTATGCTACAAGTACATTATGAGCTATTTAATAATACTTTTTCAAATTTTTATTGTGGTAGCACTTTGGAGCTTTCATCTGCAGATCTCAAAGGAGGTAAGTATCATTATCTGCATTTTACTGATAGTAAAACTGTGACACAGAGGTAAATTGAACTGTCCAAGGTCACCCAGCAGGCCAATGGCAGATCCAGGAATAAAACCCACGTTTCCCAAATCCCAGTCCATTGACCTATCCATTAGACCACACCGCTTCCCTTAGTTATTAGTAATTTTCCTATTTGAAAAGTTTTGTCATCTGCAAAGGGAGCAGAAACAATCCCACGTGACCCTAGGTGACAGATCCCAAATAGCTAGTGCATGAAAGACATAGTTGAACCAAACTGCCTGTGAATAGTGCATGGAACAACTGAAAACAACTTCTAGGGGCAAGAAAAGTAGTTTAGTTTCCATGTCTATTGAATCCTTGGCCTCGCTACATATACTGCCAATGAGGCTTCTCTGGTAGTTTGCAGACATTTTTCTATTGGGAACTGGATTGAGTCCACCCAACCAACTTTGCAAATGTCATTCCTGGCATCTTGTATCTGTATCAAGCACATCACAAAAAGGTAGATTTTCCTTCCTTGTCCTTGGAGACCTTTAAATTAGTGAATCAATGCCTATTAAATTACATCTTTTCTCCTTTTCCAGGATTTGTTAGGTTAGACTGAAGAACGAACTTCTGTGACATGCAGACTCACTCAGTACTACTGCTTCTTTGGATCTGGAAGCTTTGGAGAAAGCTGCCAGCTAATTAACACAGACCAGCAGCTTAGCATTCCTGCTGAGTTACGACTCCACTGAGAATATTGAAAGAGTGAGTTCCAAATGCCATGATGTTCTGTCTTTTACTAAACTCCAGATATGTGAGCAAGGAATGAACTGGAAAAAGCACATACCAATAAATATTTTAAAGGAACTTAGCAAGTGCTTAAAGGCACCTGTTCCTTGAAATATTAATTTGTTAAAAAAAATCAATAACAGGGAAAGCCCTAGGAAATTTACTATAGGATAGAGTCCTTCATTTTCAGGGCAAGTAACTGGATGGTTTATCGAGGGTATTCCATCTCTAATATTCTAAGATTGTGACACCTTCTTAGGTCAGATTTTTAAAAGAGCTTAGAACCAGATTTACTCAGCTCCCATTTGATCACCTAAATAAGGACCAGAGTTTCAGATGTGTTCAGTAGCCAATGTGCTAAACCATTATGAAAGTCTGGCCACAATAATCAGTCTGGGACCACGTGTAATTCCATAGGCAAATTAATGATTGAAAGGTAAGGGAGGTGTCATCTGATGCATCAAAATCTACAGAATCATGATTTCAATGATGTCACCATCTGCAGCGTGGCAGGGGGACTTGCTTCTGCCCTTTCTCCTCCCCATCTATACCTTCCCTGGTTCCCAACTTCAGGTCCTCTGGTTATGGAAAGTTATGATAAATAAAGTGTCATTGTAAATTGGTCAAGCTGGGTATCACTCAAAAGCCCTTTCTCCCATGAACACAGTGGTACCAAACCAAGAGCAATTACATAGCTATATATTTGAGAAAATGCTTAAAATCAACTTTTTAAAAGTCATGCTTTAACACAGGCATGTCGAACAGGCAGCCCTCGCCCAGTTAATGTACTCTGATAGCAGTTAATGCTCAGAACATGATACCTTATTAATGTATTTAATGTTACAGATTACTGTAAATGGAAGGAGTGCTTCAGGATGAGTAGCCATCATCTTCAAATAAGAAGTGGTTCAGTGGTGTTGATTACCAGCTTTGTTCCTTATGCCAAAAGAGTTGTAATGAGGCACTGACTAAGATCTCAGCATCCAGCCAGGACTTAGTAGAATCCATCCCAAAATGGTACGTACATAATTACATAACATAATTACAATCCCAAAATAATTTACTATAAAATTCTTCTTTTTTTATTTTGGTCTTGACCATTTTTAGACATCAATTTGGAGATGAAGAGTAGCTGAATCTTTGGAGAATACAACTACCAAGGACCTGGTTAAATGCAATGCTTGATGGCACCTTACATGATATAAGAAGTGTACCCATAAACTGAATTTGGCAAGGTTGGAGAGGAAGTAAATTGAGAATTAAGGAAAAGTTGAAGATGCTAGGACAAATGCCAGCTGTGAGGTGAGACTTGCCTTTTACAAGGTTCCATGACATGTGTTTCAAGAACACCTGCTTCTTCTGTGGTAAGCCTGAAGGCATCCACTAAGTGCAATTTCAATATCCGAGACAGGTGAGAAATAGTATGAAGCAGTCACACTTAGTGTGATAAATGAAGGGGGAAGGAGTAGCTCCCTTTTATGGACACCCAGCCAGCCAGTTAGCTATAAAGTCCATCTTGGTGGCTGTTCTCTGCTTGCTTTACCTGTAAAGGATTTAAAAAGTCCCCCAGGTAAAGGAAAGGGAGTGGGTGCCTGACCAAAAAAAGCCAATGAGAAGGCTAGAACTTTTTAAAATGGGGAAAAAACTTCCCCTTTGTGTCTGTTGTGGTTCTCCGGGTAAGAGGGGAACAGGGAGCAGTTATGCTGTAAGAAGCTTTAAGCCAGATATAAAAATCATCAGATCATACCTAGAAGTACTTTTAACAACCCAAATATGTAAGTAGATCAGGAATGTTTAGAAAGATGTGATTAGGTTTATTTCTGATTTTCTTATGGCTAGTGGACTCCTCTGTGCTAACCCCAGATGCTTTTGTTTGCTTGAAACCTTTAAGCTGAACCCCCAAGAAAGCTATTTTGGGTGCTTAATTTTTGGAATTGCTCTTCTAAAATCTAGCAAAAGCCTAAATTCCAGGTGTATTTTCTTTCTTTTTCTTTTAATAAAAATTACCTTTTTTAAGAACAGGATTGGATTTATGGTATCCCAAGAGGTTTGTGCATATGTTGTTTAATTAGTGGGGGACAACAGCTAATTTCCTTTGTTTTCTTTCTCAGCCCTTCCTTGGAAGGGGGGGGGGTGAAAGGGTTTAAGGGTACCCCACAAGAAGGAATTCCCAAGTACTCCTTCCAAGGGGTTTGCATTTGGGTGGTGGCAGCATCTACCCATCCAAGGTCAGAGAAAAGCTGTACCTTGGGAGTTTAATACAAGCCTGGAGTGGACAATATTACTTTTTTGAATCCTGGTGAGCCCCCACCTTCTGCACTTGAAGTGTTAGAGTGGGGAATTAGCCTTGACACTTAGCGAGAATGTTGCGTGGAAGTAAAGTTAAGAAGGTGCATTGATGCAAAAGACATCCACGCATATGACGCATATGAGTGTATTACGTTGAGTGTTACACCAAGAATGTACATAATGTTGCAAAAGGTGAAAGTAACAGGAAAATGCTGATTTTACTACTTCCAACTGTGCAACTAAACTGGAGTTCTTAACTTGCCTAGCAGAGGCACCAATGGCTGATGCAGAGGGTAATTATAGAGAAATACATGCTCTGAATGGGATTGAAGAGAAACAAAAGCATAGCAGAGAGACTCTTAAAGCACTTACTGAAGGTGAACTGTGGGATATGGACATCGTTTTTAGCAAATCTATCCACAGAAATGAATCACAGCACATTAGGGTTGCCAACTTATTCTCACACAAAACCAAAAACCCATGCCCTTCTTCTGCCCCGCCCCTTCTCCGAGGTTTCCCCCCTTCTCATTCCATTCTTCTCCCCCTCCTCCCCATCACTCACTCTCACTACCCTCACTCACTTGCTCTTTTTCACTGGACTGGCTCAGGGGGATGAGGTGGGGTGGGGGAGGGGGGGAGGGCTCTAGGGTAGGTCCAGAAATAAGGAGTTCAGGGTGCAGGAGGGGGCTCTGGGCTGAGGCAGTGGTTTGGGATGCAGGAGTAATGAGGGCTTTGGCTGGGGGTGCGGGCTCTTGGGTGGGGCCAGGGATGAGGGGCTTAGGGTGCAGGAGGGGGCTCCAGACTGAGGGGGTGGAGCCAAGGGGTTCAGAGTATGGGATGGGACTCTGCGCTGAGGCAGGGGTTTGGGGTGTGAGGGAGGTATGGGCTCTTGGCTGGGGGTGGGTTCTGGGGTGGGGCCAGAAATGAGCGTTCAGGGTGTAGGGGGGACTCTGGGATGGGGCAGGGAACTAGGGTGGGGTGGTGAGGGCTCGGGCTGGGGATGAGAGGTTGGGGGTGTAGGAGGGTGCACCGGGATGGGACTGAGGGGTTTGGAGGGGGGAAGGTGGGGATCAGGGCTGGAACAGGAGGTTGGGGCATGGGAGGGGGTCAGAGGTGCAGGCTCTGGCTGGTACTTACCTCAAGCAGCTCCCAGAAGCAGCGGCATGGCCAGGCAGCTCTGTGTGCTGCCCTGTCCACAGGCGCTGCCCCCGCAGCTTCCATTGGTTGATGTTTCCGGCCAATAGGAGCTGCGGAGTTGGCACTTGGGGTGGGGGCAGCGCGCGGAGCTCCCTGGCTGCCCCTATGTGTAGGAGCCAGAGGGAGGGCATGTCGCTGCTTCCAGGATCTTCATGAGACTGTGGGGAGAAGTACAAGTTCTCTGTCATACCACGATAAATGTTCGAATGCAATGGAACACAGCACATGTACCAGGTGAAAAGCAAACTAATGCACATCTTGCATGATCTTCTTAAGTCGGCACCTATTAACAATGTGACTTGCATCTTATGCCATCAGAAGCCTTTCAGCATAGATGGTATGGCTGAGTCACAAATGCTCAACGAAGCGGAAATTGTTAACAGTTGAGATTTGGCTGAACACTTAGTTAGGAGGCTACAGACAAAATACTGGCCCTATGGCAAAGCCAGTCTTGTCTTTGACATGTATGCAGAGGAATCAACTAAAAATATTACTAGAAAGATGAGACTTCATGGTATTGCATTTGTCTAATACAAAAACCATTGATTCCACGTACATCTTCAATATCGCAGTGAAGAAGCTACTGTCTCATACTAACAAGAAGGCTGAGTTAACTCATAGGAAAAATGTTCCAGCAGGCAAAGAATTGCTAAAACAATTTACAGAGTAGCAGCCACGTTAGTCTGTATCTGCAAAAAGAAAAGGAGGACTTGTGACATCTTAGAGACTAAAAATTTATTAGAGCATAAGCTGTTGTGAACTACAACACTTACAGAGCTACTATGGTGGGATGTTTTCTAATTAGCATGCATCCAATGAAGTGAGCTGTAGCTCATGAAAGCTTATGCTCTAATCAATTTTAGTCTCTAAGGTGCCACAAGTGCTCCTTTTCTTTTTAAAACAATTTAGTCATTGCATGGTGTAATGAAGCTGCTACCTTGCACTGTTCAGTGGAATAACTTTCTAGTTCCCACGAGGAGGCTGACACTAAAATTATTTCACATACCATCAATGCCGCAGGGAGGTGCTACTAAACTCTGGATTTTTGCACCAGACACAGATGTTCTAGTGTTCTCTGTGAGACCTAACGCTTGTGCAAGACTGCGTTTGTGCCTGCTGCTGGGGAACAGAATTACTGTGTATCCCAGAAGAGTTCCCATCACTCTGATGATTAAAAGCCACTGCATTGCCAGGTTTCCATGCCCTTTCAGGGTGTGACATGGCTGGAAAGAACAAATTATCTTACTGGAAGGCATTTGATTCAGCCTCTAAAGACTCTCTTCATGCTCTGAAAATGCTTGGAATGGCTGAGACGGTCACTGATGTGGTTATAAATGTACTGGAGCTGTTCATATGCCAAGTTGAAGATGAACATGACAACACTTACAGAGCTACTATGGTGGATGCTTTCTAATTAGCAGATAAACAGAAAAAATTCCACCGATAAGGGATGCATTTATACCTAACAAATTACCGAGCATGGAATGACTCGGGGAGATTGAGCACATCCAAAACTACCCTCCCCTATTGCGCATGGATGGGTCTTGGATGGATTAATCTCACTAGTCGTGTGAAATACCAGGCGCTCCTGAGTCAATCCTTCATCTAATCAAATTCTCATATGCAAAGACCAGGTGCTCCCCACCCTGTAAATGTTTGGCCAGCATCCAGCCTTGTAGCGGGATGTGCAAGTGCAGCACAGACAAGACTCAGTGTGTCAATGCATCTAGCAGTGGTGCTTTGATAGGACTAAAAACATTTATTCATCTCTATTTGTCAAGGCTAACTTCCCTAGGATTACCAAATGTCAATGTCTTTTTGATGTAAGTTATGGTTAAAAACCATTGATTTTTAAAAAATGTTCTTGAATATATATCTACATAATTATTCTATTATTGTCGTGCTTGGTACCATTGTGTTCATAGGAGAAAAGGCTTTCAAATGATTCCCAACTGTACCCATTCCCAATGACACTCTGTTATCAAAATTTCCACTAACTAGAGGACCTGGATCCAGGGGGCAAGTCCCTCCACCATGCTGCAGAGGGTGACACCACTGAAATCATGATTTTGTAGATTTTTATTAATCAAATCACCCATGGAGTGAGATTTTACTGCATTATACTCCCAGACCTAATGGGTATTGAGCGCATATGAAACTCTGGCTCATTGAGCTCTCTGAGCAGGGGCACTGGAACAATTTGTACAGTGGGGTCGCTATTGATCCAAACTGTAAACCCTGTATGTAATGGAAACCACTTCAAGCCAGGGGATGCAGCAGCATCCCTAGTTCCAGCGCCTATGTCTCTGAGTGACAGTAGAACTGTCTTTTGAAATGTGTGTGTGTATGTGTGTGTAAATTGACAATTCTTTCCATGATACGCCAATTAGCTATGAATAGTGATCTCCATAAATACTTACAAACACATCCGCTACCTCCCCAACAACATCCCCCAGCTTCAAGCTGCTCAAGCCAAATCTGCATCGACATTCTGTCTGCCATTCATCATGTCCCTGAATGTGTCCTACTTCTTACCTTGATTTCTTTTTTCTTTTTATTCAGTTGGTTCTGAAACCTTTTACTATTGGTTTTAATTTCCCTTGCAAGGTCCAACTCTGCTTGGCTTTTGGCAGTTCTCACTTTATCTCTACACTTTTTGACCTTACTGATCCATGCCATCTTCCATTCCTTGTAGGCTTTCTGCTTTCAGAATAGGCATTACATATTATTATAGTTCATTCTGAATAATTGAGCATTCAACAGTGGGATAAAAATACCATGGTTATGCAGGCATTTTTTTTTCAGGATTATCTTAACATACAAGTGTTTAGTGTGTGCTGCTTAAAGCCAAGGTTTCTCCAGTTGGCTATGTCAGATCTTATGATGTGTGAATTGTATCACCAAGCTTTGTTTTATATGAGATAAAGTGATTTATATCCTGCTTGATTATAAATATGACATTTGTTGTTTGAACTTATTTGGTCTTTTTTAAGTGCTGCTCTTTTGCTGAAGTGTTTGGACGACTTCAGTGTAACTTAGTTTGGTGGGCAGTTTGACAGAAACTCGTACATTTTTTCATTAATGAAAGGAGAAGAAAATGACAAAATACTGAGAGAATTAAAATGCAATGGATCAAATCTCACTTCACATTTCAAACAGCCATAGCAATTTACAAGTGAAAACTTTATTTAAAAAGTGTGTTTAAAAATTGGCTAGGATTTATAGTCTAATACTGCCACCTAGTGAGAGCTGAGATTAACACATTTGTACTAAACTGTATTTTGAAATTTCTTAGGATAATTTCTTCCCCCTTATAATTCAAGATCACGCCTTTGTGACCTTTTCAAAAGTTGCTTTTTCCTGGGCAGTAAGCTAAAATAGTGCTAATGACCGACTCAGTACTCAATACCCCTCGAAAAGGGGGGTTCTTTGGTTATTTGGATATGTACATCAAGGAGATAAATATCAGAGCATTAGGCATATTACTCTCAGTGAAGTCAATGGGAATTACATCCTTGAAGAGTTACCCCATTTAGTTATGAAATCTGTTTTCTGCTACTGTATGTGCATTTGTTCTTCTTCAAGAACACTCTCCAATACAAGGAGGGGACAAGTGTACTTTAAAAAGAACGGGTTTCAGAGTAGCAGCCGTGTTAGTCTATATTCACAAAAAGAAAAGGAGGACTTGTGGCACCTTAGAGACTAACAAATTTATTTGAGCATAAGCTTTCGTGAGCTACAGCTCACTTAGAACAGTTCTCACTGCCTGACACCAGCATTCATTACAACCAATAGTTTATCAAGTTTTTTTTAGAAATTGTATGCCTAGTATATTAATATATGTACACTCTTGGGGGTTACGTTGTATTTATCACCTCCTCACTGACCACTCATCTCCAAAATGACATTAACCTAGAGATCAGAAACAGGAATAGTCATTATTATAAGAGTGATAGATTTACAGTCTGATATTTTAAGGTCTATCATTGCTAATTGTGAGATGCTCATCTGTGCCCATTAGAAAGGAATTTACAGTCTCCACTTTGTTCCAATTATATTACATTGTAGTTGGGTGCATAGCGGAGTTTTGTATTCTGAAGCACCAGGTATTGATCACTGCCAGAGGGGACACACAGGATGCTTAATCTTTCCCTCTCTCTTTCAATAACAACTTCTGATTCACTGGACTGTCAAAGAAAATAGCTCTTTGGTGATGGGTTGCTTTAGAATACCTGTGCAAATGAGCTGGTCTCTTAACTGTGTAAGATGAAATTGGAGAGGAGAGGGGAATCACATCACTGTGTTTCTCTTTAAACATTTATCTATTCACAGTTGGTCTGATTTTATAAAGTATGTGAACCATCTGAAACAGCAAGCCATGTATGTAATGTCAAAGTTATTGAAAACAGAAACTTACCATCAGTAACTTGATCTGTTGTGTAGTTGGCCCCCTTCTCTGACATATTTGTCTTTAACCCAAAATGGATGCCTGATGTAGCAAGTAAATATTCTGATTTTGTTCACTGGACAGGGTGAGATGTATTTTTTTTCTTTTTGACTATTTTTGGTGATAGTTATGCTTATTTTCTGCCATCCTGCTTTTCCCTTTCTTTTTCCTACCCCTCCCCTCCCCCCATGTAACCTGCATAGAGGAAAGGTAAGTCTAAGTTTGTATTGGTCGCAATTTACTTACCAATTCTGTGCTACAGAATTCTGACTTAAGGTATTTGCACAGACCATGAATTTGTATCCTTGCAAGGGACTACAACTGGATTTTCTATAAGAACTTTCTAAATGCTAAAGGATAGAAATTAAAATAGGATTCACTGTCCCCTTCTCCCCCACCCTATTAGGAATTCTGTACCAGTCTTTATCATAAGAAAGTTACATACACCACACAATATTAGCAGTTTCACACTTTTACTGAACAACACTGCAGAAGATAAACTGTTAAGTACATCAGTTATAACACACTCTAGCTAGATTAACATCTCTAACTAGAGATTTTGTTGTTTTCCTTTATATATAGTGACAAAGTTCCTCCTCTGCCTTGGTGGATCCTGCGCTTATTGGCGGATTTGCTCGCCTCAGAGATTCATGGCAGCCCTCAGTTTGGCCACTTTCATGGCTCAAATCTGCTATTTTACTCAGATAACCTCATCATTGGCCAGCATGGGGAAAGGAAGAAGAACAATCCCCGCAGTCTCTGCTGACCCACCATGTGGGTCGGGGAACAGCCCAGAGACCTTCCCCTCTGGTTGAACCCACAGTCCAGATCAACTCCTCCTGTGTCTGATCAGGAGTTGGGAGGTTTGGAGGGAACCCGGGCCCACCCTCTACTTCTGGTTCCAGCCCAGGGCCCTGTGGACTGTAGCTGTCTAGAGTGCCTCCTGGAACAGCTGTGCAACATCTACAACTCCCTGGGCTACTTCCCCATGGCCTCCTCCCAACACCTTCTTTATCCTCACCACAGGACCTTTCTCCTGGTGTCTGATAGTGCTTGTATTCCTCAGTTCTCCAGCAGCATGCCTTCTCACACTCAGCTCCTAGTGCCTCTTGCTCCCAGCTCCTCCTATGCACACCACAAACTGAAGTGAGGCCCTTTTTAAACTCAGTTGCCCTGATTAGCCAGCCTGTCCTAATTGATTCTAGCAGTTTCTTCTTAATTGGCTCCAGGTGTCCTAATTAGCCTCCTGCCTTAAGTGGTTCCAGGAAGTTCCTGCTTGTTCTGGAACTGCCCCTGTTACCTTACCCAGGGAAAAGGGATCTACTTAATCTGGAACTAATGCATCTCCTGTAGCCATCTAGCCTGAAGCTGTCACAAGATATATTTAAATCTCACAAAATAAATACAGGGTTTGGGACTTTTGACAATTGAAGGTCTTTTGTTTTCATGTCGGATCATCCTGGGTATTACACTGACAACTAGATAAAACATTTAGTGGTTCCACAAAACCACTTGTTTCAGCATCCACAATGTTGAGCACATACATAACTTCAAATGAAAAAACCCTGACAATTTATGTAACTGTTAGGCTCACACGGTTTCTTTGGTTCAATAATGTGACAAAGCTGTCAGACATCCAGCCACCAGTCTGATTTCTCCTTTATTGTGGTTTCTGACTCTTAATCCCACTGATTTCTGTAAAATTACTGGAAACTGCATTGAGACTGAGAACTGTACCCACAGATTCAGTCTGGATTACCTCGGTAGCTCTATCATCTTCATGCAGGGCAAGGTTGGGTCAAAATGGTTATCAGTTTTGTTTCTCTGATAGAACTTGCCACTGACTGGTCAGAAGCTTACAGCTTCTAACTAAGGGTGTAATGTATGTACAGGAATGTCTGCCCTTAATGAAAACTTCTGCAGTGCCTTCAAAACAGCTTCTGAACATGATTAGCAGCTTCCTGCACTCCCTCTAGTGTGCTGAAATAGCAACTACTTGTTTGCAGTCACTCAAGGCTTTATACTGCCATCTTGTCTGGGAACGTTTCCATATTTACTCAGAGCAAGTAGATACCGCTGCTGTAATTACAGCAATAAGGCTTTTGACTGAACACCAGAAAAAGGAAAGGTTGGGGTAAGGGACTCTCACCCCACTAATAACCACTGGCCTTTGCAGGTAGTACAGTGGAAAGAAAAATGTTTCTTATGGCACCGTATGTTATCTGGGCCCTAATCTGAGACGACTGTGACTTGATAGTCTATTATGCATCTCAGCAAGGATCCCCCTGTCTGGTTTTATTGGAGTTTGACAAATTGTAATCGCTACGTTTGGCAAGTCCAGCTCAGCCAGCAGTACTAGAGAAGTACTGCACTCTCTGAATGCCTTCAGAAAGCACTTACAAATCACTATGAACCTCTTTCAGAGCAGGGCATGGTAAACTATTCTAAAAGGAAATGCAATTAAGGAACTGTCAGTCTGAGCATTTAGATGTGAATCCCCAGGAAAACCACCCAACAACAACAGCAGCATAGTCTGTCACTGATCTCTGAGGTCACCAGAATTGCACAATATAGAGCAAAATACTTTGGTGACTAATGGAACTCTTTAAATAACATCCTTTCCCTGCCTGGGAGAGATGCCCCTTACAGCTTCAACAGAGAGCTAGCCTTACATTTTATAATAGCCCTGATAAGTAACTACCAACTTTACTGTGAGAATAAAAAAGGAACCATTCAAAAGAGATGCTTAGTTTTACCTGTATTTAGTGTGTGTGTGGGCACGAGTGTGCAACACAAACACACTATGAATAGAGGGAATACATAACATAAACAGTGTGTGTGTGTGTGTGTATATATATATGTGTGTGTGTGTGTGTGTGTGTGTGTGTGTGTGTGTGTATATATATATAGAGAGAGAGAGAGAGAGACATTATTATATACTAAATAAAAATGGAAGTGCTGGTGGGCACCTTTTTAATGAAAACATTCTGTTTAATGCAATAAATCATATTGCTGCCAGTTTAACTCTGAACGCAAGTTTAACAGCTAAAATTTATGTGGTGACATTACCAGTACCTTTTGTTCATACTGTCCATGTGTTATGAAAGCAGGGTCTTTCATAATGGGATCATAATAACAGTGAGTAATGTGACATACTGTACTTCTTTATTTTGTAAGCATGAGCCTTGTATGGTTCCTTTCCCCTCCACTATGTGTGTAGGTATTTAGGATGGCAGAAGAGAAGGATTAGAAGTTTTTCACATTTGTTCAATGGTGAAAAGGGATAATGGCTAAATTAATGTGATTTTTTTTCTTCATTTTTTCTAAAGAAAAATTCACTAAACTCAGGTTTTTGCGTTTGCCTCTGTGACAGGGTCGGGCTAGATGGCTACAGGAGAGTGATCCTATTGGCATCCTGGAAGTGAGCAGGCGAAGCCCATCCACTGCTAAAGGATCCCCCCCCCAGCCTAAAAGGGGGATCCACAGGACCTAGATACCAAATAAATCTGGGGGACAACTAATGAAATAACAGGGACAGGAGTGTGGTCAAAGGGTCAAACGAAGGGAACTGGACGGGGACACCGAGCAGAGAACTCCGGACAGCGGCCACTGCTCCTCGAAGGCGTCAAGGGAGTCAGAGGACGCCGACCAGAGGAACTCTGCCCAGATACGTGAACGGACCGAGGATTGGAAATAGGCCCCACACTCACAGGAGACTCCATTGGCAAACCTTTTCACTCTGGTTTTATAGATGGCCGTTTTAGCTAGGGCCAGGAGGAGGTTGACCAGGAGATCATGTGACTTTGTGGGGCCACGGATAGGGAGTGCATAAATAAGAAGGCGAGGGGAAAAGTGCAACCAAAAACATAATAAAATGTTGGTGAGGAGCCGGAATAGGGGCTGCAGCCTAGCACACTCCAGATATGTGTGTGCCAGGGTTTCCCTCACGCCGCAAAAGGGGCAGGTGTCTGGGATAGAAGTGAACCACGCCAAGAACACGCTCGTGCTCATGGCTACATGAAGGAGCCGCCAACTGATATCCCTGGCGGGCCTCGGGACTAAAGTGGAATATAGGCTGGCCCACCGGAGCTCCTCACCCTCCAAAGGTGGCAGGAGATCACTCCATTTTGTATCAGGGCGGGACACGAGGGTGAGGGCGTGAAGGGTGTGGAGCACGAGCGTGTATAGATGTTTCCTTGGCGCGTTTTGGAAGCTGACCAGCTGCATCTCATGCAGCCGGCTCACGGTGAAGGGCTGAGGGGGTCGGTTGGGTCCACGGAGCAGGAGCCCAATTAAAAGGTCCAGCGGGTCTGGGGTAGAGGGTGGGCGGAGCACGCCCTTGTGTAAGCCCTGGTCGAGATAAACCTGAGCAGCGGGCGGCAAAGTGGCTTTCACCTCCTGAAGTATGCGCTGGGGAGTAAGAGGTCTGGAGAACCCCATGCGCTGAGCAAGCGTCAGGGGATCCAACCAGTCTCCCCTGTCGTAGTCCAGGAGGTCTCCGAATCTTGTGACTTCTGTCAGGACTAACCTCTGGCGCACCAAGCAGGACTCCGCCACCTGCACACGGAGCTGGGGGTTATGTCGCAGGGGCTCCACGAGTAGATCTGCTCCCTTGGTGGCTGCCACGGACCTGGTCGTTGAAAAGAGTTTCCAGGTCCGGAGGAGGTCTTGGTAGAAGACCGGCAGCCTGGAGAGGTCTCACGAAGACCTCTCGGATGGAGATAAAGGAGCTGCTGGTCGTATCTGAGCCCTCGGAAGCGGCGCAGGAAGGCATGCGCCAGTATGCTCCACGCCGGACTCTCTGCAGGGCCTGGAGGTGGAAGACATGGACCTGAGTAAGTGGACATTTCAGGCCCTGCCCTCCCTCCTCCAGGGGTAGATGGAGAACCCCTACAGGGACCCAGTGCAGTCCTGACCAAAAGAACTCCAGAATCAATGTCCGGTGGTTGGCCAGGAAACCCGGGGTATTGAGCCGGTACCAGAGCATGGACAGGACTAGTTGATTCAGCACCAGCGCTCTCCCTCAAAGGGAGAGGCACCGGAATAGTCCTGTCCATCTACGGAGCCGCTCTACCACCCTGCCCTCTAAATTCTGCCAGTTTCTGCGTGGCAAAAAGGTAAATGCTGAGATAGAGCAGTGGACCTGCGCTCCACCGGATGGCCTGAAGCGCGGGTGGGAGGGAGCTCGCCTGGCACCAGTCCTCTACCACCAAGCCAGAGCTCTTGACCCAGTTGACCTGGAAGAGGAGGCTGCCAAATAGATGGCCTGGCAAGCCTCCACCTGTGCCAAGTCGTCCAGATCCTGGACCATGAGGAGCACGTCATCAGCATACACCGACAGGACCAGCTGCAGCTCCGGCTCCTGCAGCACCAACCCTGTCAACCTCCTTCGGAGGACAGAGGTAGGGCTCGATCACCAGAGCGTATAGCTGGCCCGAGAGGGGGCACCCCTGCCGTACTCCTCGCCCGCAGCTGACCGGTTCGGTCAGGGTCCAGATGAGCCTGACCAGACACTCTGCGGAGGTGTACAGTGCCCGGAGAAAACCCACAAACTAGGGTCCGAAGCCAAACACTTGCAGAGTGCTCAGGAGATACCCGTGATCCACCCTGTCGAACACCTTCTCCTGATCCAAGGACAGGAGGGCGAATGACAGACCATCCCTACACCCGAGTTCCAAAAGATCCCAGACCAGATATAGGTTGTCAAAGATGCTGCGGCCTGGGACGGTGTAGGTCTGGTCTGGGTGGACCACATCTGCCAGTACGGACCCTAGCTGCAGCGAGATTGCTTTTGCCACGACTTTGTAGTCCGTGCTGAGGAGCGAGATGGGATGCCAATTTCGTAAATCATGGAGGTCCCCCTTCTTAGGCAATAAGGAGAGTACAGCTTGCCTGCACGAAAGAGAGAGGACACCCCTCTGCAAAGACTTGGCCCAGACGGTGACTAGGTCTGGGCCAAGGACGTCCCAGAACATGCAGTAGAACTCCACGGTCAGCCCGTCCATGCCCAGAGATTTATTAGTGGGCATGCGGTGGAGGGCTTCCGAGAACTCGGCCAGAGTGAGAGGCAACTCTAGCCGGTCTCGGTCACACGTGCTGACCATAGGGAGCTCCTCCCAGAGCACTCTGCAAGCGTTAGGATCGGTCGGATCCGGGAAGAAAAAGCTTGCGTAGAAGGCTCTTGCTCTCCCACACATCTCCACCGGATCTATGGGGGGGTGCCATCTTCTGCCAGAAGGCAGGTGACATGTTTCTTGGCCCCCATCCTTTTCTCCAGGGCATAGAAGAAGCGGGAGCCACGATCCATCTCCCGAAGGAGACGGATGCGGGATTGAACAAAGGCACCCCAGGCCCGATGGTCCTCGAGGGCCCGGAGCTCCTCCTGCTTCTCCCGGCACGCTCCGTAGAGGGGCGGATTCTCGGGGCTGGCAGTCAGATGCCTCTCCAACTCTAAGATCTCCGGTTCCAACTGCTCTATCGCCGCATCCCTCCGTTGGCTGACACCCCGGGTGTAGTCACGGCAGAAGAGCCGGGAGTGCACCTTCCCTAGGTCCCACCACCGCCGCGCCGAGGGAAAGGCACGCCGCTGCCCTTGCCAGGCTAGCCAGAACTCCCGGAAGGATGCCACGAAGTCCACATCCTCCAGGAAGCTGTTGTTGAAATGCCAATAGGCTGGCCCTGGCCTCTATGCGCCGAGGGAGGCTGTCATGGTGGCTAAATGATGGTCAGAAAATGGGGCCGGTTGGATGCTGGAGGAGTGGGCTCATGAAAGATGGAAGCGTGATAAATAAATGCAGTCCAACCGGGAATGGCTCGACTGAAGGGCCTCCACCCGGACAAAGGTGAACATGGAAGTGTCATCCGGGTGGGGGTCGCGCCAGACATCCACTAGGGAGTGGTGTTCAACTATCTCCCGGAGGACGGCGGCGGCAGCCGGGCTCTGCTTGGTCCCCAAGCGGTCCCACTCCTCGAGGGTGATGTTAAAGTCCCCTCCCAGGACCAGCATTCATGAGTATCCAAGGTGCCAAGGAAGGCGGCCGCCTGCTGATAGAATTGCAGCCGCTCTGGGCTCACTGCCAGGGCATAGATGTTAACGAGGTTGACTACGAGCCCCTCCATACGGACCTGGACGTGCAGCAGGCAGCCCGGCACAGCCTCGGTGACCCCCAGCACCTAGGGTCGTAGGTCGGGAGAGAACAGGGTCACTACTCCAGCCGTATGAACTGTGAGGTGGCTAAAGTAGACCCTGTCCCCCTAATCCAGCCGCCAGCTGTCTTCGACGGTCGGATCCGTATGGGTCTCCTGCAGAAAAACTGCAGAGTACTCCCCCTCCTGAAGGAAGGAGAGCACCTGGGACCAGCGGAGACCCATCCTACAGCCCTGGGTGTTCAATGTTGCAATGATAAGAGGTGCAATGAGGAGGGATGGGGGGGATCCTCGCCGCTCCCGATGGTCCGCGCAACAGTCCTTGACCTACCCTGTAGGTGAGTAAGGAGTCACAGAAGAGGCAGACCTGCTGGTAGGCCACGGCGCCCTGCTTCCCGGTCCTTTTACCCTCCCTCATGAGGGCCCTTGCGGCCTGGAGGATTTGATGAAAGTCCCCCCCATCTCAGTAGAGCAAGCTGTACTTGGTTGTGGGAGCCAAGGATGTCTTCTAAAAACTCCCGCAACTCCTCTCGCAGCACGGGGGGGGGGTGGGGTTACGGTCTCCTGGTTACTCCCCGACGGGGCCCTTGGTACAACCCTGTGGCCCACCAAGATGGGCAGACAGGTTGTGGACCCCTGACGGGGCTCCTGATGGGCTGGCACCACTAGGCCCGCCTTGAACCCTGGGGCAATAGGGGTAGCGGAGGGAGGATAACAGCCCCTGGTGCGTCAGGACAGGTAAACACAAAGGCTGTTCCCTGGGGGTCATCTACTGGAAAAGGGAAGGAGACAGTCCCAGGGGCAGCAATAACATCTTGGGAGGTGGACGGGATAGGGGCAGGGGCAGGGGCAGGAGCAAGGTTAGAGACGAGATTCTGAGCGGGGAGAGGGCTCTCAGTGATGCCAGGCGCAGGTTCTATGGTGGCTTTGGCAGCCACTGCATCAGGAGGTGGACTATCTTCCTTAGGGGCCCCCCCCCCAGGAAGGAGGTCGATTGTTCCTCACCAAGGAGGGGTGCCCCTGGTGGCTTGGGTCCCGGCCACGTGGCACTGGCTGTCACCTCAACAGGCTCAGTGGGCATCAGCAGGGTGCCATCTGCGGCCAGGTTGATGGAGGAGTCTAGAGGCTCCTCGGAGGTGGGAGCGGAAGCAATGGTTAGGGGGAGGGAACATGGGCAAAGGGGGGCTGGAGTGAAGTCGCCCAGATCGAGGCCCATTGGCATAGGGTTGTCCTCCCCCTGGGTGACCGAGGTCAGACCCAGGGCCTCTATCTCCTCATATATGGATGGGAGATCGCTTTCCGCCACCCCGGGATTCTCCCCGCCGGCACCTGATGCGACTGTCACCTTGGGGCTCACTGGGATTTCAGATGGCACCAGGGTAGGAGGGGATTTTGTGGGGGAGGGACTCTCGTGGAGGGGAGATACTGCCTTCCAGTGCTGCCATGTCTTCCCCAGCTGGCATCGGTGGATGGAGCACACCTGTGGGTAAAGTGGAAGGCTTGGCATCGGTGCCCCCTTCCTGGTCTTCCAGGGGGCCTCCGCATCAAATTGGAGGAGTGGAGCTCGAGCCTTCCGCTTGCCCCACTTCCCCTGGACTAGGGCCCAGTCTTCCATGGCATCATCTGGGGGCTGGCTAGCGGGGTCGTGTCAGGGGGCAGAGGGGATGGCTCAGGGACTTGGGGGGGATAACGGTGGGGCAGCACAAGGGAGGGAAGATTCCTCTTGGGGTGGACCCTCTCCCATGCCCGGCGGTGTCCCTGCCACACCCTCCTCCACAGGCCCTGCCAGATTGCAAGCAGCGGGGGTGGGGCTCTTCCGCTCATCTGGGCATAGTGAGGGAGGTGCCCCTTGGGCCCGAGCGGGAGCAATGGTGGACTGGGAAGGAGGAGGGGTGGTTTTGGGCGCCGGGCAGCCAGGGGTGCCGGCAATGACTGGGCCGGTGCCCTGCCCGGGCTCAGGGGTCCCAGATGCCCCTCCTTGCCGGGCCAAGGGACAGTCCCTCCGGATGTGCCCCATCGCCCA
Organism: Dermochelys coriacea; assembly: GCF_009764565.3. NCBI lineage: Eukaryota > Metazoa > Chordata > Testudines > Dermochelyidae > Dermochelys > Dermochelys coriacea. The sequence continues at coordinate 214,119,867 of NC_050069.1, forward strand.
GCAGAGGTAGCACCGGGCCTCCCCCGTGGAGTAATGCACCCGGTAATGGGCCCCCTGATAGGTTGAAGCTGCACTTGCCAGCAGAACGAGAGGACGTGATGGAGGGTGGGGTCTTTGCAGCCCAACAGGAGAGGGCTGATGACAGAGATGGGTTCCCCAGGGTAGAGAGGGTGGGTAACAGGGCAGCATTGGGAAGAAAGGGAGGGACGGAGGTCAGGACCAGGCAGACGCTGAGGTCCTCTGGCGGCTCCAGGGGGACGAACACCCCCTATCCCCCACTGCCAGGCCCTTCTCCACCGCCTCCTGGGTGTCAGCCTCTGATGCTAAGAAGAAGAGTACCTTTCAGTACATTTTGGAGGCCGCTACAATGGCCATGGGCCCCACCACCCTTGCCAACGTCCACACGTAGGTCTCCACGTGGGGTGAGGCGGGCACCAGGAGGCAACAGACACCGTGCTTCCTGGTCATGGTGGGAAAGGGGCCCCGGCTGCTATAGATGGTAGCGGAGGCGGTGGGCAGGAGAGATGACGTAGCGGCAGGCGGGGGGGCTGCTGCCATCTGGGCATACGCCCTGGGGGCCAGTGGAGAGCTGAGTGGAGGGAACAGCGGGGAGGGACGTCGCGGTCGGTGGCAGGGCTGCGGTAGCGGGGGTCAGCCCTTGCAATGGAAGGCCTGGTCTTTTTAGCAGGGCCCTTCCCCTTTTTCTTACCCTGGCCTTTCCCGCTAGCTGAGGGGCAGGCGGGGGAGGGGCAGCTGGGGCTGCTGGAGGGGCCCCACCCGTCTCGTCCCCCACCATCGTGAGCAGGGAGGGAAGGGAAGACACCAGAACAAGGAGGGGAAAGGGGATGCGGGTCGACCACTCCTCCACGCTCGGCTGCAGGCAGGGGAGGAGGGTGCCAAAAGGGGTGGGCTGGATGGGAGGGCAATCGGGGGTTGGGGTCAGTCGCTGACACGGGATGGAATTCTGGCTCCTCTAGTTGCACTAGGGGAGGGGGAGATACAACAGCATTGGAGGTGCAGTGAAGAGGGTGTAAACTAAAATGGGGAGTAGCACAAGCACATGGGAGGGGGCATGGGCGCAAGGGGCTAAGCGGGCTGGAGTTAGGGCAGGGAAACCAAGGGGTAGCTTCAGAGGCTGAGGTGGGGCAAACAAACAAAAGCTGCAGAGGGAAAACAGGTGGGGCAGGCAAAAAAACTGAAGCTAGTAAGGGGGGGGGCAAAAGCTGCAAAGGGCAAATGGGGCAGGTTGCAAGTGGAAAGGCAGTGAGGTGGGTAGTCCGGGCGGAGGAGGGCACGTGTGCCCACGTGCGCTTGCACAAAATCTGTTTAGGCTGGCTGCTGCTTCTGGCCCAAAGGGTGGAAATAGGGCATGGCAAGCCAAGCAAGCAGCTAAGTCCAGAGGCAGGAGCTGAGGCAGATGGTATACAGCCCGTGGGGGTGGTAGAGGGAGCGGGGGTGGTAATGGTGGGGGTTGAGGGGGACACAGATGGATCAGGGGGCAGCTCCACGTCACATCCCGTGTCCCTGCAAACACAGTCAAGAGCCCCACCACAAGAGCACAGTTTGAAAGTCACTCAGTCTTAAGGCCCCCTCCACGGTGGTCTGCAAAGTCTCTAGGTGCTCCCCACTGGCGGATGGTCCTCTCCTTCTCCTCGGGCCTTCAGCAGCTCCAGGCAGCAGACTCCACAGCAGCAGCAGTTCCAGGAACTCCAGGTGGTGGTCCAGGCAAGCAGAAAGGACCCCTCTCAGATGGTGGTGGTGTCCACAGCAGCAACAGCTGGGATCCCTCACTCCCCCCTTCTGGGGCATGGGCCAGCAGGCCCCCCCCAAAGGGCTGCAGTTGGAGCAGTAGCAGCACCTGAAGGTGGGGGGGGTCCAGCAACTGGCCAGCAACCAGGTAGTAGAGAAAGGGGGTGGTATCTGGCCTAGCCAGGGGAGCAGCTGGAGTAGCAACAGCAGCAGGAAGAGCCCAGGGCCTAGCAGCAGCAGCCCTCTCTCTCCTTCTTCCTCCAGGCCAGAGGGCTACAGGAGAGTGATCAAAGTGAGAGCTCTGGGTCCCACGTTAAGCAGGTCCCTTTTCCCTGGGTAAGGGAACAGGGAAGGTTCCAGAACAATCAGGAACTTTCTGGAAACAATTAAGGCAATCAGGCTGATTAGAACACCTGCAGCCAATCAAGAAGCTGATAGAATCAATTAAGGCAGACTAAACAAGGCATCTGGGTTTAAAAAGGAGCTCACTTCAGTTTGTGGTGTGCGTGTGAGGAGCAAGAGGCACTAGGAGCTGAGAGTGAGAATGCGGACTGCTGGAGAACTGAGGAGTACAAGCATCATCAGACACCAGGAGGAAGGTCCTATGGTGAGGAAAAAGAAAGTGTTGGGAGGAGGCCAAGGGGAAGTAGCACAGGAAGTTGTAGCTGGTGCACAGCTGTTCCAGGAGGCACTCTAGACAGCTGCATTCCACAGGGCCCTGCGCTGGAATCCAGAGTAGAGGATGGGCCTGGGTTCCCCCCAAACCTCCCAACTCCTGGTCAGACACAAAAGGAGTTGACCTAGACTGTGGGTTCATGAAAATGGCCAAACTGAGGGCTGCCGTGAAGCTCCAAGGTGAGCAAATCTGCCAATAAAGGCAAGACCCACAAGGTAGAGGAGGAATTTTGTTACACCTCATAACATTCCCAAGGGGAAATGGGGAATTTCGTGTTGCTTTGGTGTTGTAAAAAATGGTGAGGGTCCCCGTTCTAGAGTAAGATTCTGTTCTGCACCTTTACGAAGTGTGTGACCTTCCTGACCGTATCCTTATCAAGCTGTGATATGTTTTGCCTGACTTTCAGTCAATGGCTTTTATGCTAGAGGCTCAGAAATTCTCTTAGGTTTGGATATCTAGAGTGAGGCTCTCAAGTGTTGCTCAGGATCAACAAATACAGGGACCATATAAATGCCTAGCTAGATGACAGACCGATGGGTGGGTGAGGTAATATCTATTCTTGGACCAATTTATTTTATTTTGCTTTTCTTTTATTGGACAGCATTTGGGTCAGCACAAGCCCACTTAACTGCAGAGGGTTAATCCCTTTCCCAGGTGTTAGATGGCATTGTACTTTAAGCCAGGAACTGTTAGAGGGTTGTCTAGTCATGCACAGTTTTATCAACCCATCTTCCTACACTTATTCTAACAATCAGTTTTTCCTATAGAAAGAGATGTATGATTTGTATTCAGATGTACAATAGATACTCACTTAAGGGGGAGGGGAGATGTTAATTATATATTACACACGCTGAGACCAAGCAAATCTCAAGTGCTTTTATGAACATAGCCTCCTAAAAGTCAATTACTGCCTCATGTCTGAAGCTTCGCTATCTGGTGATTTATTATGGGATGGATATGTGGTTTTGAAACATTTTTCCCGTGTTGCAGCATGATTCTTGAAATATTTGGGGTGGGGGTGACTGGGTGGAAAAGATGATTCAGCTGTTAGAGGAAGTGACTTCAAGGTGGAATCAATCATCCAATCACATTTTGCAATGACCTCTTGTAGGCAAGAATGATAGAGCAAATACAAAAATATATCTCCCCTCCTTCCTAAACTTGCTTCATTTTGATGAAGCAATTTTACACCAGAAGCATGCTGGGAAGAATGTGCCTTCAACTGACAGGGCCTTGGCACAACAGACAAACTTCAAAGTGCACTAATATTCTCCAGAGATCAGCCAATGTGATTGATATAGAGTCTGTGGGATTTTTGTTTTTTGTGAAGTTACACAGACTTCTAAAAAGAAAAACAAGTTTTATATTTAATGTCTAATTTGTTCCACATGGTGGAACATGTATCAATATGTTCCTGTTAATGGCCAGATTATGAGCCCCTTGCTTATGTTGTTCAGTAACTTAGGCCTGGATCCACATGGGGCCTTCAGTGGGGTGGTGCTCAGCAATGCAATGCCTCAGTTTTGGGTGTTAGAAAATCAAAGGAACAATGGCTGGACGAGATGATGGTGGGGCTGCCCACTATATAGCTTTTAGCCCAGTGATTGGAGCCCTCTCCTGAGAGGTAAGATTTGACCAGGGGTTCCTGTCTCCACCTCAGCCACAAAGGGGTATTGAACCAGGGTCTCCAACGTCCCAGGTGAGCGCTCTAACCACTGATCTAAAAGTTACAGGCTGAGCACTGCCTCCTCCTCTTCTGGACAGATTTTGAATGGGACCTGATCCAGCAGGTGGCTGTGATGGGTTGGACCTCCCCCGTCTGGGATGTCACCAGATGTGCTGGGGTCCCACTGGTTCCACCCATTCCACCAGCTTGGGTTTCCTCACCCTAGCTGTGCTAGGCCCTTCTCTGGCGCACACACACAGGTAAGGCCACACCCAGCTGCAGACACAAACTGAATTCAGCTCTGTGTGGGAGGAAGCAGCTTGGGGATTCACCCAGCACTCACATGTACATCCCTTTTGGGGAGTAAACCCAAAATAATATTGTCTTGTGCTGTATAGAAAGATCTCCACATTGAAGGAGAGGGCAATTTTTATGAGCTTGCACTGTGCAGAGAGATATGCACAGCTTCTTAGCCCCTTCCTCCAGATATGAATTGCACAAACTGTGTTATGTTATAAACAAGAAATAAGTTTATTAACTATAAAGGTAAATTTTAAGTTATTATAAGGGATAGCAAACAGAACAAAGCAGATTACTGAGCAAATAAAACAAAATACTCAAACTAGGCTTAATACACTCAAGAAACAGGTTACAAAATGTAATTTCTTACTCTCAGTGTTGTTTTTAGCCAAGTTGCAGAGTTTCTCTAGCTTAGAGTTCCAGTTATTTCTCATTACAGACCAGACTCCTATCTTAGTTTGGACTCAGCCCTTGCCTTTCCCTCAGCTCAGGTCCTTTGTCTCTTCAGGTACTTTCAGCTATCTTTCTTCTTGGGCAGGAAGGCAATGGAGAAGAGTCCTGTTTGCCTTACTCCTCAGCCGTAAGATGAATTTACATAAAGCGGGAATCCTTTCTTTCCAGCTGAAAAGTACCAGAAGTGTCCAAGGAGGTACTTTTTACCAGGTGACATTATCACCTGACCTTGCAGTGTCAACACAACCATGAAACCAGGTTTATTTGCCACGTCCACAGAAGTTGGGGGATCCACATCTTCAAAGACTCATTGTCTTTTTCCCAATGGCCCATTAAGGCTGATTGCTTACTGTCTGGTGGCTGTCTCCAAGTATAACAACAGTTGTAATTGTTAGAGTCAACATTCCTAACTCCAGATATAGAAATGACAAATGCATACAAATTGGATAATCACATTCAGTAAATCATAACCTTTCCAATGATATCTTGCATGAGCCATCTTGCATAAAATATCTTAGTTATGCCATATATCATAAGCATATTTCTATAAATAATATGGAGTGTCCCATCACAGTGACCTCTGAGCATGCCTACCAGCTTGGGCACCATAGGTGAGATAGGTGCTTGTCCACCTATCTTCTCCCAGTTCATGGGTTGCAACAGGGAGTGGGGGATAGGCCTTGAGTTGAGGGTAGCTGTGTGCATGCCCAGAGGTGCTTAGGGACCTTTTAGAGAGAGAATTAGTGTTATGTGACAACTGAGTGGGGGTTTTGTGGATCACAGTTGTCTAAAACTGGGACATAGGTGCCTAATTCTGAGGTTAGGTTCCTAAGTACCTTTATGGATCTGAGACTAACTTCTCAAATAGTTTCACTGAAGTCAATGGGAACATCTATGGAATAAAGTGCCTACTCAATATATAAAGTTATCAGAATCTGACCCTAAATGAAAACTGTGTCCAATAGCTGTGCGTAAAAAATAAATAAATTGCTGGTCAGGTTTTTCCCTGATTGGTCTTTCCCATTAGTATTTCTCTATTAGCCAATTTAGGGAATATGAAACTATTCATCTTTCACTCTGGAGTAGTTAATATTACACTTTATTATGGCAGAAAGGGTTCCCACTGTGTCAGAGCTATCCAGTCTATATTTCCAGTGTCAAGGTTTCTATAAGGGAAATTGTATCTCTGGAGCCACTGCCTCGGAATTAACTTATGGCTACACTACAATCCAAGGTGTGATTGCGTCTTGGATTGACATAACCGTTCTAGCTTCACCTATGTCAGCATTGCTAGAAATAGTAGCGTAGATGTAGTACAGGCTTCAGCACAAGCTGTACAAGCCTGTTGGGGACCCTATGGTACATACTCGTATTGCTAGCTTGTGCTGAAGTCCTTGCCACTGCTTCTACACTGTTATTTTTAACAGTACTTGCATGGGTATGTCTACCGAAGGGGGGGAGGGGATATGATAAAGGTCTATAAAGTCCATGACTGATGTGGAGACTGTGAATTAGGAAGTGGTATCTACCCCTTCACATAACACAGGGACCAGGGGTCACCTGATGAAATTAATAGGCAGCAGTTTTAAAACAAACAAAAGGAAGTACTTCTTTATACAAATCAGTCAACCTGTGGAACTTGTTGCCACAGGATGTTGTGAAGGCCCAAACTGGGTTCAACAAAGAACTAGATAAGTTCCTGGAGGATAGGTTCATTAATGGCTATTAGTCAAGATAGTCAGGAATTTGACTCTAGCCTCTGAATGCCAGATGCTGGGACTAGTGACAGGGGATGGATCACCTGATGATAGCCCCATTCTGTTCGTTCCCTTTGAAGCATCTGGCATTGGCTACTGTCGGAAGACAGGATACTGGGCTAGATGGACCACTGATCTGACTCAGTATGGCAGTTCCTATATTCTTTATGTTCTTATGTACCTGAGATGTACCATTCGTACCTTGGATTAAAGCATAGCCATACCCTAGGTAGGTGATGTATCTTCCCATGGAAAGGAGTACTTCTGGCACCTTGGAGACTAACAAATTTATTTCTCTAAGGTGCCACAAGTCCTCCTTTTCTTTTTGCAGATACAGACTAACATGGCTGCTACTCTGAAACCTATCTTCCCATGCGTGGCTGATACATACAAAGAACTATGAATGAATACAATTCTTCTGCTGTCTGCACTTATTCATGACATGAGTCCCCTGCTTCTTGTCTTTATTTCTGTTTACCAAAAAAAAGTGGGTGAGACACTTTTGGGGGTTAAAAGAAGAGCTCCTTTTGGATATTTCCAAGGTAGTTAATCTCCAAACCCTTTTTTCATCTATCAAACAGTTCTGTCTGGGCTGTGCTGGGCTGTTACTACTGGGCATTTTCATTTGGTGCAGACAGATCATGTTCATAAATGCCTTTGTCATTTGCGCCAACTCTTTGCTATCTTTTTCTGGAACCCCCCAAAAAAACCCTAAAGTTGAAAGGTGCATTCATATATTTCCTTCCTTACTGTATTAGTTCTCCAAAATGTATTTGCAGCACAGCTATAAATTGTTAAATGGGTAAAGTTTCCCTCACTCCTCTTGTTCTGCATGAAGCTGTTGAGTGGCACTGGCACCCAGCCATAGCTTGAGAGACTAACTCTGAGAGTTGTGATGGTGCGTGAGGTTTTGTGGTGGCATGTCTGGACTGCTACCCCACTGAGGGCTGCTGACTTTCTGCAGCACACTCATGCTCTCTCCCTCTCACACAGCAATTCCTGTCAGTGCTGAGGACACACCTTTTTCATATTTACTTACATACTTTTACTGTAAAAGCCCACATGAGCTGTGCCAGCAGAGCTAACGCTCAAAACAACTCAGGAGGGACTTTTCCTCCACAAGCAAATATATACAGCAGTAACTGAATGAACAGAATGAAGGATGCCTTAACTTTCCCACACTTGGCTTGCTGTTCCTTTTCAGAAACTTCCTGTAGAGGTCAAATACATGATGCAGATTTATAAGAACCAAACAATGAAATGCTGAAACACAGGGGTTTTCCCCGTTGTCTGTGATCCACAGTACACTTGCTGTTGGTCTGCAGAGGATTGGTTGGTCCCACTGTACTGGCTCCTCTGTGCTTCCAGCTTTCAAATGACATTAACAGTGAAGGTAAAATATATAAATAAAAGATTTTCCTAATATTCCATGCAAGCAGTGCTGTAACTATGATAAAAAGCATATGTGGTCACGAAAGGCTGGGGAGATGTTCCATGTGATTGGGAATGGTTTGTAGGCCTTGGCTGTACTAGGAATTAGATCCCATTCTGCTATTATTGGCTAGAAAATGGAGTTTGCTTCCAGTACGGCTACACCAAGTATAGACCAGGTGACATGCACGGGTTGAGATTAGCCATTTCAAGCAGGGATAAGGCCAGCTGGACTTTTACATTATCACCTCTTTGGGACAGGAGCATGAGATGGGCATTTTGTTCTGTATTTGTACAGGGTCTAAGCAAAGTCTGTCTGGCAGCATGGAAACAAATGCTATTTAGCAATAAATATTACAGGAGATTTGTTTGAGCATTAGTATAACACACTGATTTTAAAACGGTGTTAATGAGCTGACATAAGACCTACTGGATTTGTGTTCCTAAGCCCAGTGCATCAAATGCAGCAGTGTGAAATTCCTAGTATTCCACAGTCAGGCTGCAGTTAAGCTTGGAGGGGTTGAATCAGGCTGTATGCTTTTACCAGCTCTACTTAAAAAACCTCGAGAGAAGAGAAGTGTTGCAAGAAATATTAATGGATATGTGGCTGCAGTGCTAATGCTTTGCTGCTGGGTTGATAATGTCTTCATATCACTGAAGTATTAAGTTGTAACTTGTGTGTCCGGGTAGTCTAGCTTCCAGCAGTCTCACTCCCAGGACCACTATTTATTAAAAAAAAATCAGATAAGTGCCAGATAAACAGCACTGGACACGGAAATGCTCTCTCTCCATCTCCCCTCCCCCTCCTTTTTCCCCCTGCATAATAGGAGCAGTTCAGACCATTGCTGTGGAAGCTTCCCTCTGTTCCCTAGACATTCATTGTGCCTTAGCTTTGATCTGCAGCAGTGAAGTCATTTCCTTTGCCCTTTTTAGGCCACTATTCTGCAGTGCACTGAGCATTTCCTGAGAGGGGCTCAGCACCGTCAATGTCTGTTGGTCACCTGTCAAAGATTCTTGCACAATTGAACTTCCTGGCCTCTCTGCTGAGACTCCCAACAAGGGTATCAACTGCTGGATTTTGTGCTCTGGACCCCAATTTAGTAGAACTCGTCTAAGATCACCAACTCATTTCACACCTCTTAAAATAGCACTTGGACAGTAAAGGCTCTGTACTGAGTGTTTCCAATCCAGTGACTTGTCCAAGCCAATCACTGAGATGATCTAACTGAGGCTAATGAGGCATTATTTGCAAAAATATGTTCTTTAATCCATAGCATCTAGTGGGAGTAGAATGGTCATTCTACACCCTGAGTATTCATAAGGATTTGGGTCCCCTGCAATTGATCTGTATTTTTAGACAAGTTGTAAAATTAGCACTAAAAATTTGCTAATGTTATTGACCTAAAATTTACCAATAGACCAAAATCTTGGACCCTAGTTCAGCAAAGCATTGACGCGTGTGCTTAAGTCCATCTCTATTCAGCAAAGCACTTAAGCACATGCTGATAGTTAAACATGCGTTTAAGTCCCATTGGCTTTGACAGGACTTTGCATGTTTCTGAAGTTAGGCATGTGCTTAAGTGTTTTGCTTAATAAGACCAGACTGTTGATCTGGCACCTTCATATAAAACTTGGGCAATTCCGTTACTCCATCTGGGATTGCAAAGGTTGTAGATCAACACGGGATTTGGCCCACTATATGGCCTGACCCAGACTTCAAAGAACAGGAATGTTATTCTAGGGGTTTCATGGGAAATATCATCCATTCCAAACTAAACATGATCTTCAGCATTAATGATGAGATATTAATACTTCTGAAAGAATAAGGATTGCATCAGCCATAACAGACACAGGAGTGAGGAATTTTTCACATGAAAAATAGGATCTTAGTAATGATGAAATTAATCTCTTGGGAATGAAATTAAAAGCCCCACGAGACTCATAGACAGGGAGAGTGTGTAATGAAGGATCCAAGCCCATCAGGAATCTATTAGAATTAAATCCATTCCCATTTCCTGTTGAGGATAGCAGATGGCATTTTAAATCATAGTCTTGATTTAAAATGCCTTAAAAGTTCCCAGGCTACAAAGAGTTAAATAGAAAGATGTTTTCATTAAGTGTATTCCCCTTCTGGACTTTATGGTTCCTGTATCAAAGAGCGATACCACAATGAACCAAATATTTTGGAAGCTATTTCTCCTCTGGGAGAGAGACATTTACAGAAATTCCAGACATGAAAATGTCAAATGTTACTCATCCTCTGTGGCTTTATTTTTTCCCTAGGAATGTTTGCTTCTACGTGTTAGCTCAGGGAATCATTGCTCGCTGTTTGATATCCAATGCTGGGGCACACAAAAGGGTGACTAATCCCATTTACGGGAATTTTACTGTTTTCATCAAGGCCACAGTTTCCATTTCAAGCTTTATAGTAAAAGCAAAACACCAACTGGGAAATCAAATTCTGTTGTAGGAGTAAATGAATCTGGCTTCAGTGTTACAGCAAAAGAAAGCTTTTTGATAACTACTTTGGAAATCAAAGGAAACTTGTTTTTGTTTTTAAATAAGGATGGAAAATTTATAGTTACTATACAGTACAGAAGGCTCCTTGTCCATTTCCAGTCAGTGCAGGACAGCACTTGCATGTGCTCTCAAACACATACACCCATCCCTCCCTCCCTCCCTTTTTAATTTCACGGTTTACAGGGACAACAGATTAAATCTAGTTTGAAATCAACAGCTAGTAGTTTAACCCCATGACTTCTCCTCCCGCCAATGGGAACCACAGGGCTAAAACCCTGTACAGCACTTGGAATAACTTTTCCCCCTTAATGTTCAGCAAAATCTCATTTATTTCATGAATGAAAAACTAACCTTTAAAAAAAAGTTTAAGTTTGTCCCTACAGGAGTCTTTTCTCTTTCAATTTTAATTGGTATTCCTTACACGCTGAGTTTGCTTGTATTCTGCAAGGGTCCATGTGGCTTACAGCAATTGGTGGTGAAGCATGTCTATAGAAAAAATGCAATCTTATGACAAATGACCTTTTGAACATCAGATTTTAAAAAAGGAAAATCTAGTATATTTTGATTCTTGATATGTTTTCCTCTCTGCTGGTTGGTTGTTTGCTTCTACTCCTGCACTCAGTCCTTTCCACTACATCTTCTTTCTGTCCTTCCTCCTTTCCCTATTCTCATCTCCTCCCTCTTCTCCCTTTCTTTTCCTGTCCCCTTACTTTTATTCAGTCATGCCCTCTCCCTTCCCATATTACCTCCCTTATATAGCTACCCCATGTTACACAGTCTCATGGTCTCCTTATTAGTGGGTATGGGCAAGTAGGAAGAGTCCCTGGAATAATGACACAGACATGAGCCCAGTAAAAACAGATCCCCATCTAACGGTTTTGCCAGTTCTCTCATGGTTTTATCAGGAATCTTGTGATATTGGGTGTTTTTCTCAAAGCCCCAGCTCCTCCAGTTAGCTGATTGATACATAAGAACCTCAGCTTTCAGTTGGGGGGGGGGGGGAAAGTAAGCTCCCAGCCTCTCTGGCGGCAAAGAACAGCTTGAAGATGTTAACCCAAGGGTTCAAACTCCAGAAAACAAATAAAAGGAGCATCATATGTATTTTTAAAATCTCATTTTTTTTAGGCCTAACTTATGATTTTTGAATGACTGAGGTTGGCAATACGCTTGTCACTGGAGGAAGGTGCCAAGGCAGCTCCCCTACTTGAGCAGGTGTTGCTGAACCAAACAATTTCACTTTCTTTCCCAGGCAGGAAGAACAGGCATGCCAAAAAATCTCTTTCAGAAATATTTCCTGGAATGAGGGGTACTTCCCACTAGGGAGAACCTGCACCTTTTAGGGCTGTTTCTGAATGTACCATGGACCAGCAATCCACCTCATCGACACAGTAACACTGTTACTCTATCTACTAAAAAGAACAATTTTAAAAATGTGGAACTCGCATGATGCTTGTCACTCTCCCTAATCACTCTGCTTGCAGGTTGCATCCTTTCCCCCCCTCACCTATTTTTCTATCTTGCCTGCTTGAGAGCACCTCCTCACCCAGTTGCAGGATCTAACTCTGAATTACAAACTCTTCAGGGAAGGGACTATATTTTATAATGTGTGTATAGATCCTAAAACAGTGCCCTGCTTCTGATTGGAATCTCTGGGCACTATAGAATCACACATAACAGCACAATCGTTACCAGGCTGGACCACTGAAAAGAGACTAAGGGGGAAACTCTTGAAATCCCCAATCCCCAGCATTTTAAAAGGCCATGTATTTGTTATCTGAAGTTCACAGGATCTTATTCTTGGAGGTTTTTATTTGTGTTTGGTTGAATGTAGCACTCATGAAAGGTGCTGTAAGTAGGCCTTGAAGCCATAGAACAAATAAAGCATATGTCAGAGCAGTGCAAGTGTCTCCACAATATGCAGGCAAAGTGCCACTTTTTAGCACTGAGAGATAGCTCGGTCTCCATGGTCCGTTCAATATTTGTGCTCTCTGCTCAGCTTGCCAGATCGGTTGACAATTAGTCTCAACCATGTTGGTGGATTTGGTCATATTCTCGGGGAATAGTACTGAGATCAACTTCCTAGCATTTTATTTTGATGTTAGTAATGATTCTTTCCGGTATAATGCCACTTCCTTTCTTGCTCCATTCTGCATGAAAAACAGGTCAGATCCTCAGCTGGTATAAATCAGCACAGATGCATTGACTTTACACCAGCTGAGCATCTAGCCCAGAATTCTAGGATAGAGAAATCACATTCTCCTACTGTACAAGTGCCTGTAAACTCATAGAACTGGATTCATCAATGAGATCATATGTAGGAATTCCATTGTTTGTTAAAATTCCTATTTGTAAGTTACATACTTTAGACTAGAATTCTGATAATAAATATCCCATTGTTCTGTTTATAAGTAGCACAGTTCTCTATGAACTGCTAGTTATCACCTATACATGCCAGATTTTGTAATAAACATCTCTCAAAGCATTGTTCAGTTCAAGGTTGCTAGTTTAATGAAGTTGCCATCCATGATGTGTTCATGGTTGAGATCCCAAATCTTACATGTATAACCATTTCTGTCTGTCTTTTTTGAACCTTCTTATCTAATAAGAGTCTAGCTTAGCCAGTCAGGACAATTCTATACTTGCAAAAATTTGTTGTGACCAGAGTAGCGAGCTAGAAATGCTTGGAACAGCCTGATTATGGTAGAAGTTCATGGAGTGACTAATTATGTTGTGTGCTGTATGCTGTGCCAGGGGGTTTTCTACCAATTGAACTGTAGCCAGAGAGAGAAGTTGAATTTTCCTGTCTCCTGCCAGTCTCCGCGTTCTCCCCGTTCGTGTGTTTTCATATTTTGTCTTAAAATCTGATAGTTTCTTCTGAACAGCAAAACTTGAGATCTACAACATAGAAATTCCTGTTGCTTTTCCCCAATAAAGTCACTTAATACCCTCTGACTAGAGCTTCTCCTTTTAAAAAAATACTTTGAGGGGAAAATCTGTTTGGTTTTTTTTTTTTTTTTAAGATTCCAATTAAAAAAAATTTCAGGTCAGTTTTTGACCTCACTGGGCCTCCTTGTAGTTTAAGGTACTTAATGTGAGTCAAGGGTATCGTGATACATCACTCTCTATTTGTAAAAAGTTAATATGGCCAGGCCAATCATATAGGGAGATTTTTTTTAATACAGAGAACTTCCAGTTCAAAACAGGCATTTTAGAATCAGCGTATAGGCACGCATTGTTTTTCTGTTTCTACTTTGAGTGGACTTTGTTGTTTTTCCATTCCCAGCTTCTCCCAGCAGGTGTCATTGTAAGGCAGTGCTGTTCAGGAAGTTTTTGAGGGAGACTTTAATAGATTACAAAATAAATGCGTGAAAAAGGACTTTGCCTTCATGACCCTTATTTGCTTGCAATGGTGATAAGCTAACGCCAAATAAATCAACATCAAAAATATAAATTACAAATAATAAAATTACATTGGAAGGAGAATATAAAATGGGAACACCAGTTTTCCAATAACTCGAATTTACAGACTACTTGGGCCCCATAAGATCCCATCAGAATCCATCCTCTCATTTTCCATTGTAATGGGTGTGAGAGTATGAAATGACAGATCATTTTGAAAGCATAATCTTTTAATGCACTCTGTGCACATAAGCATGTGTTTGAAAAGCAAGTGTGTGTCAATGAAACACAGGTGCAAATTCAGAGCCAAACTCTGCAAACTGGAAGGTAGTCATTTTTCTTTTACGTGTGTGAACAGGGATTAAAGAAAACAATAAGATTTGATTGGTTTGCAGGCTTATGCCCCACATGTCAATGAAGTATGCTCGTAGACAGTTAAAATGCCATTTGGCAGGAAGTATTACTTATCCTTTCTTCTCTAATATTTTAATTCAGTGAATTAATCATATGTAAGTGCTGGATCGTTCCTTTTATATTTGACACTAGCACAGTCAGCTGGAGTAACAACTCATCAACCAACAGAAAAGACTTTTTTTTCAATGTGCCATCCACCGGAGTCCTTCACCAGCTGCCTGTTTTGGGGCAAAGGATTTGGATCATTTGAGCTAGTACGATGACAAAAATCAGACTTACTGATCACAGTACTCCTCAGAGAAGATCACTAAGAAAACAAAAAAGAAATGAGTATCAAGACAAATATTGTAAATGGAGGGTGGAATCTTCCTGACATCAAGGAAAATTTAAGAAGGATGGTTCAAAAATGAATAGGTGGAACAAGTAGGGAGATAGGAATAAAGCCAAAGCAAAACCTGCCCTTAAATTGCACAGTTGATGAATAAAAATTATTTTGAGGCCTATTTTCTTCTGGTTGCATAGGTATAATTCATACTCCTATCAATGGTAATTCTGAGCTTACATCTGGAAGAACATATACTTGCTCAGAGAACCTGCTGCTTCACTACCAGTCAAATAATTTGACACTGAATGGGGGAAATGTTAGTCTGCAATTCTGATGATGTTCACACACACACATGCAAAATATTCATAATGTAGTAAAAACAGCTAAAATGTCTGGGGGGGTTGCATTTGTGAGTGGACTAAAGTCAGTTTTGGGGAAAATTTCATTGTTCTGCAGATTTTATTTTTTTTTAAAGTATGAATGTGTTTGAGTCTTGGTGAAATTGTGCCTTTTATAAACTAGAATAGGCTTTTGATTTAAAAACATGAGAACCCATGCTTTTGCACATTTTCAGGGTGAAAAATGACATTTTGCCAAAATTCCGGGCAAAAAGAAAATTTGAAAAAAAATAGAAAATTGCAGGGAAGTTGTTGATACAAAAGTTATTTTTATGAGTTTATGAAAACTGGCACTAAGAATGTATGGCATTATTTATTCCTGTTTTAAGGCACAGCCATTCAAAATCTCTACGGCTGGAGTTTGAGCACATTTTACATTATTTGTACAAGTCTGGATATGAGAAGTCCACATTATTTGCCATGCACTGGGCACCAAACAGTAGCTAATGGGATCCAGTGGATATTGAGGACCCAGTTCATTCCTGATTCACCCTCGACAGACAAAGTTTGTGGGCCCCCGATAGCAGAAAGTCTGTCCGAAGCAGCCTGGAGCCATAATCTACCACACCCAAGCTTCACCAGAAGTATCTAGAGCAGCCAAGCAGCACAACCCAGAATATGGATGGAGTCCATCACAAGATGACATGGCCAATGCAACTGGGACACATCCTGGTTTGACACCTCTCCAAGGCAGCATCCTCTGGCAGAGCTTTGATGGAGTTTAAAGCTGCCCTCCTCTTCTGGAACCTTTCAGGGCAAGACCTATTGGATTGCCCTGTGCATTTAGGAGTAAATTAAGCCCTCAGTCTGGATCCACAATTCTTCTAGCCACTCCGCAGAGGTCGGCAAAAGGGAGGGACCCAGGGATGGCTGGAAGGTGGGAGCTAGGACAAAAGGAAAGAAAAAAGGAGGCTCTCCTCTAGGAATGGTATAGAGAGAGGAAACGGCTGACAGGAATGAGCAGGGAATTGTACTTGGCACATGGTTGGATGGAAGGAAGAAAGGGCACAGGCGGGGAAGGGTGGAGGGCACGGAGGTAATTTCAGCTATGCATTCTTAGCAGTAAAAGTCTGAATCAGATTTAACCAATGTGTTGACAAATCCACTCCGAATCAAATTAGTATCTTGTTCTGAGTCCACAGCATGTCCTGAACATGTGGGCAGGCACTTTATGTGATAGCGTTTGGAAATGGGTCATTTCCCTGTTCCCTGCTAAACTACTGAGCAAATGAAAGCATCCCATTGTCTTTATAGTTTCTGTTTCTGAAAGCTTTTTAATGAAAATAAATTGCCGTTTTAAAAAAAAAAAGTATTTCCTTTTCCCTTTAATTTTCGTTTTCGACAGGGCAGTACTAACGGAATCCATGTAGTTACTGTGTGAGATCCTAATAAAGTGCTTTTATCATTATACCATAAATAATAGAGAAGTAAACCTTAAGACTATTAATTTTAAATCAGTTACGTGTTTTATAATAGATTCCATAGTATATAGATTTCAAAACTTATAGTTTAATCACAGACAGTGACTGTATCTTGCCTTCCTTCCTATGTAATTCAGCTGCTCCTCATTTTCTTCTGCAGCTTTGTTTTTTTGAACATCTGTCTTGAAGGAGTCAATTTATGTCTGTTTGCCTTATTAGAGAGTTTGGTAGTTGAATTTTCCAGCTGAATGCCAGAATCCTGCCTTTTGTTTTTCTCAGTGACGTGCACAAAAACTTTGAGGTGGTGTAGGAACAGAGGGATCCCTGGCTAATAAATACTTCATTTAAATGGAAGAGTGTTTGAATTGGGCTGTTGGTCTTGCTGGGCTTAATTCTAACCATAAGGAGCAATAATCACAGCATGCTTTGGGTGGGAGAGGACATCAATCACTGTCTCTTCAGCAGTGAGGGATGGGGGGAAGCAGAATAGAAAAACCATACTAGATTTTAGCTCTCTGAAACTGCCACTAGGAATTAGTTTAGGAACTAGGTTAACTCTTGGGAAATCAGAATCCAATACTTGCATCCCAAACTGTCTCCGATGAAGTGAGCTGTAGCTCACGAAAGCTTATGCTCTAATAAATTTGTTAGTCTCTAAGGTGCCACAAGTACTCCTTTTCTTTTTGTGAATACAGACTAACACGGCTGCTACTCTGAAACCTGTCTTTCAGTGGTTGTGGTTATTTTATTAGTAGATTAGAAAGGGTGTATAATACTTTTATCCTGAATAGGGTTGGGTATTCTATATAATAACTGGTGATTACTTGTATTATTATAGCATCTGCGCGGCAGCGAACCAGCGGAGCAGCGGGGACAGCAGAGCAGCTCACAGCAGGAGTTTGCCTGGGACTGGTAAGTATCCGAGTGTGTGTGTTTGCTTGCTGAGGAAGTATCCGAGCGTGTGTTTGCTGGGAGGGCAGGGAGAGAGCCTGAGTGAGTGTCTGATTGGCTGCTAGCCTGCAGGGGGCGGGCATTAGGGTGTCTGTGTGTTTGCGTCAGGGAAGCCTGGCTGTTTGAAAATAGCCAGAGCCTCGCGAACCAGCTGAGCGGCAGCGAACCAGCGGAGCAGCGGGGACAGCAGAGCAGCTCACAGCAGGAGTTTGCCTGGGACTGCTGAGCGGCAGCGAACCAGCGGAGCAGCGGGGACAGCAGAGCAGCTCACAGCAGGAGTTTGCCTGGGAGTTCGCCTGGAGTGAGCCCAGTGAGGCTTACATCTTGCCAACGTCTCTGAGGAAGCTCATAGTAGGTAGGTGATATGGAAGGGGGGGGTTCAGCTATTGTGACCTGCACTGGATGTGCCATGTTTGTCTTTCTTCCACAGGACAGAAGCGACTTTGTCTGTACAAAGTGCAAGCTGGTCTCCATATTGGAAGAGAAGATTGAAGGTCTGGAGCAACAGGTAACGACCCTGCGTTGTATACGAGAGACTGAGGATTTTCTGGACCAAACTCAGGATAGCCTTCTAGGGGCACAAAGCTCTAAAGATATAGAGCAGGTTGCACAGAGGAGCCAAGAGGCCAGTGAAGAAGCTTGGCAACATGTGACCTCCAGAAGAGGTAAGCGGAATGTCCGGGTTCCAGTAACACAGACACAGGTAACTAACCGCTTTCATGTTCTCTCCACAGGTACCAATGCGGAGAGTGGACCAGATGATATGTCTGGGGGGAGAAAGCAGAAGGAGACCCCGCTGGTTGGGAGGCATGAGATGCGATATCCTGAGGTTGGGGGTTCCACGACCACCACTCCCAAGAGGAGAAGGCGGGTGGTGGTGGTCGGGGACTCTCTCCTCCGGGGGACTGAGTCATCTATCTGCCGCCCTGACCGGGAAAACCGAGAAGTCTGCTGCTTGCCAGGGGCTAAGATTTGTGATGTGACGGAGAGACTGCCGAGACTCATCAAGCCCTCGGATCGCTACCCCTTCCTGCTTCTCCACGTGGGCACCAATGACACTGCCAAGAATGACCTTGAGCGGATCACTGCGGACTACGTGGCTCTGGGAAGAAGGATAAAGGAGTTGGAGGCGCAAGTGGTGTTCTCGTCCATCCTCCCCGTGGAAGGAAAAGGCCTGGGTAGGGACCGTCGAATCGTGGAGGTCAACGAATGGCTACGCAGGTGGTGTCGGAGAGAAGGCTTTGGATTCTTTGACCATGGGATGGTGTTCCATGAAGGAGGAGTGCTGGGGAGAGACGGGCTCCATCTTACGAAGAGAGGGAAGAACATCTTTGCCAGCAGGCTGGCTAACCTAGTGAGGAGGGCTTTAAACTAGGTTCACCGGGGGAAGGAGACCAAAGCCCTGAGGTAAGTGGGAAAGCGGGATACCGGGAGGAAGCACAGGCAGGAATGTCTGAGAGGGGAGGGCTCCTGCCTCATACTGGGAATGAGGGGCGATCAACAGGTTATCTCAAGTGCTTATATACAAATGCACAAAGCCTTGGAAACAAGCAGGGAGAACTGGAGGTCCTGGTGATGTCAAGGAATTATGACGTGATTGGAATAACAGAGACTTGGTGGGATAACTCACATGACTGGAGTACAGTCATGGATGGTTATAAACTGTTCAGGAAGGACAGGCAGGGCAGAAAAGGTGGGGGAGTAGCACTGTATGTAAGGGAGCAGTATGACTGCTCAGAGCTCCGGTACGAAACTGTGGAAAAACCTGAGTGTCTCTGGATTAAGTTTAGAAGTGTGTGCAACAAGAGTGATGTCATGGTGGGAGTCTGCTATAGACCACCGGACCAGGAGGATGAGGTGGATGAGGCTTTCTTCCGGCAACTCACGGAAGCTACTAGATCGCATGCCCTGATTCTCATGGGTGACTTTAATTTTCCTGATATCTGCTGGGAGAGCAATACAGCGGTGCATAGACAATCCAGGAAGTTTTTGGAAAGCGTAGAGGACAATTTCCTGGTGCAAGTGCTAGGGGAGCCAACTAGGGGGAGCGCTTTTCTTGACCTGCTGCTCACAAACCGGGTAGAATTAGTGGGGGAAGCAAAAGTGGATGGGAATCTGGGAGGCAGTGACCATGAGTTGGTTGAGTTCAGGATCCTGACGCAGGGAAGAAAGGTAAGCAGCAGGATACGGACCCTGGACTTCAGGAAAGCAGACTTTGACTCCCTCAGGGAACAGATGGCCAGGATCCCCTGGGGGACTAACATGAAAGGGAAGGGAGTCCAGGAGAGCTGGCTGTATTTCAAGGAATCCCTGTTGAGGTTACAGGGACAAACCATCCCGATGAGTCGAAAGAATAGTAAATATGGCAGGCGACCAGCTTGGCTTAATGGTGAAATCCTAGCGGATCTTAAACATAAAAAAGAAGCTTACAAGAAGTGGAAGGTTGGACATATGACCAGGGAAGAGTATAAAAATATTGCTCGGGCATGTAGGAAAGATATCAGGAGGGCCAAATCGCACCTGGAGCTGCAGCTAGCAAGAGATGTCAAGAGTAACAAGAAGGGTTTCTTCAGGTATGTTGGCAACAAGAAGAAAGCCAAGGAAAGTGTGGGCCCCTTACTGAATGAGGGAGGCAAGCTAGTGACAGAGGATGTGGAAAAAGCTAATGTACTCAATGCTTTTTTTGCCTCTGTTTTCACTAACAAGGTCAGCTCCTAGACTGCTGTGCTGAGCATCACAAAACGGGGAAGAGATGGCCAGCCCTCTGTAGAGATAGAGGTGGTTAGGGACTATTTAGAAAAGCTGGACGTGCACAAGTCCATGGGGCCGGACGAATTGCATCCGAGAGTGCTGAGGGAATTGGCGGCTGTGATTGCAGAGCCCTTGGCCATTATCTTTGAAAACTCGTGGCGAACGGGGGAAGTCCCGGATGACTGGAAAAAGGCTAATGTAGTGCCCATCTTTAAAAAAGGGAAGAAGGAGGATCCTGGGAACTACAGGCCGGTCAGCCTCACCTCAGTCCCTGGAAAAATCATGGAGCAGGTCCTCAAAGAATCAATCCTGAAGCACTTAGAGGAGAGGAAAGTGATCAGGAACAGTCAGCATGGATTCACCAAGGGAAGGTCATGCCTGACTAATCTAATCGCCTTTTATGATGAGATTACTGGTTCTGTGGATGAAGGGAAAGCAGTGGATGTATTGTTTCTTGACTTTAGCAAAGCTTTTGACACGGTCTCCCACAGCATTCTTGTCAGCAAGTTAAGGAAGTATGGGCTGGATGAATGCACTCTAAGGTGGGTAGAAAGCTGGCTAGATTGTCGGGCTCAACGGGTAGTGATCAATGGCTCCATGTCTAGTTGGCAGCCGGTGTCAAGTGGAGTGCCCCAGGGGTCGGTCCTGGGGCCCGTTTTGTTCAATATCTTCATAAATGATCTGGAGGATGGTGTGGATTGCACTCTCAGCAAATTTGCGGATGATACTAAACTGGGAGGAGTGGTAGATACGCTGGAGGGGAGGGATAGGATACAGAAGGACCTAGACAAATTGGAAGATTGGGCCAAAAGAAATCTAATGAGGTTCAATAAGGATAAGTGCAGGGTCCTGCACTTAGGATGGAAGAATCCAATGCACCGCTACAAACTAGGGACCGAATGGCTCGGCAGCAGTTCTGCGGAAAAGGACCTAGGGGTGACAGTGGACGAGAAGCTGGATATGAGTCAGCAGTGTGCCCTTGTTGCCAAGAAGGCCAATGGCATTTTGGGATGTATAAGTAGGGGCATAGCGAGCAGATCGAGGGACGTGATCGTTCCCCTCTATTCGACACTGGTGAGGCCTCATCTGGAGTACTGTGTCCAGTTTTGGGCCCCACACTACAAGAAGGATGTGGATAAATTGGAAAGAGTACAGCGAAGGGCAACAAAAATGATTAGGGGTCTAGAGCACATGACTTACGAGGAGAGGCTGAGGGAGCTGGGATTGTTTAGTCTGCAGAAGAGAAGAATGAGGGGGGATTTGATAGCTGCTTTCAACTACCTGAAAGGGGGTTTCAAAGAGGATGGCTCTAGACTGTTCTCAATGGTAGCAGATGACAGAACGAGGAGTAATGGTCTCAAGTTGCAATGGGGGAGGTTTAGATTGGATATTAGGAAAAACTTTTTCACTAAGAGGGTGGTGAAACACTGGAATGCGTTACCTAGGGAGGTGGTAGAATCTCATAGCTCAGTGGTTTGAGCATTGGCCTTGCTAAACCCAGGGTTGTGAGTTCAATCCTTGAAGGGGCCATTTAGGATCTGGGGCAAAAATTGGGGATTGGTCCTGCTTTGAGCAGGGGGTTGGACTAGATGACCTCCTGAGGTCCCTTCCAACCCTAACCTTCTATGATTCTATGATTCCTTCCTTAGAGGTTTTTAAGGTCAGGCTTGACAAAGCCCTGGCTAGGATGATTTAACTGGGACTTGGTCCTGCTTTGAGCAGGGGGTTGGACTAGATGACCTTCTGGGGTCCCTTCCAACCCTGATATTCTATGATTCATCTAGAGCCCTTTCTGTTACTGGAGCCCACTGTACTTGGCACTGTGTACAGGGGATCATTATGGAATTTTCACTTTAACGGGACAGGAGGCTTTCCCATAGTAGAGTTCCTTATCACTGGTGGTGAGAATTACTGCTAGTGTTCTGCTAAATTTCCCTTAAACATTTGAGTATATGGTTAAGTGATTTGTATTTAAAACTGAGTACCATTACCAGCTAATATGTCCTCCATAAGTCATCTTGTCATAGCTGAAACAGGGCCAATAGCACTTTAAAGATATTTAATCTACTCCATCCATTTCCCTCTACAGCTGTAATGAGGTCAGTGTGAGAGGAGCTATAGGCTTCCTCTCATTGATCACTGTACTGCTCTGGGCAAACTAATTTGACAAAGGCACAGCTGCATATTTCTATCAGTGCTAACCAAATGCTAGGTAAACCAACCCAGTGCTGCCTTTATCTCTGTCAGTGTGAGCTCCAGAATTAGAGATGACAAAATTTTCTAATTTAAACCCTATTTCTTGACAAAAAAAATTTTTATCAAAAATGACTTTTTTCAATGGGCATGTGTCATTTTGCCAACACTTTGATTTTCCAGAAAAAATTGGATGAGAAACTGAAATGGTTGGAAATTAATTTTTTAAAAATAGAATGATTTTTTCCCCTAAATTTTCATTTTGAAATTGAGTTTTCCCCACTTTACTGTTTTCCAACTTTTGCTAATTGGCAAAGAAATGCTGAAAATGTTACTTTCAGAGAAAAAGTCACACTTTCTTCATATGTTAATTTAGTACTAAAAGTGAATGTTTTGGTTTTTTTAACCAAAAAAAAATATTCCTACTTCCCCCCACATTCCCTTGCAGTATCCCAAACGGAAAAAGTTTGGAAACAGTAAGGTACTATGGGAGAGGGGAACCAAATAAAAATAAACAAAAGACACTTTCCACATATTTGAAGTGTCCCTCGGGAAACCGAGAATCCCCAGTTGGGGGAATTGCTAAAACGGGATTTTCTGACCAGCTGTTCTCAACATATTTCCACTGTACTGTGAGGCTATACTTCATGCTCAGGATGAAATGAACATAGATTCATAGATTTTTAAGGCCAGAGGGACCATTATGAGCATCTAGTCTGACCTTCTGCATAACTAAGGCCATGGACTTCACCCAGTGCATCAAACCCAACAACTTGTGGGAGCTAGGGCATATCTTCTAGAAAGACATCCAATCGTGAGTTAAAGAAGCCAAATGATGGTACAAATTACTAGACCCCTTGATAATTAAAATGTCTCTGAGTACATGAGTGTTTTTTGTTATGATCAATGATACTGAAACAGCAGTGCAAGTCCTAAGGGATTTAGATGGCTAAATCCCATGCACTTTCAATGACACTTAGGTGCCTAAGTGACAAAATATTTTTTGGAAATGGGATTTAGCCATCTAAATCACATAGGCATTGGACCACTGAGCAGGGCAATGCTTAAATACCTTAACAACTTGGACCTATATCTAGCAAGTAAGCTAGACTGCCTCTTCCTTACTGGTTCTTTTCAGGTAATATTCCTCCATCCATATACTGCAAAAATGTCATCAACTATATATTATTGCAGATTACGGGTGCACTAAATAATGAGATGGCATCAAGATAGTGTGAGAAAGTTCCTCCTCTGCCTTGGTGGGTCCTGCGCTTATTGGCAGATTTTCTCGCCTCAGAGGTTCACGGCAGCCCTCAGTTTGGCCACTTTCATAGCTCAAATCTGCCGTTCGCTCAGTCTCATCACTGGCCAGCATGGGGAAAGGAAGAAGAACAATCCCCGCAGTCTCTTCTGATCCATCTAGTGGATCGGGGAACAGACCAGAGACCTTCCCCTCTGGTGGAACCCACAGTCCAGTTCAATTCCTCCGGTATCAAGTAGGGAATTGGTAGGATGGGGGGAACCTGGGCCCGCCCTCTACTCTGGGTTCCAGCCTAGGGCCCTGTGGATTGCAGCTGTCTACAGTGGCTTCTGTAACAGCTGCGTGACAGCTACAACTCCCTGGGCTACTTCCCCATGGCCTCCTCCCAACACCTTTTTTATTCTCACCACAGGACCTTCCTCCTGATGTCTGATAATGCTTATACTTCTCAGTCTTGCAGTAGTATGCCTTCTCGCTCCCAGCTCCTTGCATGCACCACAAACTGAAGTGAGCTCCTTTTTTAAACGCAGGTGCCTGCCTGCCTGCCTAATCTGCCTGATTAGCCTTCCTTAATTTATTCTAGGGACTTCTTGATTGGCTGCAGGTGTTCTAATCAGCCTGTCTGTTTCCAGAAAGTTCCTGATTGTTCTGGAACCTTCCCTGTTACCCTAGCCAGGGAAAAGGGACCTACTTAACCTGGGGCTAATGTATCTGCCTTCTATCATTCTCCTGTAGCCATCTGGCACAACCCTGTCACATATTTCCCCCCCCCCTCGCTCAATACCATGGGGTTGGTCAACTTGGTGACCAGGTGAATTGGAAAGGTTGTAGGGACAGATATCAAGTAGGGAATTGGGGGGACATCTGGTCACCCTTGCGTTCTTCTCTTTATATTGCTGCATCCACTGGAGGGGTGCACGGTCGGTCACAAGGGTAAACGGTTGTCCCAGAAGGTAATAACATAGCGTTTCCATGGCCCATTTCACAGCTAGGCACTCTTTTTCAACCATTGCATACTTCTGCTCTCTCAGGAGGAGTTTCCTGCTGAGGTAGAGGATTGGGTGTTCTTCATCTCCGACCATCTGCGATAGGACAGCTCCCAATCCTACTTCAGATACATCTGTGTGTAAAATTTTGGATAGCCCCTAGTTTGTTTAGCTGTGGCTTAACCATGCCCCTTCCTACAATGTAGCCAAGGTATTTAGCCTCGGCTAGCCCTATAGCACACTTGGCTGGGTTGGCTGTGAGGCCAGCCCGTCTTAGTGTCCAGAACCGCTTCCACCTTTTTCAAATGGGTTTCCCAGTTGGGAGTGTGAATAATCACATCATCCAGGTATGCCACTGCATAACTGGTATGGGGCCATAGGATCTTTCCATAAGATGCTGGAAGGTGGCAGATGCCTCATGCAGTCCAAAAGGAAGAACAGTATATTGAAACAGACCCTCTGGGGTAGAGAGTACCATTTTTCTTTCACATCTTTGGCAAGGGGAATCTGCCAGTATCCCTTTGTTAAATCAAGGGTGGTCAAAAATTGGGCATTGCCCAGGCGGTCAACTAACTCATCAATACAGGGTATGCATCGAATTTGGATATCTCATTCAACTGGCAAAAGTCATCACAAAACCTAGTGGTGCCATTGGGTTTGGGCACCAACTCAATCGGGCTTGACCACTGACTCTGGGACTCTTCGATGCTCCTAGCTCCAACATCCTTTTTACCTCTTCCTTGATCTCCTCCCTTTTTGCCACTGGGACCCAATAGGGCCTTAAAGTTACCTTTGCCCCAGGGTCTGTGATAATGTGGTGATATGCTTCGGTGTTCCGACCTGGTTTGGTTGAAAACGTGTCCTGGTATCGGTTGATCATCTCAGTTACCTCCTTCTTCTGGTTTGGTGTCAGATCCATGGATATCCTGATCTGTGCATGCATGTTATTTCCCTGAATCGGGGTCTCTTGGGCCACTACACATGCCTCTCATTGGTGCCAAGGCTTTAAGAGGTTAATGTGATAAATTTGTTCTTGTTTCCGGCGCCCTGGCTGCCGCACCTTGTAGGTTACTTCCCCCACGGGTTCAACCACCTCATAGGTCCCCTGCCATTGGGCCAAAAGCTTGCTTTTTGCTGCGGGTACCAACACCATCACCTGATCCCCTGGTTGGAACTGTTGGACTTTTGCCTGGCAATTGTAATGGGTTCACTGGGCCTCTTGCGCCTCTTCCAAATATTCCTGTACAATAGGGGTGACCAGGACTATCCGTTTTTGGATCTGCAACACATGGTCAATTATATTTCTCCCCTCATTGGGTTCCTCTTCCCAGATTTCTTTTGTGATATCTAGTATGCCATTGGGGTGGCGTCTGTATAATAACTTAAAGGGGGAAAACCCAGTTGAGGCTTGAGGTACCTCCTGGATTGCAAACATAAGGTAGGGTAGTAGAGTGCCCCAATCCTTCCTGTCCCAACTTACCACTTTCCTTATTGCCTTGAAGGTTCGGTTAAACCTTTCTACCAGCCCATCTGTCTGTGGATGATAGACTGAAGTTCTCAGGGTATGGATATGGAGCAGTGTACAGAGGTCCTTCATTAGCTTCAACATAAATGGGGTACCTTGGTCTGTTAATATCTCCTTTGTTAGCCCCACTCGGGCAAATATCCTCACCAACTCTTTAGCTATTGTTTTAGAGGCTGTGTTCCACAGGGGGATGGCTTCTGGGTAGCGAGTAGCATAATCCAGAATGAGAAGTATATTGGTGGCCCCAGGCTGTCTTCTCCAGGGGTCCCACTAGATCCATGGCTATTTGCTCAAAGTGGACCTCTATGATGGGAAGGGGTACTAAAGGTGCCCTCAAGTGGGGATGGGGACTCTTTAGCTGGCGCTCTGGGCAGGACACACACTACCTCCGCACTTTTTCATGCACTCCGGGCCAGAAGAACCGTTGCAGGACCCATGCCAGGGTCTTCTCTATCCCCAAAAAAGATGACTATGGGCAAGACTTAATACGGCATTCTGGTGTTTTTGAGGTACTAGGATCTGCTGTACCTTCTGCCCCTGTACTGGTGCAACCTGGTATAAGAGATTCTTCTTCATTATGAAGTAGGGTCCTGGTCCCTGGTTTTCCCTTCCATGGGGACCCCATCTATTTCAGTCATCTCCTTCCTAATGTTGTCATACCTTGGGTCTTCAGCCTGGTCCCGTCCAGAATTTCCTCTCCTGGGGCTAATCTGCCCGAGATCTAGGGGGCCAGTCTCTGTTGCCTCTACTGGTTCAGAAGCATTAGGGTGTGGGTCAGACTCGGGTGCTTCTCCCTCCTGGGTGGCCTCCTTTTTTCAGCTGCTTGGGTCTGCCTTGGGTACAAGAGGGACCCTCTGGCTTTGGGTGAGTATTCGGGTTCCCAAGGCCTTAGCTGCCCTCCTTTTCCTTTTCGACTTTCTACCCTGTCTGGGAGTGGAGAACAGTGGGGATATTTCAGAGAAGATTGGGGGCTGACAGTCTACTGTGGATGCCTCACTGACTTCAGGGTTTCCCCATTTTTCCAATTCCCCTACCGGGAAGTAAGTCTCCAAACCCTCGGAAATCCCTCCCTATGAATACTGGGTATGGGAATTTAGGGACTACACCTGCTGCTACCTCAGTAGTGTTCCCCTTAATCTCGATTTTTACTGGGATGGTGGGGTAATAACCAGCTGTCCCATGGATGCATGTTATCCCCATATGCTTAGCCCACAACAGCTGACTACACTTCACAAGCTTCCCTGAGACAAGCGTGACAGAACTCCCTGAATCAACCAGTGCTGTGGTCTCTACCCCATTTAGCTTCATTGATCTAGTGTACATATGTAGAGTTAGTGTGACCCCCACAAGGTGGATTAGGGAGCATGGGTCTGCCCAGTCCCTGCATAGGCTCCTCAGCACTGGGACACTGTGCAGCTATGTGTCCCCACTCCCTGCAGGCGCAACATCTGTATCGAGCCCTAGGCATTCCCCGGTCTCTTGGTTTGGGCAGTCTCACATCACAATCCCCTTCCCCCTCAGTGCTCCACTCTTTGTGGCTTCTGGTGGGCCTTCAGCCCCTCTCTTTTTCCACCTGGGTTCTCCTGGTGGCCCAGTCACCCAAGCTCTAGGGCTTGGTGCTGCTAGTTTAACCCAGGTCGGGTCAGCTCCCTCGCCGTCCTTCACCTCTTTACCAGTGCAACAACCTCGTCGTAGGTGGAGGGTTCGTTCTGGCTTACCCAGGTGCGAAGGTCTGGCAGTAGTCCTCTCATGTACTGGTCGATGACCAGAACCTCTAGTATCTCCTTCGTACTCCGGGACTCAGTTTGCAACCACTTTCGTGTGAGATGGATGAGGTCATATAATTGGGACCGTGGGGTTTTGTTTTCCTGGTACCTTCACTCGAGATACCACTGGGCCAGCACTGCAGTTGTTACCCCAGATCTGGCTTTCAGCTGGGGGTAGTCTGCTGCAGCCAATTGCTGGCCTGTATGATCCGCATCCCATCCTGGCTGTGGTTCATCTCCCTAAGGGCCTTCACTTGATTTACCAGTTCCCTCAACATAGCATGGTCTTGAGCAGCCTGGTCCATCAGCAGGCGATTAGTCTCTTGCTGCAGCCGCACTGCCTCCTGTTGGGTGGCTGCCTGGACACAGGTAGCCTCCTGCTGGGCAGCCATGGCTTGTATCAGTGCCCAAACTACCTCCTCCATTGTGGTGGGGGGGGGGGGAAACCCTCTTCTTGTGTATGTTTTTAAAAAAAAAAACAAAAACAAAAACCCACCCTCCTTCTTCCACTGCGCTGTGCATACCAAATCCCACTTCTGACAACAGTTGTGACAAAGTTCCTCCTCTGCCCTGGTGGGTCCTGCACTTATTGGTGGATTTTTCTCGCCTCAGAAGTTCACAATAGCTAAAATACAAATACGAATTCAGATCAACTTGACATGTCAAAAGGGAGCCTAAAACATATTCTTAGATGTTGCCTGGGAACATTTTTGGTATTCCAATACATCTGAAGTTTACTTATTTTGGTATATTTTCCATAACCTCTCCTGCCTAATTTATTGGAATGTAACAGTGTAATTAACAGTGTAATCTTGACAGTTTTTCAATTCAGTGTCATTTAGTTTTAAAAACACCAGTTTTTACAATAATAAGGAAATTAGTCTTGGCATCTAAATTACTTCCACCTATTCCACACTGGTATTCTCAAGTGATTAGTTCAACTAATTCTCTTGTAATTCACATGAGTTCCTACATATCCTTTAATCCTGTTAAGAAAAGAATAGCGATTAATTTGTTAAAGAGTTCACTGGAATAATGATCTAAAGCTCATGCTGAATCACAAAACAAAGTCTCTAATTGAATTATATAACACTTGGGAGGAACTGCTGTGCCAGGTCAAATGGGTCAGCAACTAACATAAATTTCAAGTCTATGTAATTTTGGTCATGAACACAAAGAAGCCATTTAAAAAAAAATTGTTACCACTGAATAAGGTTCAGTGGTTGGATGGGCTCTATAAACAAACTGATTCCCCATAGTATTTCTGTTGTGCAAAATGAAGTTACATCAGGGACTAATTTGGTCTGATGATGTAGCCTGCCTTTATGGGGTATGATTTTCAAACTATCTTAGCATGGCCTAATTTTGCTCTTATTACAGTAAATGGTAAAACTCCTATTGACTTCAACTCCTATTGAGCAGGGTTAGGTCAACACTGAGTGGTTTTGTAAAATCACACCATATAAATAAATACACTTCTGCATATACATACAGATATATATATATATATATATATATATATATATATATATATATATATATACACACATGCATGTGCACACACACATAAAACACCTTAGAACTTCTGCTTTTTTCATTTAAAATTCTCTCCATGGCATGTCACAGAATTCATTAAGAATTACAATACTCAGCCATGTTTCAGGGGGAATTTGAAAATGTTCAGTACCATAGATGTGACTTCATTAGAGGAGATCTGAGTATTACAGTTCCCTTACAGGAGTAATACGCATATACACACTCAGTTACAAATTACAAGTCAAATCTTGCTCAATTTACTCCTGTGAGTAGACCTAGTATGTAGATGAAAAATCATATTTAGATTCTCCCCAAGAAGCTCTGTCTTCTTATTTAAACCTTACTTTACAGGTTTGACATCTTGACCAATCAATTCAATTTTCTCCTTCAATTGGATAAAAAAAGGAGTCTGTTTTCTTAAGTGCACAGTTTACTCCAATTGTGTGTACAACTGTCCCTAGAAGATGCAGATTTGTGACCCTTCAAATAATTTTTTAGTGCCTTTAAAATGCCTATAAACCAATGCTGGGAGCCTGGATAATAAACAAGAGGAATTGGAATTGCTCATTTGTAAGCATGAAGTCGACCTGAGAGGTATTACTGAAGTCTGGTAGGAAGAGTTTCATGAATGTAATATTAAAATCAGTGGTTGTAACTTATTTACAAAGGTTCAAGTGAGCAAAAGAAGTAGAGGAAAGCACCCTATGTAGAAAAGGCATCTATTTCTGATTGATTGACCACTCGGAAGCAAGTGATTTTGAATGCTTAGGATCAATGTTCTAATATACAAAGCACAAGACTACTAAATCACACTGGAGAACAGGATGACCCTTTCCTTAAGCACTCATCTATAATGCATAGAAAAAACGCTACCTTATCATGAGGTGCATTCTTTAATCTAAGTGATACATGCTGGAGGTCTCAGACTGCCAGTACTAAAACATTCTCAGAATTTCTAAAAATTATAGATGACAATTTCCTAACTCAAAAAAGGTTGCATCCAACATGAGGGAATTCTATATTAGACCTCACCTTAAAAGATAAAGAGGAGTTGATCACAGAACTAAAAATTAGTGGTAGCTTCGTTACAAGGGATTATGACTTGATTACATTTGCTATGTGAAAACAGAATCAAGTCCAAACTAGTAGTGTGTATGTGTGTATATATGTTGATGTATTAAAAGGGCCAATTTCACAAAGCTGAAAATGATTATGAGCCAAATCAGTTGGGAGAGACTGTAAACAGAAAAATGTAAATTATAACTTGGAACTGTTTAAGACCATTTTATTAGATCTCTCCTCCCAACCCCCCTTCCTGCCCCTGCCAAAACCACAACAGAAAGAGAATGCCACACTGGTTAAATGACATAGAGGGGAAGTGAAAGCAGCTGTAAACTTTTTTAAAAGTCTATATCATCAATAGAAGAAAGGGAGAGTTGATAGTAATTAATATAAATTAGAAGCTAGTAATTGTAGAAAATTGATAAGGGACACAAAAGGACATTAGGGAAAACTCCATGGCCAGCAGAGCTAAGGACAATGAGAAGTAGTTTGTTTATCGGGAAGAAAGGAATCCTAACAATGGCATTGTTCCATTACTAAATGGAAATGATAGAGTTGTCAATAATAATTCAGAAAAGGCAGGAGTGGTCAATAAATACTTCTGTCCTGTATTTGGAAAAATGCCAGATGATGTATTCATTTCATATATGATGATTATGAAATACTTTTCAATCTGACAGTAACTCAGGAGACTGTTAAACAGGAGCTATTCAAGCTAGACATTGTTAAATCAGTAGGTTATAATGACTCCAAGAATTTCAAAAAGATGTTCGCAAAAAGAAAAGGAGTACTTGTGGCACCTTAGAGACTAAGTACTCCTTTTCTTTTTGAGAATACAGACTAACACTGTAAACCTGTAAAAAGATGTTGACACTTGGACTGCTCTTGAAGGGTCTATAGTTTTGGGTGAAATAATAATGGAAGTTATTGAAGATCTAACAGAAAGTAGAAGAACCAAAATGTATACATTAAAAATAGGTTTGACTATAGGTATTAAGCATTAAAAGTGTAGAGTGAGGCCTAGAAGTTAGTAATATGTATCTTGTGATAGTTTAGCATTGCATCTTCTGAGAAATAGGTAAACCACAAATTGATAGATGGTAGCATCTTAGGGGCTTTTTGCATTAAAAGTGAACTGCTTTGTCATACCAAAAATATTGGGGAAAAGACTGACATGAATGACTGGACTGTCGAAAATGTAGTTATGACCAACTGGAATAACATATGTGGACAACCAAAACCCTAAAACTGGTCTCCTGAAATACCAAATATGAACAGGGGACTGAGACTTGGGACCATATCTGATCAAATGCGTATGGGTGGAATGAAAAAAAAAAAGGTGTGTAAAAGACGGTCAAACACATCCCTACATCCCCAAACATCATGGATGACTGAAGCCTAAGACCCAGGAGTCTGAGTACAAATGAGCCCTCTTGTGGTGAGCTCCACTTTGTTGTTACTAGTCTCCATAAAGTTGTAACTATGCACAGGTTTGTAAATATGTCAACATTGGGGAATTGCTTTATCTTGTGCCAGCCTAAGTATGCAGGAGATCATTTCACTGTACTTATACTTACCTTGCTTTCCTATATTATTCTATTATTTCAATTATATTTGTCTGTATTACCTAAACCATCGCAAAGTCTCTGTGTGTGCTCCACCAATCTCAACTCAATACAATTTCTGACATTGCTGCCTGAGTAAAGAATCTGTTGTTATCTAAGGCTACAAAGAGATGGCCTAAGAGCATGAGTTTACAGAAAATAGATTTTTGGGGGGGTGAGATAGGTAATAATGTTAGTGTAATGTATGTAAACTTCTATAAGGCATTTCACTTGGTTCTGCATGATATTTTGATTAAAATAACTAGAATGATACAAAATCAATATGGCACATATTATTGGCTTATCCAGAAGAAGGTTAAGGGTTGATTTGATCCCAGTCTATACGTAGCTACACAGAGAACAGAAATTTGATAAGAGGGCTCTTTGGTCTAGTAGATAAACCTATAATGAGCTGAAAACTGAAGCTAGACAATTCAGGCTACCAGCATAAGAGAGACATTTTTAATAGTGAGGGTAATTAACCATTGGAATAATTCACCAAGAGTTGTGGTGGATTTTCCATCTCTGGAAGTTTTTAAATTATGATTAGATGTTTCTCTAAAAGATATGCTCTTAGTTCTAATAGTAATTATTTTGGGGAAGTTCCCTGGACTGTGTTATACGGGAGACCAGACTAGATGTTCACAATGGTTCCTTTTGGTCATGTAATCTATGGAAGTGGAAGTAAAAATCAGGAAACTCACAAGGTATGGGAAAATATCTATCCAGGTCTGAAAACACTGCTGCCCATGTTATAACTTTCAAAACATATAGAGTTTTACTCTAATTTAACCCATCACTGCAAAAATGGCACACATGGTTACACTTTCTGTTCCTTATACAAACTTTATAGCAATTACTGTAGAGGCCATCTGGGATTTAAATGCTGCAACTTAACTTTTTTTTTTTTTTTTTTTTTTTTTAAAACAAGTGCTCCTGATAAAATCTGGCAGAGTAGTGGTTGGAGACAGAGAGAAACTTGGAAAACAGAACACTTTCTGTTTCCTGACTATTTATATCTAAGCTCCTCCCTTCTGTATAGACACAAATGGCAGATATATATATATATATTTTTATACTGCATATAAAGGAATACTCAAAAAAAAAAATTACTCTAGAAGACATAGCCAACCCTTAGTTACTAATAACACATTAGATAACTAACACTGAAGGAATTCTAAAAAAGATAATTTACGTTTCATCATTTAACAGCTTATGTAGTGAAAATATCTGACTAAGGGCTTGATCCTGTCCTGCTGCATTGTTGTATTAATTTAGATGGGATATATGGGCTAAAGTTGTTAACATAACTTAGGGTACATCTACACTACTCACCGGATCGGCGGGTGGTGATTGATCTATCGGGGATCGATTTATCACGTCTAGTGTGGACACTATAAAATTGATCGCTCTGCCGTAGACTCCTGTACTCCACTGCGGTGAGAGGCAGAAGCGGAGTCGACAAGGGAGCGGTGGCAGTTGACCCCGCACCGTGAGGACGCGAGGTAAGTCTACCTAAGATGCATCAACTTCAGCTACACTATTCTCATAGCTGAAGTTGCATATCTGAGTTTGATCCCTTCCCCCCCCCCAGTGTAGACCAGGGTTTAGTTGCTATCTAATATTAAACAAGGTCCAAGGCTTGGTATAGAGAGACTTCAGCCTGCTTAGAACCATGGCAAACTCATTATTAAAAATCTCTTAAATGTTTATTAAAGATAAAGAAAAGAAGGAAAAACAATGGAAATGTTTGAAAAGTAAAGTATTAAATAAGGTTTTTATTTTAACCACATTTTTCGTTCCCTTTCCTTTGAGCTGTGAGAAAATTTTAGAAGGAAAACTCCCCTTATTTGACAGTCTTTTAGATGGTATCAAATGATGGTGGTAACTGTCCTTTTGGGGAAATAATAGTAGTTAGTAGATCAGATGGCCTTGTGGTGATGCTGCTGCTGTTAAAGTCTAATGTTAGAAGGAAAAGCCCCCTTGTTTGACAGTCTCTTAGGTGGTAACGGGTCATTCCAGGTGGTGCTTGGGACTCATCTGGGGCTGGTAGGAATGGCAGTGTCACCTGGGTGTCTCTCTCTGCTCCATTCTGTTCAGGACACTGCTCAGGATCAGTATGATGGCCCAGCTCCTAGGAAATGGTGAGAGTTGCAGCCTTGGTGGTGAAGATTGCTTCAGTAGCTTCTGTCCTCCCCATTGGTTTTCATATTTTTTTCATATTTTCCCCATAAAATGAAAGGGAGTGATGGATGGGATAGTTCATTCTCTCATTATTTTGTCTACTAACTAGGCTTAATATCCAATATACCAGTTTGGGCTTACTAATTTCTGGCTTTACATTTCTTGTTTTTAACAAGCACAATTTCAGCACAGTACTTAAAGTATATTAATGTAGCCTTTTTGTTTAGATTAATTCAGTTATTCTGTCTTCCGTTTGTACTCTTTCTCATAAACATTTGTTATAAGTTGTTATAACATTGCAAAAACTTTTACATATTTTTTTACGGTTGAGCTCGCAATTCAGGTAAATTAGTAAGTCCAATTGTCACAACAGCACTCGATAGTAGTTTTGCTACTGGCTTCTGTAAGAGCAGGTCAGGCCTTAATTTCACTTTTGCTTTGCAGTCACTTTCAATTTCTTGTTCTCATGCATTGTCCAATGAAGTTGGGCCTAATTCTCATTTACATTAAGGCTCCTCGTACACTGCCACAGAGGTATAAAAGGGGCCTCAGTGTAAATGAGAATCAGGCCAGTTTTGTTTGGATACATAATACTGGAGGGAAGTGTAAAATTCCTCCCAAAATTGTTGACATAAAGAAGAAAACAAACTTTAAACACTCTTGTAATCATATTCAATCATATAACTCTCATCTCCTTTCTATTTTTACATAACCTCAGTTTTCGGGGGCCTGGAGAAGAACCTCTTAACACCATGTCCATATGCATTTCAGGGTGAAAAGTAGTCTTAGCATTTAAACAGAGTTCTTGATGAGATGAATTAAAAAATGGCTGATCTTCACTGTATCCTGTAGCTATGAAAAGAATTGATAAATATGAAAGCTTGAAAAACTGTTCTGTTTTTCCTTCTGGGACACCCAGTCCAAAGCCCATCTAATTCAATGGAAGCTTTGACATGATCTAACCTCCTACTTTCTTTTAGTTCCTTTGGTTAGTCACAGTAATAGCAGACACTTATTACAGTTTTCATTAAGTGACTAGGATGGAATAGAAATAATTTCACACACAGCGAGTTCACATTCTTTTTGTTCAGATGGAAGGAGAACAGAAAGACTGAAGCAGTCTTTTTCAGATGATTTTGGAAATGATTAGAGCATTTTGAAACTCCATTAAAATAAATTCTAGATTATAAAAATGGATCTTAATTTACCGATCTTTTTTTTTTTTTTTTTCCTCCTCCTTGCTGGCATTTGCTGGGGTGTTTCAGACTCTTTTCCCGTGGGGTAAGAACTCAGGTAATCACATCCAAATGTCAAAAAGAAAAGGAGTACTTGTGGCACCTTAGAGACTAAGTTAGTCTGTAAAGTGCCACAAGTACTCCTTTTCTTTTTGCGAATACAGACTAACATGGCTGCTACTCTGAATCCAAATGTCAGTAATTTGTACTTGGACTAGAGCTGGGTAAATCTAGGGAGGATTTAGCACTTTTTGGCCAACTACACAGCTTGGTTTAATTTGGCTTTTCAAGGAGAAAGGAAAAGTGTCTAGTTAAGATCCAGGGGAGCTTTCCATTCCTTCACATTTCTCCTCTAACTTCCTTGTACTTCTGTTTCACGGCTCACCTTTGTGAGAGAAATGTACTGTAGCTTGAACAAAACTTTGTTTCTTTAAATAGTAAGTGAGGTGTTTTAAGCTCTCATAAGAGGTGCTGGATTGAAAGCCTTCAGGACTGAAGTCCTTTTTCCAGCCACAGAGCAGGAACCACATGGACTGTGACAACACACACACAAACCAGCTAATATGTTTCAAACCTAACCTGGAGACCTCTCGAGATACAAGGGTAAATGACTCTATACAATCTGGCACAAACTTTGGGGCCTCAGCTGAGATTGCTGAGAATTAGTGCTGACTGCGATGGCAGCTTTTGTGATGTGAACTTCCTGAGCAGCAACTGAACTACTAATTGGTCAACTCTTTTCACGTGACTTTCAGACTACCAGTCAAAGACTGATTTAGACTGGTGACATAGAGCTGAAAGGTTCTGCATCCAATCCTCTTACTAGTGTGGCCTTGTCTGCATCTGAAACTTAAGTGGGACTGGCTACAATGCTCAGGGCTGTGAAAAATTTCATTAGCTGTGCAATGTAGTTAGGTCAACCTAACCTGCACTGTGGACACTGCTAGGTCTACAGAAGAATTCTTCTGTCAACCTAGCTACAGGCTCTCTTGGAGGTGGATTTACTAGAGCAATGGAAAAACCCCTTCCATTGCTGTAATAAGTGTTTACGCTACAACTCTACAGCAGCATAGCTGCAGCACCACTGTAGCACTTGTAGTGTAGACCCAGCAATTTAGTCCCTTGCTCTGATAAGACTTTATAAATTTCTAAATTCTAACTTTAGGTCCATTCCTGCCATGGGACATGCTGGCACCTTTTGCCTTATATATTTTAAACTCAACTTCTAGACATAACACAAGGCTGATTGTTTAGTTTACAAGAGATATAGTTGTGTGAGCCCACATATGAAGGAATCAATGACTCTTAAATGTCATAACAATTATGTACATAGCCCAGAAGAGGAAGAATACAACATCCTTATTTAGTGATAAATTGCTGATGTACATAATCCATATTTTACATATTACTCATTTGTTAAATATAGGATTTGGGTTTTTTTCATTAAGTGAGAAAAATCTCAAACATTGCTATGACTATTGACCCATCACTCTCATCAACCAAGACTGCAAGTTGTTGGCTAGAGGCCTGATACACTGCCCTTGGAGTCAAGGGAAACTTTCCATTGACTTCGATGAATACTGTATCAGGTTCTTAGAACGGTGCTCTGGAAACCTACTTTCCATGCTTAGTTCACCCAAATCAGTCAGGTGTGAACCCCTCTAGAGCCCTTTTAAAAAATTGTGTCACATTAGCTATCCTGCAGTCATCTGGTACAGAAGCTGATTTAAATGATAAGTTACATACCACTGTTAGTAGTTCTGCAATTTCATATATGAGTTCCTTCAGAACTCTTGAGTGAATACCATCTGGTCCTGGTGCCTTATTACTGTTCAATTTATCTATTTGTTCCAAAACCACCTCTCACGACATCTCCGTCTGTGACATTTCCTCATATATGTCATCTAAAAAGAATGGCTCAGGTATGGAAATTTTCATCACATCCTTTGCCAGTGGCCTGTGGCCCCAATGTTTGTTTAGCAGGCTTCCTGCTTCTGATGTACTTAAAAAATATTGCTGTTACTTTTGGAGTCTTTCGATAGTTGCTCTTCAAATTCTTTTTTTGGCCTGTCTAGCTATGCTCTGTTTAATCAGAAAGACCCATTTCTCCTTTGCAAGTGAGTGTCTGCAGTTTCCGTAAAGCTCATTTTAATATCTTTTCTCCATGCACAAGAAATCTTTAAATACTTTATCAAATTTGCTGAAGATGTTTTCCAATATCTAACGAGGAATCATTCAGGAAAACTAATTGATTTTAAGGTTCATAATTTAAACAGAAATATTACCGCAGAGGAAAGGCTGCATTGCTTTCCTTGTATCTAATTCATGTTGCATTGACTTGAGCAATTGACTGAAACATTTACTCAACACTGGAGTTACATCGGTGTCAGACTGATGTAATAAGAGACCAGAGAACTTGGCAGAGGAGCCTTTGATTTGCATAAGTGTGAGAGGAGAGATGGGACCCACGTGCCCAGTTCTAGTTGTTCCATTAAGAAGTTTACAGTTGCAGTACAGAGATGTCAGGTTAAATATAGCCATCAGACTGCTATGAGTCCAGTCAACTAGCAAATTTCCAAAGCTACTGGTATGTGTACTTTGTTTCTGGAGTTTTTCCTTGTGGCTTTGAATTGCCTTTCATCCGATTTGACATGAGCCATTTAGTTTTGATGAAAGCTTTGATCAGTGATGGAAGAAAAAGGCTTTCAGCTATCAGATTTAGAGAATGATTTGGCAATAAAGAGAGGGTGTGTATGTGTGCAAGCGCACAAATGCTGGAGGGTGATAGCTCTAATTCCATATATTGGTTTTTTCAATCCAAGTTCAGTGTGCTTTGGAAAAAAATTTTAAAATGATAACGCTCAGGATATCATCTCTGGCAGATATGAAAGCCTCAGGACCATGGAATTAGTGTCTTGGTTTAGAACTCTGTATTAAGGACAATTAAATATTTCCATTTTGGAAGATTTTAGAAGGTCTAATGCTGTGAAAGAAATACGATGGTCGTAAAATGTCAAACCTTCCTGTAAATTATAAGTACATATGACTGTGGTAACATAAAGAGAGATTACTCCTTTAATTCAGTAAGGATCTCTTAATAATGTGGTTTGAGTGATAATAAGTCAGGCTTTCATTAAAAAGACATTGAAAAATACTTCCGATCATTTTAAAAAAAAAATCTTCCTTGTTAATTTCCTGTTTAAAATACAGTAGTACTTCAGAGTTACGAACACCAGAGTTACAAACTGACCAGTCAACCACACACCTCATTTGGAACCGGAAGTATCCAATCAGGCAGCAGCAATCCACTGTAGCAATCTCTCAGTACACAAAAAGTCACAACGGCCACAGACAGGACCTTGTTACCTGGGCTGAAATTGTAAGACAGCATGGGCTAGTGGATAGAGCACTGGACTGGGAGTCAGAGACCTGGATTCTACTCCTGGCTCTGCTGGTGGCCTACAGTGAAATCCTGAAGAAATCCTCTCCTCCTTGAAATCAATGGGACCAGGATTTCACCCCCCTTATATTGCCATGGTAAAGGCTTGTCTCCACAGGAAAGTTAATTTGGATTATAAAATAGGGTGTGAATTTAAAGAGGAATAGCTATTCCTGAATAACTCCATGTGTGGATGCTTTCCCCCTCCTCCCGCAGAATAAGAGTGCCTTATTCTGAGTTAGCTTAATCCACTGAGAGATTAATTCCAGGGAGTTAATCAGGAATAAATATTCTAGAATAACACCCTGTATAGACCAGCCCTAAATCACTTCACTTTCCTGTGTCTCTATTTCTTCTTCCACCCTTCATGTGTCTTGTCTATTTAGCTTGTGAATTCTTTGGGACAGGGACTGTCTCTGGCATTGTGTATTACCAGTACCTGGACAACAGGTTCCCAATGATATTTGGGACCTGTGGGAGCTACTTTTAAAAAATCATCATAATGTTCAATTTGTTCCTAAAGTCCAATACCGTTGTGAAAGCTGTAAGCAAGAAAAATGTGCTTCTGTCAGTATTGAGATGCAAACAAGTACACTAAGCAAGCCAGTGTTTGACACTAAATGTTTGACATTTTCCTGCTTGCAAGTAGTCACCTCAGTTTTCCCTATATTAAGCATAGGGAACATGCAAATTCTGATTTGATATTAATTAGCTGGATATAGTGACTACAGTACATCCAGCAAAAGCACAAGTAATTTTTAAACTGAATCATGTGTGGAGATGAGACATTAATGGCCTAAGAATGGACCCTGAACTCTCAGGATCTCATTTTGATTTTACTTACACTGGTTTTACACCACTGACTTGAACGTTGGTACTACTGATTTACCACAGTGTAACTGATAGCAGAAGCAGGCCCTTAAAAAACCCCTTTAGGGCTTACCTACATCTTCTATATACTATAATTTAGCAGACCTTGCCTATTGTTATTCTGGAAAAGGACACTGTTAAGCCTGAATGGCCCAGCTTTCAACTAACTCCTTTAGGTTGATTTGCAACATCCATGTAATGATTTCCTGAAAGATAAAATGGCTATATAAAAATGAATTTTAAAAAATTAATGCTGGTAACCCAACCGCTAGGGACAAATCTAATAATGACAAATCAGTTTCCAAGTTTTCCACATGAACGTAAGTCGTATACAAAAAATTAAAATAATTTTAGGGGTTTGCCATAAAGGGTGGGAAATTTAGATATCAGGCTGAATCTCTATCTGTAATCAGGCCCATACATTTCAGATTACACTGACAGGTCCAAGTGTTTCAAATCAGTCTCCTAGACATAACTGTGTGGATGGAATGTTAGCCTTAATTCTACATTTCCTCTTTGCCTGTGCATATACAAGCCAAAATCTTAACCTTATTTTGTAACATTTTTGATGGTGCAACTATGCACTGTACTGTATACAGCCAAGCATAGCAAGGTCTGGACTTAAAAATATCAGCCACTCT
This sequence comes from Dermochelys coriacea, assembly GCF_009764565.3. Lineage (NCBI taxonomy): Eukaryota > Metazoa > Chordata > Testudines > Dermochelyidae > Dermochelys > Dermochelys coriacea. The sequence continues at coordinate 214,160,380 of NC_050069.1, forward strand.
TCCACTTTATTTCTTGTATTACATGTGTCAACAGGCTCTGGCATAGCATAATTTTGCCAAGTTGCATTTTCATGTAATTCATCCAGGGATCAAATCTATCCCCATCATCTTCCAAAGAAACAGATGGAAAGTGCCTTATGTTTGGATTCCATTACCAGTTGGCAGCAGGTAGAAAACACCGTGACATGGAGTTTGCTCTTTTCTCTCACAGCACTCTGCTCTCTTGGACATGTTTTCTTTGGAGCTCACTGCTAACTCGCAGTCAGCCAGCCAACCAACAGCTGATACGGTTAAATCATGTTGCACAGCCAATTGCTGGGAGTTGGAAAGATCTGTTTTTTGCATAAGCAGCCCATGTAATGTGTTTGTACTATCCTCATGCATTTTAAATACTGAGCAATAAACAGAAAGGAAAGAGGGCATTAGTTTTCTCAAACTCTTAACCTGACATTCACTTAAGAGTCAGAGCTAAAATTTTTCCATCAAGACCAGAGCCACATGTAAGTGAAGAAACAATGGCATCACACAACACACTGCAGGTTATTTTAACATGTCTGAGAAGCTTAACTTTGGAAAGTAGCTGCAGAGCATATGCAAGAAAGAAACTCTCCCCTCCTTCCCCCCCAATGGAATTAGGACTTTGTCACAATGTTTTCATGGCAATAATTTAGCAGAACCACAGTTACTTAGGACTTCACAGCTCTGTCATTCCATGCCAGGCCATCACCACTCAATATTTCACACTGACAGTGGGGAATTGAATTCATATCCTCTCTCTCCAAAAGCTGTAGCTCACGAAAGCTTATGCTCAAATAAATTTGTTAGTCTCTAAGGTGCCACAAGTACTCCTTTTCTTTTTGCGGATACAGACTAACACAGCTAATACTCTGAAACCTCCAAAAGTAGAGGTTCTTACCACTTCAGCTGAAGAAAAATCTCCTTTAGCTAGCAGAATTAGGGTTATGACATTCAGTTGAGCTGTTCTGATTAATTCTGGCAGAGGGGAGGGGTACGATGCACATACTCACAAGTACATATGATCTCACTCCAGCAGAGGAGCTCCCAGCACTATCTATCCTATGTAAAAGATTAATAAACATATGAACAGATATAGATATTTTGTGCACTACTTATATCATGGTATTAATGTCTGAGTTGGAGACTTTATGCTGGTTTTCAGGATGTTGACTCAGGGCATATCCATTATCTGAAGAGCTGAACAGCAGCAGAATGATAAGAGGAAAAACTGCCTCTGTGTCCTGATTTCTCAGCATAAGCCCTACTCAAATATTTATGGGTAATTGTAAACTTTAAGTAGTGTCTAATTTCTACTCTCAAATCCTTCCTGCAAAACCTGACTTCTCCATCCCCTCTGACTACAGCTATTTCCCTACTTGCTTCTTACTGAATCTGGAAACAAAGGCCATGAATTCTTTTCCTTTGTGACAACATGGCAATCAGCTGCCACACCTATGCACTGACTGATTAAAGTGTTTTCAGGGCTGAAGTTGCATTTCATCCAGCTGCTATTGATGAATACAATATTTTACTAGGTGAGTCTAAGGATTTTATGGGAGAAGGAATAAATGAATTGTCAAAGGAAATCCTGGTGTTGGTTTCCAGTATTTCCTTCCATTGTTCCATCTTCCATATGCTGAAGTAATCCCCACTGCGCTGGGGATCCCACATCTACATTTGTGCATAGTTGATAGTTAAATCATGCTGCCGCCTTATTAGAGCAGGTGAAATGTACAGTGGTATTTTAGACATTTTTCAAAACGGATAGAAAACTCTACTATTTGCCCCTCCGTAGCTCCCTCCCTTATGAATAGAATTTAATCAAAAATACCGAACCGTACATTATTTTTGACCAATCCTTTAGAATTTGATAGGAAATGATGACCAAAAAACTCTGTAAGAATATGCTTTCTCCATTAATTGTAGAATTAGAACCTTATTAATTTTCTATAGAATGCTGTTGATTCCATTCCTATTAAATTTTATAGGAGTTTCCATAAGGCCATCTATCAGCACTGGAACATTTATTGGAAGTATTGTCCCTGATGGAAATACTTCGGAGAATAGGATACAATTTGTTTTCACATAGTACCTTTCATATTCAAGGTTTTAAATCTCATCACAAATGGATACTGATAGTGCAGTCATTATATAAGGAAACAGATCACCTTATTCGCTCTTCACACATAGACTTCAGAGTATGTTTTATTGAATTAATTTGATCGGGACAATTGAGTGATTTGCAGCTCTCTTTAGAGGTTGCTGTGGAATGATTCTGGTGACTTTCCAGTTAAACAAGCAGAAAGGACACAGATTTAATGTGCTAGCCAAAGGTCCAAGGGTGAAATGTTGGTGTGGTTGGCTATTGCTACTGGTTAATAACCTACAGAGGCAGTCATAGAATCATAGAAGATTATGGTTCGAAGAAACCTCCAGAAGGTCATCTAGTCCAACCCCCTGCTCAAACCAGGATCAACACCAACTACATCAGCCCAGCCAGGGCTTTGTCAAGCTGGGCCTTAAAAACCTCCAAGAATAGAGATTCAACCACCTCCCTAGGTAACCCATTCCAGTGCTTCAACCACGCTCCTAGTGAAACAGTATTTTCTAATATCCAACCAAATGTCCCACACTGCAACTTGAGACCATTGCTTCTTGTTCTGTCATCTGCCATTACTGAGAACAGCTGAACTCCATCCTCTTTGGAACCCCCCTTCAGATAGTTGAAGGCTGCTATCAAATCCCCCCTTACTCTTCTCTTTTGCAGACTAAACAAGCCCCATTCCCTCAGCCTCTCCTCATAAGTCATATGTCCCAGCCCCCTGATAATTTTTGTTGCCCTCCGCTGGACTGTCTCCAAATTTGTCCCCATCCTTCTGTAGTTGGAGGGCCCAAAACTGGACACAATACTCCAGATATGGCCTCACCAGTGCCGAATAGAGGGGAATAATCACTTCCCTTGATCTGCTGGCAATGCTTCTACTAATGCAGCCCAATATGCCATTAGCCTTCTTGGCAACAAGGGCACACTGCTGACTCATATCCAGCTTTTCATCAACTCTAATTCCCAGGTCCTTTTCTGAAGAACTGCTGCTTAGCCAGTCAGTCCCCAACCTGTAGCAGTACATGGGATTCTTCTGCCCTAAGTGCAGGACTCTGCACTTGTCCTTGTTGAACCTCATCAGATTTCTTTTAGCCCAATCCTCCGATTTGTCTAGGTCACTCTGGACCCTGTCCCTACCCTCCAGCATATCTACCTCTCCCCCAAGCTTAGTGTCATCTGTGAACTTGCTGAAGGTGCAATCCATCCCATCATCCAGATCATTAATAAAGATGTTGAAGAAAACTGGCCCCAGGACCAACCCCTGAGCACTCCGCTTGATACCGGCTGCCAACTAGACATTGAGCCATTGATCACTACCTGTTGAGCCTGACAATCTAGCCAGCTTTCTATCCACCTTATAGTCCATTCTTCCAATCCATATTACTTTTAACTTGCTGGCAAGAATACTGTGGGAGACTGTATCAAAAGCTTTGCTAAAGTTCAGATATATCATGTTCACTGCTTTCCCCATATCCACAGAGCCAGTTATCTCACCATAGAACGCAATCAGGTTGGTCAGGCATGACTTGCCCTTGGTGAATCCATGTTGACACCTTCCTCTCCTCCAAGTGCTTCAAAATGATTTCCTTGAGGACCTGGTCCATGATTTTTCCAGGGACTGAGGTTAGGCTGACAAGTCTGTAGTTCCCTGGGTTCTCCTCCTTGCATCTTTTAAAGATGGGCACTATATTTGCCTTTTTCCAATTGTCCGGAACCTTCCCTGATCACCACAAGTTTTCAAAGATAATGTCCAATGGCTCTGCAATCACATCAGCCAATTTCCTCAGCACCCTTGGATGCATTAGATCTGGAGCCATGGACTTGTGCATGTCCAGCTTTTCTAAATAGACCGTAACCTGTTTCACCACTGAGGGCTGCTCACCTCCTCCCCATACTGTGTTGACCAGGACAGCAGTGTGGGAGCTGACCTTGTCTGTGAAGATTGAGACAAAAAAAAGCATTGAGCACTTCAACTTTTTCCACATCATCTGTCATTAGGTTGTCTCCCCCATTCATTAAGGGTCCCACACTTTCCCTGATCTTTTTCTTGTTGCGAACATACCTGCAGAAACCCTTCTTGTTACCCTTCACATCTCTTGCTAGCTGCAATGCCAGTTGTGTTTTGGCCTTCCTGATTACATCCCTTCATGCTCGAGCAATATTTTTATCCTCTTCCCTAGTCATCTGTCCAAGTTTCCACTTCTCATAAGCTTCCCTTTTGTGTTTAAGCTCATCGAAGATTTCACTGTTAAGCCAAGCTGGTCGCCTGCCATATTTGTTATTCTTTCTGCACGTGGAGATTGGTTTTGTTTTGTTTTGTTTGTTCCTGCACCCTCAATAAGGCCTCTTTAAAATATGACCTTTTCCCCCCATATTAGCCTCCCAGGGGATCCTGCCCATCAGTTCCCTAAGGAAGTCAAAGTCTTCTTTTCTGAAGTCCAGGGTCTGTATTTTGCTGCTCTCCTTTCTTCCTTTTGTGAGGATCCTGAACTCAACCATCTCATGTCACTGCTGCCCAGGTTGCCACCCACTTCTACTTCCCCTACCAATTCTTCCCTGTCAGTAGTGGGGCAGTAAGCAAATACCAGGCCTACCACTAAGAAAACACCATAGACCAGTTTGCCACTCAGGAGAGGCAAAAGAGCCAGAAATTGGCTCCAACTGGCCAACGCCCAATGGAGAATTCCCCTGTTGAAAGGGAACTCCCTGATGCTGTAAGGATGCTGGCTGTGGGCTCCACATCTGTTCCATACTCTGTGCAGGGGTGGGAATGAGAAAGGGGTATACTGAAGGTCCACTCCACACCACCTGTCCACCACTACTGTAGGGTCCATTAAATATGTCCATAGCAGACCTCGGAGCTGCCTGGAAGCAGTTGTAACTATGATAAGCGCTGGGACTGGTCCTGAAATGCTGGGAGCAGTTCCCTGATGTCCCTGCCTTCTCCTGGCCAAAAAGAGTTCTGGACCAGAGTTTTGGACCAGATTTTGCTTGGCCCACATGTAAGAGGGTGCAAGTTTTCTCTTCCTTTTTTGTCCTCCTCATAGGGCCTGCCTTACTTCTTGATCCCAAGCTCTCCTTGATAAACTCAGGGACTATTTGTGCTAGAGGGCTGAAGGCCACCCAAAAAGATGGAGATGGGCCAGATGGAGATACGGAGATGAGAACATGATACTTCCTCCTAACAGAAAGCAAATCTCTTGTTGTGACCTAATAGCGCAAATCTGGCATTTTATGTCGATGGAGTTGCTATGCTTTGCATTTCAAGGCTGTTGGAGGACAGCAAAACTTATCCACAGGAATACTTGGTATTGTTCTGTAGTTATGCACAGGGTCTCTTCTGAGATCTCATGATTGTCTCTGGTAGGGCTGGTTTCTGTGAATGGCAATTAGATACAGTCACCATGCACTCTTGTCTGAGCTCAACAGGGAAACTTAGAATGCTCAGTTTGTAAAGGATAAATTAGGATACAGCTCTAGGAATCCAGAGAAAATTGCATAGTCCCAAGATGATCAGCTTTCACAATAAGGGGTAATAAATGCTTTACAAAGAAGGTTAGTATCATTATCCATGTTTTACGAATGGGGAAACTGAGGCATGGGTGGGGGAAGTGACTTGGCCAATGTCACCCAGCAGACCAGTGCCAGAGTCAGGAATAGCCCCCACACTAGGTAATACTGTCTCACAATTAAATATCAATGTTTGTCTGGAACAAGGATATGGAAGGCAAACAAAGGGCATCTTCTAAAATCAGGGGCAATTACAAACCCTGAAATCACTGCCTATGTTGATTCCTTCACTATTATTAATGCAGGGTGAATTTCAAGCAGGCTTAGATGTTAGTTCACTGTGCATATGCAGCACCAACATGCTCCAACATGGATCTGAATTATCCTAGTGTTTGGAAGCTTGTTTGAATAAGCTTTCTTATGAGATTCCCAATACTTCTGCTCCAGGTTAGGTGGGAAATTACAAGAAAGGCTTTGCTTATGACATCATATCAGCACTGTGAATCCCTCTGGAACCAAGCAGTGAACAAGAACGTGAAAGTTAAAGAGAAGAAACAACTTTTTCCAATTCAAAAGGTTAGGATCCATTTTGGTTTGAAGATTTGGCTGAAGGCTCTGGTTGGTTATTTTATTTTAGCCAGTGATCCATCACTGTTGTTATAGCATCATTTCCTCCCTGTGGAAATGTCTGTAAACTTCTCTCTGTGGTGTGGAAGTTTATTTTAGTTCAGATGTGCATTGAAACATTTGTTTACCTGAAACTTGTTCTGGTATGTAACTGTATATAATGTACTGTCTCTCCTGCTCTTAAAACTATGCTGGAACATGATCCTGTGATAACTTTGTATAGTAGAAGCTGCTTAACTGGGACATCCAAAGTAAAAGGCTATCTTATTTTAACATTTTGTAAGTGTTACTCAACATGTAACCACACATTTTTCTACTCCAATTCTTGCAATGGAAGCCTGTTGTAACCTTGAACCAGCATAATAGCACTCCTAATTGTAATTGACAACTACGATAATTAAGCAAAAAAATCCTAACAGTTTGAACAATTATGATCATCCTGTTAGAGTGACAGAACACACATGGAATTTTAGAGTTCTTTGATGTCTACTTAGTTAAAGCAGTTTTCTCAATTCATTATCCATGACCCATTCTATTAGCCTCAGTTGTAATTTTATTACTACTGAAAACTAAGAAATTCTGACTTCTTATTTCTGGTGAAAACTAAGAAATGCTGATTTTTGTTGTTGTTGTAAAGCAACACAAATGAATTTTTTTGAACATCAAAATCTTAGTTTGGGTTTGGACAGAGTTTTGAGTGAAGGTTTAGGTCGATTCTTAGTGTATCTAAAGAGGGTCACCTGTTCTTTCTTTGAAGCTACATGGATAATTTGAATGGCTCACTATAGAAGTGTAAAGTATCGTTCAGCAAGATCTCCTGGATTTCTTCCAGGGTTTGTCTGATGGGAAAATACATTGTGTTAGAAAACAGGGTTAGTGTGTTAAACATGACTATTTGGCCCAGCTTAAGGGCAAAGTTAGTGTTTAACATTGTGCTCATTATAAAGTTTAATATTGTGCTACTTGTACATTTTTAACATTATGCATTTTCCCAGCATAGAGAAGACATCAGTCGTCTTAGCACTTAATATTTCACCCTGATGCTGCTTCAAAAAGAACTATTCAAAGAGAGTTACTGATAGTATGATGATAGAGTTATTGATATAGTGAGTGGTATATCTAATTAAGCTGTCCACTGTATTTATCCATTTTCACTTGTTCTGATCCATTTTCACTAGTTCTGATCCATTAACAATTGCGTCTTGATACTGTGATACCATGGGTTCATGGGTACTGCAATAATATGTACTCTGAGCCTTCATTTGATACAAATACTGCACTACACCATGCCTAAACTCTCATCTGTTTTCTCTGGTTGTTTTATACTGCATTATTTCTTTCTCAGAATCATGTCATACATATACTGTTGCTGAAGTTTCAGAGTAGCAGCCGTGTTAGTCTGAATTCACAAAAAGAAAAGGAGTACTTGTGGCACCTTAGAGACTAACAAATTTATTAGAGCATAAGCTTTCGTGAGCTACAGCTCACTTCATCGGATGCATTTGGTGGAAAAAACAGAGGAGAGATTTACACACACACACACACACACACACACACACACAGAACATGAAACAATGGGTTTATCATACACACTGTAAGGAGAGTGATCACTTAAGATAAGCCATCACCAGCAGCGGGGGGGGGGGGGGGGGGAGGAGGAAAACCTTTCATGGTGACAAGCAAGGTAGGCTATTTCCAGCAGTTAACAAGAATATCTGAGGAACAGTGAGAGATAACATGGGGAAATAGTTTTACTTTGTGTAATGACTCATCCATTCCCAGTCTCTATTCAAGCCTAAGTTAATTGTATCCAGTTTGCAAATTAATTCCAATTCAGCAGTCTCTCGTTGGAGTCTGTTTTTGAAGCTTTTTTGTTGAAGGATAGCCACTCTTAGGTCTGTGATCGAGTGACCAGAGAGATTGAAGTGTTCTCCAACTGGTTTTTGAATGTTATAATTCTTGATGTCTGATTTGTGTCCATTCATTCTTTTACGTAGAGACTGGCCAGTTTGGCCAATGTACATGGCAGAGGGGCATTGCTGGCACATGATGGCATATATCACATTGGTAGATGCGCAGATGAACGAGCCTCTGATAGTGTGGCTGATGTGATTAGGCCCTATGATGGTATCCCCTGAATAGATATGTGGACAGAGTTGGCTACGGGCTTTGTTGCAAGGATAGGTTTCTGGGTTAGTGGTTCTGGTGTGTGGTTGCTGGTGAGTATTTGCTTCAGATTGGGGGGCTGTCTGTAAACAAGGACTGGCCTGTCTCCCAAGATCTGTGAGAGTGATGGGTTGTCCTTCAGGATACGTTGTAGATCCTTGATGATGCGTTGGAGAGGTTTTAGTTGGGGGCTGAAGGTGATTTTCTTTGTTGGGCCTGTCCTGTAGTAGGTGACTTCTGGGTACTCTTCTGGCTCTGTCAATCTGTTTCTTCACTTCAGCAGGTGGGTGTTGTAGTTGTAGGAATGCATGATAGAGATCTTGTAGGTGTTTGTCTCTGTCTGAGGGGTTGGAGCAAATGCGGTTATATCGTAGAGCTTGGCTGTAGACAATGGATCGAGTGGTATGATCTGGATGAAAGCTAGAGGCATGTAGGTAGGAATAACGGTCAGTAGGTTTCCGATATAGGGTGGTGTTTATGTGACCATCGCTTATTAGCACCGTAGTGTCCAGGAAGTGGATCTCTTGTGTGGACTGGTCCAGGCTGAGGTTGATGGTGGGATGGAAATTGTTGAAATCATGGTGGAATTCCTCAAGAGCTTCTTTTCCATGGGTCCAGATGATGAAGATGTCATCAATGTAGCGCAAGTAGAGTAGGGGCATTAGGGGACAAGAGCTGAGGGTTGTTCTAAGTCAGCCATAAAAATGTTGGCATAGTGTGGGGCCATGCGGGTACCCATCGCAGTGCCGCTGATTTGAAGGTATACATTGTCCCCAAATGTGAAATAGTTATGGGTGAGGACAAAGTCACAAAGTTCAGCCACCAGGTTAGCCGTGACAGTATCGGGGATACTGTTCCTGACGGCTTGTAGCCCATCTTTGTGTAGAATGTTGGTGTAGAGGGCTTCTACATCCATAGTGGCTAGGATGGTGTTTTTAGGAAGATCACCAATGGACTGTAGTTTCCTCAGGAAGTCAGTGGTGTCTCGAAGATAGCTGGGAGTGCTGGTAACGAAGGGCCTGAGGAGGGAGTCTACATAGCCAGACAATCCTGCTGTTAGGGTGCCAATGCCTGAGATGATGGGGCGTCCAGGATTTCCAGGTTTATGGATCTTGGGTAGCAGATAGAATACCCCAGGTCGGGGTTCTAGGGGTGTGTCTGTGCGGATTTGTTCTTGTGCTTTTTCAGGGAGTTTCTTGAGCAAATGCTGTAGTTTCTTTTGGTAACTCTCAGTGGGATCAGATGGTAATGGCTTGTAGAAAGTGGTGTTGGAGAGCTGCCTAGTAGCCTCTTGTTCATACTCCGACCTATTCAGGATGACGACAGCACCTCCTTTGTCAGCCTTTTTGATTATGATGTCAGAGTTGTTTCTGAGGCTGTGGATGGCACTGTGTTCTGCATGGCTGAGGTTATGGGGTAAGCGATGCTGCTTTTCCACAATTTCAGCTCGTGCACGTCGGCGGAAGCACTCTATGTAGAAATCCAGGCTGCTGTTTCGACCTTCAGGAGGAGTCCACCCAGAATCCTTCTTTTTGTAGTGTTGGCAGGAAGGTCTCTGTGGGTTAATATGTTGGAGAACACTTCAATCTCTCTGGTCACTCGATCACAGACCTAAGAGTGGCTATCCTTCAACAAAAAAGCTTCAAAAACAGACTCCAACGAGAGACTGCTGAATTGGAATTAATTTGCAAACTGGATACAATTAACTTAGGCTTGAATAGAGACTGGGAATGGATGAGTCATTACACAAAGTAAAACTATTTCCCCATGTTATCTCTCACTGTTCCTCAGATATTCTTGTTAACTGCTGGAAATAGCCTACCTTGCTTGTCACCATGAAAGGTTTTCCTCCTTTCCCCCCCCCCTGCTGCTGGTGATGGCTTATCTTAAGTGATCACTCTCCTTACAGTGTATATGATAAACCCATTGTTTCATGTTCTCTGTGTGTGTGTGTGTATATAAATCTCTCCTCTGTTTTTTCCACCAAATGCATCCGATGAAGTGAGCTGTAGCTCACGAAAGCTTATGCTCTAATAAATTTGTTAGTCTCTAAGGTGCCACAAGTACTCCTTTTCTTCTTGTTGCTGAAGTGTATATCTCAAACCACAGGTCCTCTAATATTTTTCCTTCCAGGCTTGCTGACAGCAGCTCAGATCTCTTGTTAATTTCCATCTGAATATGGTCATGGAAATTAAAATAATTACATGCTGTGCACATTCTTCTTTTGGAAACAAAAACGGGTTAGGAAAGGTCATTGGAATCAGAGATGCATAGGCAGTTACATAATGAAAAGGGGCTTCACAGTCTATATAGAAGGATAAATGGTATAATTGGTTCGCTTGCACGGTGAGAAAACATTCAGAAATAAAATGGTATCTAAGAAATGGGCTATATCTTTATTCCCTCCCTTTTCCCCCCTCCCACTCTCTCCTGTTTTCAGAGAAGTTCACCAGAAAAGAAACCATAATGAGTCTCTCTGACTATTACACTGAGGAATCTGTAGACACTATAGAGTGTAAAGACTGCTTTGGATTTACTTCAAAATGTCATTTGCTATACTGCTACTGGATGTAGACCAAAGGATTGAGAGAGAAATGTGTAGAGTTAGGCACTGAAGTAAAAGTGTCTGATCTTCAGGAGTCCTCAACCCCTGCTATTTCTATTGAGTTCATTTGCTATTTGTGTGATTGTATGCCAGGATCTGGAACCCTCCCACCCACCCACATATCAGCTGGGCCCCACCAGCTCTGCTTCAGCATGTGCCCTCCCCAGTCATGTCCCTGACCCATTCACTAAATTCCCTGCTCCAACCTGACCCACTCCCTACTATTGTACCCAGGCAGCACGCCCCCTCCCAGCAGAGAACACATCTCTCAGAAAGTCTTCACGTCCTGATATACAAATGTTTCTATTGCTGTTACTCTCTCCCCCGACCTTATAATCCAACTCACATGAAGTGCTTGTAGCAAAGGACAACCCATAAACTTTAAGGCCAGAGGGAACCAGCATGATCATCTAGTCTGACCTTCTGTACATCACAGGCCACAGAACCTCACCCACCCACCCACACCCATAACCTCGGTCTGAGTTACTGAAGTCCTCAAATCATAATTTAAAGACTTCAAGTTAGAGAGAATCCACCATTTATTCTAGACCATATGAGCAAGTGACCAGTGTCCCACTCTGCAGAGCAAGGCAACTCTCCCCACCATCTCCCTAGGGTCTCTGCCAATCTGACCTGGGAAAAAATTCCTTCCTGAGCTCAAATATGGTGATCGGTTAGATCCTGAGCCTTGGTGAGACCCACGATTCAGACACCTGCGAAAGAATGGTATTGCTGGTTGTGTTTCAGAATGGTTGGAGGATGAATTTATGGCAGGACTGGTAAGAGAAATCACAGACAAGGTTTCTGTTCCAAAATACTGGCAGTTTTTTAGTTTAAGAGAAATGGCAATTTTTTCCCAGGGCTTATCTCTCTACAACCCCTAGATCAAATGACCCCAAATTTGGGTCACTAACCTTACCCTGCACTATCTTGAGGCACACCATACTTCAAGGAATCCGACTAAGCATGTCAATTTTAGATGACTTTAGAAAGTCAACCTTTAAACAGAAGTTGTGATACAACCTTTACTATAATGATGCTGCCATGCATTCCACCGTAATACTGAAAAAGCTTTTAATGTGCCTTAAGGTAGCTTTTCATCAAAGAAGATATCTCCCTTCATCTTAAGATTCCAACAATGTAGTGAGGTCACATTTCTTTTAAAAGCATGATTAGATTTATGTTGGGCACGTTTTATTAATTAAAATGTCTACTTTGGCTCAAAATATTTCTTGACACAGAAAAAAAACTGTGTGTAAAGGCTGAAGTAACAGGTTTTAATGTGAAATAATAAATTGCTTAGAAGCATCCAAGAGGTCGTTAGTGGACTGTAGTAGTAAATCTTACCATTTTCTATTGCATATAATATTGAGTGACACATGCTATACAATACAATATTTTATGGGTATGTTGGTACCTAGCTTCTTTCTGAGCCAGAATGGTGTTAACCCTTCCAAGTTCAGTTTGGAAAGGGTTGTGAATTTTTGCATAAGATCTGTTTCCTGAAGTAATTGTATGCTTTGTAGTTAAAAAGAATGGATGCAACTTCCCCAGCGCCTGTGTGAACTCACAAACTGTGGCAGGGTTCTCTGGTTTACCAGAAACAGAAGTAGGACTAAGCCTTATCTGAGATGCACAAAGCAGAACTGTGATCTCAGGGAAACCAATGTCCCTTGCTCATTAAAAAATTTGCTCATTAGGATATGAGCAAAAATATAATACAATGAGAGGAATTCATATTAACAGGAAATTGCAGCAGGCCATAATGGTATAAAGCTTAACTTTGGTACCCAGAAAGTTAATGGAGTAAATAAACAATCAATTTGTAAGCACCTAGAAGATAAAAAGGCGATAACTAACAGTTAACATGGATTAGTCAAGAATAAATCAAGTCAAACCAGCCTAACAAGCCTTGTTGATGTGGGGAAGCAACAGATGTGATATATCTTGACTTTAGTAAGGCTTTTGATGCTATCTCACGTGACCTTTTCTTAAGCAAACTTGGGAAATATAGCTAGATGCAGTGGGCTGGAATGGTTTTTTTTTTGGAGTGGGGGTGCTGAGCTGTGCCCCTCTTTCCCCTGTCCGTGCCCTTTACTGCCCCCTAGAGCTGGGGCTGGGATCAGGGCCATGGCTCCAGGAGGAGGGGGGGCGTGGACTGGGTAAGGCGGTGGATGCTGGGGCCACAGCTAGGGGTGGGTGCAGATTGCGGGACTGGGGCAGGCAGGTGGACGTGACCCCAAGCTGGAGGCCAGGACCCTGCATGTGGGCTGGCTGGGACTGGCAGCAGAGCTCCTGGGCATGGGGCTGACAGCTGGACAGTAACCTGGGGCCGGCAGCGGAACATTGGCCTCAGCTCCACTCCGCCCTCAGTCCTGGCCTCAGCCCAGCTCTGTCATCATTCCCACTCCACAACCAGGCCAACTCTGCCTCTAGCCCTAGCCCCAGCTCCACCCCAATCCCTAGTTCTACCTCCAAATGTTTCACTTTTGTCAATTTTTTTAGTGGAGACCTGGGTAAAGGGCTATCTGCACTAGTTAGGCAGAAGGGCTGGTGGACGATCCCAGGTGTAGAAAAGGCCAGGCAGGAAGTCTGGCTTTGAGAGGACTGTGAAACCCAGTTGGAAGATTTGTGGTGAGTAGAATAGAACGGTTCTGTTTTGTTAAATAGACCAGACTCCAAGAACAGGATGTTATTGAATCAGGTGAGCTTACATGCATTTTTGGGGAGCTGAGGCAGCAGTCATGACCAGATGACCCTGTAATAGTGCCACTTAGAGATTAAAGGTCAAATTGTATTCTCAATTAAACCGGTGAAGGGGAGATTTATTCTGAGTTGTTACTGGAGCAATTTAGAGCAGTATCAGGCAAACAACGGAGGTGTCTGAATTAGGCTGTTTTTGGCAAAAATTTCCCACTGTTGCTAACATCTGGGTCTAGGTGGCTGCAAGAATTTTAAGGAGGTCTATATAATGTGGTTTGTAGGGCTTTGTTCTACACTACTGCTCCCATAGCTGCTATTACTAGTGAAGCTGAAGTGGTGGTTTCTGATTGAAAGTGTTTTGCCAGAAAACTCTACTATAGAGATGGTTGATGTGTTAAAATGTCTGCCACACACGGATAATTTAAAATGATACCAATCACCCAGTGAGTTCTTTTTTTGCATCCAAAAAGAAAATGTGGGTAATGATGATATATGAATATGTGGGGAACATAATCAGAAATATAATGTTCCCATTAAAATAATCACTGCTGTTCCAAAGATGGATAAAAAGCCTTCATTTCCTTGTTCATTTTAAATGAACAAATACTAAGTTTAGAAAAAATGATTAAGATATGTTAACAAGCTTGATTTTTGCCAATAAATGTAATTACTTTGGTAGTGATTTCTTGCACATAGTCTGTTTAAAAATTCAGACTTTTTGGGCATAGGATTTTTTCATGTTTAATTAGACTGTTTGCTTCCAGCTAAAAAAGAGTCTGATTTTACAAGCCTTACTCACTGTGAGCGGTATTTACACAAGATCCCTAAGACCAACTTGAGTGTTTACTCATGCAATTAAACAACTTGCATGTTCCTCTCCCACTGCTGAGCCTCCGCCTAACTGAAGGCCAGAAATCTACTAGTACTTTGACCTATTCTACATCATCTACATGGAGTATTACCTCCAACATGCAACATTTTGGCCTGTGAGCCACCAATCAAGCACTGTTTTGTCCACAGCTCTGACTCGATTGTCCACCATCTCCTATAGGCTAAGACGTCACTATTTTGTATCTTGCCTCTGATATACAGGCTAGACTAGAGACTTGTCTTTCCTTCCAATGCAGAGATCTGATATGGATTATTTATGCTTGTCTAAATCATACGTCTTTTGTATTCAGAAGAATTAGGCAGAAGCTAATTTTACAGCTTGTATATTGCAGGTGTTTTCCTATGAATGGTTTCTCTGGGTAATCTGAACTCAGAAGGATTAAAAGTAACACAGTTTTGATGGCATTCTATGAGATAAACATGTTTTAAGACTGGGATCAGAGCAATTAACTAACATCTGTTAATGTCTTTCATACAGGTCATCTTTCCTTTCTTTAATCTCTTTAATACAAGGTATAGCACAGAGGTATTTTCTCACGCACCGTGGGCTGCATGTTCTTTTGTTATTTACAGGGTGAAAAATAATCAGATGGAGAACAAACAGAAAAAGGCATGGTAAGTGTGAAGCTTACCCCCTTTGATAAGTATCGGGAAAAGCCAGTGGAATAACAGTGTAGTTGTGCAAATAAAAATTCCACTCACTAGTCTTTCCAGGAATTTTTTAGAATACAATGGCAGTTCAGTACAGTTCTACTGTGCATTTATCTGAGTACTGCATGCTGGCTGTCAAGATTCTTTTCAGACAAAGTCTTATTGTTTTGTTAAAATATTTCAAAAGCCCTTACTGTGAGAATAAAAAATCTTTCTCTCCTCCAGAGCCCAATACTGTTCAGGGTATGACTGGGAATGCATATCCTTGTCAATGTTAACTAAAGAATAATTTCCCTGTAGCCTGTGCTAAAAATCCATTTGAATTGAATGTCTCCTTCTCAAACTTCAAAATGACCTGTGTTGTCTTGTGTCAAAATAAAAGCGGACACTGACTCTCTGTTCTGGCCAAGCCATGCTCAGTCTGTGAATGGTGGGGAAATGGAGATAAAAGTAACTTTAAGCCACTTTTCCACTTTCACTGAACAGGGTGGAGCAGCCTTAGGGTGGCTCTAATTCACACTCAGTTGTAATGACTCTAGAAGTGGTTGTGGCAGCCCTAAGCATAGGTGCTGGAACTAGGTGTACTGGGGATGCTACCATACCCCCAGGCTTGAAGGGGTTTCAGAATTTTACAGGCTTTACAGTTTGGTTCAATGGCTCTCAGCAGCCCCACTATACAAATTGTTCCAGCATCCCAGGCCCTTGGTAACTGTAGCAGAGTGACACATACTGTCTTCCAACCATGATCCTGTTTGTCTTCTGTGCTTGGGACTGAGAAGGGTAGCATAAAGCCATTACATCAGGTCTCTGTCATGGGATTCTACCCATTTTATGCTGCCAGAGTGGGATAAAGGGGCTGCAGCATAACAAAGCTGGGACCAGTAATCTCCAAATTACAGTTCTTTTTGTACAGATTTGTCATGTCACCAGTCTACAGTTTAAACCAGTGAGATTATTTACCTGCAGCTTTTCAAAGTTGTATTTCTGTATATTAGTTATTACTTGTGAGCTGGACAACCACATACAGTATGAATGCACCAGGTAGAGGACTTTAGGCAAATTTGAACTATCACCATTAATTTTGCTCAAGCAATAATGTGAGAGCATCCGCTTTCATATGCAAAACACACATTTGTATGTGCAGATTTGGTAATTAGATATATAATTTCCCGACTGTCAGGGTTAAAAGCCTGTGTGCATGGGCAAGTGTGGTTTACTCATATGCACAATTAGTTTGCACAGATTTAGAGGCCAGTCTGAGAGTGGCAAAAAATGTTGTCCTATATTGATTGCCACACAATAACTAGCTGTTTCCCCAATCCAAAGGCATTTGACTCTAATGAGCTTTGGATCTGACTTTGTGTAACTAACCCAGGGATCTGGACACAGTAAGTAGAATATCAGTGCTTCTCATGTTATTGAGGCATATCAGCAACTTCTTGAAGATAGTCCAGAATATTTTCCAGAAAATAGATTGGCATTCATCTTAGTTTCAGACAGTTTCACTATATGTAAGACAGATTGTTTTCTTTAAGAAAACAATTTCTATTCATGCTTCAACTATTTTTCAGTGTTTTCTGATCCCTTCCAATCTGTGAATATCTGGAGCCATATCATTCTTTGTTGTATAAAAAATAGTTTATTGTGGAACGGACAAACCATTCTGCTAAAGATAACATAATGTTTACTCTTTATTTTCAAGTAAAAAAAATAAATTAATCAAACTAGATAAAACCTCTTAACCCATATTGCATTTTTTAGCATAAAGTTTAAACAAAAAGCTATAGCACATCATGACAAAGGACAGAAAACAAAGTGTATCTAGGATAAATATTCAAAACAAAATGAACGGTTTTGCCCTTTCTCCTAAAAAGAACATAAACATAAATCAGGGTTGTTTTTCTGAAAAACCACAAACCCAGTACAAGCATTTTCCAAAACAACCCTTGGGATGAAGAGCCCAAAATAAACAAAGATTGCCCACAAAAAGAGTTTCTGGACCATCTATACATTTTCCATTTCTCTTCAAAATGACAGCTCAGGATAACTTTCAAGTGCATGGGTACGCACAACATATCCCAACAGGAATGGGGTGTGTATCCTATCCAAATGCGAGTATAATAACCTGAGCTCTCTAGTTTCATTTGACGGGACTACATGGCAAATGTTCATAATCTAAAGCTTGACACATCTCAATGTGGCTTAGTTACTGCCAATGTAAAACTCTGTCCTACCATTTCAGTGAACATGTGAGAGGCTGCTTGCTATAGAGAGAAACACATTGTTCTTAATCTACCTGATTGTTAATTGTCACGAGGCAGAAGTGGATATCAATTCAAATCTAACATTCTTGGTTTTGAACCCACGTGAACATTAGTTATCTTTCCTTTGTATACCAAATGTTAGTGCCTATTCATTTAAATTAAGTGTCTTCCTCAAAATGCTTTCAGTTACATATCTTAGCCACAGGGCTCACCCAATTTCCTCTCCTCAAGCCCATGAAGGCAGGAGAAGGCGATGTAGTAATCTTAATAGGGGCCAAGAGTTTTTCTTTTCCCTTCTAGCCCTTCTGGCTGGGCATTGTGGTATCCTGAAGTTGTTTAATAAAACGCTGCAGCTTTGTTTTTTGTGTTCTAGTCACACAAACCCCACCACAAGTGAATCCCATTAGTACAGCCTCACAGGAATCTCAGGCTTCAGTACAGTATATCCAGATGGACTCGGGGCCTCTTACATTCAATACTTGTATTTTGCTCTCTAAAGGGACACAAAATTTAAACCATCATTTAACATTCCTTGTAGCCCTAATAGCATAACTGGTGTTGTTTTCAAAAGCAAATAATCTTTAACAAGCAAATGAAACTTCCTCTAGATTAGATCTGTGTAAATGTGGTAAAAAAATTTTTTTCCCATGGCATTTTAACAAAGACTCACCACGTTTGGGGATAATTTTGCAACTGTGAAAACTGTAGCTGTAGTGGTAGTTATAAATTGTATCAATTTATTTTGATTTTAGTCTAAAAGAAGCTTCCTCTCCAAAGGGTGCCACTGAAACCCTTGGCTTGCATTTTGAAATACAGTAAAATAGGAATTCCACACATAACACCAGACAAAAACTCAGCTCTCTTCCCTCCCTCCCACATATTATTGCATCCAAATTAAGGGATCAGTGTCGTTTAAAACCCCACTGCTCTTCCCCACCAGACAGCAATCTCCCCCTCTCCATCAATGCCCACTCAAACAGATGGGCTTTGCAGCCTAATTGGAAGGTCAATAAATTGAGATTTGTTGTAGAGAGCCTTCCAAAGGAGAGTGGCCCTTTGGGGAAAAAGCTCTGCCAGCAGCCCCTTGCCTTATACCCCTATAATAAATAATCATTGTTTTGGTGTACTGGATTTTTCATAGGGAAGGGGAAGAGAGCCTGGCGTGAGGTTCAGATGATCTGTATTCTTTGACTACTAGACACTATAGAATTGTATTCATAATTTGTCTGTATCCTTCTGCCCACCCAATCCATGCCGTCATAGAGCTCAGTCCTGCAAACATGGACTTCCACTAATGCAATGAGAGTGAGTTTGTTCCCAGCCTAATTTTTCAAAATTGGTTAAAGGAGAGGCAGTGTAATCTAACAGACAGGGCACTGGATTGGTCATCAAGTGACTTCAGTGCTATTCTTCTCTCTCACTGACCAGCCGTGTGACTTCAGGCAAGTAACTTACCTCTCTGTTTTCTCTCCCACCATTTGTCTATCTTGTCTATTTAGATTGTAAGTTTGTTGGGGCAGGGATCGTCTACATTGCTGAACTCTGTGTCTGTACCATGCCTAGCACACTAAGGCCTCAATCTCATTTGGGACTTCAAGGTACTGGTGTAATCAGTGGTGGATTATCCAGTGGGCATAAGGGGCCTGTGCCCGGGGCTCCTGGAAAATGGGCACCCCAGCAGCCCAGAGTCCTGGCAGAAGCTGTGGGGTGGCCCAGTGCCCCAACGTTGGTTCCCGGCAGCAGCACCAGTGGGGGAAACTCCAGCACCCGGACTACGGTCCCTAGCAACAGAGTCAGGGCTGGAGGAGCTCACTCCCCACTGTGGGGATGTGGCTGGGGGGACAGAGTTTCTCCGGTCCTGGGGCTGCGCTGGGGGGGAAAGGGGACAGAAATAAGGGAATGAGGGGTGGGGGGCAAGGGGCAGGGCTGCATGGGAATGGGTGGAATGGGGGCAGGGTTGTGGGTGGAAGGGCCATGGGTTCTGGCACAGGGGGGCCCCCAAACTCTATCTGGCCCAGGGCCCCAGGAGACCTTAATCCACCTCTGGGCTTAATACAACTAGGTAATAAATGAGAGGGAAATCTCCTGACCACCAGTGCTGGGGGGGGAAAGTGTCAAAAATTCCTACATTTGAAATCACAGAATTACTGTACTCATGTACTCTAGTTATTTACTGGGTAACACATACAGCCAAATAGGTATCAAATAGGTTTGTAATGGGCCTGATCCTGAGAACTCCCACTGATATCAATGGGAGTTGTGGATGCTCAGCACCTTGTGTGATCAAGCCTATTTAGAGAAGCCGGATTTGGGTCTGGTCCTGTGAGATGCTCAGTGGTTTCTGCCAGGTGTGGAGCACTCTGGGCTCCTACTGAAGATGACGTCCCAGGGCCTCAGAATAATGCAAGATCTGGCATTTAATGTGTAATTCTGCTTCTCCTTAAGTCAATAGCAAATTCCCAGTGATTTCAATAGTGCAAGATCAGGCTGATAGATTTGCCAGATTTTTATGAGAGGGAATCTGGCTGCTACTACATTTTGTAACAGATTGGTGACCATATATAAAGGACTGGTAATTATAATATTTAATCTGTTTTAAGTAAGAGCTGAGTAGCATCTCAGAATCACTTTCTTTGAGCTGAAGTCAGTGCAGTGTAGTCTCACCTACAGAACTATAAGAAGGGAATTAAAGAACACTGCAAATATTTACCACAAGACTTTCAGTGCTAAAACTTTGCAGCACTGTTGCTCCTTTGCTGAGTAGTAGCAGAATTTGTGGCCTAACCGGTCAATTTCTCCCCAGAAATCAGTGATGCAGAGTATGGATATTGTCTTAATTGTAATTTGCTTTATTTACACTGTATGCACCAATCCTTGAACAGAGGTGCTCAAACAGCATGCAGGGAATCCTTTCTTTCAGCAATCTCAGCTTAAATACCAATGCCTGGTTCCCAGGGTGTAATTCTGCCTCAAGAATCAGATACCACTTAGACAGACTAACTCAGAGGAGAAACACTCCTTCTGCTTGTGTCCCCAAAGATCTGGCATCACAAGACTAGCAACAATGAATTACTTGAAAGACTGAATGGTGCTCATAGGCTAAGAAACAAAACTTGTAGAACTATGTTTAACGGCACCATTTGGTGACTATTACCACAATGGTATTGTATTGCTCCAGCCACAGCAGCTCCCAAAATAATATAATATGGTATTGTGAAAGATAAATAGTTGCCTTCATATTGATGTACAATAAGTTACTTAGGTTGAAGATATACTATGGGGGAAAATCCCCTGCTGTAGCTTCCTTGAGTGAAATGGAGTTACTAAGTGGTGTTTCATGAGATTTCACCAGGTCACAGAATCAGGTCTGCTGTGTGGTGACTGATGTTATGACCAGGGGAGCAAACGTCAGAAAGAAATCAGACTGTACCTCGACCTTCTGTGCAAAAGTAGAGGAGGGTAAAGAGTCTTCCTCCAATCTTTGCCGACCTTTCCATACAGACCAGCACCGTTTCAGTCCGGTCTCTCTCCTAAGCACAGGGACTGATCCCTGCTAGCATCCTCTGAGGCACTGACTACCCCAATAGGATGAGGATGGCTGAGGAGACTGCAGGGCCGTGTCTGCCCTAGCCAATGAAGCAGGGTGACAGTGGAGGGGAAAACATGCTGCACCCACTTGATGCATGGTGCAGTAGACATGCTCATAGTGCTCCTCTAGGGATCTTGGTGAGTTGTTATGCTTCCCTTTGGCACAATGCCTCCCAGAACTTCTCCTTGGGTGGTGTGCTTTCCCACTGACCCAAACACAGGTCAGTAGCCATCAGCACAATCTGGGGTAAAATGTACATATGTTTAGCTTGCAGACTGCTTGTTGCAAAAATAATGAGGTTAACATCCTACCCATTCCTCACATTTGTTTTAACAGTTTATCTGAAAGTATCTGAAATGCTTCGTCCATGATCCCTTCTGTCTGAACACATTTGGGCCCAAACCCACAGAC
The DNA here is from genome assembly GCF_009764565.3 of Dermochelys coriacea. NCBI lineage: Eukaryota > Metazoa > Chordata > Testudines > Dermochelyidae > Dermochelys > Dermochelys coriacea. The sequence continues at coordinate 214,181,919 of NC_050069.1, forward strand.
CTTTACTCATGTGAATATTCCTTGTCCATGCAAGTATTCCCACTGAACACAAGGTGTTTCTGCAGGCGTGTGTAAAGCTTCCATAGTTAAAACTTTGCAGGATGGAGGATTTTTTTTATCAATGCCTCTTGGCCAGAATGATAAAAAGTTTATTTTGTTTTCTGGCTAAATCCCACCTCCTCTGTCAAAAGTACTGTATTTCATCCTTTACACAATTGATCCCAGTAGCCACTACTAGTACTCATGTCCTCCAAGTCTTTTTTGGCTCGTGATATTAAAGATCAACAGCACTGGGTCAACAGTTAAAGGAAGAGTTATTTATTATCCTGTTTAGTCAAAAGTTCCAAATTGCAATGCAATGACAGCTGTGAGGATATCCAAATGCTATTTTCTTTCTCTTTGTTTAGTTGAGGACATTTATTTAGGTTGACTTGAAGCTACAGGTTTAGTGCCAACACTTTGCTACTAAACTGGTTGTTTAATAAAAGGAAAATTATTTAAGATTTTCCCTGGAGATTCTTTTCTCAGCATCTGACTTGAGAAAGTCTGGTTATAAAATGCTTATATGAAAGGAGAAGTTAGCCTGTTTGAAAAGAGAACTGGAGAGCAGGTTACATGATCACTTCTGCCTGAAAAGTGCCAGTCCACTTTCACTAGTTTTAGCCTTCAGAGACTGAAGCAGCAACCTTTGCTGCTTCACTTCCTTTTTAGGGATTTGCACAATGTAGATACTGAAAGAAATGTGTGTCTTGTATTAGCTGGTAAAAAGAGAAGGACTTGCATCTACCCTGCCCCCCACCACCCCCACGTTGCAGTGCTAATGCTGACTCTGTGGCCAGAGCAAATATTTCCTTGTAAAATGAGACAATACAGGAAGTGTTCAAAAGAATAAATTCATTGGCTCACTGTGATGTCCATCACTGGAAATGTTTAAATCATGATGGGATGTTTTTCTGAAATTTTCAAACGGAAATTAATTCAGCAAACTCCTATGGCCTGTGTTATACAGGAGGTCAAACAAGCTGATCACATTGGCCCTTTCTGTCCTTATAATGCATGGCTATATAGAATAGTGTGAGAGAAATCCTGTTAAAGCTGGGATTATAGTTTTTACTGTAGGTCTCCAGTAGCAAATCAATGACATTATTGTATTCTGCTTTGTGTACTGGTGTGGAAAATTGAAAAGAAGAAATGTCAATTATTTCATGGACAAGAATATGCACATTTCTTTCTAGAAAGAGGAGGATGGGCTGCATAGTATCTTACCCATGCATAACAGCATGACAAAAATGTTCTAGAATACAACACTGCAATTTAAAGTATCCTAGGTTAAGCCTACTTACACAGGATGGCTTTTTTTGTCCTCCTTTAGTGGTTGCACCACAGATGTTTGAGTTGCTGGCTTTGAGCTAACAGCTGAATCTTTTAGCTGAGTCAGCAGAGGTTCATGCTTTCAGATCTGGAAATCCAAGGTCCAAACCCTTTTGCCAATGGCCCATCCAGGGGTGTTGCATTAAACTAGCCTGTTTACATCCTAGCAGGTGACAGGTTTATCCAGCACAGGTTAGTAGTAACCAAAAATCTTTATTGTGACCGTTTTGGTGGCTTGTATAACATGAGTTAATGATCTCTCTTTAATTCTTGATCAGCAGGTGTCTGCACATATTGACCATAAGCACTTTTGCTGGTAGTCTCAGCAGAAAGGCTAAGGCTGGGGAGTCACAGAGAACCTGTAATAGTTTTCCTGATAAAGAATGCGATACAGGCGAGGGAATGTGCACTTCCTGTGCTTATTATACCTCTTCTGTGAAAGGAGGGGATTTGGTGCTGTCAATATTGCTTCTTTCACGTTGATTTAAATTAGAAGAGCGTGTGGCACCATCTAAAAATAAAAAACCCAGGTGAGCAGTCTACAGTGTCACTGCTCAAACTTTTCATTCGGATTATTGGAACGTGAAATTAATTTTCCAGGCACCTGTATTTATTTTACAGCAAATCAGCATCATTAGGAAGCTGCTTCTAGACAGTACAGGAAAGAACAACAGAACCATCTATTGACAATATCTGAGGAACTGACAGCAGCATCTGGGGACTTCATGTTTGGTAAGCCGCTTTGCACATGGCCAGTAAAGTTTCCAAGGTGTGAGGTTTTATTTCAGTAATCAGAGACTATCTGATTAAAATCAAGTGTTACACTTGATGAGGAGTGGTGTTTTTGTGGTCTTGGCTGCCAGAGTGGGCTCCTTTACAGTATAGCTGCTACTGCTCGGTCCTGCAGTTATACATCTTGAAGCAGCTTTTTTTCAGTGAGCCTGATGACTTCCTACATTTTTTTTAAAGGGTGAATTAAATTCCCGTTCACCTTTTTTTTTCTCCCCCCCCCTTTTGGAAAACCTGGGCAACAATACCATTTTCAAAAGAGTGACTTCATTTGCACCACAGTTGAATTACAGGCAGAATTCTGATTATTTGGCCTCTGAAAGAACATGATTGTGGCAAATTAGGTTGCTAACATAATTTAGGACTAGGTCAGCAATTCATTTTTAAGATATAAATTGTTCCTGTATAATGACTCCAGTTGTGTTAGCAATTTTACAACCCAGAACCTTCAGAGCTAAAAGCATGACCCTTTACCGCTAGCGCTAAAGGAGTAACTCCTTTACCTGGTACCTATAGTAGACTCTTACAATCCCCCACACCCCACCAACCCAATGTGGACTATTCACTTGAAAGGTATAAAGATCCAAGTTTCCTACTGTGGGTTACATCTTTGTAAAGAGAGGCTGGGCCTTAATCCTTTGGAATGTTTCCCAGTTTATAATGCTCACTCTTGCACTTGTGCTGATTTTAAAAAACACAGTGGAAGCAAGATGCATGTTACTGATCTAATACTCAGAAGGTGGTTGGCTGAATAAATGAAGCTGTCGAAGATAGTTTATGAAAGCTAATTAAAGATTATTCAGTGCAGAGTGAAGTAGGATGAATCAAAAACACTACTGCAATAGGGTTTGCTTCTGCTACTATTAAAATTCAGTAGCTGGTTTTCAATGGGACTAGGATGAACTTTCTTGGGCCTGATTTGGCTCACATTGAAGATCATGGAAGTGGAGCTGGTTGAAATGTTTTAATTTAAAAATAGCTTTTTTTGGTTAAAAATATTTTGTTTTGCTGGGGGAAAAAAACCTCTACTCTCTTGAACTAAAAAAAAGAGAGGATTTTTTTCCCACTGAAACAAAATTGTTTATTGAAAAATAATTTTAAAAAATCATGAAACATTTCAAATGAAATAAAGAATACATTTCTTTGAACATTTTTCACCAAATATACTTGCCATTTTTTCACCAGCCAGCTCTACATGGGAATTTTGCCATTGTCGTCTTAGGAAAAAATAAGTCCCCTTCTCTGGTCTCGCATAGAAAGACAAGATTTTCTCCTCTTCCACAGTTCTGCTCAACCCAGGGTGCAGAATGTCAGGGAACTGATCCTAACTCCCTATTTCTGAGGGTCAGTCCCAGCTACAACAGCAGTCGGCCTTGTCTATATTAACAGGGTTTTGCCGATATAGGTAAATTAATGTAATTAAACTGGTAAAACCTTCCTAGTACCAGTATATTTTATGCTGGTTCAGGGAACTGGCATCAGATATGGTGGTATAATTACAGTTGTACTGGCATAACTACATCTACACTAGAGCTTTTACCGGCTTAGCTATGTCAGTTATCCTTAAGTAACTGCACCACTGATATATGGCCCTTAATGAACCCCATGCCAATGGAGGATTTGTGGTGTGGAACTCCATCACATTTCCTTCTCACTCCTACCCTTTCCCCACCCTACTCCCAACAAGCCTACCATGCCGAGGGTGGGATGGGGATGAAGAGCCACAGAGTGGGATATAGCTCAGCAATGCCCAGCAGAGTGTTCCCTACACCAGTGAATTTTCTGCTGGTCATTTACAGCCATATTATGTCCCCATGTTGCCACATGAGTAATGTAAAGGGATTATAAATTCATCAGAGAATGACCCAAAATGTTTTACTATTGGATTAGATTCCATGAGGTGAACTTTCTGTTCTACCACTAATTAATACACACAATTTTGTGTTCTTCAAACTTTTCTGCTCTCTTTTCTCCTCCACCTCCCCAGCCCTGTGCTTCTCTTCAGGAAATCTGGCCTTGTTTATTTTTATATTATTATCTAACAGGCATTAATTATAGCTCCGCATCACTTAGTATATCTTTAGGGAGCGCCTGCAAGTTATAGAAGGCAGCAGCAAGATAAAAAAACACAAGTTCTCTTCAAAGAAAGCAGCCATTTCACTTTATGACCTCTACATATCTGCTGGGGGGCTATATTATTTAATTAGTTATTTAGTTAGTTAGTTTTTACAGCTTGGCATTAGAAGGACCCATTCAAAGAACAAACATTTAAATGTCCCCAAAGTCATTCTGGAGTTAGTTTAAAGGACAGTTAGAACACTAACATTCAGTAGAAAAGCTGAAAGTATTTAACAGTAAAGGCTTCTTTGCCAAAATGAATTTTCAATCAAATAAATATCTACTTATCTTACCTGTAGTTGCTGATGGAAAAACTGGTATTGTAAAACTAAATGAGAAGATCACTGAATAAGTGTTTGGACTTGGAGAGTCAACAATGACAGCACTTAAAAAAGAGATTGGAAACAGGAAAAGAAAACAATCAATACATCCAAGTAATCTTCCTGAAATTTGTTGAAAGTGGTGAACAAAAAGAGAAAACCCTGTCTAGATTCAGTATTTTATTCAGATATGTACAGCTTCAGCTCCTGTACTGGAGAATCTAGGCTCACTTGAGTGTGATACTCAATCACAGATGCTGAGATGTTCCTCAGTATCAGAGATCCGTATCTGGCCTGATTTCTAAGGGCTTGTCTACACAGCGACACTCAGGAAAATTAGTCCAAATGAATTGTTAAAGTGGATTAGTTAAACTGCATTAAATCTCTGCATGGACTCACTCATTCAGAATTAAAGTGGCCTTACTTTGGTTTAGTTTAATTCACTTTGGAAATGAGTTAAGATAAACTGAAGTAAGGCCACTTTAATTCTGAATAAGAGCATCCATATAGGGGTTTAATGCAGTTTAATGAGCCGCTGATGGTGTGGTTGATGTGGGGATGAGAGCTGAGGATGCGTTGTTCTAAGTCAGCCATAAAAATGTGGCATACTGTGGGGCCATATGGGTACCCATAACCCGAACGTGAAGCAATACTGACCAGCAACTACACACCACACCACAGAAACACTAACCCAGGAACCAATCCCTGTAACAAATCTCATTGACTTCTCTGTCCCCATATCTTCTCTAGTGACATCATCATAGGACCAAACCACACCAACCACATCATCAGAGGCTCATTCACCTGCACATCTACTAATGTGATATATGCCATCATGTGCCAGCATTACCCCTCTGCCATGTACATTACTAAAACCAGACAGTTTCTATGTGAAAGGATAAATGGACATAAATCAGACATCAGGAATGGTAACACACAAAAACCAGTAGGAAAACACTTCAATCTTTCTGGACACTCAATAACAGATTTAAAAGTAGCCATCCTTCAACAAAACAACTTCAAAAACAGACTTCCAAGAGAAACTGCTGAGCTACAATTCATTTGCAAACTTAACTTTGCTTTTGTGTCTATTCAGAATCATGTCTGCTCTACAGTGACAATCAGTTACACCTGACAACATTTGAATTGTACAGTTGTCACTGAAGGCATAATCTGAAGCCAGTGGGTTTGCACAGATATACACGAGGGCATAAACTGGCCTGCAGAATCTTTATTACCAGTGATGATGCATGAGAGAACCTTTTTATTCTCATATCTTATCTGATTGGCTTTGCAGAGCTCCTGGTGAAACCCGCAAACTCCCCACCGCCTCCACCCTTTTTATATTGCTTGTAAAGTGAGCATAGTTGATCTTGAGTCACTGAATGACAATAAACATGGAACCCACTGTGATGCCAATTTTACAATCACTTCTCAGGGTAGAACTGCACTTTAAGGAATAATGATTATGGAGAGGGTATTGCCTCTCAATTCATGACCTGTAGAAGGAGCTGAGGGCCCCATGTGAACTTCATTGCTTTTAATCCAGATTTTCATTAATGGCTAGGAAATACCCAGTCCAGAGGTAATTATTGCTATTATAAAAAATATAATTAGTGAAGAAAAAAATATAAATGTTTACTATTACAGTGCTGGAAAACTAGAAGTTAAATCACACAGTTTCTATGCTTTGGTTTATTGAAAACTATTCAAATTATAAACTTGTCACTTTACATTTCAGGGTTTCCTGGTTCAGCTTGTAGGTTAGGGGGCTCTATAGGGAAGTGGAAGATCTGGGCCTAGTAGCGGACAGACAGATCACCTAGCAAAAGGTGTGGGTGAGTTGTGTCTTTCTGTTTGAGGGAGCAGCCTGCTTGCCTCTCTCTATTTTGGGATTCTTGTGTATTATCGACCTGAACCCTAACAAATGAAAGCAATGTTATGTTGCAACCATCTGGCAAAAGTATTTGTTTTTATCTAATGATTCTGAGTGTATGCTATGGACACAACACATACTGATCTTTTCCTTGCTGCTAAAGACTGATACAATACAAAAGCCTAATGGCTCCAGTTCAGAAAAGAATTCAAGCATATGCATAACTTTCAGCGTGTACTTCAGTCCCATTGACACCAACACATGCCAATGAGCTTTGGTGAGTAGGAACAGACTGCTAAATCAGAGCCTGTAAATGTGCCATTAAACTGATAATCTAGACCAAGACTAATAAACATGGAAGATTCATGTTAAAATATCATTGTTCTTTCAGTAAGCCAGAAGCACAAGAGTTCATCCTTAGTTTTTTCTTAACGGTACTTATAAATCTTAGAAAAATTTACAAGACTCACTTTCCAACATTAACAGAGAATAGTTCCCCTTTGTCTCAGGTTATGCATGTATCATATAAACTTTTAAGCCTTGTGGGTGGGATGCTGGTAACTGCTGCTTCATGGAAAAACATTTTACAATATGTGGTACTATTGTTGCTTTGTGTTATGTATTAAACCATTTTATCCACTCAGCCATAGAAATACAGATTTTTCAAGTCTGTTCTACTGCTTCAGACCTTTCCATCTGCTCCTTTGAGCCCTCTTGAATCATTTAGAAGTTGGAAAAGCAGCTTAATGAACCAATTTTTGAACTTGCCATTTTGAACTTGCTTTCATTCACAGGATTAGAATTGAACATTTTTTTACTTTGTTCTCTAAAATTTTGAGGGTTCAAATTTTTTAGAAAAAATATTTTATTTCCCCTTCTTTTTGCTTGCTCTTGCTTTTCTTTCTTTTTAAAGGAAATGTTTTTCTGCCTAAAAATTTCAACCATCTTTATTCAGAAGTTTTCTTCAGTGTCTCTCTCTCTGCTGCCTCTGCCCTCCACTATTTAGGGGATTACATTTCACTCCATCCACAGCTGTTTGGAACATTCCATATCCTTCTTTCCATAGCTAATCATCATCTAAAGAGTCTCCTCTTCAACTATTCTGGACCTCTCTGATCAACGTCTGGCTGCTCTGCACTTTTTCCATTCCTCCTTCCCAGACACTGTGGGCCTTTGTTATGTGAAAACTGCACCCACTACAGGCCCATTCAGATGTTCTTTTAAAGTGTTTAGGGCTTTTGTGATCTTCATCTCTCAAAAACTATAATGTAAGGTGAAATCTCAGTTCCTTCAGGCTTCCTCTGCCCTCCTGCAGCAAAATCCTCTTCCAACCTCTGGCTGCCCTTGAACTCTTTAATCTTCTTCCATAACTTTAACATTTCCCCCATTCCTGGATCTATTCCTGGATGTATACAATCTCCCCTTAACTGCTATGGGCCATTCCAATTTTAAGCACCTCAGCCTACCTCCTTCCCCTCTAGCCACTCCTGGCAGCCAAACCAAGTTTACTGAGCCTCACTAGGTATATTTAATTGTTAAACAGCTATACAGTCCAGCAATAAATTGGATATCCATGCCAGAAGATCTACAAATGGGATTTACTTGGCTCTTGCAGCAATGAGGTAAGAGGATTAAATGAGTTTGTGGTCACACATAATCAGACCACCATCAGAGACATAAAAGGAAGCTTGGCCCATTGCACTAAGGAAAATATTTAGATAGCTCACATTAAGAGAAACATCTCTGGCCATTTATAAAAACTGCAGTTTCTGAGCTTTGTTCCTGGAGATTAACATCTCACTGCCTGTGAGATGATAAATTAAATGTCATTGCAAACCAGCGGGAGAGATCTGTGGCTTGTGTTCTATAGGAAGTTAGACTAGATGATCCTAATAGTCTCCTTTGGCCTTAAAATGTATGAATCTATGAATTTCCATACAGCTTTAAAAACTGACTTACCAATAAGCAGAACTTTACTGCTTAAGGGATTCTTATTGAAGACAATGTGAGAGGTGAGTTCTCAGCACCTCTCCCACCCAGGCAAAATGATCAATATAATTTCATTTTTGATTTTGAAAGGTGCCTTAAATCAAGATGGAAAGTGCTTTGCATTATTTGACACTGATCTCCTATAATGGCACTGTCGTATGTCATTTTTCAGCAAGAAGCTGTAGTCATAATATCAGTGAAGGGCTCTAACTACAACTTTAAGAACTTGAGTCAAAGTCAATGAATTCAGTGGAAAGACTCCCCTTACCTTCACCTATTTAACTTTGACTTTAAATGCTTTCTTTACGCAAGAATCTTTGTTGAGGAATGTTGTTAACATAATTTAGATAAACCCATGACATCCTGTATGGAAGCAATGGCTCTCTCTCAATTTTCAAGTGGAGAAATGTATATCAAGGTTTCAGTTTCTAGCTTGTAAGCAAAGCAGGCTCAAAACTTGTTTTTAGCAAAAGTCACTATTACCTTCAGCTCTACTGCCTGCTGATCAAACATTATGAAAGATGCATCACACGCTGAGCTGAAGGCAACTGTGTTTACTGGCTGTCCAGGTCAATTATAACACAGTGATCAGCTGAATCTATAATGAAAGGCACCTATTGTTAGAGCAACTTAACCAAAGTAAATATCTATTTTTAATATTTAAAATGACTGATTTATCACCCCCTAAAACCATGTATAAATAACTGCCTATGCAAAATAGTTCATTTTCATTTTAGCATTTGACAGCAATCCACAATGGGGAGAAAGAGTCCTGGAAAAAGTTCCAGAGGATTTCATAATTTAGAACCTGCTGGAAATGTTGAGGGATTGATTGATTGCTTTCTATGGAGTATTCCAATATAGTCCATTTGTGTGTGTTGTTTCAATACTTTTTTTTATTCTTTGGAGTATGCTGCAGGAAAGGGAATTTCTCAGCAATACATGCTGTTCCAACTTCACAATCTCTTCCCCCTCCCTGTCCCCCTGCCCCTCCAGCATTCTTTGTTTGCTCTGGTGGGCTTGGATGCTATCAGAAAGAACTCCATAGTCTGGTTTCATAGTCCACACTGTGTAATTTGGGAACGACTCTTTAAACTCAAAATAAATATTGAAATTTCAAAATATTAATTTAATTTGGCAGCATGGTTCTCTTCACCCCTGGCAATACCCATTTGACAGGCATTTAAAAATTGCAGTATTTTTAAAAGTACAGTTCTTTGAAAAAACTGCTGGAATTGCAGTTCCTTCAAAAATCAAGGTTAGGCTGTTAAATTGGTCTTAAATTTGAGAATGTCCTAGTCCAGGTTTGATTTTGAATGACTAGTAGAAGGGGTCAAAAGGTAGGTCACAAATTGTTTCACATAAATATGAGTTCACTATATATGGTCCCCTGTTGTTTGTAGTCAATAAATAATCAGACAACTACTGGTCTGTTCATAAAAAGTCAGCAAAACCTGAAAGTTTGATGAGTTTTATCACAAATGACTACCCAGCTAAACTACATGTTATAGTTCATTGCTTGTTAGTTACTTGTCACTGTTTGTTAATTAGTCATTCTCCTGTTTAAAACAGTTGGCCAGTCAGGAAACAGAACCAACACCATGTGATGTAGGTGATCACTGTGAATAGGGAACAGCCTAAGAACACAAAAGTCAATCGCAGCTTTATCATTAACTTCCAAGGGAGAAGAATCAAGGTCACTCAACCGTTTGCAAACAACCCCCCAGGTTGAAGTTTGATACAGTTGCAAAATACTTAAATAGAGCAACCACGTTCATAGAAATCCAGATCAGTTTTTGAACAATTCACAATCTAAAGAAATCACGAAGTTTTCTGAGTAAGTTGTTCATAATAAATAATGTGCCCAACTCTGCTCAGGAACATAAAATGGAAAATCCTAGCCTGTGGCTACATAACCGTAATCAGATGCCTCATTTTGGCAATAATGCCTATAATCTGTCTTTCCATATCACAGATTTCTTGAAGAAAAAATGGGGCTAGACAAGCCAGGCAATCTGAAGTTATTTACAGGCCAAAAATATGAGACTAGAGTAGACTTCACACATATGGGGAAAAGAGCTCATTGTTTGCAGCAGTCATATTTAGTTTAAGGAAGAGCAAAGGCCACTGCAGTTGGCTTGTGTCTTGTCCTGCCTTGGGGAAAACTCATCTAGCTCTTTGCATTGTAAATTTTGATCTTGTCAGTTTGAAAAGTACAACTCTAGGAAAAGTGCTTATGCCTGCTGAAATATTTCCAAATAAATTAGCTTGTCCTAGGTGATGGACACAGAGTCAAACCCCCCAAATCCAAGCACTCCTTTCACCTTAGGTGCAGGTCACAAAACGGGTGCTTTCTCACATCTCTGGGAAACAGAAAACAAAAAGTTTTCCTTTAAAATATTAGAAACCAAACTGCCTTGCTCTGTTCAGAGTAAATTTAAACTGTACTAGGAGCAAGGAGAAAAAAAATACATACCAGTTAGTTCTAGTCTTGGAATGCTTTCATTGTATGCTCAGGGAGGAAGCCAAACCAAATATTTACATTAATCCTTTTGGGAGTAGCAGAAGAAAGTAAAAGATTGATCCTGCAAACTCTTACTAACATAAGTAGTCTTGGTGCATGTGATCAGCTCCACTGACTTCAATAGAAATTTGTTAGTCTCTAAGGTGCCACAAGTACTCCTTTTCTTTGTGTGTTGAGTATCTCTAGTAACTTGCTGAGCAATGGTGAACTTTGCTGAAATCTCCCATGATTTCAAGTGTAAGCTCTTTGGAAGAGAGACTCTCTCTTACACTATGTCTAAACTACACACTACCTGAGACTGGGAGTAGGACTCTCTCGTTCTGACTGAACCCTCAGAAGCCTTTATTATGCCCAGGTGTTCCTTAACTAATTAATGGCTGCCTAGCCACTGAGGTAATTAACTACTCACAGTGGATCTGAGTTGGCTCATTTTCCTTAGCGGAGTCTGGTCGCTGAGCCCCCACAAATGGTCAGCCCCCATAACAAGACTCACACCAGCTGATCCTTTTCTAACTCCTTCCTGACTTAAATGAATTCTCCATAAATGTTAAAATATCAAATGATAGGGACCAGCCCCTGCCCCAGATATAGGCATCTATGTGACATCTTACATAACATGTCATATTTCTATTGATTTCTCCTCCCAGATATTGGGTTTTTTCCTAGGATGTCCATTGCCATCGTATCTAAGCACTAAGATGCATATTGTGCCAGACCAGCCACTGCACATCTTTATTTTGTACTTTCTTTTCTCCATCCATCTTGCCCCAGTATTGTACTGCAGGTAGTGTCTTGTCCGTGAAACCCTAACACGTGCACATGGCTTTACTGAATGTGCACTTAGTGGGACTACTCCCATGAGCAGAGTTCCTCACATGCATGTGTTACAGACCTGGCTGAGTTCCCCTACCTGATGATCACCACTGTGTTGTAAATGGACCCAACCTTTGGATTGCACGTGCTTCCAAGCCACCTTGGTCTGGGCAGATTCTAGTCACCGTTTCTATCTCTGGGCAACTAAGGGTACGTCTACGCAGCAATTAAACATCCGCAGCTGGCCTGGCTCAGCTGACTTGGACTTGCAGTGCATGGGCTGCCGGACTATAAAATTGCTGCATAGACATTCGGGCTTGGGCTGGAGCCTAAGGGCTGGGACCTCATAAGGGGACTAGTCCAGCCTAAGCCCAAATGTCTACACAGCAATTTTTATCCCTGCCACCTGAGCCCAAGTCAGCTGATCTGGATCAGTTGCAGTTGTGCTATGGATCTTTTATTCCAGCATAGAGATACCCATAATGCACTCCTGGGTGCAAACTTCTTGTCTAGCACCCTTCCTAGGGATGTGAGACTCTGCAATCCAACTGCCCTTTGCTCTGAAACCAGGGCCGAGACCCCACAACCTCCCCAGTTGCCTATGTGCACTGGTTTATAGTTTAGCTCTTTGCTGACCACATTGCAGATAAAAAAGAGGAACACAGGATTTGCACAGGAGTTTCTTAACCACAATAAATGTTACCCTGAAAATGTACCAAAATCACAGATCTTTGGGCAAAACAACAAAAGTCTTATGCTGTCTCCCCAGGTCTATGCTCATCCTTGAGAATCCTAGGCCAGTTGGTGTGTCAGGTAGCTAGGCCCCTCCTTCAGTCCTTCTGTGTCAGGCCATGATTACCTAGCAAGAGCGAGGGGGAGTTCTGGTCAAGTGATTAGCTGGGTAGTCCCAGCCTTCTTGGAGTCCAGACTGGGAAAACTAGTTCTCTTCAGCCTGGCTCTTCTCTTTAGAAAAACTGTTCTAGAAATGGGCCCCCTGGACGGAAAGATAAGCACAGTGATGACTCTTCTGTCAGTCCTTCAGGTTGTTGTTAGGCATTACAATGAACTGATCTTGGTCTGTCCTTTACATCTCTAAGCAGTTACGGCTACATTCTCAATGTGTAGGTCACATTCTTCAAAACAGTGGTTACAATGTCAATTGAAGATCACAGTTTGGTACAGACATGTACATACACATACCAGTCCATCATGTATCCATCATGTATCTAGCATGTATCCAGGATTGGATCATTCATTTGTAAGCTTCTTGGGGTAGCAGGCATGTCTCAGTTACTCTGTGTAAAGCCCTGTTAGTAGATTTGCAATGCCTACAATCCCCCGCTGGTAGATTCTGGCCCCAAGAAGGCTTTGCATTTGTGTCCCAGCATACTATTTTTCCTTTGTTTTGGGCTTCATTTAATATTTGCTATCTGAAATGATGACAAGCAGCAAGAACAAACTAAACAAAAACAACAGTCTCACTTATTGGGTTGTTCAAGGAATCTTACAGTGTTATGTCACTTTTCACAAGATGGGGGTAAAAATATAGGTGCTAATGTAATCTTGATCTTTCAAAAAAGCAGGGAGAAGTGAAGGAAATAAATTACCCTCCTGCAAATGTTTAATTTTTTAAGTACTGTACAGTTTGTGTAAGGTTTGCTTTCTTATGTGTATGCTCCATGGCTAGCTGGTTCCTATCACTTCATGCAGGGGATGCACAATTCAGTCTTTTGTGTCAATGACAAGCTGTGTAGATAGTCATGACAATTTTTCCACACTACGGGGTGCCTCTGTTCTTTGTCTGCCTTAATTGATGTTAGGTCATTTGCACAATTCCTCTCATGTAATAGAGTAAATATGATCCCATTGCATAGCCTTTGATTGATATTAGATATAGCAATTGACCACTTTTGTATTCCTATAGTATATAGTTGTCTCACGTGCAGGAGATGTAGAATAGATGTACGCAAAAGTAAGACCAGCATCTCTCTGGTCTGTGCCATTTAGTTCTCAGATTTTGAGGCTGGCCTTCCTTTTCCAGGCAAGACCAAATTAAAACAGCTTTATGGAAAAAGAAAAGAGGAATATTTTTTCCTTCTTTTGTTGGATTATTTTCCCTTGGGGCTCAGCAAAAGAACAGTGTACTGCATACTGAATATGCAATAGATGGTTCTGCTATTGCTAAACCACAGCAAGGTCGCTGATAGGCTGCCATGTGTTTAAAACAATCTTCTAAAAAGCATATTAAAAAACCCCAAATATATTCCAGCAGATGGCTGAGGGAAAGATTTTTTTTTTTATGGCCCAGTTCAAACACCATTGAAACCAGTGGGAATCTTTCCACTGGAGTCAATGGGCATTGGATCAGACCTTTAAAGAGTCATTTCTTGAGTACTGCACTGGGGCTACCAAAACCAAAGCAGAAGGGGGTTTATGGCAAATCCAAATATAACTAGGGCATCTGGTTTTTGGTGAGTGTAACAGAACCCAATAAATACCCACTGGATTCTGTTTGAAGACATTCATATATAAGAATTGTAAAGAAGCTAAGGTTGCTTTGTTTTTCTGCCTTGGAGGTTTGCTAGCCCTTTTGCTGACTGTCCTACTCAAATTATGTCTGTGGCATCTTTGCTCCAGCTTCTCTTTAGGCAGTCTCTTCAATGTCAGCCACTTCATAGCCCCTGTACTCCTACTTTCTCTGTTGTGTTAACTTCTTTGCTGCTTTCTGAACTCCTTCAGGCATAGGGGTGCCAGCCCCACAGACCTCTGTTCCTTCTTCCTGTCATCTCTGAGGTGCCAAACCCTCCTCTGAGTCCTGCTCTTCTTAAATTATCTCTGTTGTCAGCCCTCCCTGCTCTCCTCAGTTTCTTCCTGTGATCCCTATAGTGCCAGTCCATTCACATCTCTGGTTCCAAAGGTACCAGCTTCTTTGCTATTCCTATATTCTCTCATACTCGCATAGTCATGTTTCTGATCCTTTACCTTAAAAAAATTCCTTTACCTTCCTGCTGATATTTGCAGACAACAAAAGTGCTAGATATAATTAACTAAATATAATCCACCAGACATGGAGCTTAAAAGTTGTTTGGTTCTATATTATATTATTTTCTTCCTCTATCATTAAAATGAAAGGCTCAGACATAAATGATACCAGAGCTATCCCTAGGGTACGGTGAATCGGAGCAACCGTCCTGGGCCCTGCGCTTTGGGGGGCCCCCACAGGCGGCGGGCAGGGAGGTGAGGTGAGCAGGTGGGGTGAGGTGGTGAATGGGGAGGGGAGTGACAGGCTGGCAGGCAGGTGGGACGGAGCAAGCAGGAACCCTCCCTACCAGAACCTCTCACTCCCCCAGTGCCTCCTGCCCGCCGGTGGGCCCCGCCGATCAGCACCTCCCTCTCAGTGTCTACCGTGGAACAGATGTTTCACCCACGGTGTCAGGAGGTGCTGGGGGGGGAAGGGAGAGGAGCAAGGATGCAGCACGCTTGGGGGAGGGGGTGAAATTGGGTGGGGAAGAGGCTGGGCAGGAGTAGGAAGAAGCAGGGTGGGGGTGGGCCCTTGGGGGTAGGAGTGGAGTTCAGGTGGGGCCTGGGTGGAGCTGGGGGAGCACCCCTGGTAGATTAGAAATTTTGCACCTATGTCCCAGCCTAAGGATGGCCCTGGATGATACAATAATTTAGTATTCAAGGTTTAATAAAAGGAACATTCAAGGATCATCCCTATGTAAGGACATTTTTGCATCCTGCACACACCATGCGTGTGTGATTCTGACACTTGTGCTGGCATGGGTATGTTTGTTCTCTATATTATCATATCAGTGTAATCAGTTATCAGGGGCGGTATGGATCAGCGTTCATGTCACACTCCCCATCAGTACCCTGCCCGGGCTGGGGAAGATAATGATCCAACCAGCAGACCAAATTCAGTGATGCCTCCTGGTACGTGCCACCTGACGCATACTGCGCAAGTGCTCAGAAGAAGTGTGGTGGAATTGATGCTTAATTATGAACATATAAACATACCATATTCTAATATATTGGAGAATATAGAGAGAATAACACTGTTTGATAAAAAATATTCTAAGCCTGGGCTACACTAAGAATTTACATCACCATAGCTACGTCTCTTGGGGGTGTAAAAAATCCATACCCCCGAGAGACATAGTTGTACCAACCTAACCTCTGGTGTAGACAGTGCTAGATTGACGGAAGACTTCTTCCATTGACCTAACTACCGCCTCTCCTGGGGGAGTGGGAGCGGGTGGATTACCTATGCTGAGAGGAGAATCCCTCCTGTTGGCATAGGTAATGTCTACACTGAAGTGCTACAGCTGTACCACTATAGCGTATTAAGTTTAGACAAGTGTACCACTGTAGCGTATTAAGGGTCTATCTGTGAAAGTGGAGACCAAGGTAGCAGGTGAGAAGACTGAACACCTCCCTCCACCTTCTTGCTACATGATAGGGCCATATTTCAAAGGGCCTAAGTCTGAGATGGTCCTAGACATGGAGATTTTAGGAGACCAGCTCACTCAGAAAAATATATTAAAATAAAACATAGTTTTCACCTGGAATCTGTGTGTCATGTAGAGCACTTAATTTAACAGTGCAAGTATTGTCTGAATTCCACATAAAAATTGCACTTTGGGACATCTGTTACTGTACACCATCTTATGCTAAGTGCACATTTCAGCAGTGCCAGTCCTAGCCACAGCAAAACATCAGGCACTGAACTGAACAGCCTGTCAGACACAGCAGAAGGCTGAAAAGCACTTTCAAAGATGCATTTGCTAACTAAGAAACAGCAAAGTAGTTTTGACACAGTCACCAGTGATCTCCATTTTTGCATGTAAACTTCACTCACTCATTCTGAAAACTGGCCTCTCTATTTCTTTTAATTGGTTCCCTAACAACTGCAATGGATGATCTTTGCATATTGTGTGCAGAAGAAAAGGAACAAAACTGGAAAGGCAGATCTGATGTACAGCCACCAACAGTATGCTAATTTTTACCACTGACTTCAATGGGGCCAGGATTTCACTCCTGGTATTGCACTCATGGTGACGTTTGGGTGCTTTTAGAATGCCCAGAAAATTAGAAGGCTTTTAATAGTGAACATTTGAAATATGTCACTATATGTTTTTGTAGGTCTATTCTATCGATCGTTCTGCCATGTGAAAGTTGATCACAGCTTTATTTAGTATCTTTCCACATAGACAAATAAAACTGATTTATTCTCAACTATCCTAACTTTTTGTTTTAGAGAATAATTTTTAATCTTAGATGTACACTTCCAGCATGCTAGCAAAAAGAAAATTCTTGTGGTACAAAAATAAAATGCAGTGAGGTTTTTTTTTCATATGGATGCAATAAAGAATATTTCTGGTGGCCCAGCCATTACACACATGAATAGTTTCTGACGGGGAAAATGATCACAGATTAGGTTGGGTTTTTGGCAATAATCCAGTAACTGAAACCTTTTTTACAAGGCAGTATGCTTTAATGCATATTTTCCCACAGAAATTGCCATTTAAATTATGTTAATTTTTTTCTATTTGAATATACTGGTTGTTTTCTCATTTCTGCATTATTTATTTGATTGATTATTCTGGCATTTTCTGATAATATTTTTTGGCAGGAATGGGAAGAATACATTTGTCATGATGAAATAACAAAAGTCATAGCATTGTGGAAAAATAATGAAAATTCAAAACTTTTAATGATATCAGGTGTACTTTAAAAAGTCATTTAATCTGTTTTTTGCAATTTACTTTAATTTTTTTTCCATTCCAATGTTATTTGAAATAAGTATTAAACATTACGTAAGAGTATGCAGAAGCTACTGTAGCTCTGCATGTCTAGTCTAAGGGATTTATGTAGCCTCTATTGCCATAGCATATGAATACCTTGCTATTGTTAATGTATTATCCTGTTGTTGCCCTTATCTGGTAAGGAAGTATCATCCCCAATCCACAGATGGGAAACTGACGCACAGAACAAGTAAATGACTTGCCCAAAGTCAAACAGGAAGTTTGTGCTGAAGTAGGGCACTGAACCCAGGGCTAGTCTTATGCTAGTGCCCTAACAGCTGGTCCTTACTTCCTCTCCTGATCCAAATCCCATCGACTTCATTGGATTTGGGATCAGGCCCCACACAGAGGCTTGCTTCTGCAACTTTTACCTATGTGAAATAGCCTTTCACAGGTGAGCATGCCCACTAGCTTCCATGCAAGAGCTACAGGGTGATATCTCAACATGCCATAACAACTGACTCAGACAGAATCCTTTATTGGATAAAGCATAAAGAATAGACTGGAAGGTGAAAACCAACAACTCTGGTATCCCCGATCACTTGAGAAATCAAGGAGGCATTCAGATGATGCTATGTTGAAGGAGGAGTCTGTCTACAGAGAGCTTTATTTGATAAGGAAGTGCTAATAATAGTAATCACAAACATTAAGAATGGGTTCACCAAAAAATGATGTGACAGCTCCAAAGGGTAAAAGATAAAAGATTTTTATCTTCTGCAAAGTTTTCTCAAAGTTGGGAGTACTTCCCGAAAGCAAGATATTGAAAGATTACATCTCTCTCAAACACAGTAGGAAAAATTCACCTTGACTGCAGCTCTGCTTATTTCATTGGAGTCATTGCCAGGATGAATTGATCTGAATGAATCTATCAGTGGAAAATAATTATGCTTTATTCCTCTCGTGGAATAATGCAATTTTAAAGTTACATTTTAAGACAGAGCATGGGGAGCATGCAGAATGGTTGATTTAGAGTTCTAGCTATTTCAGATGAAAAGCAGGACACTAAAATAGGCTAATGGAATAGTGCTATCCTGTATATGATTCTGCTTCAAGACACACATTGAGTCCCATCTTCTAATGTGAAACTGAAGATCATGGGTAGACTGAAGCCAGGACAAAAGAATTTTGAGCCTTGGAGACAGTGTTTTGGTTCTTATTAACTGTAACCTAATTAAAATGCATTAGCCATTCACAAATTTTCTTCTCAACCTTAACACAAATGACTCTGGCCCAGACCTTCAGCAGTATTTAGGCTCCTCACTTCCACTGAAATCAATGAAAGTTAGGGAGCCTAAATACCTTTGAGTAGCCGGGCCTCTGTGTTTTGGACAATTATGGGGTACTTGGAAGGCCAAAAGAGGAAACATCTGCTCACTGATACAGTAATTCTGCTTAATGACAGATTTCAGAGTAGCAGCCGTGTTAATCTCTTACCACAAAAAGAATGAGTACTTGTGGCACCTTAGAGACTAACAAATTTATTTGAGCATAAGCTTTTGTGACATCGGATACAACATGAAGTGAGCTGTAGCTCACGAAAGCTAATGCTCAAATAAATTTGCTAGTCTCTAAGGTGCCACAAGTCCTCCTTTTCTTTTTACTTCTGCTTAAGTACCCTGCCATTTCTGAAGCTGTAGATCTGCCATTATGCTGAATAGGCTTCCCCTGTAATACAGCCTTCGCCTTCACCACACTGTATCTGTTTTACTTTATCTTATCCTATTAACATTGTCTCCAAAGTCAAAAATGGAAACATTTTGAAATCTCTTGTGTATGCAATGAAATCAACAAATCCAAAATTCTGACTAGGAAATAGTTGTAATAGAGCTTCCAAGGTTTCCTATAATGCAATTCTGTATCTTAATTACAAAGTAATAGATCAATCATGTAATCTCAACAGTCAGTTTTGATAGCGGGTTTGTTTCCTGACATTTATTAAAATTAAGTCATTACCATTGTTGACGTAATAAACATTAGAGTCAGGTAAATATGAATGAAGTGTCGGGAGAATTTAGGGAATGACCTAGAAAATTCTATATCTATTGTTGCTTTTTTAAAAAAAAATCTCTAATATCTAGACAATTGTAAGGTCTCTACTTATCATGGTTTTATACTACAAAAACAAGAATGGTTTTGATAAAACCAGACAGTGTAATATAAGAACCCATTTGAAATACTGGTTTTGTAATTGGAGTAGGTTTTGTTAGATTTTTAAATGATTTCGGATTTTATATATCATGCCCATACCACAAAAAAAACCAACAGTAATTGTTTTTTATCTTGAAACGGTGGAGAAGCTACATTTCCTGAGCAGAGATACAGGTTTTTGACTCATTTGTAAAATTCTTTTGTACAGTGGAGTGGAAAATGAGAGGTAGAAATTTCACTAATATGTATCTCTATTTTAAGATGAATTTTTGTTTGTCAGTATTTTTGAACGAGCAAATGGGAGCTGCACAGGTTGTGCCTGTCGGTGGAGGCAGCATGCAGCCCCGCCTAGGAGCAGCAGGGACATATCACTGTTTGTGGGGAGCTGCCTGAGGTGAGCACCACTCAGGTCCAGCATCCCACACCCCAACCTCCTCCTGCACCCAACCCCCCTCCCTCTTAGTTAACCAGAATTTTTGATTTACCGGCACCCTCCCCCACCATTCACCCAACATGCCAGATAACAAAGCTTTTACATCTGATGAAGTGAGCTGTAGCTCACGAAAGCTTATGCTCTAATAAATTTGTTAGTCTCTAAGGTGCCACAAGTACTCCTTTTCTTTTTGCGAATACAGACTAACACGGCTGCTACTCTGAAAACTGTACAAAGGCTTATTCTTTGCTCTAGCAGTTGTTTGGTTCATTTAAGAAAATACAGTTATAAAAACAGTAACCTGCCTTTGCCCAACAATTAACACATGTTGCAATATAGCAGCTAAGATATTTGAGATCTTTACAATCTCCCACCAGAGTTCTCTTAATACTCCCAACTAGGGAAAACAAATGGGACTTGCTGTGTGCCCTGCAGGTCACTAGTATAAGACAATTTTAGACCTGGAGACAGGAGGGAGAAATTAAACCACACCAAAGAACAGGTATTATTCCCTCTAGGCAAAATTCACTGTCGAAGGCAGGACACTTGTTGCAGCAGTGGGCAGTTGTAGAGTGGGCATGCAATGGGACTCTTTTATCATGGATCATGGAGATGGGCTCTGTCACTTCTTCACAGGAAAGAGAACACGGAGGAAGGGCAGTGATGAATTTCTGGCCTTATTGTAGTCAATGGCAAAGCTACCACTGACTTCAGCAGGGCCAACATTTCACCCCAGATTTACAATTACAAGGATCTGTGGCCACAAAACTCCCTAATTTGGCTCCCTAATTAACCCCATTTGAGTTAATGCAAAAATAGCCACAACCCATTAACATGGATTGCAAGCACTTTAGGATGAGGGTTGTCATTTACTACATGTTTGTATAGTGAAATAGTTTTTCCTAATATCCAACCTAGACCTCCCCCACTGTAACTTTATGTAATGAACTGTAAAACCAACATCCCTTAAGTCCATTGTATTTTTGTGTTTAGTGGAATTATGAATTTAAGTTCACAGGCTTGCCTTTTTGAAGGTTTTTTGCAGGTTTCCTTTAAGGACGTGTATTGAAAGATCAGACATGGAGCGATCAGACAATTATTCAAGAGAGAATTGGTTTTATCACAACAATGTCGTGGTACGATTATATGAAGAATTGTAATTTGTTAGCGAGAGCAATTTGTTTGGAGGAAATTGTGTTCAGGCTGAAACAGCACTTGTCTAAATTCATACATTCTCAGGGACATACAAAAATATGCACTTTCTGGTTTATGCATAGGAAAATTTGCAAAATAAATTTTTCACAAATGTAATAGTAATGTCCCTTAGGGTATTCAAATTGCTGTTTCTGAGGCAAATAGCTTTTGAGAACTTTTGTAGCTAAGGCCAATTTACACATCCATACATACATGGTCTGTATGCTAGCAAATGTTTATGAGGGTTAAAGGGATGAAATACTCCCTCACTATCTCCCTGCTCCTCTTACGAAGCATCAACTTAGGTACCATAGCTTCTATACAATAACCTTCTCCATCTGCTTTATTCCCTTCTGTATCTAACCCCATGTTCCATAGAAGAAGCCCCTATGGAACAGTGTTGCAACACATATGGGATGAAATCCTGGGTCCACTTAAGTCAGTGGTAAAATATGCATTGTCTTTACTGGAACCGGAGGTTCAGACACCCTGTATAGGATGCTGTGTAGCTTCCACTGCATTCAGTGCACAGGGAGGGTGAGGTGCAGCATGTAACTTCTTCACCCACAGCATGTAATTCAAACATGTAAGAATGGCCATGATGTTTCTTTGACTTTGCATTCAGGGCTTCAGCTTTTGCCCTCCATGTTTTCCAACAATTAGATTTCCAGCAGCCACTTTTTTCAGTGAAGCCAAGTCAGAACTTTTCCAAAAGGTGAACGAAACAGTCCATTGAAAATGCATCCGTCAGAAGCCAGAGTGTAATTTTATTTTTTTGATCCTGGCTTAGAATTTACTTGATTGACATATGGCAAACTGTTAAATGAACTGGAACAAAAGTGCTTGAAATAAATTTTCCTTTGACCTGATTTCCACTTGACTGAATTTGTTGTAGTAAACTGGTGACACATAGTGGATAAACAGTAACACATGTCTGCATTTGAAAACAGAGAACAGATGGTAAACATACTGATACAAGAACTGTTATACAAGAGCATTATTCAGAAAGGTCAAATCCCCTGAAAGCTGAAACAAGTTTGATAAGGGAAAGGGACTCAAGTTGGTATGTCTACCTGCAATTTAAAGAGCTGTAGACAACCCAGGCATCCTGCCCATCATCTTCTCTTTTAAACCAGCCCTATGAGTGTGATCATTTTCAGCAGTACTGGCTCTGAAAGGGCTGTTGCCAGAAAGGACATCCTCACCTCATTGGTTGGCTGAGTCTGTGCCATCATTCCAAAAAGTACTGCTGGTGGAATAACAACTGGTTGTATCTGGTGCAGCACACTTATGGGCCTTACTGATATGCCCCTTGGTCTTACTGGGTCATGGATTCCCCCGTTTAACCTATCTGCTCTCATTGGTTAAACAGCATCCTACTGGCTTGCTGTTGGCACTGCATACAGTGCCTTAGAGAAGAAGGATTGGAAAGGTGTCCATTTATTGAGAAAGCATAACTTCTGCCTTTGATTAGTAAAAGGAAAGGAGGAGAGCTCATTTGGCTGATGGAAAGGGAGGGCTCATTAACCAAGGAACCAACCAACCAAAATATAACAGGTATGTTGAAAGGAAATGCTGTGTGTTTTATGAATACTTTTCTCAGTTAAAGTCTGATTTATCTTGTAGTAGAGTTCAAAAAGTCTTAACTGAGCTGGCTCAGAAATGTACCAAAATACATCTGAAAAGTGAGACAAAATAAAGTAATCTAGCAGAAAATGTGCATTCGAACAGAGTATAAAGAGTTTATTTTTTAAAACCATTCAATGATTCTTTTATTAAAATGTAAACCATGATATAACAGTAATTTTCTTTTAAAGCTGAGTTCTACAGTTAAAAATATACCTGGAAAAAGTATTATTCATTCACCATGTTTTTTCAATCACTTCTTGGCAGTTCTTTTTTCAATCAGTTCTTTAAATTGAAGTTGCTCTGTTTAAGGACCCCCAGAAAACAGAAATGGAGTGAACAATGAGGTGCTGAAGCCAAGCATGTTGAATGCTCAGTGCATTATCTGTGCCACAGTCATTTCACTTGTGACTTATTTAACAGCTGTCTGCAATTGGAGATCTGAATTTAGTCTCTTATCAGAACTTTTCTCTGGGGGCCACTCATTCCCTTAAAACAAAAATGGATCCAGGTCAAAAGCTTTTTCAGACCACATGGGATTGTTTATCTATGATGGGGATTTCGATGCAGTGGAGAACACTTCTCCCTGCACCAGGGACAATGAGCCAAATTCTGCTTAGTTACCATACTTAGTTACTGCTTAGATGTAACCAATGTGGAAAACTCTTCTAAAGAAAACAGAGCCCCACACCATCCCCTCAGATGGGGTAGGTGGGAGAGAGGTGGCCTGGGGAGGGGTCTCAGAGAAAATGCCATTCTGGTTCTAGTGTTCCTTCCAGTCAGTCTATAACAGCCATGGATCCTGCACACAGGTGGATCCCTCGGCCTCTGCATTGGCACTGGCATCCAGTGGGCCCTCCCCCTCTATGTCCTTAGCTGTGGTGTGGTTCTTGGAACCCATGGAGGAGGCTGCAGGGTCTCCATGAAAACTATAATAGCTCCAGACTGTATTATCTTTCCTGGAATAGATAGGCACGGGGGGTGGGGAAAGGGTGAAAGGGGTGATGTTTAACCCATCCAGGTCCTCCCTTGACATGCTCACTCCTCCTCCTCACCTGTCCACTTTCTACTCCCTCTCCTGTGCAGATCCTGTCATGCAGGGTCCTGTAGAGAAAGGGCAATGGAGAAGGGAGATTCACTTGTAGAAGATTCCCCTAGCATGTGGATATAAGGGGTAGGATTACCAGGGTCATTCCTACAATATGGCTCTTTGTCCCCAAATTCACCTTTCAGTCTCTTGTGGATGGCTACTTCCTTGTATTGTTATTTCTCCATACTCTTATTTATATTTTGCCTGAAATGTTGAACTATGTTCCCCCTCACTTGTCTTCATTCAATATTCCAGTCTATTTTTTTTGCAACTATAAGAGAGTTAGTTCCTGTGTCCTGGCCAAAATCTGTATTGAGTAATTACATTCAGCCAATCTGAGTTCAGTTTCAATGGGAGAGAGAGTATATGGTAGTACGTTTTTGCTGTAGTAAATGATTGTGTAGTGTTGCTGTGGTTTGTTACAAGGCTGCTACATTCTACTCCAGGAGTGGCTGCCTTTGTGATGGATGAGGTGATTTATTTTGTATCAAGATGATAGAATGATATTTCTCAAATAATTTATTCAGTTAATGTTTGATATTTTCCCCCTTATTCACCAGGTTTTAGTCAAACTCATTTTTCATGATTTCCCTCGTTCTGCTTTTATAGGGCTCAGTCCAACTCCCACAAAAGTCAATGGAAAGACTCCTATGATGTCAATGAGATCCCCCTGCTGAACGAACAAGGTGCGAGTACTAACCTTAGGGTGAGTGAGTTTGTTTGGCTGTTTTTTCTTTCAGGTTATTTCAGTTACTGGGTCAGTTGGGATTGTGTGTGGGAGGTCAGTTTGAGCCTTTTATCCTTGATCATCCTTGTGATCGCCCTCCCCCCCCCCATGTGATTAATGAGGGGGTAAGGACTGACCTAGGAGGGAAGGCCTTAAAAGCCAGAGGCTAAGCAACCAAGGGACCGCAGAGAGGGAGTCATAATATAATCGTTATGGTTAGGAAGAGCCGCAAGGCCAGTGCCAACACTGCTCCTGTCTCCTCCACCTGCATCCAGACAGAGAACCTAACCATGGATGCTTCTACCCAGATCCGGGTTTGGATTTGTAGACACTGGCATTTCCTGCTCACAGAAAGCCAGGCTGCGGGGGGGGGGGGGGGAGACTATCCAGTGTGAGAGGTGTCCGCTGGTGGAATCTCTCAGGAAGCAGGTGGGTGAGCTACAGGAGGAGGTGGCTAGGCTGAGGAACATTTGTGCACATGAGGAATTCATATGGAGACTTCCAAGGCTGAGACCACTATCCAGCCACTGGGGGAAGAGGATATGGCTCTATCACATGGAGGACTCTGGTAACTGGTTACTTCTGGCAACAGGTAGTGCTCCACCCCTACTCCCAACCCACCCACCCACCATAGTGATGGAGAACTGTTATGCTGCCCTGGCAACAGATGATGAATCACCCCCCAAAGGTTGAAGAGGAGAAACCATGTACCCCCAAGGCTGGGAGGATTGTAGCCACCGCTCCCAGGAGGAAACATAGGGTAGTGGTGGTTGGAGAGACTCTTCTAAAGGGGATGGAGGCACGCATCTGATACCCTGATATAGCATCCCAGGAAGTATGCTGCCTGCCAGGGGCCCATATCTGAGATGTTACAGAGAGATTGTCAAGGATCATCCAGCCCTCTGACTACTATCCTGTGCTACTCGTCTATGTGGGCACTAATGATACCGTAAGTTACAACCCTTAGCAGATCAGAAAGGAGTACAGGGCTCTGGGAGTAAGGGTGAGGGAGGTGGGAGCACAGGTGGTGGTCTCCTTGATCTTTCCAGTCAAAGGTAGGGGCCTGGGGGGAGTATGGACTAAGAAATAAGGGAGAGAAATCAAATCAGTATCTTATGTCAGTATACTAATGCAAGAAGTATGGGGAATAAGCAGAAAGAACTCTAAATGTTAGTAAACAACTATGATATAGTGGCATCACTGAGACTTGGTGGGATAATGTGCAGGACTGGAATATTGGTCTAGAAGGATACAGCTTGCTCAGGAAGGACAGGCAGGGGGAAAATGGAGGTGGTGTTGCCTTATATATTAAATGTACACACTTGGACTGAGGTTGAGATAGAAATGAGAGAGACTTGTTGAAAGCCTCTGGGTAAGGATAAAAAGGATAAGACATCACCTGTTTTTACTACAGACCACCAAACCAGGAAGAGGTGAATGAGGCTTTTTTTTTTTAAAAAAAATAAAATCATCCAGAGCACAGGACTTGGTGGTGATGGAACTTCAATGATCCGGACAGCTGTTGGGGGGGGGGGGGGGGGAGAAAATGCAGCAAAGCAAAGATTATCCACCAAATTCTTAGAATGCATTAGAGAATTTATTTCAGAAGGTGGAGAAAGCCACTCAGGGAAAGGCTGTTCTAGATTTGATTTTGACAAATAGGGAGGAATTGGTTGAGAATTTGAAAGTGGAAGGCAACTTGCATGAAAGTGATCATGAAATGGTAGATTTCAGAGTAGCAGCCATATTAGTCTATCTGCAAAAAGAAAAGAGGGATGTGTGGCCCCTTAGAGACTAACAAATTTGAGGATAAGCTTTTGTGAGCTACAGCTCACTTCATTGGATGCATTCAGTAGAAATGCTAGAGTTCATTATTCTAAGGAATGGTAGGAGGGAGACCACCACAATAAAGACAATGGATTTCAAGAAGCAGACTTTAGCAAACTCAGGGAGTTGATAGGTAAAATCCCATGGGAAGCACGTATAAGGGGAAAAACAACTGAAGACAGTTGGTAGTTTTTCGAAGAGATGTTAAGGGCAAAAGAGCAAACTATCCCACTGTGTAGGAAAGAGGAAGTATGGCAAGAGACCACCCTGGCTTAACTAGGAGATCTTCAATGACTTAAAAAAAACCTACAAAAAGTCAAACTCAAATTACAAAGGATGAATATAAACAACCACCACAAGTATGCAAGGACAAAATTAGAACAGCCAAAAGCACAAAATGAGATTAAACTAGCTAGGGATATAAACAGAAACAAAACATTCTACAAATACATTAGTAGCAAGAGGCAGACCAAAGACTGAGTAGGCCCATTACTCAATGGACTGGGGTGGGGGGGAAGACGACAGAAAATGTGGAAATGGCAGAGGTGTTTAATGACTGTGTTTTGGTTTTCACCAAGAAGGTTGGTGGCGATTGGACATCTAACATAGTGAATGCCAGTGAATGAGGTAGGATCAGAGTCTAAAATAGGGAAAGAACAAGTCAAAAATGACTTAGACAAGTTAGATGTCTTCAAATCACCAGGGTCTGATGAAATGCATCCTAGAATACTCAAGGAGCTAACTGAGGAGATATGAGCCATTAGCAATTATTTTGAAAAAAGTCATGGCAGACAGACATTCCAGAAGACTGGAAAAGGGTAATATAGTGCTCATCTATAAAAAGGGAAATAAGAACAACCCAGGGAATTAGACATAACTTCTGTATCTAGAAAGATAATGGAGCAAATAATAAAGCAATCAATTTGCAAATACCTAGAAGATAAGGTAATAAATAAGTCAGCATGGATTTGTCAAGAACAAATCATGTCAAACCATCCTGATAGCTTTCTTTGACAGGGTAACAAGCCTTGTGGATTGCGGTATGGAGTAAAGCAGTAGATGTGGTATATCTTGACTTTCTTAAGGGTTTTGATACTGTCTTGCATGACCTTCTCAAACAAACTAAGGAAATACAACCTAGATGGTGCTACTACAAGGTGGGTGCATAACTGGTTGGAAAATTGTTCCCAGAGAGTAGTGGTCAGTTGTTCAGTCATGCTGAAAGGGCACAATAAATGGGGTCCTACAGGGATTGGTTCTGGGTCTGTTCAATATCTTCAATGGATTTAGATAATGGCATACAGAATACATTTACAAAGTTTGCAGAGGATACCAAGCTGGGAGTGATTGCAACTGCTTTGGAGGATAGGATTAAAATTCAAAATGCTATGGACAAACTGGAGAAATGGTCTGAAGTATATAGGATGAAATTCAATAAGGCCAAATGCAAAGTAATCTATTTAGGAAGAAACAATCAGTTGACACATACAAAATGGGAAAGTACTTATAGGAAGGAATACTGTAGAAAGGGATCTGGGGATCATAGTGGACCACAAGCTAAATATGAATGAACTATTGCAAGAAAAGCAAACATCATTCTGGGGTGTATCATCAGGAGTATTGTAAGCAAGACATAAGTAAATTCTTCCACTATACTCTGCACTGATTAGGCCTCAATTGGAGTATCGTATCCAGTTCTGGGTGCCACAATTCAGGAAAGATGTGGACAAATTGGAGAAATTCCAGAGAAGAGCAACAAAAAATGAGTAAAGGTCTAGAAAACATGACCTATGAGGGAAGATTAAAAAAAACAGGGTTTGTTTAGTCTGGGGAAGAGAAGACAGAGGGGACATAACGGTTTAAGTACATAAACAGTTGTTACAAGGAAGAGGAAGAAAAATTGTTGTTCTTAACCTCTGAGGATAGGACAAGAAGCAATGGGCTTAAACTGCAGCAAGGGAAGTTTAGGTTGGACATTAGGAAAAACTTCCTGTCAGAGTGGTTAAGCACTGGAATAAATTGCCTAGGGAGATCATGGAATCTCCATCGTTGGGGATTTTTAAGAGCAGGTTGGACAAACACCTGTCAGGGATGGCCTATAGAATATTTAGTCCTGCCTTGAGTGCAGGGGACTGCACTAGATGACCTCTTGAGGTCCCATCCAGTTCTATGATTCTATGAAATCAGAACCATACTTTTATAAAGCAGTTTGGGATGAAAAACATTTTACACCATCTGATTTAGAGAACCAAATCTCCCCCCTCCAAAGTAATGAATATCAAACAGTTCACCAGTAATGGATAAGCAGATACGTTTGCATAAGCCATTCATTGAACAATTATGAACAGAAAAAATAAAATTTAATGTCCATTGGTGAAGATTTATGAACAGAAGAAAAGGGTTAAACTTGTGGGATATGTTAACAACAAATAGTTTGACTATCTCTAGTAAAGTAGCTGTTTCCTGTATCTTCCTGCTGGTCCTGACTCACCGAGGAAATCAGGTTTATATCAAGCTTTTCTTTTCATATAGTTGTAAAGCTCCCATCTTGCCAGATTTCTAAAGCTGGATGAGTGGCTACTTTGGGTTTTGATTCAGGAAAGGACCTTTATAAATACAGAATTTAACCAAAAAGTCCATGGCACATGCTTAATGGCTTTCCTGAACTGGAGGACCTTAAAGATTAAGAACGTAGTTTCTGCAACCACATATAATGTGGTTAGTGTTTATTATAATGGTTTATACAATAATAGTATAACAATAATAATATAGTAATTTATGAAAGTTTGGAATTTGTGATCTCCATGAAATGACATTCTAAAGAAAGGATCACAGATGATATCCTGAGAGTTGCTCTTTCAGAATTATTTATTCATTCTCTCTAAAGGTCCCCAAACCTCAGTAAAGTTTGAAATTGCTCTCTGCTTGTAACAAAAACTATGCACCTTGTTTCTCATTAAAAGGAGGATATTTTTAGGCTTCTAAATTTAAAACATGGCCTGGCAAGATATGGAGTTTCAAGACTAGCATGTGTTTAAAACAGAGGTTTAGCTATTCCATGAGATCAGTAAGGGATATACTATTGTAGGACTATACATCTTCCACTAAGCTCTGCTATCCTCCACCAGAAATGTTATTCTCTATGGTTAGATTGAATGAATCATTTTAGGTTTACATAAGGAAGCATTACAAAAATTCATGCTCACTCTTAATGAATTTTTTCCCTCTGCCACTATCTCAATCCAATGTTTGTTGATTAGTAGTAAAGCCAATTCAACAGGGGCACAAAAAGGAGGGAGATCTATGAAATGCAGCACTGGGAGGACATGCAGTAATAACGGGCATACCGGAACAATAGTATGCTATCTATAGCAGTGCCACAAATGAAACAAAGCAGGAGGCTTCAGATGAAAATTTAACAAACAAACGAACAAACAAAAAACCACACACCAGCACTCCAAGTTCTGAGCTGTGGCCAAAGAACTTTTGGGGTACCTCTGATGTCAAAGTGCAGAAGGGGCCTTAAATCATCTTTGTATTCCTCTGGTCCAGGACTTATCTGTACTGAGTAATTTAGAGCAGCCAAAGCTGCTCTACATAACACCAGCTGCCTATGGTTGCAAGTGACTGTTTTGTACTTGGAAACTGCTGGGGTGAGATGATATAGCTTGCTTGGGCTATGTTGTGTGAGGCTGGTGTGGGAACAGTGATGATGACTACACATCACTACAAGGTGGTCCTACACATAGGAGGTCCTCTGGAGCCAGGTAAGGCAAACTTGGACTAGTGAAGCAGCTAGCACAGCTGAGAAGGTGAATTTATGCCTTACAGGAACTATCAATTCATATGCTTTAATTTTGTTACTCCTGTTAGCTGTAAATACTGCATTTAATAATGTAAAAGAATGAAAATGTTGTACACAACCCATTTTCCTTACACATTAATCTATTACCTAGTGATGTATCTGCAGCATGAGTTTACAGCAGCTGAGGATCTGGTCCAGGTGTCTACAGTACAGAGCTGCCACTACAGTATGTGCTCCCAGGGAGCCTCAAAGCTCTGGTTGGTAACTCAGCCCCTCTGCACCTCTTAAGGAGGGCATAGCTGTGCAAAATTTACTGAGGTTCAACTACTGTTGAACACATGTATGTCAGGAAAGGGCTGAGTACAGGTAACATCTTCAATAATGCCTCTAGCCTCCCACCCACCACCTCAAGGTCCTAGATACACAATATCTGTGTATTCCTAGCCTGAAAGGCCTAATCCTAAAAGCATTAGACATCCCCTCTCCCCCCAGTGATCATCAACAGTTGAGTATTTGCCTCAGTTAAAGCCCTTTGAAAATCTCAAACACCAATCATCTGCCCTTACTTGATAAGTATTAGAGACAAATGCATTCTGAGACAGAAGGAACACACTTCCATCCAGGTTATCTCTCACTCGCACACACACACCCCATTGCCCGAGTGTCTGAGCACCTTCCTGAAGTACATTAAGCTGTGTGACTAGCATTTATTACCCCTGCTTCTCACCTTCTTTCTCCCTAAGGGAAAATTGTGAGGGATTTTAAGTCTGCTGTGCCCTGTGTGTTTGTTATGGAAAAACAGGTCAAAGGAAAGCACCTTGAACTTGGAATGAAAAGTGGTGAGATTGGAGGCAGTTCATAGATACTGTAGGAATTAATTTCACAGCCCTTGACTGCCCTGATAAAGTTTTGTCTCCTTCACAGTCAAGCTTAACATTTGCATAATCACCAGTGTGCTACAGGTAAGCTGGTATAGAACAGCACATGGAAATACCTGATATTTAAAAACAAATGCTAAAAGAAAAGGAGCACTTGTGGCACCTTAGAGACTAACAAATTTGAGCACAAGCTTTTGTGAGCTACAGCTCACTTCACTGGATGCATCCAATGAAGTGAGCTGTAGCTCACAAAAGCTTATGCTCTAATAAATTTGTTAGTCTCTAAGGTGCCACAAGTGCTCCTTTTCTTTTTGTGATTACAGATTAACATGG
The DNA here is from genome assembly GCF_009764565.3 of Dermochelys coriacea. Classification (NCBI taxonomy): domain Eukaryota; kingdom Metazoa; phylum Chordata; order Testudines; family Dermochelyidae; genus Dermochelys; species Dermochelys coriacea. The sequence continues at coordinate 214,213,584 of NC_050069.1, forward strand.
CTGCTATTCTGAAACCTGTCTCAAGTGCTAAAGTCACTAGACTGTCATCCTCTGACTTGACCCATGGAAAGTTGTTGCTGCATCATATCCTTTTTTCAAGAAGGACTTTAAAATCTATTGGGGCTGAACTATTCTTTGTTCCATATTCTACAGAGATCCCACTCTAGAACATCCATGGTTTTTAAGAACTGAAGCAGATCAGGTCATGTATACAAAAGTGGTTGAACAGTTGATGGCATAACATATACTATCAGCAAACACATTATAGTCAGTATATTTCAGGAGCTTTTCTGCAGCAGTTGCTGTATGGTCTGCCTCTGAGTTTATCATCTCTGGAACTATGGCCTCAGACCTTGGTGCTATCATAATTCAACCTGTAAAAGCGATAGCCAGAAACATACTATGCCTGTATCACAAAAGACTATCAGAATGCATCAGTAACTTCATGCATTAAACCCAAACCATTGCATGCACTTTGAGGCCAGTGTTTATGATGGGTGTCACAAAAGCATGTAGAGCTTTGCATTACATCTACTGCAGGTCTCCAGTAATCAGAAAACATTTCTCCCATTCATAGATTAAGGCTAAAAGGGCCCATTGATTGTCTAGTCTGACCTCCTGCATAATACAGGCTTTATGACTTCCTTGTATTAATTCCTAATTCAAGTCCAGTTATTGAGATTGATGAACTAAAGCAATATATTTTAGAACAGTTAATCTTGATTTAAAAGTTTCCAGAGGTGTAGAAACCACTGCAACTCTTGGTACATTGTTAATTACCCTCCCTCTTAAAATGTACACCTTATTTCTAGTCTGAATTGGTCTAGCTTCAATTTCCAGTTATTAGTTCTTATAGCTTTGTCTGCTAGACTGAAGAGCCCTCTATTATCATGTTTCTGTTCCCTGTATATACTTATTCATTGTGATCAATGAATCTTCTTTGTTAAGCTAAATAGATTGTGCTCCTTAAATCTTTCACTGTAAGGCATGTTTTCCAGTCCTTTAATCATTGTTCCCATTGGAAGTAAAGGCATCCTTTGAGTGGTTTTCTGCATTTTTCACCCAGTATAATACTATGAGATGGAATGGCTCCTGAGGTATAGGCCGAGGGCTATGAGACTTTTAGCAGAATGTTCTCTTATTAAAAGGTGATCATTTGGCAACAGACTTGAGAGGATTTTTCTATGAAACGGGGAGAGATGTCAGGGATTCAACCCCTCCAAGCAACATAGGTAATGGCAGATATAGCAACACAGACAAGTCCAAGCTCAGTAAAGTAGATGTAGCTTTGATCTCTACTCCTATGCTCATCCATCCAAGGTAGTTTGTTATTTCTGTAAAATGAACTTGTGTATAAAGTAATATTTTTAAGTCAGCCTCTGCCATTTATCAGTGCATTGGAGTAATAGGACATCAATCTCCAGGGCAGTAACAGAATTGGAGAGTATGTCCCAGGCATTGCACACTATGGCTTTTTAAAGACCATTAGCCATTTGTATTGCATAAGAATATAATGCTAGGAAATGTGAGAAGATGTCTTCCACTAGCATTTATGTCAAACTTCAAAGGGGTAGCCCTTAATTTTAAGTTGACAGAAGGCTTGTGTCTGAGAATTCAGGGTCCCATTTTACCAAGATTCATGACCAAACTATCTATACACACTCTTCAAACCAAAGTGTCTTTGAGAACCAAAAAAAACCAAAAAAAAACTTCAAACACTGACCAGCAGTATAAACAATACAAAAGTTCATAATAAAGCTTGACAGTAGATTTGGCAGCATTGCTTGATCCCCAGTTTAAGAAACTTGAGAAAACTGAAACCATACAATAGTTGTAGACATTGATCAATGTGAGAATGTGCTTCTGAACAGACTCTCTCTCACTCCCATGTTTGGGACACAAACCTCAGGAAAAACATTCTATTCAGACTGTGTCCATATAAGAAGAAATTATGATGCTGATATTTCTGCCTTAGACCACCACCACAGTCAGAGTGCATAAGGTGGTATTGGAATAAAAATTGTGATTTGAGGGCATGATGGTGGAAGAATTATATACACTTAGACTTAGCCACTTTGAAAACAGTACCTTCCCCTTAGAACACTGGAGTGTACACATCTGATGTAAAAAAAAAGAAGCTCTTTATACATCTTCATTTGATGTTTTAAAATGTTAGAATACCATATTTAATACTAAAGGTATTCTTACAAAAAGTCAGGAATTTTGATATGAACATACACTTTTCTTCCTTAGATAATACCCTGTATGCATAAGTCTTCATTAGGTGTTTGATCTACACTTATCTAGCTGCAAAAATTATATAGTGGGCTTCAGAGAGAATGGACTGCAGTGAATTTACTACCATTCTAAATGAGCTCTCTTTTTGGAGATTTAAAAGATGCCCTGGATATTTAATTTACCTGTTTTGAAAAATGTCTAAATTCTACGAATATATTCTCATGAGGAGAGGTAATCTTGATCATTGCTCTTCCATGGTATCTATGATCCTATATATTAAGATTCGTATGAATCTGATCTTGCATATTGAAAACCCCCCACTGAACCATGAGGGCCTTGATTCTCTGCAACAACTATGCTCCATTTATGCAATGCAAAGCAACTTCAGTGGGTTGGAGACTCCAGCCCAGGGAATTCTGTATCTAGACCTGTAATTGTAAAGTAGTAGTGTTCTGACTGGTTCACAAGGTTTCTCTACAGTGCTTCCAATAAACTCTGGTTATTTGGTGCTCACTGCTATAGCCCATTGCCAAGTATGCCATCTTTGTCATCTCCTCTGATGAATTCAGTATCCTGAATACTATTGAGCTTTTCCACTTCATTTTACCTTGTGTAGCATTTGGAAAATAAAAAAATTTAAACAGTGAGACCGAAGCTTGACTGTGGCTTTACCTTGATGTCCTTACTCAGTGTGGGGAGCCTCGTACAGCAGGAAAAGAGAAAAACGGTAACTAGGCTTGAAAGTTATTTGGACAGATTTGGGAAAGATTTATTGCAACACTACATAAAAAGCCTAAAATCATGTCTGCAGGAAATTAGCTATGCATTCCAAGAGACTTTTAAATGTGGAAATCTGGGACTTGCTCTTTGGTCTATTCCATGACAATAGAATGCCAGAGAAACTTCCCATCCTGTCTCCAATTCTTTTAAAAAAACCTGGAATCTTGACAGACCATCTTACCTTTAATCTTCACCTGCACTGAAAGCGTGGTAAACGACGATGTGAAATAATTAGCATGGTGAGATTACCCATTTTCTTCTAAATTTGGCAAAGTAGACAAGTGATGTCTATGTCTGAAGAGATGAGGAGGAATTTGGCACAACTCACCATGGTTTCTTCCTGTACCTTATGATACTTGCATACACATGCAAGACCCACCCACAGTCCAGTGGGAGACAGACATTGCTTGGCCCCAGTTGATTCCTTAGAGCACAAGGACTGCTCCTAGAAAGGGAAGGATAAAGGTGCTCAGGATTATAGTTTGAGTGTGAAAATTTGTTACCGTTTAGTAAAAGATCAGGGATTTTAGAGAAGGAACAAAATTGAATTGGGGGAAGAGACAGGCTGGTGGGAAGGAAAGGGGGCACTGGGGAGAAGAACGGGATAGAGAAGGGGACTTTACAGTTCTTCAAACCTGTTAACACCTGATTGTGTTGACTACACAAGCCTACAGTATTCAGGTTCCCCCATGCTAACGGAAGGCAGTTGTGAATTGCCTTGGTCAGGCTGTTTGAATACAAGTGAAATAAGACCTTCCAGTCAGTGTTACTGTAATTATGGTGTCCAATTGAGTAACAAATGGCAATGGATTATGTCTGTTTATTGGAATGCAGCTACTTTCTACTACATTCACGCTAACTAGTTCCCCCAGCTTAACATTCCTCTGTGGCTCAAGCTCCTACTAGTGTATCCTGCAGTAGTGTAATGGAGATCAGAATCTGGCAAGCAGCGTGCAAACATACAGCAAAAGCACTCTGTTGGATTCTTCACTTCCCTCAACAAAAATCTCTGGAAAACATCTTTGCCAAGCAAATGTTTTCTAGTTTCTTTATTTCCATTCTCCCCATGCATGTAACTTTTTTTCCCGGTTCTCTAGGTGATACTTAAAATTGCAGCAGAGAAAGGACCCACTTACCTTCCCTTTTCAGAATTTATCAGTTCCTTGCATCATATCAATTATAACATAACCATTAGCAGTTACCTAAAAATCAGCTATTGGAGCAGAAGTGAACTAGTAGTGAATCCAGATTGTTAAGCTACAATAAAAAACAATTATGTAAGCAGTGTTCCTTTCCTCCCCCACCCCACCAATTCAGAGTCCACTTCCCTGTGTTACACAGCTTAGAAGCAACACATTATAGCCTTCAAGAAAGAATTACAAGGATTCTTGTAATTGATAAAAGGCACTGATTCCATGCCTATGGAAAAAAAGTGGTGCTCAGCACTCACTAGCAACTCCATGGATCAGCACCTCCCCGTCCCTCATGTCTCCCACCTGCTGGTGGCCCCGCCAATCAGCTTTTCCCCTTCCTGCCCAGCACCTCCCACCTGCTGTGGCTCAGCTGCTTAGCAGCATGCAGGAGTGAGGGTGGTGAATACTTGGGGTAGGGGGCGGAGTGGAGCAGAGGTTGAGCACCCCTCCCCCCAGCAACCCTTACGATGCACCCCATGTCATTTCGGAAAATACATAAACTGTAGGCGGCTACTCCCTTCACCATAGCAACACAAGAGAAAACATCAATTGTTTAACGGCACACTGTAACAGTGCAGTTTAAGACAGTCACATCCACTTGAAACAAGGGAAATTTTAGACTGGCAAAATGGGGTAAATTCTGATTCTCAGTACAATATCCTCAACATCATGCTGGGGAACTGATGCAAAGCTGACTCATTAGTAGATGTCACTTTGCTCAAATCTTCAACACCAATGCCACTTCCTTCCAACCATCTATCTATCTTTGTTATAGTTGCACATAGATGCCCTAGTTTTGACTCTGACATATGCTGACTGTTTGATCCAATCCTCCCCTTCATCTCAGTGTCACTGTACACTTGCCCCCCCTTACACTACTCACCCTGCTTTCCTTCAATATCCCTTTCCCTTGGAGTAGGGGGAAATAATCATGGAACCACCACATTGTTCATTCTGCTTCTGCGATATACCTCTTCCCCACCCTGTGTCTATCTTTCTGTTTAGATTATAAACCCTTGAGGGGGCAAATCCTCTTTGGTCTGAGTTTGTATAGCACCTTGCACAATGGGGTTCTGGCCCTTCCTAGGCGCTATGATAATGCAAATAAGTACTAGTATAGGCCCTGCCAAAGACTGCTTAATATATGTGAGCTGACAAGATCACAAGACAAGGTAGTATAGATAATCTCAAATAGCATTCTTGAATGGTCTTAGAACAAGGGTGTAGTGGATTTAGCCTAGAATCTTTGGAATTTTAGGGGACAGGACACAGTATAACTAAAAAAATTACAATGTATTAATACATTAAGTGTTAAACTTCTATGCCTAGAAATGGACTTTAGTGTTTGGGTTTGTAATGTTATAAAATCCTAAACAAATTTTGGGTTTTAATATCTAAAAGGATGGTGGTGTTTGCTGCAGTTTGACTCGCATGCATTTGTTTATGATCTATTGAGAAACTCATCCAGTAAAGGTATGTTGAAGGCAGACAAACTTTTGGGGCATCTGTTCATCTGGCAGAATGCAACATTTGTTTCTTCTTCAAAGATGAAAAGTAGGTAACCAGGTTGCAGCCTGCCTTTTCTGGTATTAGTGAGTTACTTTGATTCTGTGGCATGGCAGGTTGATTAACAGCACTATCACTGTCAAAGTATTTGTCTGTTAACTTACATAAAAGTTAAGCTTTGTTAGAATTATATGCTAAACAGGGAGCCTAGAGGTAGTCATCACAGGACTTTGATATTAACCGAATGGATATGGAAAAGAAAAATACATAGCTTTTCTGCTCACCTGGTAGCCAGACTACCTCAGCAAAACAGAAATTCTACAGTAATGTGCAGATGCAATGAAGCAAGTGCCTAAAAAAACCAAACCAAACGTGATAACTAAGAGCTCTGCTAATTTGTCGTCAACTTAGTCTCATACATCAGTTGGCAGACCCAGTGCTTGTGTTACATATCACAGGAGCTCAAACAGAAGTTGTGGTTGATGCTGGAATTACTGGGTGAGGTTCTGTGACCTGTGTTATGCAAGAGGTCAGACTAAATAATCATAACGGGCCCTGTTGGCCTTAATGTCTGAAAAGATATCCTAGTTTTCCATAAACTTTGATGTTTTGAGCACAGCTACTCCATAGCATGCCATTTTTAGCCTGCAATGAAAAGGAGAGAAATAAAAGTGTTCACTCAATACTGTCTTTGGAAAATGATAGAGGAATAATCTTGACAGATTGCATGCATAAAATTCTCTTTGAGCCCATATATAGAAAATAGTTTTCTTAATTAAACTCATTAAAGTTAAACTGTGTACTCCTCATGGTCCCACTTTAAAACAAAAGTCAAAACCCCCACAAACAGGGCTATATTAACTCAGAGTAAACTGTACTCTTGTGCACAGACTAGATGAGTAGTAGCAATATGATAGTTATTCCTGGAGTCCAACATGGGTCAGGGCCCCATTGGTCTCAGCATTGTACAGATACACTATTTGTAAGTGTAAGAGAGTCTGTGAACCTGAGCACTTGGGCTCTAAATAGATAAAGAAATGGCAGGCGGGGGAAGACAGGCACAAAGACATGAATGAGGGGACTTTATTTGTCCAAGGTCACATAGCCACTTGCAGAGCCAGGAACAGAACCCATGTTTCCTGACACTGCTCTGACATCCCACACTCTTCAAATAAATCCTAGCATTGCAAGGAACAGCCTGATATGGTCTCATATAGGACAATTTTAGACCAAGGATGAATATGTGATCACTCTGACAGATCTTACTACAGGACATTTAGATAGTGAAAGTTGTGTGAGAGATGCTTGGCAGTTAAACTGTTCATTTTATTATTAGTTGTCTGTTTTGTGTAGCTCTTGCATGCTGTCTGCCATGTAGCTAGTTCCTGCCATAGAATTCTTGTGGGGCTCACAATCTCACCCTGAGGCCTTGACGATTGATTAAAGGTTCTAAACACTAACAATACAAATAATAAAGATTCCCTGCTCCTATGAACTTATAATGTAACCAGACATACATAGTCAGATCAACACTTATGGAAAAAGTCCTATCCCAGGACACAGCCAAAGTCATAAAGCTGCAATGCTGAGGCAGTAATTCTTCTGCCAGCTCACAGATAGGCAGCCAAGCTGGTCTGAAGTCACTTCTACACCCTCAGGACCCTATTGTTCTCAGTCAAAATCCAAGGCCCCAGGTATTTATCCATGGTAGTTCTGTTCTTGCTTCCTTGTGCTAATTAAAATAGAATTTAAAGCTACAGATCTAAGGATAGTTTCTTCTACTTCTTTTGGCACTCCTGGTTCCTGACATTTGTGTTTGCACATAACCCTAGCCCGACTAGCGATATATGTAAAGAAAGGGGTATGAACTGGGTGAATTAGCAGCAAATTGACTCAGCAAATTTAACCCCAGGTTCTGTCTGAATTATTCACTGTTCCTTGATTAGATGGCTCCAAATCTACAAAGCCACTATCTACCTCAGGCATGAGCACTTCTATGAATACATAATCAGGACACCTTCTCTTTCCACAAATATTCTCGCAAACAAGAATTCACACAGATGAACCATCACAGGAAAGGAACACACTTATGACTAAATATTACAATGCATGTTTTGAAGCCATTGTTCAGTGTGGTTCTTTGAATTGTAAAATAGAAAGGCTAGTGTCGAAACCAATTGCCTTTGCCTTGTAAAGTGGTATTTGATAGTGTGGGGAATAATTTAAAGAAGCCACTGGGCTCATCACAGCAGAAGCTTTTGCTGCTATGTTCAGCTGAGTTCCCCAGTTTTATTTCTCACCTCATATAGTACAATATGTTAACTGTGCTTTCAGGATATTGGGCTAGCTTGGAGCTGAGACTAGGACATCTGGCATCCAGAACTGCTGCGATGTGATTGTTCCCTTCTCCTTTCTCTCTGTGCCTACCCCCGCTCCCCATTTTTTACAAAAATTGGCAATGAAGGAGAAGGAGAGGTGGGGTAGGCAAGCAATAATAAATGGCAACAGCTGAGCTTAACTACCAGCTGTTGATCTGAAATGTTTTGTTCTCAGAAAACAATGAAGTAGGAAACTCCAATGTATCTGTTGTTACTAGCTGCCTCCATTTATTAGATTTTGTTTGGGAAAGAACAAAAAAGGCTGCTAGAAACCCAAATGGATGGTACCATAAAATAGGACATCTTACAAAATGAAATATATAATCCAAGTCAACCATTAATATTTCACATTCTTCTTGAATATTTTCAGCTAGTGGATCTTTGCAAATATATTACATTTAGTCACTCTGGAGTCTGAGGGCTGGCTGTTATCAGGCAAACAAGTCATTTGCTTATTCTCAAGCCATATCCCACATAAACATATTAATATACAATATTATTCCACTTTCATAGAATCATAGATGAGGGAAGACCCTTTGTGTTTGAATTGGTTTAAATGATTTAATCTTGAGACACTTATGTAGATTACTTAGTGGCTGTTACCAATGAATACCCATTTCAGCTCTCAAGTGGAGGCTGGTGCAAAGGTGACTAAGATACCTTTGTATTTCTCCAGTCCTGGATTGACTCTGCACTGGTCTGATGACCAGTGGAAGTTTTAGAGCAGCCAAAAGGTTTCTCTTACTTAGCCAGCAGTAAGTGTGAACTATGTTAGGGTTAGAATTTTAATCTCCTTCCCATGAGTCATGCAAATCTCCGCTGCAGTGTTAGCTTTAGGTGGGCAGGGTTTGAACACAGCTACATAGACACTAAATCAAAGTTCATACTGACGAACCAGTTTAACTTTGCCAGCCATCCCCTTCATGTTGTGGGATATTCTATAGGCTCAGGACCACTGCACAAAAGTATTAGTTTGATAGGCAATTATCCTAAAATTGTGTTGGTTTATGTACATGTCTAGCATGCCTGTGTAAGAAGATCCTGAATGCACCTCTCTATATGGCACTGCTGAGACCATACTTAGGTAAAAACCATGTGATCACAGCAATGGCTCAAGCTGCAGGAAGGCTAACACTACTCAGAAAATTCAATGAATTTACATTATAGAGTGATACATTCAGGGACATAGATTTGCCTACCAGTGGAGTTTACATGACCTGAAAAATCCATGATCCACAAGGAAATATCACAAAGAAGCTGGGCTCATCTAAACATACATTTTAATACAGCCACGTGCAGGGGCATCTAGGAGCTGGAACAAAGAATATAGGTCATACTTACAGAATGGGGGACTATATGCTGGAAAGCCATGACTTTGAGAAGGACTTGCAGACCATGGTCGATAACCAGCTGAATATGAGCTCCAGCTGTAATGCTGTGGGTAAGAGAGCAAATGCAGTCCTGTAACAGGGTCACACTCATCTCTTGCAAGCACCCCCTAGCTGAGTGCATGTGCCTGCACACTCTGTTTATGGTGGTCTTTGGTGACTCAGCCCTCCGGTCAAGCCAGACAGTCTGTCCATGAGACAGAAACATTAGAGGGCACTGTGAGAGGCCCCTTTCAGTTTGTCCCTGCTCCAGAATAGAGCATTGCCCCAGGGCTCCTTCCCTGGAGGTAGTGTCTTCACCCTCTCAGTGCCTTTCTGGCCTCACCTCTTCAGCTGGGCCAATACAGTTCAGTTCCCCTTCTGGGGTGCCTCAAAGTCCAGGCCACTTCCCAGTGGCTGGTGGTGGGAGCCCCAGGCCCACCATCTACTCCAGGTTCCAGCCAGGGACCCTATAGATAGGAGCCATCTGCAATGTCCCTTTAAATAAACTGTGTTGCTGCCATAATTTCCTGGGCCTTTTCCCTGTGGCTCCTGAACATTCTTCACCCTTACCTCAGGGCCTTATCCTCACAGAGTCCCAGCCTGAAACACTATCTACTCTCCTCTAGTAAGGAACTGAACTTGCTCAGGCCCTGCAGCTTTTCTTATACTGACCTGCTGGGCCCTGATTGGCTGCTTTCCACATAGCCACTCCAGGAAGCTTGGAGGACCTCTCTACTTCCCTTATCTAGGGTGGGGAGTGGTAGAGCCAAAACATCTCCAGCAAGGGGCCTCAGGGCCTAGTCCACCCCGTCACTAGTCGGTAGATTATACATCAGGAAATGTTGAGTGGAAGGTATATTATATCCATTTATGGTGTCCACATATTAAAAAGGATGTGAAAAATTGCAGAGTTCAGAAAAGAGCTACAGAATTCATCTGATGTCTGGAAAAACCAGTCTGATAGACTCTAGCTGATCAATCTATTTAGTTCATCCAAGAAAACTTTAAGTGACTTGGTCTATCAGATCTATAGGTGGAGAAGTTTTCTGATAGTAAAGTACTCTTTAATTTAACACACAAAGGATTAACAAATCAATGGCTGGAAGTTAAAGCTAGACCATTTCAGACTAGAAACACGGTGTCAATTTTTAACAGTGCAGGTATTAGCACAACCATTGACCTCTGGCATATTTCATCTACAGATATGGTAAAATCTCCATCCCGTGCAGTCTTTAAATCAAGTCTGGATTTCATTTGGGGGGCTTTTCTACATGGGGGTGCAATATTATTGACAGGAACTGTGACTGTATAGATCATTGTTGCACTTGGTCTTGTAAGCGGAAGCCAAGTGGGGTGTCTATGGAAAGGTTGTAGTTTGCTGGTTATACGTATGCTGTAGGTGTATATCATTTTTGTATTCAAAGTTATGAATATTGGCTATCTACTTGTTTGACTTTAAGTTGCCTCAGTGAAGTATTTGGTCTGCTTCTTGACAAAGGCTATTCTCAGTAAGTGCCCAATCAAGAAAAACTTAAGCTGACAATGGACTTTGAGAGCTGCCGATCCACATCTGAGTTTTCCTGGGAATGTTGAAACTAACATGTAAGCCATGGCATTGGCCTGTAAAGGACTGAGTCATGCATGGACATGTGACTTGCCCATGTGACTCAAAACTCCATCTTGTAGCTGTGATGCTGCATAGGAAAACACAAGGGGTTTCTACCCACAATATAAGGCCTAGGGAAACCTCTCCATTTTGTTTTCAGCTGTCTTAAGAGATAGCCTCTCCACCCTAAAGACATGCCTGAAAGAACCTGGAACAAAGGACAGTAACTACAGGGGTGTGAGTGATTGCTGGACCCAGACTAAGAGGAAGTCTAGTCTGTGAAAGAAGCTTATTGGAACATCTCTGAGGGTGAGATTACCTGCATTTAGTTTCTTACTGTATTAGGCTTAGACTTGTGTGTTTTATTTTATTTTGGTTGGTAATTCACTTTGTTCCATCTTGGAACCACTTAAATCCTATTTTTTTATATTTAATAAAATCACTTTTTACTTATTAATTAACTCAGAGCAAGTATTAATACCTGGGGGAGCAAACAGCTGTGCATATCTCTCTATCAGTGTTATACAGAGTAAAACAGATTTGTTTGGGGTTTGGACCCCTTTGGGAGTTGGGTATCTGAGTGCAGGAGACAGGAGCACTTCTTAGGCTGTTTTCAGTTAAGCCTGCAACTTTTGGGGGATGTGGTTCAGACCTGGGTCTGTGTTTGTAGCAGGCTAGCGTGTCTGGTACAAACAGGCAGGGCACTGAAATCCCAAGCTGCCAGGAAAAACGGACTTAGAGGTAGTCCCAGCACATCAGGTGGCACTCCTGGGGGCGGGGGGTGGGGTGGGAGTCTGTGACCAACCCGTAACAGGGGGTTACTATGTGCTAACTTGAGTTTGTGCTCATTGTAATGGCCTACATACACACGAAGCAAACACTTAAAGCATAGGTTTCAGAGTAGCATAGTAACTCTGTAGAAACTGCACAGCTTGTGCTATGCTTCTGCCTGGCTTCTGCTATGTATCTCACAATGCACAGCAAGAAAGTTCCAGAATGTATACAGCTCAGCAGCAAAGCTAGGGACCATGGGATACCCATCAGAATGCTGTGGACTTATTCCGCAGAATGTCTCTGTTGTATGTATGCAGTGATATAGATTGAAACCGAAAACAGCTGTCCATGTGTACACTATCACTGCGGCTTATTTAATGTTTATGAGCCAGGGAGCTACAACTCAATGTGCAGTAAACACACTGTGTAGACAAGGCTTAAATGATCTGCTGCAGCTCATCCAGAAGTTATAAGATACTGAGAGAATTATGTATTATTCAGGAGGACAGACTAGATGATCACAATGGTCCCTTCTGACCTTAAGATATATGAAAGATCTCAGATCATTCACAGGGACTTTGCACAGAAGACTATACTGCACCTTCTCCTTTCCTTCTCTCCTCCTTGCAACATGACTGATTGCAGGTGAAATCATCTTGCTCTCTGCTGCTTCGACTATGTTTTCCATCTCCTTGACTCTCTTTACTGGCTCCCTGTCTCATTTATTATCTAATTCAAACTTTGTGTTCTCAACTTCAAGGTTCTGTGTCGGTCTTCCCTTACCTATTGTATACTTCAGCTCTGATTTTTTCCAATGGCTCTTTTGTTTGCTACACTTTTCCACACATGCTCCCTTTGTCTTTCACTCATGACACCTCCCTCCTTTGTGCAACACACCTACCTCAAATCCCTCACTATGTTTAGCTTTCTCACTATCACTAATTTCAGCTCTCTGGCTCTCACACACTATTTGATTGGGATGAAAACACAAAATAAAACTCTGAGCTGAAACAATGTCTTGAATTTCCCATACAGAATGCTGTCCCAAGTACAATTTTCCCTTTTGTTCTTTTGTTCCCTGATTTATCCACCTTAAGCTCAGCTATGCAAGCTGAGACATATGAGTATCAGATCAGGCTGATCCGCTTTCCTCATAGCATATCTTTGGATGCTGTTTCATAAATCCAGTTACGTTTATGAATATAACGTAATTCCGAAGAACAGAATTAAGAAATGAAGTCTAATTAATGGAATTTAAATTGTGTTTTTGTAACTACATTGACACACAGGGAAATAATGATTGTACAAATTAAGCCTTCCAGGACATGCCCTTTCCATTTTCCCTTTTGCTCCTGTTGAGACCCAGAGAATTTCTGTTCCTTGCAAACTTTCAACTCCGGCTCTTACCATTACAAAAAGCCAATGGACATTACAGCAAGCATGAACTGTTGGGCCTACTGCTTCCTATGCTTTGCTTCCTGACTAACCCAGGACAACGTGGTAAAGAGTTATTATAGTTATTGCCAATTACTGCGTGCTGTGGTAACTACACCCTAATCCCACGGGACATAAGGATACATACATACATTAACTCACATTACCATTAATACATTTTCTACTCTGAATAATGATGTCAACTACTTTTGACGCTGCTATATACGAGCTACTGTTCTATGTATCACCAAAGACATATATCCTATTGTTGTTCTGGTGACGCTGGTGAACTGTCCTCTACTGTCACTGCACAAACTAGAAACTAAAGATTAAAAAAAATACCCAGTGCTCCTGTTCTAAATTAATATTAATAAATAAATAAATAAATAAAAATTAATTGCGAGGGAGCTATACAATATTATTATGGTTATCAATTTAAGTAGCAATGATGTTATCATTGAATTGAGAAGCCATTAATTATTCATCCCACCTATAAACATGGTTGATTCAGAGATGTCAAAAACTAAGGTTATAAATTACCAGAAAAAATCTGCTGTTTTACTGTAACAAGTGTTTACATCTAGTTACATGAATGGTGTTAAGATGGTCACCATTGAAATAGCATGTTAGATATACCTAAGACTTTTCATAGAGACCTGAGAAAGATATCTAGTCTGTTTAACTGAACTCTCTTTGCTTCTAAAACTTTGCTCATGTCATTGCTTTTCTCATGTTGCTACCTAGCAGTAGTTCAACAAATAATATTTTGCTCCACCAGGAGGCAAGAGGACAATTATTGAAGTCTTGTGGTGTAATAAACTTTAATGGATTGTAGCTTTAACATTTATTGCTTGTGAGAAGGATTGGGGAGGGCTTCCTAATAGTGGCTTATTTTCTAGTTTGTAAAAGGCTTTCTTTAAAATCAGCAGTAAATATAGATACTTTTCTCTGTTTATTTTATTGTAATATTATATAGTCTGCATTTTGATCAGCAAATGGCACTACTGAGCATGTCCAATGAATGGCACTACTGAAAAGAGCATCTGTCTTTTTTTTTTTTATTTTTGAGGAGGGGTGGAGGCAGTGTTTCTTCATTGGGATTTGGTGACAAGGTAGTCAGAGCAGTCTCCATTTTGGGAGTGTCAGTCTGCAAATTTTGCAGAGGGAGAGAACAAGAGTGAGAGAGAGCATGTATCTTGGAAAATATTCCTTAAAAAATCAGACACTTGGATTTAACTATTTTTTTATAACAGTTGCATATGAAATAAGTGATGGCACATTTTAGCCCAAAGTCTTTCTCTGAGGTATAAAATTTAGTACCATAGCTTGTCCAAATTCCATTTTATAATAAGTAGAGTTGCAAAGCATCTACCGGAGATTCACATTCACTGACAAATAAAAAGACGTATCAGGAGTGACTAGGAGTTAACTAATAATAGGAATCCGGACACAACAGAGTACCAACTAGTTAGGGTCCTTATTTGCCACCCTCATTCACATTGACTAGGATTTTACTCCATGAGCATTCCTAATTAAATCAGTGCATCTACCTGCAGAGTAAGGAACCACTGAATATCAATTAGGATGGCAGAATTGGTCCCTTATGCAGCAAAAGGTGAGATGAAATGGTTTTGAGAATTTTGATTGGGAAATGATCATGTGTAGTGGAGGGGATAACCTGCTTTGGGCTTCTTTTTTTATTTGTTCAGTAATACTGAAGCAGGTTTTTTAAATGCATTAATCACAGGTGGGCACAAACCAAAGATAAGGATCTGAACACCCTCTGAAGTGCATGAATGTTTGGATACAGGTTTACATTTTGTAGGTGGCCTTTATAGCTATAAACCATGGCTCTGAACACTCCCAGACTTTGGTTTCTCTAACTTTTATTTGCATTGGGCCTGATTCTGATCTATATCTGTAAGCTATGAGTATTTCCACTGGAGTCAATAGAATTACACCAGTCTAAGATCAAAATCAAGTTAGCACACACCTGAATGCATGTGTGTGTGTGTGTGTGTGTGTGTGTTTGAGTGAGAGAGAGAGAGAGAGAATGAGAGAAGAAATATGAGCAAATGATCAAATAATTTATTATGAATAATATTAGTTAAAAACTTATCCCTTTTTCCCGTTTATGAATCATTCAGCAAACACTCTGATTTTGTAAGATAAGTTGAGTGCCTTAATTGCAAATGCTTTGATTTCTTGTAAATTTCCTGACTTTTAATGGTTGCTTTTTGTTCATTTGCAATTTTCTTGTAAGGATGTTTAACCTTAGTTTACTGAATTAGACTTTCAACCTTAACTTCACCTCAATTAAGTTTTGTGTTTGGGAATAGTTAAAAATAGGTAGAAACACATCTGACACTATGTGTCAATATACGCCTGGTATACCTACCCAGAACCAATACAATGCATTAACCCTTTGAAAATATAGTATTAAAATACTGTATACATATTTCATGGTCCAATGATAGAGAAATTAATTATTTAGGGGATGTTATCTGGCCGAGTTATTCTCATAAAAATACCAAAAAAACACAACAACCCTCCCTGACAGAGTTTAAAAAGCAGCTTTTTACAATGAAGTTGTTTCTTCTGCTTATTTTTTCCATATGTCTTCAATGACTGTGACCAATCAAAAGTATAATACATTCAGAGCTGACTAAGGGAAATGTTGGAACAAAGAGCCTATATATTACACCGGTCAATGCAGAGTATGTTTTAAAAGTTAGTAATGTTGATGATGAACTGTCTTTGCTTTAGCTTATTACAATATTACTAAGACATAATTTATGATGCTAAATTCATTCAAGAACTAAAATGCACTACATGATTTCAATGGCCACTTTTTTCTGCATTCCTCAAAAATGTTAATAACTCATTCTTTATTACAGGAAACATTTATTTCTATGTCTAAAATATTATGCAGTGATTTGGGTTGGCATTTTTCTTAGATTAATGTCCATTCAAGCTGACATTAGCAATTTGTAGGCATGCTGTTTGTTAAAAGAACCAGAAACATAGTCTGTGAGGTTGACTGCTTTATGGGTACAGTATTAAAACTAAAATTGAAAAATATTTGTTACTCTTCTAACTCTGCATGGTGTCTGGGCTGTAGCTACGTACAAATACTCCCCATCAAGAAGTACATGAAAAACAGATTTACAATCAGCCATCCGCAGACAGTTTCCCTTTTTGGTTGTTCAACCTGGTGTAGCTTAAAGAGTCCTGATTTTCATAAAGCACATAACACCCAGCCCTTTAGGTGACCAATTCGAGACACTATAAACCTGAGGCACCCCACATCACTCTTTAAAAACCTACCTGTGATTTTCTACTAAGTGAAGATTATTACACTCGACATACAGAGAAGCACTAAAATTCACATGCAATTATCCAAGTTAGCACACACCTGTAGCAAAAACCAAAATGGTTATCTACAAAGAGTTAAGATGAACAACGGGTGAGAAAAAGCGGTATTATGCAGAACGGCAGATTATAATTAGCTATAGCTAACTGCTGATTAGATGAAGATGGTTGTCTGTTTTCAACAATTTAGTGAGAAGATCAATAGAAAAAAAATATATTTAATTAGACATATGGTTCATTTACTGCAATTGGAACCCCATGTCTCTCCTGGCTCTTCCATCTGTTGTATGTTTCCAAATTGCCTTTTTAAATATATATATTTTATGGAAAGGAGAAGAGCAGATATAAGCTGATATTCAGATCTTACTGTCTCATGGTGCTGTTAAATGTAGCCATATAGTGGGATTTAAACAGATCTGAAACCAATACACTCCTGATTTTGAAGGTCTGAATGTATTTTTAACCCCTTCAGTGATGCCTAGATACACAGCATGTTTTGCAAGAGCAGCAACTGTGAACAGAACTTCCATTCACCATTGAATAGAATGTTTCAATTTATCAGTACTTCGAAGAGAAGGCTTTCCTGGGAGGCTCATAGAATTAAAGAGATCTTACTTTTATCCCATCTGAGAAACAGGTATGTCCAGAGATTAGAAATACATTGTTCTACTCATGAAATTTATCCTTCTAAATACAATTTTGGTAAAATCAGCAAAACACAAACCAACCAATCAAGGAATAAAACCCTCTGCTTGTCTGCATCTTGCCTGCATGGAGATTCTTAGTGCAATACCTTATGATATTGGAAGTCATGCTCTAGGTCAAGTCTGAGACATTATTGCAAATCAAAGGGGGGATTTCCTTTCCAAATTCCATTGGCAATTAAAAAAAATCAGTTGTTAATTTAGGAGGAGACGGAGTTCAACTGTTTATTCATAGTGCCCAAACTTCTGTGTGCTTGCATGCATATATAGACATTATATGATAAAATATCTGTGTCTAGGCATTTCTAAAATGCTTATCTCCAGGGCATCTAAGAGAATACTTTTTTACATGCTGACTTAAACATCATAATGTTCTATGTAATATCTGAATAGAATTTTTACCAATGTAAAAGACCTATAATGGATGAACTACAATGAATTTTAATGAAAATTATAGCTTTACCTCAGCTCCTCCTCAGAATACTTCCTGCTGCAAACATCTGGTTCAAGCTGTTAGTTCTATTTGTAAGCAGAACATTTAACTAGCAGAAAGAACAAAAGAACTCTGTTATGGTGTGTAAGGGAAAATGGCACAACCGAAAATATCTCAGAAGATTACTTTAATGTACAGTTATCACACATTCCTTATGACAATGCTGATGATCTCCTTAGAGACTTTATGACTGTAGAGGCTTCCAGTTCTAAAAATCTCCATTTTCTTCTGTAATCCATCATTCTTTCATGTGCTATCAAATGAGTTACCGCCATCTCTCGGCTTAGAAAGGCAGTGACATTCAAGGTCTCTCCCAATTTACCTTCACTTTCTGCATATTAACACAGAACATGCTGTTGAACCAATACTCTTGGTGGTCCATAGGCAACAGCTGTAAAAGAAAAGGAGTACTTGTGGCACCTTAGAGACTAACAAATTTATTAGAGCATAAGCTTTCGTGAGCTACAGCTCACTGTGAGCTGTAGCTCACGAAAGCTTATGCTCTAATAAATTTGTTAGTCTCTAAGGTGCCACAAGTACTCCTTTTCTTTTTGCGAATACAGACTAACACGGCTGCTACTCTGAAAGCTGTAAAAGAGACACTTCCCCTAGTCAAGCTGGCTGGGTCAAGCATGTTTTGTCAAAAAGTTGTTCTTTGCCTTAGTTATAGTAACAATACCATCAGGCATCCGTCAGCAAGGTAGTATTAGATATTTCGGGGAATGTTATAGTCACTTCCTTTCTCATGCACTGCTTAAAAGAGCTACTTTGCTCTGTCCTGACCTATGTTTAACAGTCCCGCTCAGAGGTACTATTCTTGTGCCAAGGCCTATGCACATTTCTGTAATTCCCCCCAACAATGGGAATTGTATTATTAAGTATTATTGCCATTTAATAAATTGCAATAATTGTCTCTGTTTTAAAAGGGGAAGTTCCTTTCACTGACATCTGAGCTTTCTCCTGCGTAATGCTGAGGGTTAGAATATTATTGCCAGGCAGAGGCTTGAACACAGTGTGCGGTAAGGGCCAATGTAAAAACAATGGAACTCTTTTGAAACTGAAGTTGCACAGGTGTAAATGAGAGGAGATTAGGGTTGCCACGCATCCGGTTTTCGACCTCAGGAGAATGTATATGGCCCTGATAGTTAGTTAGTGTGAAGTGTCTTGGTATTTTTACACATGAGAATCCACAAAAGGGCTTCTAGGCCCATTTCCAGGTCAAACAAGTTATGAGTATACAAGAAACCACTGCAACATTTAAAAACAGAATTGAGTTGAAACATCAGGTTTCTGATTATAAAAAAAAAAAAAAAAAGTCAGGTTTTCAATTCAGGTCTCTCTTTCTCTGGCTTTGGTCAGAAGTGACCAGAGCACCCTGGTGCTCCCGTCAATGTCGTGTTGACTCTGCAAAATATTTTGGCTGTGACAAAACAGCATATTAGGATGAAAAAAACATTTCATCAGAAATTTTCTGACCATGAGAGTTTGTGTGGATGCAAACCATTTCTTAAGATACAGCTTCAAATTTAGTGCAAAAACCAGGCCAACAGAAAAGGCAGCAAGATTTTGTGTGACCTGGACTCATTGAGGGTTATCACACCTCTACTAGTAACTCCCTTCATCCTTTCAGAGAGCAGTCACCCCTTGACCCAAAAAATAAGCATATAATTGAAGCAACATTGGCCAAATGTTACCACACAAGCTGAGGTGCTGCAGATTACACCTGTATCTAGGATGGGAAGTAATTTTATTTATCTTAGATACTGCTTTGTAGTAAAGGCTGGCAAATGTTGACTTTGTCATGGCAACCATTGTTCAAGGAGAGAAAAAACCCATAGCTGTATCCCATTAAACTCCATTGTGTTTAGCCCATTACGTACAGCGTGTTTGATTAGTTTTTACATTTTCAGAGAGGTGACAGAACTCCCTCATGCTCCTATTTAAACTGATTGAAATGATCCCATTGATATCAGTGGGAGCAAGTTCAGGCCCAGTGAGTATTACATGTGTGCAGGTATAATCCTTCTGGAAAACAATTGATTAAAACAAAGGTCTAGGAAACCAGGAAGAGTTTAGTTCTAATGCTGGCTGAGAGTTAATGATCTTAGGCCACTCATAGAGCACCTTCTCTGAGGATTTTGCTGCTCTGGGCAGACTGGAAAAATGTCATCTCCTTCCAGCCTGCAGTTATTTACATGCTCAAAAGTCACCAAATATTCTTCTGCTTTATGTTTTGCTATACTCGGCAACTGCTGGCTCTGCCTTTATGGGAAAGCCACCATTGAAGTCACTTGACCTCTTGGTGCCTCAGTCAACACAAATGTATCATAGAATGAAAACAGGTTGTCATTAGAATTCATATGAATAATCTGAGCTGAGCTTTTTACTGCAGTGAATAAATAACAACATCAATGACCCCTGCCCCCAATAGTTTAGTTCAAAAACTAACTATCCACTAAAGTGTAAAATGAAGTTTTGCAGTACTTTATTATCACCATTCAGCACAGCGGTTGTTATTTTAAAAATAACAGCATTTATCTTATTAACAGCATCCAGTGGGTTCTGAAGAAATCCAGTTATTTCTTGTATCTCAAGTACTGGTACCACTGCGTGGTAAGTGTTGGCTTCTCAATGGCTGCCACTGTTTGTAATCATCACTTTTATTTCTTCAGTAATTCACCAATTTGTCAGGGACACTGAATGCTTGTCATCTGTGCACCAGGTTTATTAGTTTAAAACACTTTTACATAGCCCAAAAGGAGTACATTCCCTATATGCCATATCAGGGACTTTCAGCTACAGCACGCTGACCTACCAGCCTCCCAAGAAAGCAGCCAGCAGTTGCCTTGGTTTATGAGCCTGCTTTCTTTCCTTTCCTCTGGCCTTCTGCTGAAGCAGATTTGCTCAGACACTACAACTAGTCCTGCTCAGATACCAAAAACACCTTATTAAACTGCTCTGCCAATTCTTGCAATGGCTCCTTAGAAGTGCCACAGGAACCAGCACAAAAGATTCTGGGTTGCATCTGTGCCAGACTGTTTGAAAGTGGCACAATGTGGAGTCACAGAATGAAAAGTAGGGTGAATATGAGGTTGTGGCTGGAGAAAGGTTGAGAACCCCCACGCATATATATTTATATTTACCTATCAGTAGGAAAATGTCTAGGTCCTTGTAATGTCTGACTGGTTGATTTCAATTAGGTTCTCAGTGGGAAAATATTATACCTTACTGAAAAGGGATATTGTGAATATGCTTTTAAGCACTGAAAATGATTAGAGCTGCTGGGTGCTGAGCATTTCTAAAAGTCTGGCTATTTCATTTATAAGCTTATATGGGGACTGAACTCTTTCGAAAGAGCTATGTAGACATTTCTGATTGAAGCCACATCGTTATGGTATCTAGTTATGGCACTAGATAACTCAATTTGTGCGTAAAGATCAAAGTGGTTTTCATGGGAATGCAAGGTTCTCTCATCATTCTTTTGATACAGTGCATTGCTAAACAATGCACAACTTATGTTCCCTTCCCAGGGACATGTGCAAACACTTTCTATGGTTTTGGTCTGCAAAGCGATAGCCCCATTACTCCTGCTGAATTTCACTTTGATTTGCTGGTTTGAATACATTGTATATTACCTGGGTTTGAATGAAAACACAGTGGAATTTGTAATTTCACATGCTTTTGAGGCAAACCCATAAACTGGGCAAGAGTCACTGGAAAGGTTCGTGAACGTTAGTTGATTTGTTGACAAACCTTGTTTGAGTTACAATATGTAATGTTAAAGGATTAAATAAGAACTCCCTCAAAACATGTCTGCTGCTATGGCCCAGTTTAGAAACAAATGGCTGTAGTAACACAAATAAAAGAAATAACTCGGCATGTATGGTATATGAAAACTACTTTTACTGTACAACCTGAAAATCTATAAAAGTAGCCTCCAAAGAAAGAGATACTGCAGTGAATCTTAAGAAAGCAATTGACAATGGCTAGTTTCATTACAGCAAATACATGAACAGTTTGGAGAAATGACAGATCTGGCTGGAAGCTTTCACAGTAGAAAATCCTTTGCAGAAAATGGTATTGATGGTTAAAAATTCATATTGGTGTTACCAGAATCTATCAACTAGATTCAGCCCTGGGTTTTGCTGGCTTGTCTAACCATAAGAAGGTGGGCTGGGATGAGGGTGTGGCCCAAACGCCTCTTCCACAGGACTACAGAAGGGGACTAGTGTAGCAAGGGAAGTATGTTTGCCCACATAAGGGAGTATAGCAATTGGCTGAGGAGTTCTGAGAGGTATTTGCTTCCTGGAAGTAGAACTCCTCACATAACTTCTTCAGGGATAGTATGGTTCAAGATGGAGCCGTGCCTTAGCAGCACAATTGAGCCCTGTGTTAACATGTCAGACATGCTCCATATTAAATGTACTAGGAACCTGAACTATATTTCAATAAATATTATTGTAAATGTAATTTGCAGTGTACTCATTTGAATTCCCAGCTTGACTGAATGGGCATCGTATCTTGTGAAGAAGCACTCCATTCATTTGGCAGCTAAAGTTGTATTGACCCAGGTCTCAGGCTTTATTTTATATCCTCCAGTCTATTACGGAGCTTTGATAGGTTTATGTAACTTTTAAGACCTCCCCTTGACCCACTTCAGTGTTAACTGCCTTGTGTTCTGTCCTTTGACAAATATTTTCACATCTGGAAGACCATTCCACATATCTATATACTTCTGACAGATGTTTTACATATAATTTAAAATAGTGTTAAGTGAAAGTTTAAAGAATTGTGGCATACTATTTTTATTATTTGTTCTTATTGGAACACAAATAACTTATTAGGTGGCTCTCTGCCTTTACATCAGAGATAATGCACATTCACCTCCAATTAAGTATAGTGAAGACTGAAACATGCTGCCATTAGGAGTATGTGTACAATGTTGTTAGTTTTCACAGTAGCATACTAACCATGTTAGTCTGTATCTGAAAAAAGAAAAGGAGTACTTGTGGCACCTTAGAGACTAATCAATTTTTGGAAAGGAAGATGATGTCTGTTAGACTATAAAGTGCCACAAGTACTCCTTTTCTTTTAACGTTGTTAGTAATGATTCATGTAAAATCCTGTTCCATTGGCGTAGAAGAAAAATACCCCAATTAAATACTACACTTGGCCAACAACAATTCATGGGTACTTTTTTTTAAACTCACTGTGAGATGCACTGTCCAAGCAGCCAAAGGTTATTGCTTATGGGTCAACCTTATTGGTGTAATCTCATTGACTTTAGTAGAGTTACACCAGGGATTAATTTGACCCTAAATTCTGTTGCCGCCTTCTGAAATATTTTCCACATCATAAATGGGAGTTAGGTGTCCAACTTCCATTGACTTGCTCTTCCTTTTAATGGTGCCTGACATCCTTGTGGCTCTTCTCCAGTTCCCTGTAGTGAATTACCATAACCATAGTGATGATGGTTACTAATTAGCCATTATGTTGGCAGCCTCAGTGGCAAAGCCAAGGAAACAATGGCCATGGAGAGTGAACTACAGGTACATAGCTAGTCATCCCCAAACCAAAGCTGAGTCATGTTAACAGTGAATTGGGAGGAAGCTTTCACAGCCTGTTCTTGTGCATGTAAAATGGACTTTGGTCTGCAGGGCTATCAATGTGGCAAACTTTATGCAAACATATATTAATGAGACCACCCTTCCTCCCCCCAAAAAATCTTCTGGAGAATATAATGGTTATGGATTCATAGATACTAAGGTCAGAAGAGACCATTATGATAATCTAGTCTGACCTCCTGCACAACACAGGCCACAGAATCTCACCCACCCACTCCTGCAATAAACCTCTCACCTATGTCTGAGCTATTGAAGTCCTCAAATTATGGTTTAAAGACTTCAAGGAGCAGAGAATCCTCCAGCAAGTGACCTGTGCCCCATACTACAGAGGAGGGTGAAAAACCTCCAGGGCCTCTTCCAATCTGCCCTGGAGGAAAATTCCTTCCCGACCTCAAATATGGTGATCAGCTAAACCCTGAGCATATAGGCAAGATTCACCAGCCAGATACCCAGGAAAGAATTTTCTGTAGTAACTCAGATCCCACCCCATCTAACATCAAGTTGCTGAGCTGTTAACTAAATTAGCCAAGGGGCTACTTATTGCTAATGAGACTGAAATAAATAGCTTATAACAACCCAAGTATTTTTTATTATGTTTCTCAAAAAACTATAAGAAAAAAAAATCTTGTTTTGCAAGAATAGGAACTGTGAACACATGCAATTAAGTTTATTACACTATAAATCACTGTTATAAAATATTTTGCATTAGAACAGTTATAAAGTAAATTGATGAAAGAAGATAATTAGAATGATTCAGAAGTCATCTAGCTCTAATAAGCTTCCTTTAAAGTGAATGAGAAGTATTGGTTTATAAGGAACCATGGCTGTCTTGTGCTGCGAAATCTTGGTATTTGAACTGAGGAGTCAGAGTGAAAATAATGATCTCATCTAGAGATGAACAATTGACTGTTCTGTTATTAGGGATATAATGAGGCTCTCTCTTCATTGGAGCTCACTGAGACTCATTATCAAGAGCCCGACATTTCCCATAAAATGAGAGGGTGTGCTGGAAATGCATATGTCTCAACTAAAGACTGGTGTTATGTATCACTTCAAGACTGTCATTCTGAGAAATAAAGATCTGAGTAACTCGGGGGCTATGGGGAGGAGGAAGTGTATAGTATAAAGGCTGGGAACTGTGCCACTATAAATACAGAAGAGTTTGCCATCCTTCATGTCTGAGAAATACCCAGAGACATCCCTCCAGGCTAAATGAGGGATCAGGTTTTGCGGCTCTCAAGTGTTTTTTAACCTGGTATCCATTTAACCCTTTCATTGTCTATGGACGACATACAAAACATATTCATATGGCAGTTGCATATTTTGGTTGACTTGCTCTCCGAGGCCTATGTACAATGCACATGCCATACGAAGGGTTAATGATAAAGGGTTTCATACTGAGACATCTTCCTCCTCGTACCAGGTTACAGAGCCATTAAAAAAGCAGTACTTGAGCCTCAAGCATGGCATTGAACTTGTGGGGGTAATCATAAAAAAAATAGTACTTTCTTGACCACAGCTTTCATAGTCTTTTGACCCAAGGACTAATTCTGCTCTTGGTTAAATGCATGCAGCTCCAGTGCAGTTAATGAGGTTTTTCAGGTATAAGTGAGGGCAAAAATTTATGTTTCTGAACCTTATTTGCTCCTCTGCGAGCATCACAGCTGTAATTCTGAATAATTCCTCTTGGGTCACTTCTCCTTTCAATTTTTTTTCTAGGCTTGTAATATTCATTATGCAGCTTTGGATCTCATCTCTTTTTAATTTGTAGAAACTCGCATGGTATTTAAAATGCATATGGGGGTTTCCTGGTTAACTTTTGAGCAAAACAATGATGACCTATAAATCCTTTTTCCCAACATTGTGTAGAATATTTTGGCAGCTTCCTCCCCTTGAAGTGTTTGTGTCTCTCAGTGGAGGGATGTGATCTGACAACACTTTTTAATAATATTAGAAACCTTACCAGAGCAACAAAAACGTTACCACAAAAAGGTCACATGAGTCACTAATCAAAAAAATTAAAGTTTCTAGGGGAGCAGTCGAGATTAAGATCAGCTTCCTAAAACTGTAAGACACGCTGTTCCAGAATTTGTTCTTGTACCACACTCCCATTGAGATGCTTGTGGAGTTCTAATATCTGAAGTCTCTGTGAACTGCTGTACTTACTATTTGAAAGGAAACATGGATTTCTTATGTACACTACATGTTAATGGTTGGAAACGAGAACATACAATAACTTTCACAAATTTGTTACCCCTTTTAAGTGTGAGTAATTTTAATTTTTGAGTCCTGAATGACACAGCTTGCCTCAAATTTAACATTACTGTCATTTAAATAGAGAGTTCTTTAGGGCCTGACCCTCACTAGGAGTCCTACAGATTTCACTTCTACTCACAAAAGTAAGAGTTTGCAGGATCAGCAAATCCAGTGCCCAGCTCCGGTGACCAAATATTTTGGCTAACTACTGCAGGGCGGGGGAGGGAGGGACCTCAGGATGAGGAATCCTCCTAATCTGCTCCAAAGAGCCAGCTCCAGGAGGCTAGTGGCTGGAGTCGTCTTTGTTGCTTTAGCTTGCTCCATCTATAGAGTGGGACGGTAACTGGAGGATCAATCAGACTGGAGATCATTTACAACAGTAAATCTTTTGGCTTAGTTCCTCCTTTGCCATTTGCTTAGAATCCCTCATCCCACTGCACAGCTCAGATTTGCACTGTGTAGGGGGTGCAGATGGGGGCAAAAGTAACTTCAGACACTTACCAGTACGGGGCCGGCTCCAGCCCCCGGAAGGAGCAGGGTCTAGGGGCAGGTCTGGGGGGGTCAGCATCCCTGAGCCAGCCCTTCCAGGCCACCTGGGCCGTGCCACCCGGGGCTCCGGTGGTAATTTAAAGGGACCGTGGCTCCGGACACTGCTGCCACAGTTTAAAATCACTGTCCCTGGGGCAGCTGCTCCCTTTGTTCCCCCACCCCGCCCTCCGCTACAGTCAGCAGCCAAGGGGGGGCAAAAGGGGCAGGGATGTTAAAACGCTGCAGGGTCCTTTGTCACAGCAGCGCTTTAATGTTGCTGCCCATTCCCTCTCCCCCCACCTTCCCATCGGCAGCCTTGCCAGTATGGACCCTACCAGCAGGGACTGTGACGGGAGGCAAAAGGGGCAGGGACATTAAAGAGGTAGCGCTTTAATGTGGGCTGTGTATGAGCCGGTGCGGGTTCTTACCGGTACGCCGTACCAGCCCACTTTCACCCCTGGGTGCAGACCACTCATACGTCCCCAAATCTTGCAGACCCGTTACGTAACTGCACTAGTTCCTCTGCCTACATGGATGCAGGTGGGATTTGCCTGTTGGTTTATGCAGTCTTATTATTCTCAAGATAATACCCCTATTTTATTTCTAGCGGGGTTTCCAGCTGGTCCACTTTTGGGAAGATGGGAAGGCTGAGGGAAGAAAGCTGAGGCATTTCGCAGACAGCTCATACGATTTCATCCCTCTGAACCACTGTCACTCCTCTGTTTATGTCCATAGCGAAAACTAATTTTTAGCAGAAAATACAAGGATTACAGTTAGGTGAAACATTGGGGGTAAAAATAAAAATTACCAAACCATTCAAACTCAAACCAAGCCTGAAATGAGCCCCATTTTTTCCCTCTGTTTTGAAAATAATTGAACTCTTTTTTAAATTCCTACACAATTCCATGTTTCCTGGTTTCACATGATACTGGAAACAGAAGTACCACATGGTTTCATAGGATGGGAAGTTTCATAGGATGGGAAGTTCCCTCACACAAGCAAAGCCATGACTTCATTGGGGTTAGGTAGGTAGTAAGGGACTATGCAGCTTGTGTAAGGGAATCTGATTTATACCAGTGCCCAACCCATCAAAACCAGAAGGAAATAGAGAGCTCACCAGAAAAGCTCATTGTTACAAGTTCTCGAGCCCAATTTCTGAGCCAAAGTGCTGTGAAAAGCCAAAACCGATTGACAAGATTTTGCAAAACCAAAACTACTCTGCTTCATGAATTATTCATGACAGAAGACTAAACAAAAATGATCCATTTCTACCTATTATCCTCACTTGCATATTTTTTTAAGTTTAAATGAAATGGGACCCAGATTTTACCACCCCTGATTTCCATTTTATAAACCAACCCTGCCCAGCACCCACATCCCATAACAAGATTTTCCAAAAACAAAACACAACTTAGCTCTACTTTGGATTGATGCTGAAAGAAGCTAAATCTTTTGGCCTTTTGAAGTGCACCCATTACTTATCAGGAAAAATACCAAGAAGAATTTATAGGATGTGTCTGGAATTTAGGACAGCATGAAAAGACAAAAACAAAAGGGAACCTTGGTGTTTTATTGTATCATGTGCTTACAAGTCATAAAAAAAAGATTTCACAAGAATCAAATGGCTGGAGTAGGTGTGGCTGAGCTGAAGCAGCATGAAAGGACAAGAAAATTGGTCTGAGCTGGGATCTTAAGAAACTATTGTTTTAAAAAATAATGAAATATTCAGGATAATGGTGTAACATTCCTCTGTTGTAGCTGAGAGAAGTCACTAGAAGTGTTAGCTAAAAAGTGACCTATTGTGCACAGAGATAAGTGCGCAAGGTGCTTTCCCCACATCCACTTTCACCTCTGTGAAAGCAATCCTTACATTTGGGAGAATGTAGGAACTGCTCCCTTCTAGGGGCTCTTGGGTTGCAAATCACTCCAATGGGCTCAAGAAAGAATGGAGAGAAGGCTGCATCATAGACCTGCTACAGCTCTGCATTAGTTTGTGGTAAGATTTAGCTGCACCATCCAAAGGAGTAAAGAAACATGCACATTCTCCCTGTGTATTGCAAAGCTGGTGAACAGGATTGTACCTCCTATAGTACAACCACTCACAATTTCCTCCCCACCAACTGAGATCCACATCATGTCCCACATGTGGCAGTATTCATTACAAAATCTGATCCTAAACATTTATCTGGCCGATGTGCAGAGGTGCCAACTTCCTAATGTGCTGGGGGGTGCTCGATCGCACTTGCCCCAGTCCCCACCCCCATTCCATCCCTTTCCCTAAGGCCCAACCCTCACCCTACATCTTCCCACTCACACTTTATGTTAGGCTAGAATGTCCAAAGAATACAAGTGGCTAGAGCTAGCCATGATATGAACTTTTAAAGTATCTGCCTCCTAATCAGAAGCCAGAAAAGTGTCCTGCTAGATCTTAAATGGCTAGGTCTCAATGTCAATCCTTTAGTATCTAAAATCTAAAGGTTTATTCATAAAAAGAAAGAAAAAAGGTGAGAGTTAAAATTGGTTAAAGTAATCAAACACATACAATAATGGCTAAGTTCTTGGTTCAGGCTTGTACCAGTGATAGAAAAACTGCTGGCTAAGTCAAGTCTCTGGCTGCTTCCAAATCATTGGAAGGTTTCAGTCCATTGGTTAGAATGCTCCTAGTAGTATAAGTCCATAGTCCAGAGGCTTTGGCAGGAAAGAGGCTGGAGCAGGAGAGAGGCAAAATAGAGGTGTTTCCCAGGCCTTTTATAGCTTCTGCCATGAGGAGGGAAGCCCATTGTTCTTACTGTGGAAAATTACAGAAACAAGATGGAGTTTGGAGTCACATGGGTAAGTCATATGTCCATGCATTTTGCCTAGTCATAGCAGGAAATTCCATTAAGTGGAGATCTGCGTCACCCAGGGTCCATTGTCAGTTAAATGTTCTTTTGATGGACCACTCAATTTGAAGAGACCCTCCAAGATGTGCTGCCTAACTACCTTGTGGGCATCAACCCAGGAGCAAACATTTGAAATCCAGATATATAGCCAATACTAATAACTTCAAATACAAAAATGATACATGCATACAGATAGCATAATCATAACCAGGAAATCATAACCTTCTCATAGACATCGTACATGCCACATTTTGTACAAGATTTATTACAAATATATAACTGTGGTTGCAACAATGATCTATATGGTCATATTTTAACCAGATAACTTCACAGCTGTGCTTTGGTTCTATATTTATAACATAACCTATATTTGTAAAGGATTTTGATCAGCAAATGAAAGGTACCTGATTAAGTGAGTATAAGGCATTGCATCAGTGACAAGTAATAGCTAGTTCTTTTGTCTATATTTCCACAAGCAGAATGGAAGTTGCCACCTAATTTCCATTGACATTTGCAGATTAGCAATTACATTGTGATATCATGGCAACTCTGATAACTTTGGGCCAAATAATTGTATTTTACACAAAAATGCACATTTATACACATTTACCAGTTGAAGAAGCTAGAGCCTGCATTTTCCTACAAATACCTAAACCATCATTTGTGTGCTTATTTTGCAGCTTGCCATTGATGTTGTTCAGTAATGTGACACCTTTTCACTGTATATATAAGTTAAGCATGTGTAAAAGCAGGCACATGCCTAACTTTGAAATCCTGGCCCCTAGTGAACATCACTTGCATGTGTGCTGGATGAACATGAGACTTCAGCTGCCTCCCTTACCCTTAGAATCATACCAATTTAATAACGTATAATTTGCATGCCTATTGTGTTATATGTCATCTCTTAATTTGGCCACTGATCCTAATTGTATATAATGGAGCCCGAGGGAGTCTATACTAACTCACATGCCAAAAAAGGGGAATGGACTAAGAAAAACAACAATAATAGAATGGTATGAGGATATGTAAGTTAAAGTAGGCCACTCCTTGCTATTTCCTACCGTAATTTAAACCTTCTCCTGATTATCAGAGTTTTGAAGAGCCAAGATATAAAGAGAGACACCTAAATGAGACACAATCTACAGAAATTGACTAAAAAACCTAATGAATGGGAAAAAAAATAAGAAAAAACAAATGGAGAAATAGACCTTGTATATAATCTCAATATTTTTTTCCCAGTGAATATACTAGAAGAAAATGAGAGTAGTTTCAGAGGAGAAGAAATAACACCCCACATTCTCAGGCAGAATATTCTAGGACTTCAGTGAGAAAATGGATCTGAGACAGCTGAAGTCTCATGTTCATCCGGCACACATGCAAGTGATGTTCACTAGGGGCCAGTATTTCAAAGTTAGGCATGTGTATGCTTTTACACATGCTTAACTTATACATACAGTACTCGCTGGGCATATGAACACCATGACTTTGGACATACATGTAACCCCCATGTGGAGTTTGCCAGCTCCTGGAGCGCCTGAGCCTCTAGGGAGTTGTGCCAAAAGGATTACAATTACAATAGCTGCCAGAGCCCAATGACAGTATTTCCCAGCAGTCATGGAAACAGGGTTGCTGAGGCAAATTGGAAGGCCTCTGCATGGGGTGATCTGGATAAGTGGTCCACTGAACTAATGACAAGTCAGGGCTGCACAGCCGCCAGTGAGGGGACAGCCTGACTCAGACACACAGCGAGAGTTTTAGGTTCTGTTTTTGATATGGAAACTTGAGAGAAAGACAGCACAGCTCAGGGTATCCATGCTAAACTGCAACAGTCCCCAAAGGGAGTTCTTGCACTGCTGTGAGATCAAGCGGCATGGATCAGGCAGCTCCAGCACCTCAATGATCAACACCCAGCAGAGAGAGAGAAAGCGCCGATGTGGCACCAGCTACCAAGAGCCAACCAAAATCCCAGGAAGATTCCACACCAGGGAACCGGAGAGGACCCTGCCCCACCTAGGGATGAAAATAAAGTTATGGTGTCCTTTATTTAAACTGGCCAACATTACACGTTGCAACACTCCATCTCAGGACACCAGACTGCAGCCTACCATCTGCCCTACGGGGGTGGCAAGGTGGGAGCTGGGGTTGGTGGTTCGTGTTGGGAGGAGATGAATTAGTTTATTTATTGTTTAGTTAACCTTGATCCTTTCCTTCCCTGGATCCTATTTTCCTTTCCCAATAAAGTCCTTCTTTTTATGCTCTTATTTTTGGTGTGTCAGTCCTTTGTGGGAGTTTATAGTACTTTATTGTCCCTTGTGTACTGGGCTTTACACTCCTTGCCAGTTAGTTGTATTGTTTTTCTCGAGGGATAAGCACTCCTGGGCATAGCACAATGAGGAGGCATTTTGAATGGAGACCCCAGGAACAAGAAAAAGAACCCAGGCCCCAACCCAAAAGAGGAGAGGGGTGAAGCTGCTTCTAAGATTGGTAATAGCAAACTCCAGGAAGAGAAAACCTTGGGAGAGAAAACCACACCTTGGGTAGGACCTACATATACATGATCAGTTAGGTCATGTTATAATTTAACATGCTGCTGCTACCTACATGGGTCCATTAGGAGGCAAGCACATATTGCATGATTTAGGGAGACTTACTCTATCACGTCCGTTGTGTGTACTTCTAATAAACAAACTGTGCACACTTCTGGAGACTAAAAGAAATCTCTGCCAGCTTCTCTGTGGACCTCATATGCAGTGTCTCTGCCAACTCTTCCCACAAGTATGATGAATGATGTATCCATAATTGCTGCATTAGCAATGGAGATTAACTATCTCTGGGTCTGCATACATCACTTAGCAATATATGTGGATGCAGCATAGTTGGGCCCCAATGCCTATTGGAGTCTCTGGGAACTACTATAGCATACATCACTACTAAATAGTAATTAGGTGGGTATCTAACTTGGAATTTCTGGTTCTAATTGAACTAGCAAAGGGACAGATTCTAGCCAGATTCTGTGCAGATCTGATACAGAGAGAGGGCACAAGAAACTGAGGCTGGGCAGAATCCCAGTGGGCTCCTTCTAGCTCCCACATGTGCGCTAACTGCCTGAATGGCACTGAGAGAGTGCAGGGTGATGGCTCTACCCATTCTCTGCAGGTCATAGAAGTAGAAGCTTGCCGCAGGCTTGTGTAGCAGCCAACCCAGAGTGCATTTCCTCACTGCCCCCAGGAGGAATGCTATGCAGCCCATTCAGGACATGGGGCAGAATCTACCCAAAGACATGAAGCTACTGTATACAAGCCAAAAAGAAACCGCCTGGAAGTAATCAAAACAGAGAACCTAGCAAATGGGCTTCATTGAGAAAGATGAAAGAATGAAGAATAACTGGACAGATTTAGTCCAAAACAAGGTCTATGACCATAGCCAGTCTTTTTACTCTATGATTAGAAATCCTTTCCCACGCACCCAGTACTAAGGTGTAAGTTAATTATTAACTATGCAGCAACTATCCAGAACTAGACTCAGCTATTTTCAATACTTGGATTTTTAGAAGGGTTTCTTTTATGAGGTCTGGGAATGTTTGTTTGCAGAAGCTTCTTACAGTTCAGAAATGAAAATTAAATTAGGTTTCAACCCTCAAAATAAGCATGCTCTTAATTTTATCAAATGGTGCGTTTTTCCTAGACAATTCAGTAACAGAAGTTAGGAAAAAGAAAAGCAGTACTTGTGGCACCTTAGAGACTAACAGATTTATTTGATCATAAGCTTTCGTGAGCTACAGCTCACTTCATCGGATGCATGCAGTGGAAAATACAGTGGGGAGATTTATATACATAGAGAACATGAAACAATGGGTGTTACCAAACACACTGTAACGTGTGATCAGGTAAGGTGAGCTATTACCTTACCTGATCACTCTCATTACTGTGTGTATGGTACCAACCATTGTTTCATGTTCTCTGTGTATATAAAATCTCCCCACTCTATTTTCCACTGCATGTATCTGATGAAATGAGCTGTAGCTCACAAAAGCTTATGCTCAAATAAATTTGTTAGTCTCTAAGGTGCCACAAGTCCTCCTTTTCTTTTTGCAGATACAGACTAACACGGCTGTTACTCTGAAAGAAGTTAGGAACAAGCTTGTTATATTATCGCCGCCTGGCAAGCTCTGTAAGTGCACTACAGTGCTATTCCATTTGCTACACCTTTGCTCTTTATATTGGAAAGACACAGGGGAAAGTGCTTTTCTTCCACTGATGAATTCACTCAGTGTGAAATGTAGAACTCAGATCACAAATAGTTAATCCAAAGCCAAACATACAGTTGTTCAGGCACATCTGAGCCATTCTTAAAACGCTTTGCTAACCTATCAGTTATGGATGCATGCCTCATATTTTTTATTGTAATCACATGCTCACAGAAGGCTTGCAGGAAGTGCAGACAATCAACAGAAATGATTTCTGTCCACATTTCTGTCCACAAGTCTTTTGTTTCAAGTGCATACTTGTGACTGAAGAGGTACAATAAGTTTCCTTCTTAGGACATTTTGCACAATTATCAATCATTATTCTCAGTGTAAAAACAGGTAGTGTCAGAATAAATCTCAGGTGTGCAAGTCATTTTTGTTGACTGCGCTGCATATTCCAAATGATTACTTTACATAGTCTTTTTATTTTTCTCCCTGCCCTATAATTGATACAGTTCATGTCACCAGCAAAAAGGTAAAAGCTGTGTGACTGCTTATATCATGCAACTGGATCATGACAAGTAGGTAGAAAGGTCAGAAACAAAGCTCTGTTAAATATTTCCCACATAAATCAAAACTGGTGAAGAGTATATTTATGTGTGTATCAGGGCCTACATTAAATTAATGTATTATTTAATTAGGAAACAATTACTGGGTATATCTCTCTCTCAAGTCTAATCTAGTCACTTGAAGTTTATAAACACAGATTACCAGTAATACAACTTTAGGAATAATCATATGATAAACATAAAATTTACATTTTGACTCTTTAAATAGATGAGAAATTTTCTTACTTAACTATAAAAAAAAGAAGAGAATTATTTCTAATAAAATGAATATAAATGCATAAAAGTCAAAGTAACACACACTTAAAACCTTAACTGATAGAACAACTGTATTAAAACAAAAAAAATTTCTGTAGGCCAAAATATACTTCAAGTATATTCTGCAATATCCTTGACAAAGCAGTAGGTATTGTCAACATTAAGCTTTAATCAGTGCACCTGAAATGCAATACGTGCATTTTTATTATTATTTGAACCTGTCTGAACTTGCTGTATGACTTGAGAAGTGTTTTCCAGGCTAGCTTGCCTCAAGTTTTCTCTGCTTTTGAAAAAGCCAGCCTCTGTTCTGGGAAACAACCAGTTTTTTTGGCACACCTGATTAATTTTTACACTCCATAAGTGTTATCGGGGGAGGAATGTACAGATTGCCAGCCTTTCGTGGTTGTCTGTTAACGCAGAATGGCCATAGACTTCTTTTTAGATTACTAAGTAATCTGCAAGAATATGTAATAATACATGGTATTACCAAGTAACCCAAGTGTACTTAAAAAGAAAAGGAGTACTTGTGGCACCTTAGAGACTAACAAATTTATTTGAGCATAAGCTTTCGTGAGCTATAGCTCACTTCATTGGATGCATGTCGTGGAAAATAGAGTAGGGAGATTTTATATAAACAGAGAACATGAAACAATGGGTGTTACCATACACACTGTAACAAGAGTGATCAGGTAAGGTGAGCTATTACCAGCAGGCGAGCGGGGGCAGCGGCGGGGGGGGACCTTTTGTAGTGATAATCAAGATGGGCCATTTCCAGCAGTTGACAAGAACCTGTGAGGAACAGTGTGTGTGGAGGGAGAAGGGGGGAAATAAACATGGGGAAATAGTTTTACTTTGTGTAATGACTCATCCACTCCCAGTCTTTATTCAAGCCTAAGTTAATTGTATCCAGTTTGCAAATTAATTCCAATTCAGCAGTCTCTCGTTGGAGTCTGTTTTTGAAGTTTTTTTGTTGACGAATTGCCACTTTTAGGTCTGTAATCAAGTGACCAAAGAGATTGAAGTGTTCTCCGACTGGTTTTTGAATGTTATAATTCTTGATGTCTGATTTGTGTCCATTTATTCTTTTACATAGAGACTGTCCAGTTTGACTAATGTACATGGCAGAGGGGCATTGCTGGCACATGATGGCATATATCACATTGGTAGATGTGACGGTGAACGAGCCTCTGATAGTGTGGCTGATGTGATAGGCCCTATGATGGTGTCCCCTGAATAGATATGTGGACAGAGTTGGCAACGGGCTTTGTTGCCAGGATAGGTTCCTTAATTAGTGTTTTTGTTGTATGGTGTGTACTTATTATGTAAGCAATGAGTACTTACATGATATCCATGCTCTGTAACTTAGTTATCTAAAACATGATGAATGTTTTAAAGACTTTCACAGAGTGCCCTGCTGGCACCAGAAAATACAGTGAAAACAGTTTAACAGATGGTATTTGGCAGCTGTGATCTTATTAGATTTGAGATGATGTGCATTGAAAAGCGCCAACGTTAGTGGTTTGAGTTCCAAATTATACTCCACCTAAAAGAACTAATCATTTCATTACTCAGTGCAACTAAAATTAAAATCTCAATTGCAATAATGTTAATGACAAACATAAGAAATAAGCAAATTAATTGTCCAGAATGAATGCAAATAGTCTTTGAACCTTAATTCATAGATTCATAGATACTAAGGTCAGAAGGGGCCATTCTGATCATCTAGTCCGACCTCCTGCACAACACAGGCCACAGAATCTCACCCACCCACTCCTACGAAAAACCTCACCTATGTCTGAGCTATTGAAGTCCTCAAATCATGGTTTAAAGACTTCAAGGAGCAGAGAATCCTCCCTCAAGTGACCCGTGTCCCATGCTACAGAGGAAGGCGAAAAACCTCCAGGGTCTCTTCCAATCTGCCCTGGAGGAAAATTCCTTTCCGACCCCAAATATGGCAATCAGCTAAACCCTGAGCATATGGGCAAGATTCACCAGCCAGATACTACAGAAAATTCTTTCCTGGGTAACTCAGATCCCATCCATTTAATATCCCATCTCAGGAGATTAGGCCTATTTACCCTGAATATTTAAAGATCAATTAATTACCAAAATCACATTATCCCATCATACCATCTCCTCCATAAACGTATCGAGTAGAATCTTAAAGCCAGATAGATCTTTTGCCCCCACTGCTTCCCTTGGAAGGCTATTCCAAAACTTCACTCCTCTGATGGTTAGAAACCTTCATCTAATTTCAAGTCTAAACTTATAAACTTATAAACTGGTGGCCAGTTTATATCCATTTGTTCTTGTGTCCACATTGGTACTGAGCTTAAATAATTCATCTCCCTCTCCGGTATTTATCCCTCTGATATATTTATAGAGAGCAATCGTATCGCCCCTCAACCTTCTTTTAGTTAGGCTAAACAAGCCAAGCTCCTTAAGTCTCCTTTCATAAGACAAGTATTCCATTCCTCGGATCATCCTAGTAGCCCTTCTCTGTACCTGCTCCAGTTTGAATTCATCCTTTTTAAACATGGGAGACCAGAACTGCACACAGTATTCCAGGTGAGGTCTCACCAGTGCCTTGTATAACGGTATTAAAACCTCCTTATCCCTACTGGAAATGCCTCTCCTGATGCATCCCAAAACTGCATTAGCTTTTTTCACAGCCATATCACATTGGCAGCTCATAGTCATCCTATGATCAACCAATACTCCAAGGTCCTTCTCCTCTTCCGTTACTTCTAATTGATGCGTCCCCAGTTTATAACTAAAATTCTTGTTATTAATCCCTAAATGCATAACCTTACACTTCTCACTATTAAATTTCATCCTATTATTATTACTCCAGTTTACAAGGTCATCCAGATCCTCCTGTATGATATCCTGATCCTTCTCTGAATTGGCAATACCTCCCAACTTTGTATCATCTGCAAACTTTATTAGCACACTCCCACTTTTTGTGCCAAGGTCAGTAATAAAAAGATTAAATAAGATTGGTCCCAAAACTGATCCCTGAGGAACTCCACTGGTAACCTCCCTCCAGCCTGACAGTTCGCCTTTCAGTAGGACCCGTTGTAGTCTCCCCTTTAACCAATTCCTTATCCATCTTTCAATGTTCATATTGATCCCCATCTTTTCCAATTTAACTAATAATTCCCCATGTGGCATGGTATCAAACGCCTTACTGAAATCTAGGTAAATTAGATCCACTGCTTTTCCTTTATCTAAAAAATCTGTTACTTTCTCAAAGAAGGAGATCAGGTTGGTTTGGCACTTTTGTAAAACCATGTTGTATTTTGTCCAATTTACCATTGACTTCAATGTCCTTAACTAATTTCTCCTTCAAAAGTTTTTCCAGGACTTTGCATACTACTGATGTCAAACTAACTGGCCTGTAGTTACCCGGATCACTTTTTTTTCCTTTCTTAAAAATAGGAACTATGTTAGCAATTCTCCAATCATTCGGTACAACTCCTGAGTTTACAGATTCATTAAAAATTCTTGCTAATGGGCTTGCAATTTCAGGTGCCAATTCCTTTAATATTCTTGGATGAAGATTATGTGGGCCCCCCGATTTAGTCCCATTAAACTGTTTGAGTTTCGCTTCTACCTCAGATATGGTAATATCTAGCTCCATATCCTCATTCCCATTCTTCATGCTACCATTATCCCTAAGAGCCTCTTTAGCCTTATTAAAGACTGAGGCAAAGTATTTGTTTAGATATTGGGCCATGCCTAGATTATCTTTAACCTCCACTCCATCCTCAGTGTTTAGCGGCCCCACTTCTTCTTTCTTAGTTTTCTTCTTATTTATATGGCTATAGAACCTTTTACTATTGGTTTTAATTCCTTTTGCAAGATCCAACTCTACTTGACTTTTAGCCTGTCTCACATTATCCCTACATGTTCTGACCTCAATAAGGTAGCTTTCCTTGCTGATCCCTCCCATCTTCCACTCCCTGTATGCTTTCTGCTTCTTCTTAATCACCTCTCTAAGATGCTTGCTCATCCAGCTTGGTCTACAACTCCTGCCTATGAATTTTTTCAATTCAGTTCAACAGTTCCAGTAATATATTATTCATTCTAATCTAAATTTGGATCATCTGTTTTTCCCACCTCAACATTCACCTCCTTTTCAGATCACTAAAAACTTACTAGACAACAATAGTCCTAATATAGCCTTGGGCCATCACATCTTAATCACTTTCCATGGTAAAAATTGATCATTTATTCCTGCTCTTTGCTTGCCATTGCTTAGCTGATTTTTAATCCATGACAGAACTTTACCTTTCACAACATGACTACTTAGTTACCATAGTATCCTTTTATGAGGGAATTTCTCAAAGGACATTTTTATTTGTGGAAAGTCCAAGTTATTTCTATCAGCTGGTTAACCATCATCCACTATTTTAAATTCACACACTTAGAGAATTCTAGTAGATTGGAGAAGCTCAATTTTCCCCATGTGCTGAAGCTGAGTCACAGTGGTGTCATGACAGTGGACAGGAATGTTACATTGTGGGTGTGGGGTAATCAAAAAATTGCTTTGCAAAACTGCCTGAAAATGGTAAGACCCCCTCCACTTATTATTTGCAGCCCTTTCTGGAACTAGGACTGCACTGGCAGCTGCTGCTCATTCATTTTCGGTGTTTCAGGTTAGCCCCCTATTGCCATGGCAGCTGTGGCAACAGGAAGTTCTCTCCAGAATTCCCAGAACCACCATACATTACCCACTTGCAGTTAAATCCACCAACACTTGACGAGGAGCAAAGGAGATGGGGAAAATGCTATTGCAATGAGAATTCTATAGCTGTTGTAACCCACTGGTGCCAGTCTGCCCAGCCTAGAGTTTGAAGAGCCTGGATTGGGAGTGTTGATTACTGCTCCTCACCCTGCCCCTAAGAGAAACTTGTTTCCAACACCTACACCACTGGCAAAATATGCTGAACACTTCTCTCCACTCATTTGCCAGCCAGTCAAGGACACCTGCTGCCCCAGCACCTCACCAACCAGGGAAGACCATCTCCCATACATGCTATAAGACTGCTGAAGGGAAGCGTATGGGACTGACAGATGCTTTTGAATGAGAGATCACAGAACTGAGAGATATTTTTTTTTTGCCGAAGAAGAGTTTTGTTACCAGCTGAGGCAGAACTTGTTTTGAGGGAGCCCCTTGTTAAAATGTTGGCAGCACATCATGAAGTAGTGGAGTATTTCTGCATAATTTTTGGCAAGTAGAGCATGATACATACTACACCTATTTCTTAACTCTGTACAGCAAAACCTTCAGCTCAGCATCTTGCCTGATCAACATCTGTCCTTCATTATCCCCACACTCAATCTTCTCTCTTGCTGGTGTTTTTTGAACAGCCCTTTGCTGTGTGATAATCCTGACATTACAGGGCTCTCATTTATAGTAAAAAACAAGGCTTCTTTTGTTGAGTTGCTAGTCTCGAGCATATCTAGAGCTGTTTTTAATGGAAGTTTCCATAGGTGGTTTAGCAATTTTATTTTGATTGTATTTTACTTCCAAACCCAGTCAGTCTTTATTTTTTTCACATTTTCTTCTTGCAATTGTTTTTGGAACCTGTCACGGGAAAAGCCAATGTCCTGTAAAACTGCGGTTATGGGGACCTTTCCGTTCTTTTGTGGTTCAGTAGCTCAAAAGTAGAATGATAGGAGAAAAACATTCTAAAGACTAGAAAATGTTTTGTTTACACACCTTTCTCCTTTTAAAGTTTTAGTCTCAGATCTCCCAGATCTTTGTGCATGGTTAACTGCTGGTTGGGTCTGTGTGGAGCCCCACTCAAGTCAATAAGACTCTTTGTGTGTGCAATAGTCCACCCATGCAGGGTGAATTCCAGCATTAGAGCCTAATTTAGGAGCATACGTTATATTGTAAATACATATCTTTTTATATGCAGCATTTCAACCTACATAAATAGAGTGACTACTGCCTGTGGCTGAGGACAGCTTTGATGTAGCAAATGCAGTTTCTATTAACTTCAATGGAAGCTTCTCCCTCTTAAACCAAGGATAAATGTTGTCTCTTGTATGGATTTCCCAATGACAAGTATTTATACGAACTTATGTTCTTATTTCCCAGTGACAAATATTTATGATATTAAATATTTGGAGAGGGTCTGAAGTTCTCATTTTTATAGTAACTTGCCCAAGAAAGAGACACTAGAGTAATTAAATGAAATAATTGTTATGCCATTAGGGGTTTAATTTACCAAAGTGCCTAAGTTCTATTTTCAAAAATGATTTAGGCACTTAATAGCATTAGCCTCATTGGATCCAAATGCATTTCACTTTTGAAAGTGGGACTTAGGTTTCTAAATCAATTAGGTCCAGATCCTTAAAGGTATTTAAGTGCCTAACTCCCATTTGAAACCAGTGGGAGTTAGGCACCTACATCCTAAAACATCCTTGAAATTTCTATATATTATAGATGACAATGTCCTAACTCTCAAAATGGGTTGCAGTCAACACAGGGAAATTCTGTATTGGACCTTGTCCTAACAGATAAAGAGGAATTGAGCCCAGAACTAAAAGTTAATGGTAACTTTATCACATTTATAATGTGCAAGCAGAATTAAGTCCAGACCAATAATATATACACTTGGGGCTTTAATAGGGCCAATTTCACAAAGCTGAAAACAATTATGAGCGAAATCAGTTGGGAGAAAGGATTTAATGAGAAAAATGTGAGTGACAATTGGGAATAATTTAAGAACACCTTACTAGATGCCCCAAAAGCCACAAATGAGGAAGAAGGCTGTGCAGGTTGAAAAAACAACTTGGTTTAGTGGGAAAGTGAAGGCAGCTGAAAAAAATATTTAACAAATGGAAGAAAGGGGAAGTTGATAGTAATGAATATAAATCAGAAGTTTAGACTTATATAATGTTGATAAGGGAGGCCAAGGGACACAAGAAGAAATCTATGGCCAGCAGAGTTAAGGACAATAAGGAATTTTTAAAACATATTAGGAACAAAGAGAATCCCGACAATGGTTCTGGTCCATTACTTGACAGAAAGGGTAGAATTATCAATAAAACTGCAGAAAAAGGCAGAAGTATTCAATAAATATTTCTATTCTGTATTTTGGGGAAAACAGTCTTATCATATGGTGATGATAAAACTTTTTCCATTTCTCTAGTATCTGGAGAATGTTAAACATAAGCTATTAAAGACAGACATTTTTAAATCAGCAGGTACAAATAACTTGCATCCAAGTGTTTTAAAAGAACTGACTGAGGGACTCTTTAGACCTAATGTCAATGTTTAATAAGTCTTGCAGCATTAGGGAAGGTCCAGACGAATGGAAGAAAGCTAAATTTGTGCCAATTCTTAAAAAGGGTAAATGGGATGAATGAGGCTATTATAGGCCTGTCAGACTGACATTGATCCTGGGAAAGATGATGGATTACTTAATATGGGCCTCTAACAAAGAACTAAAGAAAGGTAATGTAATTAATGCAAATCAACTTGGATTTATTGAATATAGCTCCTGTCAAACTAACTTGATATCTTTCTTTGATGAGATTATAGGTTTGGCTGATAAAGGTAATAGTGTTGGCGTAATATATTTAGACTTCTGTAAGGCGTGTGACTCAGTTCTGCATGACATTTTGATTTAAAAAAAACCAGAATAATATAAAATTAACATGGTATGCATGAAATACTTCAAAAATTGGCAAACTAGTAGGTCTGAAAATGTACGTGCAAATGGGGAATTGTCATAGAGCAGATCTGTTTCCAGTGGGGCCTCACAGGGATAAATTCTTGAGTCTTTGCTGTTTAGTATCTTTATCAATGGCCTGGAAGAAAACATAAAATCATCACTGATAAAGTTTGCAGATGACCAAAAAAATGGGGGAGTTGTAAATAATGAAGAGGGCATGTTACTGATTTAGAGTGATTTGGACCACTTGATAAACTGGCACAAGTAAATAATATGCATTTTAATATGGCTAAAAGTAAAGGTATACATCTGAGAACAAAGAATGTAGACCACATTTACATGATGGCAGACTCCATCCTGGGAAGCAGTGAAGTTGGAAATAAAGGGGTCATAAAGGATGATGATTTCCTAATGTGATTCTGTGGCCCAAAGAACTTATGATCCTGGGATGCATAAACGGCGAATTGTGGATAGGAGCAGAGAAGCTATTTTACGTCTGTATATGGCACTGGTGTGACTCCTGCTGGGATACTGTGTTCAGTTCCAGTGTCCAAGAAGGGTAATAATGTATTGCAACAGATGAAGAGAAGAGCCATCAGAATGATTAAGGGATTAGAAAATATGCCTTATAGTAATAG
Source organism: Dermochelys coriacea (assembly GCF_009764565.3). Taxonomy (NCBI): domain Eukaryota; kingdom Metazoa; phylum Chordata; order Testudines; family Dermochelyidae; genus Dermochelys; species Dermochelys coriacea. The sequence goes on from NC_050069.1 coordinate 214,256,124, forward strand.
ACTCAAGGAGCCAATTCTTTTTACTGTAACAGAGAAGATTTAGGGGTAAATTGGCAACAGTTTATATGTACCTACATTGGGGAACAAATATTTAATAATGGGCTCTTCAATCTAGTAGAGAAAAGTATGACATGATCTAATGGCTGGAAGTTGAAGCTAGACAAATTCTGACTAGAACTAAGACATACATTTTAATGGTGAGAGTAATTAACCTTTGGAACAATTTGCCAATTCGCCATCATTGATAATTTTTAAATGAAGATTGACTGTTTGTTTTTCTAAAAGATCTGCTGTGGGAATAATTTTTGGGAATTTCTATGGCCTGTATGATGCAAAAGGTCAGATTAGATGATCATAAGGGTCCCTTCTGGTCTGGGAATCTGTGACTCAATCAAATTGCCAAAAAGTGTGGAAGGTTGAGCGTTAGATATATTTGAAGATGCATCCCTTTTTGATTATATCAGTGGATAGTATTGATATACAAGATGTAGGATATGTCAATTGAGTGAGGTAAGAGGTGAGGGAAATTCTGGAGAGCATCACCTTCCCCTCCTCAAAGCTATTATTTATTTCTTCAGCACCACAGCATGGTGCTTTGCAAGCAAAAGACAGCTCCCTGGGAATGTGCCATCTAAGACTTATACATGTCTTCTTTATTAGGTAATGCTTTATATGGAACAATGTTATCTCTGGCAGGATCAGTTTTCCTTTCTGATGTTACAAGGACTAAAATAGATAGGTGAACTACAAATCCGATACATTATACCGTAAATCTGGTATATTTTAGTTCTCTTTCTTGAAACCCTAGATTCATCTGGACTCAAGATGGACTGGAGTGGAGGTGGATGTCAAGGTCAAGTTGCTATTTTTCAGCTTGAGAACTTGGCTGCTCCTGAATTTCAGGTGGTCTTCTGCTGCTGCCATCTTCTGCCAGGACTCTGTCTAGTAATGATTAAACTAAGATTTATGAAATGGGAACTCTGGAGTTTCCTGTCTTTTGAACTGAACTGAAGTGTCAATGACCGTTATATGTTAACTGAAAAGGGGAGCATTTTTATTTTTAATCAGAAACTGAGACAACTTACTTTTTCAAAGCTGAAATTCCCTGAAGTGGTACCAAATAATGTTCCAAAACAACTAACCTAAACCTGGCAGTTGCAGCCTAATGAAATCTGATCAGCTGACTGAAAGGACACAAACCCCACCCTTGTGCCACAGAATAGAACCAAGAAACACTGTGAACACATTGCATTCTACCAGACATTTACATTTATTACACAGCTAGCACAGATGACTTGGGGTTTATCCGTGACAGATTACAAACATTGCTTCAAGAAGTAAAAGCTGCATGAAACCGCTGAAAGAAAACTTTAAAAAGCACATTCACTTTACAGGCTATTTTTAATTTAATTCCAGCCCCATCACAGGGCTTTATAGTCCTCTTCTATGAAGATGTGCCATATACTACAGATTCCCCTCCTGTGGTGTAGATTTGGCTTCTTATGGGGGCAGGGAGGTGTGGGGAGTAGTAAAATGAAGAGGATCTCACTTGCACCATCTGCTCCATTATAGAATCTGTTCTTCCTGTTTAGAAAGATTGATATTCAAGTATAGTCCGCTGAAGCACACACCACAAGTTCACAAGATGTGAGGCTTTTTTAAGGCAGCAGAGACTTGGACAGGCAGCCCATTGCTGCTGTTCTATAAACATCTGGTCAAAGCAGCACTGTTCATTTATATCTGCCTTACATTCACAGAAATTGTCGGTTCTTATTCTGTTATTGATTTAGTTAATTGTAAAATGCTTAATACTTAGATATGGCCAAAACACAAGTCTATTATGTAATACAAGTGGAGCATTGATGATCTGTGCTCCTGTAATCTGTGATTCCCAGTATATAGCATGCTGAGAGCCTTGAGTAAGTTGTTGGTGGAATGTATTCCTTGTAAGCATCCGTCTATTTCTGTTCCTTTTCAGCAATAGCAAAGTAGTGATCAGCTGGTAACAACTGTGTTACATATTTGCTGCCAAAATAAAAAAAACAAAACCCTTTTCAATTTCATGGTGCTTCCATGTAAGCATAATAGTTTGCGCAGAAGCTTCCACTATAACAAACATTTAATCAAAGCTGGGTTAAGACTGATTTTCTACCCCCAGAGAACACCTGCACTTTATACACTGTCAATGGGTGGCTAGCCCTGGGAAGGGAAAGCTCAAAGGGATGGCTCAAAGGGACAGTATGCTGTATGAGAAACTTCTCAAGTAGTGTAAAAGCCTATTTCAAAAGAGATCACTTAATTAGAAACTAGGTTTCGATTTAGCTTGTGTATGATGGTTTTTTAATTTGCTGTTTGCAAATATTTGCATGGCAAAACAAATAGGCCTAAATTGGAGATTCCCTTTAACATATCTTACATTCACTTGTATCTCTCTTATACTTGGGAATAATTCCCTATCAATACTTCTAAAGCTTCCACATCATTCTAGTTAGGACCCAATTGAGGAAAACACATACGTGCTTCACTTTAAACACATGCTTAAATCTCATTGACTTGCATGAGACCTAAGTATGAGAGGCTAAACACCAGGGCCCATTGAAATCAAAGGGAGTTAGATGCTTAAATAGCTTTGCGGGACTGGGCCATACTCACATACTTTGCTAAAGATGCATTAAATTTTTCCTTAAAACCTCCCTCATCTGTGATGCCACCAAATCACAACAGTGTGGCATTAGGGTGATGCTGGCTTTAACTACTTTGATAGCAGATTATTCATTTCTGCAGCAAACCTGTCTTTGCTGTTTCCCATCCTACACCTGTTTATCTGCCTTCCTATGTGTTGTACCATTCTCATAGACTCTCTCAAGTGTTAGCCATTTGTAGAGTGCTTAGTGCAATGCAGCCCTGATCCCTCATCACTGCTAAAGACACTACCGCATCCAATCAGGAAACAGAAACAATGACTTGAGTGACCAGGTGACTTGAGTGACCAGTCACTCAATACTGAACAATCAAATATTGAAAAATCAACTGAAAGCTCACTACAAACACTTCATAAACAATGCATAGCGCAAACAAGGAATTTTAGAAACTAATCATTGAACAACTTTGAATAATGAACAAATTCATAATCTGTTCCTGGACAATTTATGAAGAAGAAACAGGCTAAATTCATTGATTAATTGATCCTGATGAATAGTCTAACAGTGGTGGTTTAAAGCTGAAGATTTAAAAAGTAATTGCTAGTTTTTCATCTTCAGCTGTTTTTCTTCGCCAAATCTACAGTATATAAATTTCCTTACACATTTAGCACATATACATGCAGAGATATATAGAATGACAAAATAGAATACACACACACTAGGAATGGGTTACTACCCCAAAAAGAGAAAATAATACTTGGCATTTATATCATTACTTTGATCTGTGGATCTTAAAGTACTCATCTTAGAAGAGTTTCAGAGTAGCAGCCGTGTTAGTCTGTATTCGCAAAAAGAAAAGGAGTACTTGTGGCACTTTAGAGACTACCAAATTTATTTGAGCATAAGATTATGCTCATTTTAGAAGAGTAATCATTAATCCCCATTTCACATATGAAAGAATTGAGATATAAAGAGCTTAAGTGACTAGCCAAAATTCTCATCAAGTCAGAGGCCCTGGTAGGAATGAAATTCAGATTTCTTGCCTTTCCAACCCTCAACTCTAACCACTAGACCATCTAGAAGCTAAGAAATATTAGGAATAGAGAGCAGCCCTCTGGCCCATCATGTCTTTACATTCTCTCTCTCTCTATATATATCCCAGGCAAAATCCTTCTAAACGTGGGGTTAGCTGTTTTTCCATTTCACTTGCAGATGTCATTCTTCTGCTAGATTCTGTGGAGCTTTTCACAACCCCCCTTACTTCCAACATGCCCACTCTCCAAATAAAGGAAAGTAAATAAATAAGCAGGGACCATGATCTTACTCTGACTTCTGTTCCCCTATCAGGAAGGAACATTGCACAGGCTTTTCACTGTCACGTGAGTCTTCATGAAACCAGTGTTCCCCTGGTTTTATCACCTGAAGCCTGAGGGCTAAGCTAAAGAATAGGAGTACACTGTCTATAGTTATTTGTATTGTTGTCAGGATGGCTATGTTCTGTTGGTTAGTGTGTGTGTGTGTATCTATCTATCTATCTATCTATCTATCTATCTATCTATCTATCTATCTATCTATCTATCTATCTATCTGCTGATTGAGTCTGGAGATGGCACTGTTTGCAGTATCCTCTCATTGATTTTCCTGTGCCCATGGTTCAGAGTAGTTCAGAAATCCTCACCCCTAGACACTTCAGGGAGACAGAGCCCACTGCAGATCAGCTTTATCGCCTTCCTTAGCATACAAGACACACCACAGCTCCAGTGACTGGCTGCTTTCTTCCTGTGTGTTACAGATGGCCCTGCATTGAAGGACTAACAGACAGAACCACTTTTTTTTTCAGAGTAGCAGCCGTGTTAGTCTGTATTCGCAAAAAGAAAAGGAGTACTTGTGGCACCTTAGAGTCTAACAAATTTATTAGAGCATAAGCTTTCGTGAGCTACAGCTCACTTCATCGGATGCATTTGGTGGAAAAAACAGAGGGGAGATTGATATACACACACAGAGAACATGAAACAATGGGTTTATCATACACACTGTAAGGAGAGTGATCACTTAAGATAAGCCATCACCAGCAGCGGGGGGGGGGGGTGCTTTCATGGTGACAAGCAAGGTAGGCTATTTCCAGCAGTTAAGAATATCTGAGGAACAGTGGGGGGTGGGGTGGGGGGGGGGAGAAAAAACATTGGGAAATAGTTTTACTTTGTGTAATGACTCATCCATTCCCAGTCTCTATTCAAGCCTAAGTTAATTGTATCCAGTTTGCAAATTAATTCCAATTCAGCAGTCTCTCGCTGGAGTCTGTTTTTGAAGCTTTTTTCTAGAAGGATAGCCACTTTTAGGTCTGTAATCGAGTGACCAGAGAGATTGAAGTGTTCTCCAATTGGTTTTTGAATGTTATAATTCTTGACGTCTGATTTGTGTCCATTCATTCTTTTACGTAGCGACTGTCCAGTTTGACCAATGTACATGATGGCACATGATGCTGGCACATGATGGCATATATCACATTGGTAGATGTGCAGGTGAACGAGCCTCTGATAGTGTGGCTGATGTGATTAGGCCCTATGATGGTATCCCCTGAATAGATATGTGGACAGAGTTGGCAACGGGCTTTGTTGCAAGGATAGGTTCCTGGGTTGCTGGTTCTGTTGTGTGGTGTGTGGTTGCTGGTGAGTATTTGCTTCAGATTGGGGGGCTGTCTGTAAGCAAGGACTGGCCTGTCTCCCAAGATCTGTGAGAGTGATGGGTCGTATAGGATAGGTTCAGGATAGGTTGTAGATCCTTGATGATGCGTTGGAGAGGTTTTAGTTGGGGGCTGAAGGTGATGGCTAGTGGCGTTCTGTTATTTTCTTTGTTGGGCCTGTCCTGTAGTAGGTGACTTCTGGGTACTCTTCTGGCTCTGTCAATCTGTTTCTTCACTTCAGCAGGTGGGTATTGTAGTTGTAGGAATGCATGATAGAGATCTTGTAGGTGTTTGTCTCTGTCTGAGGGGTTGGAGCATATGCTGTTATATCGTAGAGCTTGGCTGTAGACAATGGATTGTGTGGTATGATCTGGATGAAAGCTAGAGGCATGTAGGTAGGAATAGCGGTCAGTAGGTTTCCGATATAGGGTGGTGTTTATGTGACCATCGCTTATTAGCACCGTAGTGTCCAGGAAATGGATCTCTTGTGTGGACTGGTCCAGGCTGAGGTTGATGGTGGGATGGAAATTGTTGAAATCCTGGTGGAATTCCTCAAGGGCTTCTTTTCCATGGGTCCAGATGATGAAGATGTCATCAATGTAGCGCAAGTAGAGTAGGGGCATTAGGAGACGAGAGCTGAGGAAGCGTTGTTCTAAGTCGGCCATAAAAATGTTGGCATACTGTAGGGCCATGCGGGTACCCATCGCAGTGCCGCTGACTTGAAGGTATACATTGTCCCCAAATGTGAAATAGTTATGGGTGAGGACAAAGTCACAAAGTTCAGCCACCAGGTTAGCCATGACATTATCGGGGATACTGTTCCTGACGGCTTGTAGCCCATCTTTGTATGGAATGTTGGTGTAGAGGGCTTCTACATCCATAGTGGCTAGGATGGTGTTTTTAGGAAGATCACCAATGAACTGTAGTTTTTTAGCTCTCTGTCTGCCTGGTTTGCTGAATTTCAGTGACTCTCCATCCTGTTAAACCTATTCCCCTTAAGTCAGCAGTGCCAAAACCAGAAAACTTGCTGGCTCTGTGCTATGTGGGATCAGATAATCTTCTCATTTAAGTGGATGAAACTCCACTGAGTCAATGGAGCCATGCCCATTCACACCAGTAAAGTATTTGGCCCATAGTTAATAATGATCTTGTAAAATTACAGTTAAGTCTGTAACTGTGGAACAAACCGTGTCATACCAAAAAATAACTGAACATAAAACTAGCAACATTGTTTTTAGAAAGAATTTAAACTCTCATTCTAGTCCAATAGACAACTGGTCCTGAACAGGTTGCCAAGTATTTTCCAAAGAACTTATGGGCTTGTCTTGACTAGAATATAATGTGTGTTAGTTCTAAAATTCTATAGACATGTCAATGCAGGCTTTTGCTCCCTGGTTGAGTTGTAGCCTACTGGGAAGCCCAGCTAGCACATGCTAATGTTTACATAGCCTTGTCTAGACTTGTGTTCTAAAACATTATTTTGAACATGATCTTGTAGATGTTCATGACAGGATCATAACTGAAATCTAATGGGAACCATTTTCCATGAGTGCATGAACATGAGAGCAATGGCATACACAATCGTGTTTGCATCCAAAGAGAAGACAGGATTAAAAACCAAGAAACAAAGGGGTTAATAAATAGTTAATTTGAGGTTCTCTATGTTTTATGAATTGAAGAAAGGACTTTAAAAGCTTGGTTATCTCTGGGACTTGCAATAACAAGTTTGAAAACAAGCTTTTTAAATTTTTAAATTTTTAAAAGATCATAAATTTTATTAGAACCATGTTTAGTTTTGTTTTTAAAACCAACATTTTGGCCTGTAAACTCTATCTTTATGGGAAATAAATGAGTACTGCTCATAGCTGGATTCAATTTCTAAGAAGCTACAGTAGTTGGAAACTATCTTTTGATGAACAGCTAAAGATCAGTTGTGAATTTATCATGCAACATTGGTTCAAGTTTGTGCAGGCTCAGTAATGCCTTCCACTATGTTACTGAAAGATAATTCAAGAATTATGTGCATAATTAGTTGCAATGAGTATTTGTATTTTTTTGTTCACAGAGATGATGCTAACTGGACTATGAACAATGTCTGCAGTCTTCAAAGGAGTCTGAGAGAGTTAGACAACCAAGAAGTTCAACACCCAACTTGCAATGGGAGTTGTGTATCTAACTCCCATAGGCTTTGCCTTGATTGTCATTTAAATGTGTGCAATTAGAATGTGTTTAGCTAGCAGAAAAGAATGGTTCACATTGGATGTCAGTTGTGATTCTCTCATGGACACCTACAATGTGTAGGTGGCAGTAGTAGAAAGCCACTGGCTCACAAATAACATCAACATTCTGGCCCCTTGCTCCCAAACCATAAGCAGGATTGTCAATCGGGGTAACATGAAAGGTTAGCTCTGTCAAGAAAAAGCTCCCCATTCTGCCTCCAGCTCTCTTGGTATCTCTCCAACTGGGGATGCATGAAGAAGAGCACAAAGGTAGCTGAAAAGATGTGAGCAGAGTGCAATGGTGACTGAGTACACAAGTCTGATTCCTGCCACATCTTTCACAGGTGTAACGTGGACTACCGAAAAATATTGTCCAGACTCCTTCCATCCATCATCTAAATTCCCAATAATGTGGGCTCAAGAGTGCGAGAAGAGGTGAAGAGGAATGGGATCTTGGGAATGAGGAGGAGAGATGCTGGATTAAGCAGGAGGATCACAGGAGGATCTCACAGGAGGTTGATTTACTGAGTCCTCAGAATCTTGATACTTCTTGGGCCCTTCACCTTAAAGTGTGATGCTACTCCGAAAATATGGCATCATGGGGTTCCATGTTGTAGAATTAGCATGTTTGCTATGGAAATTATGAGACATGAGTAAAAAGATGCTTTTGCTAACCTCAGAGTCAATCTGGAATTTGAAAGTCAAGCTGGGTTTCATCTTGTGCATTATCACCAGCAGTAAAGCTTCTGCAAACCAAACCTCATCCCCAGCCATGAAACCCCATTCTCCTCAAATGTGCTCTCTATGACATCTGTGGAATCTCAGTCAGCGGAGTTAGACTGGGGTAAGCATATTGAACTTGGTAAACAATTCTGTTGATGATGCTCAAGAAAGTCTAGAATCCAGCTGCTTTAGCATATTTTGCAGGAGCTAAAAATAATAGATATAGGATGAGGACCTGTGGCTGAAGAGGATCCTAATGGAAGCAGGAAAGGATCCACTGATTGTCCTTCAAGTGGGAACAAATGAAACTGCTAGATTCTCACTGGAACACTTCAAAGGAGACTATGCCAGGCTGGTGAAGACACTTAAAGAAATGGAGGCTCAGGTGATCTTCAGTGGGCATCTACCCGTCCCTAGATGAGGAAAGCAAAAGCAGGACAAGTTTATGATGATCAACAGATGACATAGGCAATGGTGCTATAAGGAAGGCTTTGGGATGTTTGACCACTTGGAGGCATTCATGGACAAAGAACTGTTTTTATGGGCTGGACTCCATCTGAGTAGGGAGGGGAAAAGACTTCTGAGATGGAGGTTGGCACAACTGATTAAATTTGGAGGAGACGATTTAGAGATATTCACGTAATCTCCATACCTGATCCAAATATTGAGCAGAAGCAAAATCGGGCAAGGGAGGACACAGCAAGGGAGAAAGGAACAACAGAGGGTAGGAGAATGGACAAGAAGAAAGCCAGTGCCAATATCAATTACAGTAACAGTCAGGTAGGTGATACTGGCAGTAAAATGGATGTACCTAACTGGGCAAAGAATCTGGGCTAAGACAAGCAGAAACAACTGTGATGTCTGTATGCCAATTCAAGGAGCCTTGGAGGAACTAAAATTACTGGTGCAGGAAGTGAAACCAGATATTATAGGGATAACAGAAACATGATGGAATAGTAGTCACAACTGGAGTGTAGGTGTTGACGGGTATGGGCTGTTCAAGGAAGATAGAAATAAAGACAAAGGTAGTAAAGTTGCTTAGTATATTAATGAGGAGGTAAACTGTAAAGAAATTAGAAGTAATGGAATGGAATCTGTTAAGGCCAAAATCAATTTGCCTCAACAGAAGGTCCTCTGATATACCATTTGGGGTCTACTACAGACCCCCAGAATCCTATTTGGATATGGATAGAGACCTCTTTAATATTTTAATGAAATAAATACTACTGGGAATTGTGTGATTATTGGAAACTTCATTATTCCAGATATAAATTAGAGGACAAATGCTACTAATAATGGTAGGACGTGATAGCTGACAGATTTATTCACCAAAGAGTCACTGAACCTGATGCATTTTAAATTTAGTATTGGTAAGTAACGAGGACCTCATAGAACAGCTGGTTGTAGAGGACAACCTTGGTTTGTGTGATAATGAACTAATTCAGTTTAAACTAAATGGCAGGCTAAACAAAAAAAATAGGTCTTCAACTAGGTCCTTGATTTCAAAAGGGAAAACGTTAAAAAATTAAGGGAATTAGGGAAGTAGATTGGACTGAAGAATGTAAGGATCTGAATGTGCAGGATACTTGGAATTACTTTAAGTCAAAGTTGCAGAAACTATCTGAAGCCTGCATCCCAAGCAAGGGAAAAAATTCATAGTGGAGGGTTGCAGGCCAAACTGGATGAACAAGCATTTCAAACAGGTGATTAAGAGAAATCAGAAAGTCTACAAGGAATGGAAGGTGGCATGGCTCAATAAGGAAAGCTACCTCTGAGAGGTCAAAAAGTGTAGGGAGAAGGTGAGAACTGCCAAAGCCAAGCAGAGTTGGACCTTGAAAAGGAAATTAAAACCAACAGTAAAAGTTTCTTTAGCCATATAAATAAAAATAAAACAGGGAAAGGAGAAGTGGGAGCACTAAACACTTAGGGTAGGCTAGAGATTCAAGATAAACTAGGCATTGTTCAACACCTAAATGAATATTTTGCCTCAGTTTTTAATAAAGGTAATGAGTTGTTTAGGGGTAGTGGCAAGCTGGAATTATAAATTATCACATTTGTGGTGGAAGTCAAATTCAAACACCTTAATGGGACCAAATCAGGGGCTTTGGATAATCTCCATCCATGAATATAAAAGGAACTGACTCAGGAAATTGCAAGCCCAATAGCAAGGATTTTAATGAATCCATAAACTTGGGGTTATATTCTATGACTGAGGAATTGCTAATATAGTACCTAGTTTTAAAAAAGGAAAAAAATGAGCCAGGAAACTATAGGCCCATTACTTTGACCTGAATTGAATGCAAAGTCTTGGAACAAATTTTGAAAGAGAAAGTAAAGGACATAGAAGTAAACAGTGATTAGGCTAAAATACATGGTTTTACAAAAGGTAGGTCATGCCAGACCAACCTAATCTCTTTCTTTGAGAAAATAACTGATTTTTTTAGACAAAGTAAATGCAGTAGATCTAATCTACCTGGATATGGGAAATTATTAGTTACATTGAAGAAGATGGGGATTAATATGAGAATTGGAACATGGAGCTGGTTAAAGGGGAGACTACAACAGGTCATGCTGAACTGTCAGATTGGAGGAGGGTTACTAGTGGAGTTCCTCAGGGATCAATCTTGGGACCAATTTTATTTAACATTTTCATTAATGACTTTGGCACAAAAAGTGAGAGTGTGCTAATAAAACTTGCAGATGACACAAAGTTGGAAGGTATTGCCAATACGGAGTGGGATTGGAATATCATACAAGGCGATCTGGATGACCTTGAAAACTGGAGTAACAGAAATTGGATGCAAAGGTCATGCACTTAGGGACTAACAACAAGAATTTTTGCTATAAACTGGGGACACATCAATTGGAAGAGACTGAGGAGGAGAAAGACCTGGTTGATTACAGGATGATTTTGAGCCATCAATATGATGTGAAAAAGGCTAAGGCAATCCTTGGATACATCAGGTGAGATATTTTCGTTACAGATAGGGAAGTATTATTACTATATCTAGTAATATATATATTATAATATATATATTATATATATATAGATCAGGGACTCATGAGATTCCATCTGAAATACCATGTGCAATTCTGGTCTCTCTGTTTTAAGAAAGAATTCTTGAACTGGAACAGGTGCAGAGAAGGGCTACCAGGATGATCTGAGGAACGGAGAATCTACCTTATGAGAGGAAATTTAAGGAGCTTGACTTGTTTAGCCTAACCAAATGAAGGTTGAGGGGAGATATGATTGCTCTCTATAGACACATCAATGGGATAAACACCAGAGAAGCAAAGGAATTATTTAAGTTAAGGACCAGCATTGCCACAAGAACAAATTGATACAAACTGGCCATCAGCAAGTTTAGGCTTGAAGTTAAACAAAAAATTTCTAACCATTAGAGAAGTGAAGTTCTGGAACAGTTTTCCAAGGGGAGAAGTGGGGCAAAAAACCTAACTGGTTTCAAGTTGGAGCTTGATAAATTTATGGAGGGGATGGTATGATGGGACTGCCTACAATGGCATGTGACCCATCTGCAACTGCTAGTAGCAAATATCTCCAAGTACCAGCGATGGGACAGTAGATGGGGAGGGGTTTGAGTTACAACAGTGAATTCTTTCCCAGGTTCCTGCTAGTGGGTCTTGCAGACATGCTCAAGGTCTAACTGATCATCACATTAGAGGTAGGGAAGGAATTCCCCTCCCACACTCTCCGAGTCAAATTGGCAGAGACTATGGGTTCCCCACCTTTCTCTGCAGCATAAGGAACAGGCCATTTGCTGGCTTTAACTAGAGTAAGAGGTGGACTCTTTATAACTTGACTTTAAATCATGATTTGAGGACTTCAGTAACTCAGCCAGAGGTTAGGGGTCTATTACAGGAGTGGGTGGGTGAGAGTCTGTGGCCTGTGATATGCAGGAAGTCAGACTAGATGATCATGATGGTCCTTTATTCACTCTGGTGTGGATCCGAATACCCACAAAGAGAAATTTTGTAATAGACCTGGATGCAGACCAGTAATTCCAATTGGGAATGTAAACAAAAACTTTCCAAATTCTCTGCAAAACAGAAATTCAAATTCTAATCCAAAAATTGGGGAGCCAGGAAACTCTGGGAGCCCCAGTAGAGCCAGGAGTAACCCAGGGCTTCCAGGATCCCAGCTCCCTTGCAGCCTATCTGGAGGGCTGTCCCAGAACCAGGACCTCTGACTGTGAGGTAATCCACTTTGCAGATTGCCCTGGAACCATAGACCATGGAAGCCCTGGCAGCTCAGGCTGCTGAGTGGCTCTGAGTTTAGGAGTCAGGACTCCCAGGTATCCAGGCTCCCAGCTCCCTGTCAGCCCACTCAGTGGGCTCCTTAGAAACCGAGCGGGTGAGTTGGCAGAAAACCAGGCAAGTTTCCAGGGGACCACCTCTAATATGTTCATCCCATTTTTGAGTAGTGCTACACTTTAATCCACCATGGAGCAACAAAGACTCAACTACGCTTTCTTGGCCAGAAACTCACACACATATTTGAGTGGTCCAAGGTACAGAGTAATGTTAGGCATTGATACAGGATTTTTCATTGTTCCTGGTATTAACTGTGAGCATGTTACAAAGTTCAGGCCAAGGCCCACATTTGTACAATATATTCCACTTATGTTGAAATAACATCACATGATCTATTCAAAACCATAAATGGCTAATAGCAAGCACACACTCTCATTTCAGTTGACTCTCCATGTACGATTTTTCACCGTTCCTATTACATTCATTCACTGTAACAACAAAAAATAAAACACTGACATGTCTTGACTAGGCAGCTGTGTATATTATTTTCCCTGAGATTAAAAAAACAACAACTGTACCTCAGTTGTGAAACATTAGCTTTCTTTTTTGGCTTTAGTCCTTACTTTATTTATTGTATTACAATTAAGTAACTTTTCGACCTGAAAGGTAACAGAAAAATTAGTTTTGTTGTTCTAAGGTATTCACATTTTGTAAAAAATGGTTATTCGGTTTGGCTGGTTTTGTGCTTATCTAACAAAAATGACTAGTTAAAAATATTTTGGCACATTATCAGTGCATAATATAATTTATTGCTTTTGGAGTTTTGAAAAATAAACACGGCTAAGATATTGTGGTTTGAAAATTGGCTATAGTAAGTTTTGCATATACGTATACTTTCATAGGAATTTTATTATAATGGACCACAGCCAGTCTGCATTTGTAATGATGTGATAGTTTGCCTTTTAGCTATATAATATGTCTTAAAAATTGTGGGAAAGCTTTTCAGCGGGTGTAAATTGAGTAGCTCCATTTACACATCCTCAGGATCTAGCCCCATATTGCTATTAAGACTATAAAACTTTTGAAATCAAAATGATGAATCAGATATTTAGGCAAGAGACCAGAACAGTATTTGAATTTTATAAACTTTCTGTAAAGAATATGTTGTCTCCCAAAAGTTCTGTTTCTCTGAAAATATTAAATATAAGAAAGAGAGAGAAATTTCACATGGGGTCATCTTTTTGGTCTGTGTTTGCACAGTGTCGAGCAAAACTGAGTCGTGATCCATGGCTGGGGTTCCAAGGTTAGTCAAATAGTAAAAGATCGCACCCCATTTTATAACATACTGTGACAGACTGAAATATCCTTAACAAATCTAATGGGATTAAGATAAACTTTATTGAATTAAGTTAAACCTCATTAAATTAGGATTCAGCCCTTTGGGGTACACCGAATGAAAAATGCAATTGTGTATGCATTATTGTGGCTTTGTATGTGCAGTCTGTAGTTGGGAGGGGAGCATGCTAATGAACTTCTTCTGTTATCAGCCTGTGAAGCTCCTCCCCCGTCCCTCTTCCTCTAGGAGATACATATACACTAGTTCAAAACTAGAGTCTCCAGAGATGAACAGACAAAGAGAGAAGAGCTTTGGATAAAAAGCCTGGATATTAAACTGACTCAGGGTCTTCTTCCTGATCCAGCAAAGGGAGAGGACCCCTTGTCCATGGAGGGCCTCAATCCTATGGGAGGATTGGAAGGACTTGGCCTATTGGGGCTTCATAAGACTGTGTGCTTGTTATGAGTTGAAGCTCTGATGAACTTGTAATCTCAAAAAAAAACCAAAAAAAACAACAACACCTTAGTGTGGGATGGTAGCTGGTAGGTTTATTAGCATTACAGTGACCAGACATCCCATTTTTAAAGGGACAGTCCCGTATTTAAACCCTCCTGCTGGTGTCCCAACTTTTTCTTAAAAACGGGCAAATTGTCCTGTATTTTCTCTCTCCCTGCTCCCATCAGTACTGGTGGGTCTTGCTGCTGGATTGATCTCTGCTCACCAGCCACCCACCCACCAGTGGTAAGTGGATGATGGTGGGGGTGGGTGTGCAAGGCTGGTGGAGGGGTGAAGATACAGTGCACAGGGCTGGCCATGCCCCCTGCCAGTCTGTCAGCACAGCCCCCACTGCGTGCCGGCTCTCGGCCAGCAGGGCCCCACCCCATCCCATTTCCAACCAGAACTGGGTGCAATCTGTGGCAGCCAGTTACGTGTTGTATCTGCTGCCCACTCATCGGCCCTTTACGTGCTTCCCCTCTCCCTGATTTGCCCCCCCCACCACTAGCCCCACTGCTCCTCCATATCCCCACTGGTGGGGCGCATCCTGCTCCCAGCGCTGTGCAGAGAACCAGTCCCTGGTTGGAGCGCTCAGCTCACCAGCAGCCTGGCCTGCAGGCGCCTTACTTCCCCCACTGCCTCTGGCTGGGCCGACACCCAGGGAAAGCCCAAGATCCTCCGGCCCAGGGCGCTGACCAGGAGAAGCCGAGTCCTGCATGTGCCAAAGCCCCACACTGTGCTGGCACTGGATGCCTCTCTTTCCCACAGCTCAGCTCTGGAGTGGTGTGTGGTGGGGGAGAAACCAATTTCCTGCCTGTTCATACCCCCAAACCTGCAGGCTCCACACCAGCCCCCGGGGCAGGGGCTTAGCACCCTCTTCATCTGTGCCAACCTCCCCACCCCTACCCTGGGTCCTGCCCCCAGGAAGCATAGGGCTGTTCCATCCCCTAGGCACCCTTCCCTGCTGAGCCACCTCTCTGGCCAGGTTGCCTGAAGCCCCTGCAATCAGATTCCCTGGGCCCTGGTGCACAATGCATCCTTAGGGCTTAAGGATGCCCACACTGTAGCTGGGAGACAGGAGGCACTGGGTCACGGTGGCCAGCAGCAGCCTAGAGGTGTTAGCCTTTCAACACTGTGTGGGCAGGAAGGGATAAGCTGCTTCCAGCCACTGGTGCGGGGGGTGGGGCGAGAGAGAAGTGGGGCAGGGAGACGAGCTCTGTAAAGTCAAGGGCCAGGTCATCCTTTCCTCCACCTTCTCCTCCCCGGAAGCAGCTCCCATAGTGCAGAAAGGTTGCTGCTGGCCACGTACTGGTGTGAACCCTGAAAGAAATCTGGGGGGGAGGGGAGCATGTGACCCTGTGTGCCCCCCCAATGTATTGTCTTGGGAAGACGTGGCACCAGGTACCAGGAGAGGCCAATCTGTCCTGGGGGCCCAGCCAGGCTTGCAGGGCAGAGAGCACTGGGCAGGGAGGGTTGGGTCGGTCGGTTCCCCCCCACACCCATGTGAGAAAGCTGTACGGGAGTGTGTGTGTGACCTCTCCCCGTGTATGTGTATGTGTGGGGAGGAGTAGGGGTGTGTGACACCTCTCCCGTCAATCCTAAAGCTTTAAAGATAAGAAGGTAAATCAAATGAATCCAACTACACAGTAAGAAAAGGAGTACTTGTGGCACCTTAGAGACTAACAAATTTATTAGAGCATAAGCTTTCGTGAGCTACAGCTCACTTCATCGGATTAATGCATCCGATGAAGTGAGCTGTAGCTCACGAAAGCTTATGCTCTAATAAATTTGTTAGTCTCTAAGGTGCCACAAGTACTCCTTTTCTTTTTGCGAATACAGACTAACACGGCTGCTACTCTGCAACTATACAGTATTTCTTTTTAACAGGGACTCAGTCAACTGGATTTTAATTTAAATGTTTGCCATTGAACTTGCTTGAATATGAGTAATTTTACCAGGTGTCCCGTATAGGGAAATATGGTCACCCTAATTAGCATGCATGTAGGTTCTTTTATTGTTTATCACGTGCTTGCTCTGTAATGCTTTTTACCTTAAGAATAAAGAAGGTTTGCTTAGAAAGAACTGTGTGACAATGTATATCTGTAACAATCACTGTTGTCAGGCTCTAAAAAGAAAGCAAGTGGCTCTGTTTAGGCAGACTGTCTGCTTGGAAATACATAGTGAAAGCAGGGAACTAGACAGCCTGGTAATATCCAGAAGGGAGAGACCGGTCTCCACCCAGAAAGACAACAACTGAGGAGCTGGTGGCTGTGCCAGGTGCCCTGCTGAACCACAGAGGAAAAATACAGGTGCAGTTGTCCTGAACTGTGACATGTACTAGGTGCCTTCTTCTTTCTGTGATCCTGCAGTGACCTCAACTGCTGGGCCTAGCATAGCCCCAGTGTATTTGCAGAGTTCCCTTTATCATTAGTGGGAATTCCTTGCAACTCTCACAGAAAAATAGTTTAACAAGGGTAGAGAACAGAGAAAGCAGTGAACAGAGATGATAGAAGTTAACAGGCAATGTTCCAGAGTGAGTGATTCTAATAGCATTCTAGAAACAACACATTCTGGATTTCTAGTCGTGGCTGACTGAAAATGTATTTGACTCTGGTGATCTTTGCAAGTCATGGAATGCCTAATAAAGTATTTTGAAATACTGGTCCAAAATATATTTGTGCATAATTGAAAGCACTGGATTTTAATTGGTTACATATGGTCTAAGTCCCAAGTGCTAAGTATGTTAGCAGAACAAACTTTTCAAATTGTCAAAAACACACTCAAGAAAAAAGAAAATAAAGACAACCTGGATCCTTTGTCTTTGTATCTCAAGTATATTGAAATATGCAGAAATACATCCCAATACAACTAAAATCAAAGATTGCTAATTACAATTAATATGCTTCTCAAAAGGAACAGTATATCTATTAAGCAATAGTCGGCAGCTCATAAAACAGAGAGAGGTAAGTTATTATGGCAGGACGACAATGCTCCTCTTCTCTTTGAATACTGGTAACCAAGTGAGAATACCACAAGGAAACATGAAGAACTTGTTAAAGTGCTGGTCAAAGACAATGCTCCCAGATCCCATGTAGTTCAACTGCCTAAAGGATGTGAGTTTAGAAGGAAGCAGAAAGCCTGTATTAATTATTATTCTTAATTATTATTGTTATTATTTTATTATTATTTATTTTATGTATGTGTGTTACCATAGGGTCTAAAAGCCCCAGTCATGGATCAGGATCCCATTGTGCTACACACTGTACAAATACAGATCAAGCAGATGGTCCCTGCCCCAAGGAACATGCAGTATAAGGTGAAGGTGCCAGTAGACTCAGAGATATATAGCAGAAAAATCACCATCTGCAATGACAATGGAATCTCCACCATTTACAGTGAAATGTAGTGCTATAGATACTGCAACACACAGGGAAATGAAACAGCTGATATTAAAAGTGACAAGGTAAATCAGGGACTTAGTTATACTCTGAAAAAGCTATTACAGCTACTGTACACAGAACAGCTGAATAATTAGACCTTCTAAAAGTCAATTATTATAGTGTTAGTGGATGGATGGCTGCCAGAATATAATTGTTTGTTACTGCTTTAAGTTGCACTGTATGTAGAGCTGAAGTGCAATATAGATATTGTGGGTGTAACTGGAAACTACTGTGATGATTCTTATAAGTGGAATGTCGCATTGGGGAATACAATTGAGAAAGATGAGATACAAAGGCAAGAAGATATGAGGAGAGTGAACCTGTATATCAAAAGTATGTACAGTGCCAGTCAGATATAATTTGACAATCATATTAGAATAATTATGCTATCTTTGACACTGGGTCTCTTTTTGTGTTCTGACAGCCACAGCATCTGGAGTCTAGCTCTTTCCCTCCAGCTCTGACCAAGTTGTCTCTGCCCTGATTCACTGTTAATTCACAGCACAATTAACTGAATGGCCTATTAGTCAGTTAGTTACTCTGTTGTGTGATGAACTGCACTGTTGGTTTACTGCTAGTTGATATTTCCTGCCATTAGTTTTCCACCAGGGATACCTCATTCACTGCCTCATTGTACCCTCTCCTCTCCTTCTGGTCAGGTCCCTTCCCTTATTCCCTATCAGCTCCATCTCCCTATCCCTTTTACTATCTCCCTTTCTTACTCACACCAGCTCTACGCCCATCCATCCATATTCCCAATCCTTTTCTAATCCTAACAAATTCTAATCTCACTTCTGCATTTTCTGGCACCACCTGCTCCAAACCCAGCTCTTCTTGCCTCCCCATTCTTTCCATTTCCCCTACCTTTCTCTGACACCAGCGATGCCCTGCTGGACCCTCCCTTGACAACCTCATGCATACCTCCACCATTAAAAATATACTAAGGCCATCTTTTGCTTTAGGGTTTCAGTTATGATTCCACAAGGATTTCCAGGCTGCAGAACCAATTCAGGCTCTGCTCCCCAGACTTTTGCCAGGGCCACTGGCCCCCAGCAGAAATGAGGGATGTCACATGGTAACTGCAGATTCCAAACTCCTGTGCGGCTTTTCTATGAGGTGTTTCCCTCCTGAAAGTTTTTAGGTTTGAGGGGATCACAAGCACCTGTGTCACTGTACACTATATCAAGTAATTTCATGGCATTATGTATTTTTTCCAGTATTTACAGTAAACAAATCTAGTGTAGATCTTAACCAGTTCCCAACTGTAAAATGTTTTCAATACAGAGCATTCACATTTAACATTATATGTTTTTGCAATAGTTCAAAGCACTCATAATTAACATCTGGTTTTTGTTTTTATCAGATTTACCATTGTTTTTCATGAATATCGAAGCCACCATGACTAAGCTGTGTTGTAATTCTGAAACATAGTTGCCAACAGTATAAAACACTAAAAAGAACATTTATACAAAAAGTAAATTAACTTACCACTAAACCACAGCATATTTTCTAATGAAACATGACTGTCCCTCAAGCCATTCATTTACCACCCTGAGAAATAAAATTAAAATGAACCTAATTAAAACAGGGCTCAGAACAAGCTATAAAATAATGATGCTGACAAATTCAGAAGAATTGGCCTGATTTTCTTGGAGTTTTTGCCCATGTAATTCTGTTTACTTCAGTGGAGTTACTCCTCATTTACATGTGTGTGGCCTAGAGGCCATACATAAAGCACTGACCTGGGTCCTGTTCCCATCTCTGGTACTGACCTGCAAGGTGACTTTGGGCAATTCACTGCCTCTCTGTTTGCCTCAGTTTCTTCATCTGTAAAATAGCAATAATGACACTAAAGTGCTTAGAGATCTATAGATGGACTTCACTGGAGAAGAGCTGGCTATTACTATTATATTTCTGTAGTCAATGAGAAATCATCTCAAAGAATAGCTTCTGTAAACCGTATACAGATGTGTTCCCACCATATACAAAATGGTCTATTTCTAAAAAATATATAGTCTATTGGGGCTATAGGGAGAAAGGAGGGAAGGCAAATCATTAGGCTTTTAAGGATCTCCAGAAGAAATGGAAGGGCTATGTCATTCTCATCAGACTAATAGAAAAAATGTATTAAGACTATATTCTAATAGATTCATAGATACTAAGGTCAGAAGGGACCATTCTGATCACCAATAATATTGTTAGGGGGTTTATTCCTTCACCCACTTACTTCCCTGGTCCTTTTCGCATGAACAGAGAGCAACAATACCTGAAGTCCAAAGGTGCAAACAATTGGATGTTTATTGGGGTGAACTTCCAGCAAGCATGATTCCAGTTTCCTTCCTTAGTATCCCCCTTCCTAGCTCTGACACCACAGAGCCTTACCCATGGCCCTGTTCCCATCCCTGCCCTTAGCTAAACTTGATTCCAATTTCCCCATTCCCATTCCCCCCCCCTCCACGCTTCCTGATTGACTGCAGACTATATAGTAAAACTTGAGTTCTGCTTAGCTATACCTTAACCAGTCATTTTACTGAAATTTAACTAACCAATCCTAACATATTGTAACATGATTATGTAACCAATTATATCCACCATCTTAATTAGTTTACACCCAGCAAAATTAATTATACAGCAGACGGAAACAATCACAGAACCAGACAGAGATTATACAGACAAACAATAGCAAAGTGGGAACTATAATGACAAAACAATACAGAAGTGAGGATTTCACATCCCAGCTATTGATAGGTGAGTTCTTGCCAGACAGGATGCTATCAAACTAAGTTTCCTTTTACATCTTCTAGGCACTTCCCTTTCTCTGGAGGCAATAGGCACTCTCAGGGCAGGATTGTATTCCTAACAGCCCAATAGCACCTTATTTCAATGTGACTAGTTTGGAATGTGAGGAGGTGACCGGTCGCTTCCCAGCTTCTGGTTGCCTCTGCTGCTTAGCCAAAGGCCTTAGCCTAAGCACAGGGCCTCAGACTGTCACAGCGAGAAAAGGTTTTATACAGTCAGACAGTGATTTTGATTCTCTCTTTTATACCTCTAGAACTAGCTAAATGATAAGAATACACCTAAATTCTTAGAGTTTGACCTTTACAGACAGGCCTGAATATGTATATCCTAACAAATATCTTTAACTATTTTCACTGCTGACTTGTCTGAAAAGAATGTGTATACATACCAGTAACGGTGTAGCATATCCGAGAGCATAACACAAAACCCTTAATTAAACCTGAGACCCTTTCAAGACAAACTTTGGAAAACAAATGGAATTTTCCTTGCTCTTTGTATAATAAAATTAATCTCCACACTAGGAGCCTGACACTTTCCTAACTAAAACAGTGATGGCTTTTGTAACCTGACTTGGTATGAATTACTACAAACAGATGTTTATTCACCTCCTCACTGAAGCAAAAATCAAAGGATTCAACTTCTTGCCAGTCACCAAATGTTGCTCCAGTACAAGGAATAAGCACTTTTAAAATAGATTGCTATGGCAATATTGAATGGTGGGTTATACAAAACTGGGAGTCTCCTGCAATGCGCTAATTTAATATACACTGGTTAAAATGAAGTTAAAAAGTTAGATCAGTCAGCTTGTTGACCTGATGACACTTCTTACTGCATGAATTGTGGTAGGTGAACGAGCTGTAACAATTTTGTGATTAAATAGTATCATATTTTAAATCCACAGTTGAGAAAGATTGGAAGGTTCGGAGGACAGGTAATGGGAGATGGAATCTCTCATCTCTATGTGGCTGGTCTGAATCAGCCCAGGTCAGTAATAACCAAAGGTTTTTATGATCTCTTGAAGTCTGTTTTCTGAGTAAGTGAAACAAGCTAGTGGTTTCAAGACAGATCCACATAACAAAATAAATCTCTCACTAACTACAAGGCTCTTTGTTGGCTGTCTCAGCAAGGGGACCAAGGTCCACCATTCATGCATATATATTTACCTCACACCTAGAAATAACCCCTTGAGGATTAATTTTGCACTGGTGGTATAAGGAAGCTTATTGTGGCAGAGTTCAGTAGTGAGAAGTTTTATGTTTCTAGCACTATCAAATTGGGGACATTTCACACTCAGTAAATTCACTTTGAAATGAACAAATTACTTCAGATGAAATATTCCTTATTTTACCTAATCTGTACTGATCCTAGATGAAATTTGGTAGAGATAATGGGCTGAAATTCAGAGGTGATAGAAAGGTTGTAAATGATATGTTGATAAGTGAATGTACCATGCAGAAGAGGAAGCAAACATTAGGGAGTAAAAAGAAAAGGAGTACTTGTGCCATCTTAGAGACTAACAAATTCATTTGAGCATAAGCTTTCGTGAGCTACAGTTTATGCTCAAATAAATTTGTTAGTCTCTAAGGTGCCACAAGTACTCCTTTTCTTTTTGCGAATACAGACTAACATGGCTGCTACTCTGAAACTCTTCTAAGATTAGTGCTTTAAGATCCACAGATCAAAGTAATGATATAAATGCCAAGTATTATTTTCTCTTTTTGGGGTAGTAACCCCAAATTCCTAGTGTGTGTGTAGTAGGGAGTAGGACGACTCTCCCCTGCCTGTTGGTTATTTTTCTGCCAGTCCCTCTATACTTTAGCTTATAAATTACACGCACATATTGATCTTATTGATTCTCTTTTTGGGGTAATAACCCATTCCTAGTGTGTGTGTCAGTAGGGAGTAGGAAGACTCTCCCCTGCCTGTTGGTTATTTTTCTGCCAGTCCCTCTATACTTTAGCTTGTAAATTACACGCCCTTATTGATCCATATATGTCAGTTACCTCTGAATTTGGTCTAGTCAGAGCAAAGGCCAGCATGATAATTTTGAATGAAAGATACACTTTCTTCCCTCACGGAGAGACAAGTTTTTATGCTTTGATCTTCCTGTAAGCCTCCGAGCTAGAAGGCTTATGGGGAAAAGTAGCTCTCTGAGAAAGAGTTAACAATAGCTCTGGCAGGCTTAATTTACATTAATTGTAATATTGCCCAAATGGATTGTTGTACAGTGTTTTATGTTGTATTGTTGGGAGTTTTTGTTCTGTTTTTGGAAATGCTATTATATGGTGCGTGTATATAGAGTTATGAACATGGGGAGAAATTCATAGATTCACATATTCAAAACCCAGAAGGGACCATTATGATCATCTTGACTGACCTCCTGTGTAACACAGGCCATAGAACTTCCCCAAAAAATAATTCCTAGAGCAGATCTTTTAGACATCTCAATTTACAAATTGTCAGTGATGAAGAATTCACTGGTGTTCCAAAGGTAAGTACTCACATCACTAAAAATATATACCTTTTTTTCAGTCTGAATTTGTCTAGCCTCAACTTCCAGTCATTGGATCATCTCATACTTTTCTCTGCTAGATTGAAGAGCCAATTATTAAATATTTGTTCTCCTTGTAGTTACTTATAGACTATCATGCAGTCACCCCTTTACCTTGTCTTTGTTAAGCTAAATAAGAAATTAAGAATCATATATCCTAGGAGAAGTGAGTGATACCCTAAGTTAATAGATAGTGGACTCTGGTTGATTAAGAAACCCAGCTTAAAAAAGGGAAGTTGAGAGGCTCTCTCTAAGAGATCAGGGATTTCTCCAGAGTTCTTCCTTTGCTCTAGGTTTCCCACTCTAAATCATGCATAAAGCTTGCTGCTGCTATCACCACAAGACTATAATAGTGGTAACTGGATTGGTGGAGCTGACTTTGTGAAACTGGACTGAATATTTGAAGGTCATGACTCTGAACCAGTGGGTCTCCTTTGTGGACTGTAGCAACCAGTTGAAAGAGAGCTGACTCCTGATGCCCACTTGACCATGACTGAGTTTACTTGTTATGTAAGTGGGGTTATAGGTGGTTGGGGATTGCCTTGTGAATAAGTATTCTTGGGACTCAACTAGCCATGCAATTAATTGTAGGAACTGTGGGGTTGGCCATACTCCTAATACACTGTGTTTAAGCTTTCAAATTTTATTTTTATGTAGGTATATAGTGTGTATTTCCCCAAATAAAGAAGTATTTGTGGTTTCTTAAACCCAAAAATTCCAGGGGGCTTGTGTGTGGAGAAGAAAAATGTCAGAAAAGATGACTGGGGAGGGTGGCACAACAAAGGAGGGAGGTTGTTGGGAGCTGGTTACAGATTCCATTTTTCTCTACCCCAGCCCAAGCTCAGCTTGAGTATGATTCTCTAGGAATTTTACACCAGTTGAGGATAGTCAGCACCTAACATACCATGGCTGCTTTCCTTCCCTTTCCATGCCATGTTCCCTGAACTGGGGACTGAGGGGAGGGAAGCATATGAACCAGCTCTATGCCTACTGGGGACGACTTCATGCTGGAAGTGGTCCCTGGCAGGAGACATAGGGGAGGTTTCTGCTTCTCTGAACACCTCCACAGTGGAACGGGCAAGCACTGGAGCAGACAATCTGTTCACCTGTTTTCATAAGGTGCATAGGGCAATCTCAGTTCAGGATTCAGGCATCTTAGGCTTTCAGAATACGAGCAAAGCCAGCAAGGCCTTGAAAAATAAAGTAGTTTAAGAAATTAAGCCAAGTACATAAACAAGCATTTCTGGAAAGCTACTGCTGAAGAAGAAAAGGAGGAGGAGGAGATTAAAGGGTCATTCTTAAATAGAGAACAACATCAAATCACATTTTAAAATGCTATTATATGAAGCTATTACTCTTTTTAAAATGAAAGCTAGAGTCTGCAACTATGCCCTTTGGTGTTTGTGGCTAAACTCTAAGTTTGTAAAAGAATAAATCTGATTATAACAAAGCTGACTCCAAGCCAAGCAGGGAAATGAAAAGAACACACATTAAAAGTATTATTTAGATCACCCTGAACATGAACCCCATCATGAACTATAATGGACTCTGCTTTGGCTGTGGTGTTGTGCAATAACTCATTTGATGTTATATGTTGTATGTATCTGTAATGGTAGGTTAAAGTTACATGTTTATTAAAAGAAGAGCTACAGGGCTTAGCCAGTATATGATCATCCTAGATAAAAGCTGATTCATTTTGGCCCAAGGGCAGAATCACTGAAATAATTCTACTAAGCGCTAAAATCAGAGAGAATCAAAGCTTCAAATCTGGCATGCAAGAACTTTAATCTAGAAGCACTATATACAATGTATTATAGTTTGGATTTTAATGTACTCATTGCTTGGAAAAACATCTGCTTTACATTATGACTGCAGTGAAGATTACATTGATTTCATTGCATTTCTATGCAGAATAAAAATTACTGGACTCTATGCCATTTTTAAAATAACTTTCGATAAGAGTAGAACAACTGCTCTCATATTGGCATGGTATAAGATCCTAAAACCATATTTTGAAACCATAGTTCAGACCTGTTGCAGTCATTTTTAATTTAAGTTAGCCTGTAGTCTGACCGCTGGTTATCTGCAATGGCCACAGAGTGATTTGACTGGAACATTTCCCTCCATTGTATTGACAATTCCCTAAAGTAATAGGAAGAGATACTGACCTTGAATAGATAGGTTTTTCAAGCTGTGGGGCATGAACCTATTCCCCTACAGAATGTAAATTATAGCAGAATTCACCATTGTTTTGGATTTTCAAGAACTTTAAACAGTGAGTATTTGTGGGTTTTAGACTTATGTAAAATTAGATGTCAGACTGCTGATTGTAACAGGGCTTCTGAAGCCAACCTTAACAGTAAGTCGAGCGTGTAAAGGGTTTACAAACAAAATAAGAAGCAGATTCTGCCACAGAGGCAACCATAACTTGCTGGAATTTTCAGGGAGAGTAAAAAAGACTCAATGATGGTGATACTTTGATATACATGTTACTGTACACATAGTGAATGACTATAGCACACAATCCTATAACAGCTGAAGAATATTTTTATTATGTCACCAGCCAACGTAGAGGGGAAAAGTAGCATAGGACAATGTTGCCAAGGTCAACCTTACCTTTTATTGTAAATTCTCCACTGCTCTTACAGAGAACAGAGAAGTTGCTCTGTGGAGTTAAAGTTAATGCACTATACAGAATAATTTGGAGGACTGAAGCCTTGAAGTGCTGTTGGAGTAAAAACCTCAAATCTTGAACTATTTCTCCTGTCAGGGGTCAATGCAGAGATGATGTGGCTAGGATCCCCTCTACCAACACTAGATAATCATTAGGCCAACAACTATTAGCACCTGATCCATATGTCTAATATAGGCATAACCCAACTTCATGACATAAAACCATTCATTAGCATTATCAAGACATAGTGCCAGACAAACATGCCACAAAGATGGTAAAAAATAGCCCAGAACAAGTTGAAACCTTGAGCAAAGGTCACACCCAAACACCACATCACAATAGCTATACAAGTAAAAAGTTAGATCTTGTGTATGTTAAGTTGTTTACTGAAGAAGCCCTAGTTTTGATGGAGCTTTTGGCTAATACATTTGATTGTTTTAACCAGTATCTGGTTATATCAGCTTCTGGTAGATCATTAACTAGTATCTGGTATCATATCAGCTTCTGGTGGGTCATGTTTAAAACAGCTGTTCGATGTTAGCTGAACATTTTATGGTACATAAAATGCATAAGTGAGTTTCTTTAAGAAAAGAAGTAATTGGAAAACACTTTGAAAAATGAAGGTTTCCTACCTGGAATGTAAGGAGGAGACATGAAAGCATTTGTTGTGAGTTTACTTAAGGAGGTTTTGGATCTAAATCCAGAGATGAATGTTCAACTAAATTAATCTTAGTAACATGACAAGAAATGTTTTTACAACTAGAAATCTCTGAGGATGAGAGATGTAATTATATTAAATGTTTTCTTATGTCTTATTGATGGAATGGGTCTTGAGACAACACTAAAAGTGAACATTTATATTAGATTGGTTGGCACAGACAAGGCTGATTCATCCATTAATCTGTAAATCATAAGGAAGCTTCAGGCATTCAAAAATATTAGTCCTAGATACTAGGATCTGCAGACATCCTGTAAAAGGAACGTAAAAATGATTCTTCTCCTCATTCCGGATAAAATAAAGGGTTTCTGCATCAGTTTAAGTTGGGAACGAATGCCAGTTGCTACATTCTGTGTTGGAGACTGGCTCAGTTGGGTGTCTGTGTGTAGTATGTTTAAGTGCTTCAACTATGAGTAACAAATATATTTTAAAAATTAGTCCGTCTCTATATTATTTATTTGCTTTTATTTAATTATTACAAATGTGTATGTGAATTTAGTGCTGTTCATTAGTAGTGAATTGTTAGCATGGGAATTAAGTCTTCTAGCCATGGAACAGATTTAGTAGAAGTACAAGTTTTCCCCTTCACTACCCAGCCATTGTACTGCAACTTGATCTGAAGAATCCATCACTAGCAGATGAAGAGGGCAGTTCAATCTCCATTCCAGTTCAGGTCTTTGAGCCTTTTCCCATCTGCAAGTTCTGGTGGCTGTGTTCATGATGTGGTTTTAGATGGAGACCCAACCCATTTCACAGAGGTCACTGAACAGTTATCTGATGATAATTACTTTCCCTCACTACTGATGTGGGTTCCGTAGTATTATTACCATAGCCCATTACAATGATCCAGCCCATATTTTCAAACATTCATGAAATTTTTTTTCTTTCTCCTCAGAGTTGCAGGCCTGTAATCTGGTGAGTTCTAGCTCAGCACATATATGTAGCAGCTGGCCCCCCTCTAGTAGATCTTATTTTTATGCTGGTATTGGAGTTGAGGTTGACAGGTGGATATTACATACATCTCACTATTTCCTCCGTTTTGCAAACAAGGTACAACTCTTGCATTGCACAGGTGATAAGCCCTACTTTACCAGTCCATCTATGGACACTATTGGAATATGGGGTCAGGTGGCCTTAAGGAAGACTTTCATGCAACCAATGGA
This sequence comes from Dermochelys coriacea, assembly GCF_009764565.3. Taxonomy (NCBI): domain Eukaryota; kingdom Metazoa; phylum Chordata; order Testudines; family Dermochelyidae; genus Dermochelys; species Dermochelys coriacea. Next base: position 214,283,839 of record NC_050069.1, read on the forward strand.
CCGTTCCAGTGATGGCGTGATGTGATATTATGCCCATCTTTATTTGCTACAGAGGCCCCAAGTGCCCACTTTTTTTGTACTGTCCTCACAGGCCACTGCGTTATATAGGCAACCTGTGACCGATGAATCAGGATGGATGGAGGCCTGAGCACTGGTGGCAGATAGCAAACTCCGACTTCCACTAAATGTGACATATCGCAGAAAAATGAGAAACAGGAAGGGGGAGCTCTCACAGCAACAGTTGAGGAGGGTGGGGCATGGCAGGGAGGGACACCTGCTTACCTAAACCAGGGAGAGGAAGGGGAAATGTTATTCCATGACTATGTTAATCATGAAGGATGAGTCTCCTGCTACACACACCAATAGCCTCTATTATGTCCCAGTCAGCATAACAAATCTGCTGTATGGCCAGCCTGGGGACTATGATGTCACTGTAATGAGCAAATCATTAAGTGAATTTTCACTTTCACTAGAACTCACTAGAGTTCACTAGAACTTTCAGGTCATTGCAGCATACAGGCTTAAAATAAATGAGCTTTCTGGCACATAGCACATCTGCATTTAAAGCAAACCTTGTTTTAAAATTTTTTTTGAAAAATGCACTAAAACCTTTAATGAATTGTGCCTTTGTGTCAGACTTTGAGCCAGAGAAAATGCTGTACCACTGGCTTTTCAGGGAAAGACCAAAGTTATTATTCATGGGTGTGGGGCAGCTATTATACACTGCTTTGAAGTGAAACCTTTCAAAGTCAGTTTAAAGCTTCAGGTAAGCCACATTTATTTTTTAATATAAAATGTTCTCTGCCAGTAAAACTATGTGTAGCGGGTCAGTAGGAAACCTTTAAAAGGAACAGTTTTATCAGAGTCAGGGAGAGGTGGCTTTCCTGGGAGATTAGTGTTGTATGAAAGAGAACACTTCTTCCCATGATCATTAGTATGGGACTATTCTTTCTAGGTGCTCAGTACCTTCCGTGAGGGGTTCACATCTGTGGGACCTGAGAGTAGCCTCAACACCTTGTGGAATCAGGCTCTGTGTCTAACTTTTCCATATGTATTTGTATTTATCTAGAGTGAAATGCACCCCTGAGCAGAGGGCCAGTCCAAAGTCTATGCCCATGGGTCGTGGTGGAAACATCTCTGGAGCTCAACGTTCCATTCCAAGGATAGTGTCTTTGGACACAGAAACACACTCCAGGAACCTGCTGAAATAAGTCTCTGCAATGATCAGATATGCTTGGGGAGGTTCCCCTGCTCTGTCATAGTACCTTGAACTTCCTGCGATCAATATCCTGTTGTCCTGGACATCACTGCTTCAACACTGTGGTGTCATTTTGGTCCCCTGCTGGGTGAGTAGTTGAAAGATTTATTAGGTGTTTTTTTACCCAGCAGCAGGTGTGACCAAGGTTGCATTGTCTAACTATTCCGGGATTGGGTTGAGTGAGTTAGTTGGCTTGAATTGAACCTGGATTGTTGAGTTACTGTCAGATGACCTCATTTTGAGGTAGTTGAAAACTATTTCTCTCTTGTTGACCATTTGCTCTGGGCCATTACCTTTCCCAGCTGGGGTTCTCATTCATTCCCAGTGAGAGTGCATCCACTTTTCCTCTCAGCAGACTCAATTAAACAGAATCCAGTACACAAAGACAGAATCACCATATTTATATTTGTGAATTTTCCCTAGTAGGCATTTTAATTATGTGCATAACCATACATTTATGGTAGTTACTCATCACAATTGCTTGACTCACTGTTTTTTTCATTTTGAAAAAAGAAAATCTATAATTGCCTTAATATATTTAACAGCGCTAGTGAGTGGATGATATATATGGGGATTGGCCTAAAATAAAGATTTGTGACAAGTAGAGATGAATGAATAAGTCACAATGCATGGCTTTTACTAACAGAATATTCATGAGCAAAATCCAAATTACTTGAGTTTATTAGATGAGTATCTTAATGATTTTATACTCTGTCGACTGAGCACCAAAATTCAGGATTCATGCTGTATTACTTAGTTATGATTGGCCAGGTGTGTCACATGGTATTTCTGTTCTCTGACTGGGCAACCTTACTAGCCATTCTGGTGTGAATACTTACACATATATACATAAAAATCTGGTTTCTGTGAATACTCATACAATTGACTTTGATATTCCCTCTCAAGCAAACATTTTTCCTAGTGAAACATTATTAATTACTCAAAGGTTGGCAGCAGATGACCACAGAAGGACAGTTAACATAGAGGAAGCAAATTCATTAAGAAATTAAAATTTTACTCAAAATTCACTGGATGATTTATGAGTGGTAGTATCACAAATGACAGGTTTCAGAGTAGCAGCCGTGTTAGTCTGTATTCGCAAAAAGAAAAGGAGTACTTGTGGCACCTTAGAGATTAACAAATTTATTAGAGCATAAGCTTTCGTGAGCTACAGCTTGAGCTGTAGCTCACGAAAGCTTATGCTCTAATAAATTTGTTAATCTCTAAGGTGCCACAAGTACTCCTTTTCTTATCACAAATGAGTTATACCAATTTTCCCATAAAAGGAACTAGCATGCTTAACTTTTTGCTTCAGCCACAACATGGTGGGGGTTTGTCCTTTTTCAGTCTCCATCTGCTTTTTCCCTTTGAAGTATATAAAATATTAAGGAAATTGCTATGTCATTCATATGGGTGGAGAAGTTATATCTACAAGTCCAAAATAAAAAGTTTATTTATGTAACTATTTGACACTTTTACCATAGTTAGTGAAATGCAGCCTTTTATCTTATACATCTCTCACAATCCATAATCTTGCTCATTTGTAAGATACAAAAGAGGGTTACATCTAGTGTTGGATCTGGTAACAGATCTTTTCTCTCTCTCTCTCTCTCTCTGCAACAGAGAAGTCTTTTTAATAGTCTCTCTTCAACCTCTAAAATGGTTGGACTGTGACCTTATCTCTCTGCAAAAGGAATAAATAAAACACATACCAATAAAACTTCATAAGGGGGTCACTCTGCCACAGCAAAGGTTGGAAATCTCTGTTCTAGTCACGGAGTACCAACACTGATAGTTCATTTCTGCTGCCATATTAATGGTGGAGAGAAAGTAATTGCAGGTGGCTGCTTTATTTGAAAAACAAACTGATCAGACTTCTGCCATCTTCTATAAGAAAGAATCTTCCAAATGTTGTCAGAACACAGAATGCAAAAATACTCCCCTTTCCTAGACAAATCAAGCAACATGGTGTAACTTGTGAAGATATGTGTGTCCTCTTGTCAAGGTTCCTCCCCCACTCTGAACTCTAGGGTACAGATGTGGGGACCTACATGAAAGACCCTCTAAGCTTATTCTTACCAGCTTAGGTTAAAAACTTCCCCAAGGTACAAACTTTGCCTTGTCCTTGAACCCTATGCTGCCACCACCAAGCATGTTAAACAAAGAACAGGGAAAGAGCCCACTTGGAGACGTCTTCCCCCAAAATATCCCCCCAACCCTTACATCCCATTTCCTGGGGAAGGCTTGATAAAAATCCTCACTAATTTATACAGGTGAACACAGACCCAAGCCCTGGGATCTTAAGAACAATGAAAAATCAATCAGGTTCTTAAAAGAAGAATTTTAATTAAAGAAAAGGTAAAAGAATCACCTCTGTAAAATCAGGATGGTAAATACCTTACAGGATAATCAGATTCAAAACATAGAGAATCCCTCTAGGCAAAACCTTAAGTTACAAAAAGACACAAAAACAGGAATATACATTCCATCCAGCACAGCTTATTTTACCAGCCATTAAAAAAAGGAAATCTAATGCATTTCTAGCTAGATTACTTACTAACTAACAGAAGTTCTGAGGCTGCATTCCTGATCTGTTCCCGGCAAAAGCATCACGCAGACAGACAGACCCTTTGTTCCTACCCCCTCCAGCTTTGAAAGTATCTTGTCTCCTCATTGGTCATTTTGGTCCCGTGCAAGTGAGATTATCTTAGCTTCTTAACCCTTTACAGGTGAAAGGTTTTGCCTCTGGCCAGGAGGGATTTTATAGCACTGTATACAGAAAGGTGGTTACCCTTCCCTTTATTTTTATGACACCTCTATTGTGGGGGAGGGGAGACTATGTCCTGACAAGGGTGGAATAAGGCAGGGAGATATTTAGGTGATCTGTTATGTCCCCCACCCCTGCCTTGCCATCTCAGCCACTTTGATCCCAAAGAAAGCCCCCGCCTAATGCAGAAAAGTAGTTAATAAAATGATCAGTCAGTGTTTTCAGGGCTTAAAGAGGACCTAAAAAACAGAACTTTTCTCACTTAATGGCTTTTTTTTTTTTGATAAATGCCTTCAGTCTGAAACATTCCAACCACTGCCCCTGGAATGGTAGTGAGTCAGGGACGCTCAGAGGTGAAACATCAGAGTGCCATCGACTGACTAGTTTATTTAGGTGCCAGTGAAGAGCTTTGTTACAGTTATTTTTTAAAACTCTGTCTGCACTTTTTCTACATGGATGAGGAGAAGTGATCTCTTTCCTTAGGCATGTACAGTCTCAAGGTAAGGTAGGCCAGTTTTGAACCCATCTGCTATCTTTGACAAGCCAATTTTCTTCCTTTGCAGACTGAACTAAATCCATTATGACTGGACCTTTAGGGTAAGGAACAACAGCGAGGATAAGAATACAAGTAAGGGTGGAGAGGAGGACTGCAAGCCAGAAGGTAAATAAATATACCCTATAATTTATAAATATGTAATTATTTTTAACACACTAAAAGGATTCCACAAAGTATTGCCAGAAATGCTTGGAAGCATCAAACAATTTATGGTGCAGTGTGTTAAATTCTGTAAGATGAAATATAATTGAAAGCAAATGAAGGTCTCTGGTTTTCTGCCATGGGACCCTCTTCATGATAGCAGCAAACATGCTCTGCTGCCTGAAAGTACAAACAGTAGATCTCAGTTGGGGAGTAAACACCCTCCCTTCTTCCAACGTTTCTGGGGAGATTTGGAAAGAGTATTTGGCTGATGAACTTTTAAGTTTTTTTTGTTTGACTTTTGAAAAATGTACAAAAAATGAAATGTGGTAGGTGGATCCAAATTCTTCAGTCTCTCTCTCTCTCTCTCTCTCACTCTCACACACACACCCTCTCCTTACATCTCAGGAGCTGCATGAACATGTGTTTCCCAATAGACTGAAAGATCCATTCATGGATTCTAAGCACATGTATCATAGGGTCATAAATTAAAGATGGGAGAAACCCATTAGGTCATCTAGTCCATCCCCAGAGTACAAGATGGTTCAGTCTATTTTTAAATGTCCTAATCGACAGAGCTCCTTTGCAGACTCTTTCACAACCTAACAGATTTTACTGTTGGGAATTTTCCTGATACTTAGTCTACTCCTTTTTCTTAATTTCATCCAAATATTCCCAGTCAGATTATCTAAGGCTAATTACCCAGGCTAATTCCTCTCTTATTTGGTATTTATACCCTTCAAGGAATCACAGCCAGATGTCTCTTTTTCAGTTAGCAGTTACTATGTCTGTTCCAATACAGAGGGGAATCATTGGAAAAAGAAACACCTCTAAGACAGCAATGGACAAAGAGAAGCTTTGGAGAACAAATCAAATATGAGCTTGCAATGCAATATGCAGTAAACCCAGACGAATACAATGCTGGCATGCATGAGGAATTGTCTCCTGGAACAGGGAGCTAGGGAGTGGTTCTCTCCATCCAGATACTATTATAATGTGATGAGTACTTAGGGCTTGTCTTTACTACTGTGCCACATCGATGCAGCTGCGCCTGATGACCACACGCTATGTTGAGAGGAGAGCACTCTCCCATTGACATAAGTACTCCACCTCAATGACAGGTGGAAGCTATGTTGATGGGAGAGCATCTCCCGCTGACATAGCATGGTGTAGACACCACTTTAAGTTGATGTAACTTAAATCACTCAAAAGTGTGTTTTTTTTCACACCCTGGAGTGTCATAAGTTACATCGACTTAAGTGGAAGTGTAGACCTCCCTTTAGACCCTCTGTCTGGAGTGACAGTACCTGAAATATCATTTTCAGTTTCAGAAAAACCTTGCCAAAGTGGGGGATTTTAGAGAACAACAATAAACATGGGTGGGAGTGGGCAAGGGGCAGAAGGGATTTAGTTATGAGGAAGATTAAATACATTTTTATGGTCTCTTCTGACCTAATAGGTATTTGGAATATTAACTTTTAACTTAGCTCTTCACACAGATTATTATGTTGAGACGTGATGAGAAAAAATAAAAGCTCTCTCTATGCTGCACTGCAGTGCAGACTCTGGGGATGTGAATTGCAGAGCACCCTAAACTGTTCTGCTCCCACTGCTCTATGTGGAGGTTCCTAGCATGAACTAAAAGGTAACTTAGAGACTAACAAATTTATTAGAGCATAAGCTTTCGTGAGCTACAGCTCACTTCATCGGATGAATGCATCCGATGAAGTGAGCTGTAGCTCACGAAAGCTTATGCTTTAATAAATTTGTTAGTCTCTAAGGTGCCACAAGTACTCCTTTTCTTTTTGCGAATACAGACTAACACGGCTGCTACTCTAAAAGGTAACTGATCCTGTTTGAAAGAGAACTATGCTAACACGACCTTGGTACCTTTCATTTTGCACAAGCAGCAGCTACACAGGGCAATTAGAGCACAGCATGCTAGTAGTAAAGATCTTAGAGTAAAATATGCCCAGCTTGGCTAAGCAACAGCCAAGTAGAAAGAGCATGAGAACAGTTAAATATTGTGTGGTGTAAATATCCAGGAGAAAGAGGAAACATTTGATGTAATGAACAGTATATAAGGAAAGGTAATGGGAAAAAATTAAGAAAGGGAAAACTTAGCCTGGTAGGGAAATCTTCCTGCTAGTGAGAACTCTTAGGGGTTGACTGATCTCTCAAGTGAAGTAGTGGAATCCTTATTGCCTGGCACCGTTAAACTTCTACTGAACAAAGCTTTAGTACAACAACAAGCAATTCTGCACTGGCAGCAAGATGACATAATAGGCTTTTACCATATCTAGATTTTATAATTCATCAGTAACATTTCAATTTCTTTGATCTGTCTAAAGGCAGTTTAAAAATCAGGTAGATGTGGTTAAGAAATCCAGTGAAATCATAATATTGGGCAACCTTATTAAAACAGGGGTGTATCACAACATATTATAACTGGTTTGGTTTTGGCTTACATCTCTGATGTAGGTAACATGTCTGCCTTAATAAGGTTAGGACTGGTCTGCATAAATGAAAAAATCCATGTTATAACACAGTTGGAGCATTGTAACTGGGTTCCCCAGTTACACTGTTGTTCAGATAATTCTTTAATTATCAAAGTGAGGCAGCTGGCAAATGGGAACTTTGATTGATGTCTGCCCTAAAATACAAATTAAGCAATGCCTTGATATTTGGCTGAAACTGAAGTACAACCACCAGGAGCATATAAAATGGCATGACAGTCACAGATACAGCTAATTAAAATTAATCCAATAAAGCAGTTCTATTCAATACTTCATTGTGAAACCAAAAATTTAGATTTTCATGATTGTTAAGGAGAGATTTAACAGATTTTGTTGATTAAAGCCTTGAAACACTGTTGGAATTTGCACTGCAAATGTAGCTACCCTGCAAATGCTCTCCTGAAATAATATGGCAAAAAGAATTTAAGCAGTGCTATGCTTGGTAAGCACAGTATCACAGTACTTGTGTATTTTTAGCTTCCAGTATTCCTAAAACACAAGGCTCTGAGCCATTAAGAGAATCACAAAAATCAGAAAAGGATGTAATCTATCCCCCACGGTCAAAAAAAGTTCTTTTTAGTGTAACTTAATGGAAATATACTAACATTCATCTGGTATGAATGATTCTATTTAGGCAGATTAAAAAAAATCTAAAAAGCCACTAACTGATATGTGGTTACAAATGAGCATGCCCCCAAAGTCTAAAGTAAATGATCCATTCAACAACATTCTCAGTCTTCCAACTAGTTTCCCCTTCTGCTACTAGGCAAAATGTGCACTTGAACACCAACAAGATTAATTTATGCTGGGTTGTGTAAAGAGCAGTTGTGGGACCTTTCAGCTGTGCTATAGTCTCCACCAGAACCACAATCATTTTATTTGTAAATGAAGGAGCATATTTGGTTTATAATACCAACTAGCCAGGAATTTGCTTGCTAACATGGGCATTTTATGCATGAATTAGTATGTTGAGTGCCAAGTAATTTTATCCTAAAATATACTATTAAAATACAGTATGGAGAAGCAAGGTTTTGCTAGATCAAATTATTAATTGACTCATGATTTCAATTCGAGGGGGTTATTTTATTCTTTGTCACACGATTTTTATATATTAAAGGATACCTTGACTCAGAGAAGGAAAAATTCAAAAAATTCAAGTTTTCTTTATAAAAGAAAATAGATAGCAAGTAATGGAAGTGTTAATGTGAAAATCTGTTCTCTTACTACTTCATACAACTGAAATTAATACCTCTTATATGTCCGAAACCCATTTACCATGGATTCTTCTCTGGTTAGCAGACATAGTTCATATCCCAAATCAATAGGTGGATTCTGTTTTCTTATCATAGATAATCCAAGCAATTTATAGAAATACTGTCCCCCAAGAGTAAGTCCAAGGATCATATAGGTGCCAGCTTTTCTTGAGAAATTCATTATCAGCTGGAGATTCGTAAATAAGTTACTTCAAGAAGCTCCTGGAAGACTATTCACTTAAAAGGAGAGGTTACTTATCTTATACAGTAACTGGAGTTCTTTGAAGTATGGGGTCCCATGTTTATTCTTTTTGAAATGCACATGCACCTGGAACTGGAAGATTTTTCACCAGCAGTGTCCATTAGTCCACACCTGAGACTTCCTCCTCCTGGTGTCCAAATGAAGGGTATAAAGAGCAGTATGGACTGACTGCTTCTCCAGTTTCTTCTCTATCACAAATAATCTTCAGGGTGAGGATCTGAAGCAGAGGGGAAGGAGGGCAGGTAATGGACTACATACTGGAACCACACATCTCAAATGCCAGTTACTGTACCTGGTAAGTAACTTCTTTCTTGTTTGATTGGTGTGTATTCAGTTGAGGTGACTCTCAAGCAGTGTTCGCTGAGCAGGAGGGTGAAAGGAGCCCTGCTGTGCCACAGATTGGAGAACCATTGATCCGAAGGATGTGTATGCCGTAGAAGCTGGTACCAGGCTGTCATGTCTTGCTAACGTACCCACAGAGCCCCAATTTGCTACTCTACAGCCCTCCAGAAGGAGAACTTCACAGAGTGAAGCTACCAACATAGCCTGGGCTCTAGTCAAGTAGGATCTCACACCTTGTGGGGAAGAGGCTGCAGCAGGATGCAGCCTGAGTTCTATTTAGAGAGTCTCTGTGCAGAGATTGTCATTCCTCTTATGCATTCATCAGAGACAAATAATTTGGGAGAGTTCCTGAAGGGTTTTGTCCTTTGCAAGTAGAATGCTGAAGTTCAATGGCCATCCAAAGAGTGGAGTTTTCTGTCTGTCCTGCTGGCATGGGTTTTCAGATAAAAGACCGGCAGGTGGATGACCTGGTTAAAATGGCATTCTGAGATTACCTTCAGAATAAATTTAGGGTGTAATCTCAAGGAAAAGTTAACCTTGTGGGAGACTGCACAGGAAAGGTCCACCATGAGACTTACTCTTCTGGCTAAGGTGATTACAACCAGAAAGGCAACCTTCACAGATAGAGGAGCAAAGGAGCATGAGGCTAATGGCCTGAATGGAGGGTTTTTAATACTGAAAGAACTAGATTGAGATCCCATGATGGCACAGATTTCAGCATCAGAGGTAAGGTTCTGTCAGATCCCTTCTGAAATCTCACAGTAGTAGGATGGGCCAAGACCAGAGGGTGAAAGGCACTAATAGCTACCAAGTGTACTTGCAAGAAGCTAAAGGATAGCCCTGACATTTTTAGAGATATGACGTAGTCCAGAATAGTAGGGATTTCAGAACTCTTTGGGGTCATTCAATGATTCTGACACCAGATACAGAATCTTTTCCATTTTGCTGTGTCACATTTTCTTATGAAATCTTTTCTCTTATTGCTAATGATGGATTGCATAGCTTCTGTGCAAGACCTCTTAGATTCATCAGCCATCCAAACACCAAGCTGTTAGCTGGAAAGATGCTGGGTTGGGATGGAGGATCTTGCCCTTTCCTGGGTCTGGGAAGAACTGGATGGGGATGTGTGGGCACAAGGACTACTGAGAGATGCTGATGAACCAGAACTGTCTTGGCCACCATGGAGCCCCTAGGATCATTGTCACTTTGTCTTGTTTGATCTTTATCAGGACTCAGGTAAGAGGGGAATGGGTGGAAATGCACGTCAGCAGTTATGATCTTATCCACTCTGGATTTGTGGCCCTTGACTCCTGGTTGCATGGAGTAGGCCAGTCATTTCTTGTTCTCTTGAGATGCAAAGATATCCCATGGCAGAAATCCCCATTGTTGAAGGATGATCTGAATTTGTGAGTTGTGTAGTTTCCACTCCTGGTCTACGGCGAGAGCTCTGTTGGGGCTGTCTGCCAGAGTACTGTGCACTCCGGAAGGGGCTCTGCTAAGATGGTGACCTGGCAATAGATGCACCAATTCTACAGATTGACGTCTTCTATACAGAGATAAGTCCCTCTCTGTTTGCTTTGTTGATATAATAAACTGCTGTCATGCTGTCCAACATGATTTGAATGTGCAGGATCAGAATAAATGGCACGGACCATTTGCAGGCTTCGTGTACTGCCCCCAGTTTCAGAAGGTTTGTGTGCAACTTGGATATTCTTGGGTTCTGTGCTCATCTAGATATGCTCCCGATATGCAGGGAGGCATATGTAATCAATTTTTTCATGGACAGTAGGTGCAGGGGTGGGGAGAAGGAAGGCCCCCCCCACACACACATTCTCTCACCAGCTGAATGAAATCAGAATGCTGTGGTGGAGACAGACCTGTTTGTCCAGACTGTGCTTGCTTGGCACATAGACTATCTGCAGACAATGCAGACAAAATTTCACAAAGGGGCATCACATAAGTGCTCAAAGCACAAAGTGTACAATGTAGCCTGGAAAGACAAGGCAAGATCCCACTGACAACTGAGGGCTCAGTCAAAGATGAGTGATGAGATCCTTCATAGCTTGGAACATGTCTTGAAGTATGCATGCTTTGGCTCTGATAGCATCCAGAGTCACTCCAGTAAAGTCTATAGCAGGGGTGGCCAAACTTACTGACCCACTGAGCTGCATACGACAATCTTCAGAAGTTTGAGAGCTGGGGTGCACCTGTGAGGTCTTGGGGCTTCAGCCCTGCTCCTGCTGAAACCCCAACCCCTTAGAGGTGCACCCCACTGGGCAAAAGCCCTGAGACCTTCGTCCCCACTGGTGAGAAGCTCCTACTCCACCACCCTGCTGCAAGGGAGAGGTCCCAAGCTGGTGGAGAATGGGGTGAAGTGGGAGTGCCTGGGGGGTTCCACGAGCCTCACTTTATTGGGAAAAGAGCCGCATGTGACTCACGAGCCACGGTTTGGCCACCTCTGGTCTATAGTCTGGATCAGTGGTCTTTTCTATGTTTACTTGGAGTCCTAACCATCATGGCAGGGATACGGTTGCTATCTGCAGTTCTTGAGGACTTCCCTGTGAGCAGGCAGTCATCAAGGCATGATAATACTGACATATCTTGATGATGCAGGTGAGTTTCCATGAATGATGATACCTTTGTAAACACCCTTGGCACTGTCAAAAGGCTGAAAGTGAGCATTCTATACTGGTAGTGATCTAGGCCTATGGTGAATCATAGGAACCTCCTGAGTGCAGGTGGATATCTATGTAGAAAAAAGCGACCTTCATATCAGAAGCTATAAACCAATCACCTTTGTATAATCCTATGAATAAACAGGCCAGCGGGATCATTCTGAACCTCAGGTAGTGGATGAAGATGTTCATTTGACTGAGATCCAGTATAAGTCTCCAGCCCCTTTCTTGGGGATGAGGAAATGTCTTGAGTAAAAGCCTTTCCCCCTGTGTTGAGGAAGCTCCCAGATGGAGCAAGGCTTCTAATTTCTGTCTGAGCATCCTCTCATTAACAGGATCCCGAAGAGGGACGGGGTAGAGTTTTTTGAAGAGGGATAGACAGGAATTATTTTGTGTTACTGCTAGTGATTATCTCCAGCACCCATCTGTCTGGTCCTATATGACTGAGGAAGAGTGAATTAAGTGACCAACAAATGGGGGTGAAGGAATCTAGGATTTGGCGGGAGCACTGATTTTCTGCTCTCAAAGGCCCCATCAAAAGGACATCTTGCAGGGAGACTGGGGATGACAAGAGAATGAAGGGAGAACATTTTGCTTAATGAACTGCATTCTTTGGTATTTCCTAGGAGGTCTGCAAGCCCTTTGGTAGCAAAATGGTTGGGGAGCTAGTCATTGTCTGTAAGTGCTGAGATAAAGATCCAGAGAGCAAAGAAGTGTTCTTGAGTGCTTGATGGTGTGTAATAATTCATGTTTGCTCATTAAGATTATTTCCCTCAGAAGACAGATCCTCCATGGTGGATTGAATTTCTTTGGGAAATCCAGAGAATTGGAGCAATGAGGTCTGCTTCATAACCATGGATGCTTCCATTGAGCAGAAAGCTGTATTTGATGCGTCCACTGATGGAAACCTGGAAGGCAGAGCCGGCTATCAATTTACTTTCTTTGATGATTGCTCGGAATTCACGTCTGTGTTCTTGCAGCGCTCTGTTGGTGAATTCCAGAAAATCTATCTTAATTAATATCATCATCTGTGACCATCAAAGCCTGGTAGTTTGCTAAGCAGAACTGTAAACTTGCCAAAGTTAAGCTCTTTTCCCCGAAGAGGTCTAGACATTGGCCTCTTATGCAGTGGGTAGATCTAGGTTAGTGCTGCTTGTTTCTTTCAGTGACAACGTGCATGTAAGAGTTTGGAGCAGGGAGGGAGAATATGTATTCCTCCCCTTTTAGCTGGTACAAAGTATTTTTTCTTTGCTCTTTTCAGAGTGAGCGCACAGGTGGCTGGAGTGTGTGAGACCATGATGACCTATTCTAAGATGACCTGACTGATTTGCAAGTGCCTTAATGAGAGGATGCTCAGGCAGGAATTAGAAGCCTTGCTCCATCTGGGAGCTTCCTCAACACAGGGGGAAAGGGTTTTACTTAAGAAAGACCTGCATTCTGCAAGATATTCAGTAGCTTAGGAGGGGTTGGCTGTGCTTCCTTGAGGGGGATCTAGAGCATATCATGATTCTCCTCAGGAGATTCTGGAATTGTCTATAGTAGTTAGGCAGTGATGGTGAGGCTGGCATGAGTGCCTCATCTGGTGAGGATGATGATAACCCTGCAGAGGCAAGTGGGTCCAGCTGATCAAGTGGTTCCTGTTCAAGAGCATTTCTGAGTCGAAGTTCCCCCCCCGTCTAAATATCATCAGGATTTGGAACATCTCATATCTGGATCCCAAGGTCGCCAGGAAGGTGTGAGACGCTGTACCTCAGAATGGCACCCTGCAACCCCTATATTCATTAGTCATATATGGTTGTAATATTTCATACAAAGCCTGCCATGTAAGCTATCCTATGAAAGGTCATGATCTGTTGAAGCCCATTCTTCTGTCCAAATATGTATAGCATTAGTGTGTATAGAGCTATGAGATTATGCTTTATGGTTGTTACTAAAACATGCTGTAAATTTTCTAGTGGCATGCCAAGGATCCCTACCCAGATAGGTGTTGACCATCCATTAATCATCTGAGACACTCAAGTAGGCAAGCCCCACATAATGGAAACTGATCCATCACTGAGACTCGGGGCTGCTTGTTCACTGTAACTCAGCAAAGCCCACCAGAACATGCCTGGGCTAGTGTCTGCCAGGCACATGGGCCAAGGGTATAAAATAAGAAACAGTGCAGCATAAGGGGGAATTTCTCCTCTACCACCTACGTTGGAAACAACCATGATGATGATGATCAGCTGAGGAGACTGGTCCAGACTTCAGGAGGGAAGTCTTTGCATTAAGGACTATAACATCTAGTGGGTGAGACTATTACTTTGTTCAAATTTTGTTTAGTTTCTAGAATATAGATTAGATGCTTATTATTTTCTTTGGTGACCATCTTGATCCTTTTATGCCTACCACTTAAACCACTTAAAATCAATTTTTCTGTAGTTAATAAACTGGTTTTATATTTTGCCTAAAACAGCGTGCTTTGCTTGAAGTGCTTGGGAAACAAGGCATTCCACTGCCTGTGAGTCTGATCCCATAGGTGTGCTCTGAGCTTGCAGACAGGCTCAGGATTCCAACAAAAAACACCCAGTAAAGAGCAGGTTGGGAATTTTTGTACGTGTTCTAATAGCCCAGTGGCTAGGACACTCACCTTGGACACGGGTTGAAGTTGAAATTCCTGCCCAGCCTTAAAGCAGGGACTTGAACTTGTATCCACAAACCAGTGCCCTAACTACTAGACTACCTCAGACAGGGTCGGCTGGATCTTTTGCAAATCTCCCCTGCTGAAGCTGTTCTACTTTGTATAAAATACTTAAATACTAATTGGTCACTAAGGAGGAGTAACTTCATAGTTGACTGGCTAGTATGCTCTCTTGGGAGACCCAGCTTCCAGTCTACACTTGAGCGAACAAAAGTATTTTCTACAAAGCAGGAGAGATCAGAGAAGAGTAGGGTTGGAAGATCATCTAGTCCAACCCCCTGCTCAAAGCAGGACCAACTAAATCATCCCAGCCAGGGCTTTATCAAGCCAGCCCTTAAAAACCTCTAAGGATGGAGATTCTACCACCTCCCTAGGTAACCCATTCCAGTGTTTCACCACCCTCCTAGTGAAATAGTTTTTCCTAATATCCAACCTAGACCTCCCCCACTGCAACTTGAGATCATTGCTTCTTGTTCTGTCATCTGCCGCCCCTGAGAACAGCCTAGCTCCATCTAGATGGAGAGAGACCCACCACGCAGAGGACTAGATGACAAGAGGGAAAATGACCAGTACCTGGACAAGTTATTGCCAAACAGTTCCCAGTAGTTACATAATAAAGCGAAGCCTAGCACCTTGTGTGTCTTCCTGCAGTGTCTGGAACAATGGGTAAATGGAATGACTCGGGTAACCACAGGCTGATTACCTTGACATTGATATCAGATAAAACCATGGCAAGGTTAACACGGACACAATCAGTAAAGAATTAAAAGGATGGTAGCATATTTGATACCACTCGCCATCATTTAATCGAAAATAGGTCTTCTGAAACTCATGTCTGTTTTTTTGTTTATGAGTTTGGTTGATAAAGTGCATTAACATAATAGACTTCTGTAAGACATCTGACTTTGCACTATATAAAGTCAATACATAAGTGATCTAGCTGATAAGATTGCAAATCATCAAAAGGGAATATTCATCTCATGAAGATGCTTTTCGTGGGGTCTCCACAGTGATCTGTTCTTGGCCCAATGGTATTGAATATCTCTATCCATGATCTGGAAGAAAATATAAAAGCATTGCTGATAAATTTGGGGAGAGGAAAATAATCATAAGGTCAGGGCTGTTCTCCAGAGTGATCTGAATCACATGGTAAGCTGGGGCTTACTTGAACATGTGATTGTAATACAATTAAATGTAAGGTCATACTTATAGGAAGGGAGGCTCTATTTTGGATGTCAGGATCTCAGAGAAGGACTTAGGGAGTACATAGTTAACACAGTGTGATGTGATAGCTAAGAAAGTAAATACAATCCGTGCATGTATAATTAAAGAAATATCAAGCAGAAGTAGGACGGTGTTATTATCACTGATAGCATTACTACAATACTGTATCCAGTTGTGTCCACACTTTAAAAAGGATGTTAACAAATTGGAGAGTATTCAGAAAAGAGATAAGAATGACTACCTTACAGAACCTACCTTACAGGAAGAGACTAAAAAAGCGTAATCTATTGGGTTTACTTAAAAAAAGGTTCAGAACTGATTTGGTATCAGATTATAAAGTAGTTACATAGTGTGAAGATTTCTGATACCAGACACTGAAAATATTGCTAGCCTGAATTTGTCTAAGATGGATTTTTTAAATCAAGGTTGGATGTCTTTCTAAAAGAAATGATTTTAGCTCACCCTGAAGTTATATGCTTGATGCAAGAACCACTTATTGAAATTCTTTTGGTCTTAAAATCTAGTAACCTTATGGATGGCCTTTGAGTGTATTCATTTTAAATTATTAGCCAAAAATTGTGTTAAAATACTCAGACTGTGGGTTATTTGCTAATTGTTCACGTCAACTAGATATCATTAATTTGCACAAGGAGAGCAATGACTGGAACATGTTAGGATGAATAATCATTTGTGCTAAAATTAATGACATCTGAGATTCATTAACATTTTAAAATGCCCAACAGCTATCCAAATAGTCAGACAGCCTTAGTCCAGGAATATTTGAGATCACTTTCACTATTAAACTA
The DNA here is from genome assembly GCF_009764565.3 of Dermochelys coriacea. Lineage (NCBI taxonomy): Eukaryota > Metazoa > Chordata > Testudines > Dermochelyidae > Dermochelys > Dermochelys coriacea. The sequence goes on from NC_050069.1 coordinate 214,300,322, forward strand.
GTTGTAGTACTACAGAGCATGGACAGAATATTATCTTTTTGATAGCTACTGGTAACTTCCTTTAATGCTAAGGGCCATATTCCTCTATGAACTGAGGAACAGAAGAGGGAAAGTACAAGGCTTGTGTATCACTTAAGCCCTCCCCTGTGTGTGGAGGAAGGAAATGCCTTTTTCTAAAAGGTGGCAAGGATGACTACATGACTCGGTCATGCCATCTCTAACTCACCTACAGAAAGGCATAGTCAAGAAGAATAAATGCATTTTTCTTTTTATAGCAGACTTTGTTCAGTATTTTTTTAATTAAAAGAGCACAAGATCAAAGGTTTTTTTGTTTTATATTTATTAAAAAGGTTCTCACTGATTTATAATCTCTTTGAAGGCAACTGTTTTCCTATTAAACTCTTTCCTCATATGCACATATCTCTTACTTTAAAATAACTTGGTCAGTTAATACATACTCAAAAAAACCTGATTTTTTTTTCCTCAGAGGAAATGTTTATACCTTTTTCATTCAGAGTATGGAGCCCTATAAAACAAAATTAATACAAAAGTGTTAAGTCAAATTTTGGGCCTATCAACTCAGGTTTCCTGGTATCAGACTATCTGGTTAGCAAGTGGTGTCTAATCCAACTCAACTGTTGAGTTAATTGTTGCTGACTAAAATGTTGATAAGCTGCCAGTTACCATTCTCTGTGTCATTTTGATACAGAACTACAGTTCAAATGTATGTTTTTATATTCAGCAACAAGTTGTCTACATGTGCTTGTGTTTAACACTTTGGAAATTCCAAAGTCCGCAATCACAAAGCTTCTGCCATAGACAAAGAACTGTTTGTAGTGAAAGAACATATACATAAGCTACATTCAAATGATTATTTTATTACCATATATTATGTTTTACACACATTGCTGAAGGTCAGTAAGAACACTACAAAAAACATACCCTAAGCCAAGAAATGTACTGCATGGCATGTGCAGGCATAGCAAATCAGAAATAAGAATTTGAAGCAAAACAAGCCAAGAAAACTGGTACAAAAAATGGGTAGTAATACTGATTAACAATGGGTTATATCTTATATCATAACAGAACTGGAGGGCTAATGAAGACATTCAAAAATTCCTGTGCACTTTTGAAGTAGTTTGGTGTAGATTAATAGTTCACGAATACACAGTCAATCATGAGTTTGTTGTAGGCATAGCTACAGGAAAAAAACCCTGATATTATGTATATAACAAAACTAATGTTTATAATAAGGCAGTACACTAGTACTGCTGCTTCCTTGGCACTTAGTGATAGAACAAGAAGATTTTGGTTTAGCTAGACTGATCAGATACATTTTTATTTATACTGATGTAAAAATGTACATTATCCCTTTGAATCTTTCAATTTTACAGAATTTATATAACAGATTGTCAAATTCACACTCTTAAAAGTGATACACTAACTAGAAACGCAAGAAATTGGTTAAAACTTACCTTAAATTAAAAATTTAAATGTTAAAATGTGAATCCAGATGCTATTAAAATCAAAACTTTTTGTTTTCAGTGTGAGATATCACGAAGTTTGAAACTTTAAAAAATTTAATTTCATGTCCCAAGCCAATTTCTTTTTAGGGCTTTCCTGAATAAGGAAGAGTATTAATACAAATTATTTCCTTGATATATATTTCTCCCTTGGTAACTTTATTTAAAGGAACTGGCAGAGTCATGCATCTGAAATTCTACAACTGAATTTGATATTCTGTCTAGCAGATCATAATACAGCATAGAAGGAAATTAGCTTTACTTTTGGAAATGTGTTTCAAAGAAGAAATCAAAGAAATGGGATGAAAATCTAATGCACAATATTTAGCTTTGTAGTTATTTCAGTGCAGATTGCACAAACGGTGGAATGAAAGCTCCCGCATCACATTTTCAACAATTTTGCAAAATATTCTCTCTCCTCAAGTTAAAAAACTCCAATTGTATTAAACAATAAGAACACCAACCAGGAGGAAGGTGGTTTATTTTTGTTTCCTTTTTAACAAACTGCCTACACTGTAATTTATATTTATACATAACAAATGTAAACATTTCATCTTTATATATATGATGTAACACTTTAAAATTAACTGTTTTAAAATATTTTACAAAGACATTTTATTATATATGAATACAGCACACAAGAGTATGCAATAATTTGAACATATACACGTTTCTGTATTTTTCCATTATGCTACTATTTTGCACCAAACATTGGTGTCTACAATTCTAACAATTCTCTCAAATAAAAAACCCAAAGCAAAATTTTTAGCTTTTCTGAAAACAAAAAATACAAAAATCCTTTTCATTACTAGGATAATCTCTCTGAACTTGAACTAATTTTTTTTTCAATTTTGTATTTTGCACATAGATCTTTTCAAGTGGGTTCATAAACGAAAAAAATGATCACTTTCTTTAGAGTGCAATTTATCAGGGATAACATTTAATAATAGCAGACCCTCCCTTCCCCCCTGCAATGTTAAAAACTGCAGCCAGTCGAACTTGGACTATCAGTGAAGACATTTTTTATAAAAGTAAACTTCAATACTATTTACTATTGAGACAGCTCTTCCCCCATAATTTAAAAGTTAACCCTTTTCAATATCCATTTTAGTGAAAGTATTTGCATAGAGCAGTCTTGTACTTTTATTTCCGAAGAACATTACAAGTGTTTTAACACAAGATAAGGCACATGTTTTTCAGCCTTAAAAATCTGAAACTAATCTTGAGGAATCCTCCCCCATGCAAAATCTCTGTTGTTTTTACCCTGTTTTACCTGAAGAAAGCAGATGTGTAGTACAGAACAAAACCCTTTACTTGACCTAAATGTAAAACATTTACATCTCCAGATAAGTATTACAACTCTGCAGACTCAGAATTGAGTCTAATTGCTAAAAACTTTATAGAAAAAAGAAAGCCAATAGTACTGTGTATGTTACTTAAAAGTTCACACAATGTCGATGACTAATTTATGGTGAATATTTTCCAAAACAAGCTTCCTTTCAGAAATAAGGTAGCTAAGTTGTGAGGCACTTAAGATTGTCAGTAGAGGAGGAATGCAATGGATTTGTTTATATAAAACCTCAAATTGCATATCAAATCCTTGTTTTAATCCATCTATTAAAGTGCTAGAACTGGAAATTAAAACAAAAGGAGCTAAAACAACAAGCAATTAATTGAAGGAAAAAGCTTAGTATGCAGTAAAAAAGTAGTGCTTCTGACACTCTTAAATTTAGATCATTCTTTTTAAATTTCAATTTTTAAAAAATAAAATCTGGCAATAATCCAAGCGTGAAAACATCTTCTTTTGTGTCATTACAAGTAAGGTCGTCAAAGTGCCCATTTATTTTCTAAATAATAAAACCATTTACCTTATCTTATGTTCTACAACGTGATGTATGTAGTACATAATCCATATTGCAGCAACACCACATTTTCAATCTGACAACAGCGCATGCACACTTTTAGTCAAAGTATAGTTCCTATTTCTACCCCAAAAAGTCAGGTTTTGGATTACATGTCCTATTGATATATAGTGCAACCAGCCTCAACTACTTAAAATGTATTCGGGGCTTTAAAGCCCCGTGTTCATAGCCTTATCAAGCGCTCCTTCACAGGCCAAAGTGACATCCATCAAAAACCACAGATGGGATATTGGCTCTGAATTACATAAATCCATTGGATGCCAAATCTGAGAAAGGTCTGGATTCTGTCGGATGATGAAGCGACTGAGGGTGTGTAGCAGTCTGTGTGTTATTGATGACATCTAACTGAGAGGGATATGCTTCATGTAAGTTTACTCCACCGAAACCATTTTGGAACTGGAAAAAAAAAATTAAAAGGATTACTTTCTTTAAAAAACTTCAAAAGCATTTAGTGAAACGCACAAGAAAGATTAGAGATTCCTAATCCTAAAATAGACAGGGACTCTTTCTGCATTCTCTGGCTAAGCTTCGGGTGGTGTTTACTCCCCCCTCCTCAAAACCCCACTCCAATTGTGAAAGAAATGCTTCTTCTATAGGGGCAGAAACTAGTCATAATCAGCTAACCTAGCTCCAGGTCCACAAAGTGACTCAGGTGCCTAAACCCAAGATTTAGGCACCACTGCAATCCACAAAACCCATGCTAAGTGGCTATCTAACCATTTAAGTGTCTAAACTTACTTGATGGGGGGGGAGGGATAGCTCAGTGGTTTGAGCATTGGCATTGGCCTGCTAAACCCAGGGTTGTGAGTTCAATCCTTGAGGGAGCCATTTAGGGATCTGGGGAAAAAATTGGGGATTGGTCCTGCTTTGAGCAGGGGGTTGGTTGGACTAGATGACCTCCTGAGGTCCCTTCCAAACCTGATATTCTATGATGACTATATTTTTGCTGTAAAAGTCCCCTAGGTGCCTAAGTTTCTGTAGGTGACTGATGCCTATCTCAGATCTAAGACAGGACTAGATCTTAGTTCTTTGAGAGAGGACTAGTCCTAATTGGCACATTAATGAAAAGTTAAGGTGCATCAGCACAGTACCCACAACAGCTAGAGCACAGCAGGCTAATGCAGGGTAGATTCATACCTTACCACAAACTAAATACGCTTGTAGACAAGCCCTTTGCATTATGGCTGGGGCCAATAAAGAGATACAACATACTGGGATGGGTAAAGAGGGAAGTACAAAGACACAGTAAAACAGTCATGTTTAACATAAACAGAAGTCACAGCACAGAAGGTAAACTCATGGTCCTGTCAACGAGCCTTAAGTCTATAAGCTACAGGCAGGGACTGTCTTTACTACAGGTCTGTACAACCTCAAGCACCGATGGATCTTGACCCTTGATTGAGGCCTGTAGGCACTGCTGCAATACAAATAGTAAATCAACCATTACCACACTGGGTATGTCTGATATCTAAAGGGAATGGTCTAGCTATTTCTTTATTGTTGAACTCACTAAAATATTTCAATCATACCTTTCAATAAAAGTTTTTATGCGATACCCAATAAAGGATTAAAAGCTTAATACTGTATACAGAAAAATCCTATACTGTGTCTGATAGCAACTATGTATCACCTTATGAATTGGGCATGTGAATCCATGAGAGCTATCTATGGGAAAGAAAAAAAACCTCAGTCTCCCAATAATACATTTTTCATATTTCCATACATCTCAAAGATTACCCTAGTCAGGGGCAAGAACTGCTTTTGCTTAGGACAGAGTTTGTGGGCTTATGTTTTTCTCCCACCTCTCTTGTTCTTCCCCCAAAATTAAGATTACACAAAGATCACAGACAATATTTTAGGATTCTGAAAACTTTTTTGGCATCTAAAATTAAAAAGGAGTTGGCCATTCCAGGAATTCTGAAACTGGTTCTGAAGAATTAAATTATCAAACTTCTGAAGTAGTAAAGTTTTCAGAGTAGGAGCCGTATTAGTCTGCATTTGCAAAAAGAAAAGGAGTACTTGTGGCACCTTAGAGACTAACAAATTTATTTGAGCATAAGCTTTAAGCTTAGTGGCTTTTGAATGTAAAGCATTCTTAATGGCACAAGACTCAAGTATTTCAATTTTATAAATAATAGATATTTAAGATGTTAAAAGTTTATTTTTCCCTATTTCCTCAAGACTGTTTGGGGGACTTTTTTTTAGAAAAATATTAATAGGAGTTGCTACATATAAATATATTTTGGTTCTGCACGGCAAATCTGCTGTCATTTTTTAAAATAAAATATTTTCAGTATGCCTTGAAACTTGTTCAGTTCTAACTTTTTGTTAATAGTAAATACTCACTAACACTACACATGTTGCATAATAAAATCATAATAAATCCTGATTTCTGTGGTCAAGCTGCAAACAGAACACACTGGACTAGTGAGAGAAATGGAAAGTTAAATAAACAAAGATCATGGGCACAATCCTACTTTTGTTGAAGTTAATGGGAGTTTTTTCACAGACTCCGATGACAAAGAGCAGATACCTAGGTCTTGAAAGTTTCTCAAAGTCAGATTTTTAGTGTGATTTTTTTCCCCTCCATCTCAATACTACCAATTTCCTTATCAAGAATGTTACACTTTCAAAATCCACCTAAGGTCCTATTTTTCAATGTGGTGGTGGCGGTCAGCTTTTATGGTTCTTCCGTTATAAATTGGAATGTACCGCACTTAATGCAGTTGGGTTTTTTGAATGACTGATGATGATCACCACCACATCTAACAAAATCAGGTGAGAGTGCTGAATGTTTTTTTTAAATCAGTCTTGACATACTGCATTTCAACAATTCTCTTCAAAAGCGTTCCCCCTCACCCCCCGGATTATTTTAATCAACTGATGTAATGCTATCATTTACAAAAATCATTATATGCACAAATATTCCATATATTAGTGGAAAATAAAGCAAAATACTTTAAAAATTACATGAACTCTTTACAAAGTAGCCTTGATTTAACAGGACATGAGGTGCACCCAAATTATTTAAGGCCTGCCTTAAAATAGCACATACTTGATACTACAAGCCATGCAAGTGTGCACAGCCCTTTTCACTCTTGAGTTTCTACTGATTCCAGGCAGTAGCTGTGGATTTTCCTGATTTTCTATCTGAGGGTGACAAATCCTTCTGAGACAGATGCATCAATTCTCTTTAGAAATATGCACAGAATCGTAAGTCAGAGATGGAAAATATCTACTAAGTCACTAGCTATCCCCCTCAAGGAAAGGATTATTTCAATGTTCTTCACTAAATCCATTTTTTGGGGAGATCACTTAGTAATATATGCATTATCTGGCAGACTTTGCTGAGCATATAGTAGTAATTAGTAAGGGGGAGTAGTCCCTGTTTATTAAAAGGACACTAGTCTTACAACCATTGGAAGAACTTTCAAAAGGTTGTGGTGGCTTCTTAATCCCTAGAAACTTTAAAATCAAGTTTAAAGATTTTTCTAAAAGACATACTCTAATTTAACTAGGAATTAATTCAGAGAAGTCCTATGGCCTGTGTTATGCAGGAGGTCAGACTAGATATGCTCAGGGTATGTCTACACTGCGATAAAAAAAAAACATGGCACTGAGTCTCAGACCCCAGGTTCCTGACTCGTGTTCATGAGGCTCAGGGGGCAGGGGTACAAAATTGCAATGTAAACATGTGGGCTCAGGCTGGGACCCAAGCTCTGACACACTCCCCACTGCAATTTTATAGCCCTGCAAGCTTGAGTCAGCTGACCTGGGCCAAACACAGCTGTGCCATGCATCTGCATGGCTTTTATTGCAGTGTAGACATAAGGTCCAGAAGGGACTGCTGAGGTTAACTACAAATCTTGTCATACAGAAACTAACTAGGAATAGAAGGATCATGAAAAGGGTAACTGACACAACATGCTTGTCCATACACTTTTTCCCACCTGTTTTATTACTGTAACCATTAATAACTTCTCCCTATCTACAGTAACCAGGTCTCAAATTCATTTTATTTACAGTCCTGGTTTTGGAACAGAACTTATTTCATGTGATTACTACTACAAGTATACACCAATTTCTCTCTCACACACTTGTTTGGAATCATTCACTCTTCTGACAGCCACAGTAAATATAGACATGATATAAATATAATTTTAACATAAGATTGTCCTGGTTGCTCATCTCCCTTTGATGCATTAATATTAGTACAAAAAGGTAAAAGCAGAACACAGTAGTCTAGTGGTTTAACCATTTTCATGGACTAACAACTAGATTTAATTTTAACTATTTATAATATCCTATTATGTACGACAGTACATTTTGTTAGTACTGTGACAATCCACTAGAATACTCTAGCATGATATCTTTGCTGAGGAGCGGGAAGAGAAAAATTTTCAAAATGAAGCAACAAAAATTGGAAATAATGCATATTATAGTGAGAAATTAACAACCTACAAGTTAAAAAAGAAAATTTAAATTGGTTATTAAAAATAGGCATCAGCATAACAATGCTCAAGAGTATGTGTGTAAATGACAATCCTGTACTATTGGAAGGGGATTAACTTGGATGACGCAGGAGATGCTTTCCAACACTATTATCTGGGACTATGAAGGATTAATAGCACCGATTAGAGTGAGACATAGTGCAGCCAAGTGTTGTGCAAGTTTCCTTACTGAACTTTGCCAAAGTATCTTCCTGCTATTCCAGTCTTGGGTCTCTCAAGCAAAAGCTATTAATCTTGCAGAACCATGCTACATTTGAAAGGAGGTTTTATAATTCTATAATTATATTTTATTTAATTAATGAAAGAATTAAACGTAACTACTCTTCATTTTACTTCTGATATGATGTAATATAGACTGTACATTTTCTGATTGTATTCTTCTTCCTTGCTCTGTGCATGTTAAATGCCAGTTAATGCTTTAATTCTGCAAATACCTACGCGTATGTGCACAAGCATTTGTAGGATCATGGCCTTAGAAAGCACACTCTTTGGAAAAAGAATCATGTCTTTGTATTTTTGCTGCTATTACAGTCAAATAATTGTATTGAAATTGGAAGGTTTTCTTCCAAAGCTGCTAATATACTCATTTCTACCCAGGAACAATTTTGCTGAAGATGTCGTCTGAAGAATGGCTACACTATTTTAATATGTTATATTATTTTGTTTTGCACTCTCCTTGGCAAAATATGGATATGGCTACCATTTTCAACGTTCAGATAATTCTTCCTTTCTGCTGCATATAAACAAAACAAAAAAGGTAGAGAAGACCTGGATTTTAAAATCAGTAACTTGAGGAACAGGAAATAATTGTTTTGATCTTTTTCTGCTGCCGTATTATTCCTCTTTGACTGAGGTGCAATATAGCTAGTGACTCTGCACATTCAAAACAATTAGCACATAACTCCTAGTTTAAATCAGTATTCATTCCTGGTTTTGCTTGAATGTGCCCTAAAGATCAAACTTTTCTGTAGCATTAAGGTACGCTTCTGAATAACCTTTTAACCCTTTTAACAGTTTTCTCTTTTGTAAGTTTTTTAAACTAAAAATTGTATACTCCTAAAGAAAATAAAATTGTGTTTTTATAGATAGGTGTATCTTAAAATAATTTATGTCCATGCTCTGCTTTGAACTTCCTGCACTAAGGTAATTGGTCCCACCAATCAAGGCCTAACCAAATTTAATTTTTATGTGTATGTCCTATTTATGTAGTTTGTGCTAATTTTTCTCATATTCTTAACATTGCTCTAAATGCTGCAAAAGAAATACTTAAATTTTTACAAAAGTACAAGTATAAAATATTTACAAGTCTTAGTTCTTAAAAATGTTGTGGTATTTCATGAGTAAAATATGTATAGACCAGTTTCTCAACTTAATGGTGCACACATGTTGCCATACAGTTTGAAACCACTCTCACAATACCTGCACATATGTAGGACAGGGATTCATACGATTCCATGCAAGTTATGTAAAATTAGAATTTGTATGTTAATGTGGTCTTTAAAATATATTAAATTAAGCAGTGAGATTTTGTTGATTTAAAACAGAAGATTTGTATTTTAAGAATCCAAACAATGAAAGTTTACCTTTCTTATTGTAAAGTAATGAATTGACAATTAAATGTGCCAGACAATTGTGCAGTCAACAATCTATTTATCTACAAAATAGATACACACATACTCCAAGCTTTTGCCACTCTGCTCAGCCTTGGCCTGGAAGAACTAATTTTAGGTTTGAGAGGGAGGATATTTGTAAGTATAAGTCTGAGAGATACCAATTGTAGAGGTTCCTGTGATATGGACACATCCCCTGGAACCTGGACTGAGCATGGCTCATGTCAGGCTAATGAACAGAAGTTAGTACCTCTCATTCATTACTACAACTGCATCAGTTTCAGATCCAATGACTTAGTTGATAATAGGTTCTGTATCCCATAAACCATCTAGTTTCCTGCTAAAAACTATTAGAACATGGAAGAAAATTTAACAATGACCTTTATCATACCTTATTTAACAATAGTTGTTGACCCTCCATCATAGAATTATATTGCATTTGATCCATAGAGTTGGATTGAGTTTCTAGAACACACTGGTACATAGACACAGCATCTGCATAGCATGTTTGAGGAGTTACCATAACTGGCTGAGAGTTTATTCCACACTCTTGATTCTCGGGGATTTGTTGTGAACAACTGAGAAAATCCTCCACGCTTGAAGAACCAGGATAGATTGATCTGTCAAAATGTCCTATGGGGAAATCTATTTGGGTAAAACTAGAGAGCTGTGGCACAGGGGTTGTGGGCTGTTTATAAGACATAAACTCCTGCCGACATGCATGAGGTGGAGGGTTGATTTCTGATTTGTAAGCGAACTCTTGAGTAGTACCATGCATGTCAGAACAAACATATTGCACTGGCTGCTGCTGTGAACAGCTAAAAGGCACACTACTACCAGAGTTCAAATTTGTGAACATCCCATTGACTTGCATATACTTCATCTTCTGACATAACTGCTGCTGCTGCTGCTGCTCAGCCACTTGTTTTTGGTGCTGATTAAATTGCTGCTTATCCAAATGTTGCTGTACCAAACAGACAGAGTTCTGAACCGTTGTCTGTTGCTGATGGCAACCTGAATACAAGAAGTCAGGCTTATTATTTAGAGAATCCTCAACATAGGTCAGGATTTCATCAGTTATGTCGATGTCTCCAATATCATCCACAGAAGAAAATTCAGCTTTAAAAAATTCCTCATCCTGCTGAATACATTTTATATCTTCAAAGTCAATACCCAGACTTCTCATGATGTTGTACAAGTCATTATTTTTATTATCTTGAAAGAGCCCTGCACTGTCCTCAGTAAGCATTACGTTGCTTTCCTGGGGACAATCAGTTTGTTCCCGTTTCGGGATGTTATTTCCAGTTGGTAAGAGATTATCTTGCCAGTCACTAGTAAGAATGTTGCCCAATTCATCGCTGGTGTCCGTAAAGAAGTTTCTCTCAAAAGAAAGTTTCTCTGAAGCAGGAGGACAGAGATATACAGACTCATCTTGTCTTAACATGGTACCCAGAAGTGAATTTGGATCAACATATTCTTTATGTAGTGTAGCTTTGGCAGCAGGTCCTTTCCCCTTGGGGCTTTTAACCTTTGTCTGCAAGGGATCCATTAGGCCAGGCAAAGGGAAAGTTACCTCATACAACACAGCCTCACCAGTTGTAAACATAAAAGGCACTGTCATGTTTCGCTTCCGTAAATGCTCTGCCCCTTCTTCTTTTCTGAAATTGACAAAAAAAATACAGTACTTTATTACAGTATTATAGTAATTACAATAAAATAGTATAGTTTGTTTCCTCGAATTGACGCATTAAAAAGGGAACTATTCTATTTGTAGGCACTTAAAAAGTGCCAGTCATGGAGGAATCTGACTATTAAAACTTAACTCTAGTGGGTTAAAATGAGCAACAGATCTTTGTAGAAGGAGTTTATTTACTGTAATACTTCTACATAGGTTAATCAATATTATGTGTGCAATTCAATAAACCTGAATGACATACTTCATATTCTACTATTCTTGCCTTGCTGGGAGCATAGATCTTTCAGCACTGAATTCTCTCGATATTTTTCATTTCTTAGTGTCAAGTAATTGTTGGGTTTGTATGGATGATGCTAAATAATCAGTGGAATGGAATTCAGTCGGTACTCTACTGAAGTTAATTCCTATGAGTAATATATGATGTCTCTGCACCTGCAGTTGGATTTCTTCCAAGAGAAAAAGGGGAGAAAAATAGAAGTAGGGTGGATGGAACAATTTTGTGCCTTTGTTTCATTAAATTTACTTCCTGAGAGGAACACAGTGGCATCTGCCATAATCAGTGCTATATACAATTTGAGATATCAAGGGAGGGATTTACAGATGGAATTACTGCAACACTGGCCATTTTTAACTCTTTAAAAAAAAAACAAAAAAAAAAAACCCAAAGCTCTTTGCAGCAGGTAGAGAACATTCAAAAACAAAAACATAACCCCCAAATCCCTGCATCTTCATAAGATCTATGTCAGATGGTAGGTTGGTTGTTTTCAAGCTAAGCTGCCATACTGTAACAATTACTTACGTAATTGGTCTCTGTGTTGCAATGACATAATCAGGTCTTCCGTTTTTGTAGATCAGGCGTGCATTTGCTTGAATCCAGGCCCATCCATTTTCTTTGGTAAGAAGTCTAAACACTGTCATGCCACTCTCTCCAGTTTTTATCACTAGAATTAAAAAGGTCAAATATACTGCTTAATATTTTTTTCCAATTAAGAAATAAACAAGAAAACTTGGCATGTTATAAAAATAATTCCACTTGAAAAGCAATTTAAGTTTCCAATTACCAGTATAAAGGTAAGTACTTAATAGTATGTTTCCATATTACAGAATTATGTTCTCCATAAACCCATTGACATATAATAACCAAACCCATTTGGACCCAGAAAGTAAAATAAAAACAAAATGAATATATGATCTGCCTGCCAAAAAGCTTTACCTAGGCTTTGGGTAAATACAAGAACAAAAATCACAATGAATTCTAAGATATTCATAAAAAGAAAAGGAGTACTTGTGGTACCTTAGAGACTAATAAATTTATTTGAGCATAAGCTTTCGTGAGCTACAGCTCACTTCATCGGATGCACTGACAAACCAGCACAGTTTAAAATGAACTAGCCAGTCCACCTGCGTTTAACCTTTAAAGGCATGTCAAGAGGCACTGCAATATAATCAGGTCAATTCAATGTGTGCTAGTATCAAAGCGATGTTAAATGGGCTAGCAGACACCAGCCCATTCAATTATGTTGATAAGAGATCAAGGAAAATGTTGATGGGACTGTTTTTGTCTGTCTGTATCCTGTACGCAGTCAACCTTAAGATCAAAGAGATATATATATATATATATATACATATATATATATATATATATATATATACATATATATATATATATATATATAGCATGAAATTAATGATATTATCTGCATTGTCTTCAATTATCTATCTCTGTTAAAATGAGTGGCCGGCAATTACCTTATGTAAATCAATGTAACTCGATTATTTGTGTATGGATGGGAAGTAAAAGGTTAACTTCAAAGCAAGGGTCCTTTGTTTAACAATGGAGATTCACGAGCTGTCTACATTACATATCCTTGCTAAGCAGACGAAAACCCATGCTGCATCAGTGTCACTCACCAAGCTGTTGGCAGCTATAAGCAGCAGCACTGGGAATGCTCCTGCCTTCTCTGATCTGCTGAACTCTCAACAGGGGAAGTTTTGAGCCATTGGACTGAGATCCCCAAAAAGCTAGTTTTGGGAAAGCCCCGAGAGACTTACGGCCATTAGCAGACATTACATCTCTGCTATCAACTGGGCTCATATATTCTGATTCAATTTTAATGTATTTTATCTGCTTTTAACCTTTTTAACAACATTTATTTTATTAATTAATAAATCTGTAGTTAGTTTACTAAGGATTGGCTAACAGCATTGTTTTTTGGTTAGAACCTGAAGTATCCAGTAACCTGAGGTGAGTGACCAAAACATAGTGTGTGTTAGTTTTGGTTTTAATAACCTTACACCATGAAGTCCAGTTTGCCTGGGTGGTAAGTGGGGGCTGGAATGCCAAGGGGAGATCTGCTGAGAGTCATTCCAGACACTAACAATTCAGTACAACCCCCCTCCCCCCACAGTATTTAATGGCACCATGGTCCATTATTTCACCAATAGCAGGGACTGCTAAATACAACAGCACATAAATGACAAAATCCTAAACTCTGTTCTAGCACAGTGGTTCTCAAACTAGGGCCACCGCTTGTTCAGGGAAAGCCCCTGGCTGGCCGGGCCGGTTTGTTTACCTGCTGTGTCTGCAGGTTCAGCCAATTGCAACTCCCATCGTCCATGGTTTGCTGCTCCAGGCCAATGGGTGTTGCGGGAAGCGGCACAGGCCGAGGGACGTGCTGGCTGCCCTTCCTGCAGCCACCAGTGGCCTGGAATGGCGAACCGTGGCAAGTGGGAGCCACAATCGGCCGAACCTGCGGACACAGCAGGTAAACAAACCGGCCCGGCCCGCCGGGAGCTTTTCCTGAATAAGCGGCGGCCCTTGTTTGAGAACCCCTATTTTAGCAGAAAGGCAACTGCAAATACAAAAACACAAAATAAAATCACCACCACCACCACCAGACACAGGGCATTTGCTTTGAGTCTAGGCTGGGCCATGTTTAGTTGTTTTAGTTGATCTCTAATATGATGAAAATATTATAACAGTGAGTATTTCAAATAGATACTGTAGTTTTCAGATGCTATCGCAAAAAGTCTATCTGCCACTGCTTCAACTTGCAGTCCAACTGTCACTTTTATAGTACATACAGTGATGAAATAATTGCATTCCTAGACACAATAAATAATTTCATTCCTAGATACAAACTGAACTGCAAAATAAAAAAGTAAAAGTTTGTAAGAGTCCCTAATAGAAAAAATCTATTTTATGAGGAGGCGTTTAATATACTTAGCACCAGAGTGGGGAAAACCAATAGGGAAAAACTATTCTACCTCTTCCCTGAACCTTCTCCCATTTTAAAAACCAAATCTTTTGAGGTTCTGAAATGTCTGAGATAAATTTCCCTTCGGCGCCACCATTTTCAATCCTGATCTCAGCCAGAAATTGGAAGTAATTAAGCTACCTTTGTAATATTTATATTCATTGCATGATTGGATTTGGGTGGGGGTGATTGAGTGTGCCACCAAATTGTTCTTTAAGGCTCCCAAACCTGCAAGCTGATCTGTGTGGGCAGATCTGACAGATTATTAATGGGGCTCTGAACAGACACAGGGGTCCACTTACACATGTGAGATTTCACAGGTCAGGGAGGACAGTGTGCCTACTGGTCACCCCTTTGAGATACAGAGTGGGGGAACAGCTAACCAGTTTCCTTTATAAATGATCAATGGAGAGCAGGATCTAGGTGATTTACTACGGATGTGTAAGGGGATAGCAGGAAATTATTAAATATTACCTCCAAAGAAGAGTAAAAGAGACAGTGCCTGTAGATCACAGAAAGTTTTCCTGTACGAGGCTAAATTGAGAACTATCTTAAAATCCATCTCCCTAGGAAAAGTTGCTGAAATAGCAGCAGTTGGGCTGTGGGGAACAAGAACTGTGAACAGCAGGACATGACAGGAACCAGGATATTTAACCAAAATGGGTCCAGATAGGAATATTAAATATTTCTTCTTCCAGTATAAACTCTTATATGCAGCAGAAGGACATGTATAAAGAGTAGATTAATTTTGGTTGTGTTTCATAACATTTAGTATAAATGTAATCTTTGCTTTGTTTTAGCAGCCTGCCTTACAGATGCTAAATTACACTTACTTCGGATATGATTCTCAGCACAATAAAGCATATCAGCTGCATGAATAAACTGATATCCTGTTCCTTTCATACACAGCTCTGCTTCAGTGTATCCCAGCACAATTTTTCCTCTGTAAGACAAAAAGGAAAACAAACTGTAGCACTACTGGTGTATCAATGTACAGTATGAACACAGGAACTAATCAATCTGGACTAAACATTTCTGCTACAGCAGAGTATGTCATCAGTATTTACAATAAAGATTTTATACAAGATTTTAATGTGATTCTTCTTACAAAATTTAGCAAATACATCATGAGCCATAAGGCCTTTATTATTTACCTATTTACCTTCAGAATCCAGAAATGCTTCCTCAAAATGAATTGGGATATTCTAACAACAGATGTTTAAAGTTAGGCTCCTAATTCTGTATTTTGTTACGTATCAGCAAAGTGGGCTAATTTTCAGAATTACTGTGCATGCAGTAGCTCCCACTTTCTGCAAAGGGACCCCTTGTCTGCTTGGCACTTTTATGTGTGCGCGTGCAAATCAAGCCATGTTTTACTGGTAGGTGCCTAAATATGGTATTACATTTCCTTGCTAGTTAGAGAAGTATTCTAGGCAATTTTCTACATCTATTCTAGTCAAAAGTGTGTCCAAGAATATGCCACTTATGTTATTGAAGAGTCTGGGGATACTCATAGTGCAATTAGATGGTTGCTCATACAGCAAAAGGAGGCTGGCACTGTGTGCTCTAGTTCTGCGGCACACAAGCCCACGATCACTAACCTCCCACTTCTCTTAAACAAAAACAAACAAACAAACAAAAAGATGTAAGCACCTCCTTCCTCCAGTTATTAAACACCACTTCCATCTCCCGCATTTCATGCCAGCTGCCACTCACCTGAGTTTCTCAATATGGGAGTGGATGTGAACGCCACTGTACTAAAGGGAACACAGAAGAGTTGTACTGGCAGTAGCACCATGCTCCATAGAAGTCAACAGGATTCTATAAGAGCCCTTTGTGGCCACAGCAGGATCAACAAAATATTATCACGAATGGGGGAGGAAGAATGGAAGAGGCAAAAATTTTGAAGGAGCTGGGAGTATCTCCCAGAGACCTTAAACAGTGGAAAGCTCAGTGGAAGGGAAGACTGGGGAGGAAGACATCTGGGGCACAAATGGAAGATGCAGTAGAAAGAAAAGGGAAAGATGTAGATAACAAAAAATAAATAAATAAATAAAAAGGAAAGGAAACAACAGACAAAGAATAAATGGTTTGTGAATTAAAGAAAAATGGGAGATGGAAGGTAAGACAATAGAATAAATACAAAAACAAAAATGGAAAGAGAAAGAGATGAAGATAGCAACCTCATGGCTAGTAAAATTTTACTTTTTTTATTTATTCATATATGTACTTTTCTTTATTAGGATTAGTAGTAGTTGGGGGACCATGGGAAAAACACATTCATATACTGATGGAAAGGGTGGAGGATAATCTGGCTGTACATTGTGCAGCATGGGTTCAGGGGAATCTGACAAGGGCTACCCAATCATAAATGGAAGGGAAGATTTAAAGCACTGAGAACACTTGAAAATCTGACCTCAGAAAGGGAGGGAGAAGGGAAAAAACTCAGGAAAGGCCAGAGGATTTTATCTTGTAAGGGGAATCAACTTAGTGGGCTTTTTGCCATGCTTGGGGCATGGTTGTGCTACTTTGATCTAGAAATGTAGTAGGGTTTATTTTTTTTAAATAAAGAAAAAAGAATGGTTTGGGAACTGGTCCAAAGCACTGGTGCAAAATAGTTATTTCATGTGGTTAATTTCTGTAGAATGTAGTTTTATTTATAGCTAATTTGCAACAAATCACATTTCCATAGTAGTTTACATCTGTTTGAATTGAAAAGATGTAGTGGAGGAGGAGGAGGAGGAAGTGGTGAGAAAGATGCTTTGATCTGGGTGAACTTCATCCTCATCAGTGGATAGCATTCTAAATCATCCCTCCCAGGGGTTACCTTTTATCTCTAATTCATAAATATACTTCTGAAGAGCAATTTTTTGTTTTTGATAATTCTCAGAAGACAGGTATCAAAGAGTTTCTGAAGCAGATACCCAAGGACAGTACCCCTTCTATCTACAAGTGCTTTATATTTTCCAGCAGTGGAGGAGAAAAACCTAATGATAAAATACTACTTACCACCCGAATACACAATCGCCTCCAATGCTCAACTAAAGGTACCCATTTAAACACTTTAAAGGTGCAGAGATCTATTTCAGCTGCAAGTGTACAGGGAAATGTAACATGTTACGTAGATGACCGTGTACCTACTTTGCATCACAGCCTATAGGTGTGAAATCCAGTTTGTGCTTAGTTCTGAAAATGAAGTTTTTGGTTCGTATCTCAAGGATTGATGGAAGCTGCAGTGGGGTAGCTACTGCAAATAGAGCCAGCTGAGGAGAGACAGGAGAGCCATCCTTCCCTTTCTTGTTCTGTCCATGAAGAAATTTTAATCGTCCTTGAAAATTCATGGCCTTCAGATGAGGAAAATATATAGTGATCACAGATGACAGAGATATTTACAAGTCAAACTTTTTTATTTATTTAAAAAAAACCAAAACCACTTCTCCGAAAAGTGGCAAATTTTAAACTTATTTTAACTTCCATCAAATTCATGCTTTGGGCCTTAATATTTTTTTTTTAAACAGAGTTATGCTGCTATACTTAGATGCCTGTCATTTAGAAATCTATTACCCCATAAACCCATCTCAAAAAGCAAATAAAGAAAACCTGGTGTAAAACAGAACATCACTAGTAAAAAAAAAACAACAACAACAAACAAACAAAAAAACCCCCAAAAACCTTTTATTTTATTCCTAGGCACCATTACTACCGTTCTCTAGTTTTATACACTTTAGGCAATAGTGGAAGCCTTGTATACTTGTATATAATTGTATACTCACCAAGAACCCAGATGAATTATCCAGGAGGCACCGTAATCTGCAGACGAAATTTCTTTCCATAAAGGAAGAATTCTCTGGAGGAAGCTGTTCTGGCTTATAATAGGCTGCTGGCTGTGAAAAGCCATTATCTTCTACAGGAAAAGATTATTTATAAGGGTTATTTTTAGAGAAACACCTAGTCAAGGCTATCTAAAACAAATGATCTTCTGCCCCATAAAAAAAATCGCAGGTCATGACCCGAACATGAACAATGTAAATTGGAAACATCCTCAAGACCTACATTGACTGTACCACTAGAAATGGTTTAAATATCAGTTCTCCTGATAGGATTGTGTTTAACTGTTTATCATACTGTAGAATTGTGTCTAACAGACCTCCTAGTTGTTCTTTAGTAGTCCTTTATTTAGTTTATGATTCAGATTTTGAAGCAGTCTTGGAAAATTAGATTTCTCCATGGGGAGTGTCCACACTGTCTTACAGGTGGGATGTTCAAAAGGGAGCCTGGCAGTCAACTCCCATTTAATTTCCTTCAGAATTAGGCATCTAACTCCACTGAGTCTTTTTGAAAATCCTACAGCATTTCCTGTTGATGCCTAGAATTGCGTTAAGAAATCACAGCTCTCTATGCATCTAACAAAATCCAACAGGAAAAGTGCCACAGATCAGCTGCTCTGTTCAGTTGTGCATACTGCCACTTGTTAAATGTTTATTTTTGTAGAAACAGTCTCATTCATATATTGTGATGTCTTAATAGCATGTGCAGAATACAGAAACAACAAAAGCAGCAAGATTTGTTATGTACAGTGCTGATCATGAAATCAGTGTGTTGTTTTACCCATCAGAAGCATGTGCAACTTTAGGATGTGTAACTGAGATGGTAAAACGATACTGTGTTAGCAATTTAGGATAACTATTTGCTGTTGAAGTGACATTCAGGCATTAATTTATTCTTCAACTGTTAAGATCCAAGAAACATAATGCAAAACATACTGCATCAGTAACCTGCAAACTGATCATATGATCTGCATGATGTTACACATTACAATTACTATACTATGTCTATTCAATGTTAATTAATGAAGTACTCTCTGCAGGCAATAACCCCCCCCCCCAAAATAATTCATATGCACGTACAGGTGAAATTGAGAAAACTGCCACAGTAAGAACTACAAGATCTCTTATGCAGTATATACAGTGTAGCTTTGGAGTTGTGCAAACAGCTTGATTAAAATAAACTAATCAGGTGTGTAAAACCTACACAAAATTTGCTCTGGCATTTACTCTAATAGAAATTCAATAACTAACAGTATCAATGAAAAACTACACAAAGTCAATTGAGGGAACTGATTTTGATGGCATGAAAAAAAAAAGCCAAACATTAAATTCCAGATCTCAAGCAAGATCTAATTTGTTGTTTCTCATATATCAAACATAAGTAAATGAGTTGCACATTAGCTACAGTACCATTCTTTCACACACTATTTTGGGAGTAATTTTACACAGTCTTGAAACACTGTTCAGCAATCCACATTTAACTATCCATGGTACAGCTGCACTCAAGAATGTCTGAACATTTCTTCTAACTTCCTTAGAAATAGAAAAGACCCAAACGTACACATTGGCACTGCTTTTTTGGATCCAGAGATCTAAAAGGTCATGAAATCTGGACTCTAATTTCAAGGTGTTAAAAAAAAATCTTATAATTAACTATGAATGCCAAAAATGGCAATATGAACATTAACAGCAACAACTCAGGTAATTCATCGAAACATTCTGTAACAGAAATCGACCTAGCGTAACCTGAATAGTATGGTCTGGGGTAGTCAATTGCTGTCCTGTTATTTTTTGGACTTAATCTTACTCTTAGTACTAACACAGCAGGCTCCCTCCACAGGAGAACTACATCTGAAATTTCGAACATATTTCATTATGGAAAACTCAATTTTATACTGTCTTCCTTACTGTCATACCTACTATTTCCCTCTATGAATACAAAACAAAAAGGGAAAGTAAAAACAGCAAAATGGCATACATGGAATGCTTGCAGTTTTTCCATATAAGAAGAAAATGTTATAAGTCATAAAAACGTGTTAATAATCCAGATTACCACTCTATATGCAAAATTTACAATTTAAACGTGAAATGTTTGTACTACACTGAAAACTAATGGTTTCTAACAAACTAAATTTTCTGATTTACAGGTCCAGTAAATTGATGGCTAGTTGAATGAACTCTTCCTTTCCATTCTGCCCTTAATTCCAACCAGGCCTCACAATGGATAAAATGTTTGTTCAGTGTCCATAGCAGTTTTATCCTGTGGGTCACTAAAAGTACAAATCAAGACAAATATATGTATATGAGATGAGGGTATTAAAAAATCAGAAGTGAATTAAAATGCTTTTACTAACATTTCGGGGTCCTCGTGATCATAAAAGTGACATCTGTTTTGTATCTGAATTAAATAATAATAAAAAAGACCAAAGAGCCAAAAGTTGTATTTTCCCAATTTACAAGTAATCTGGTATGAAAACCGTTTAAGTTTTAAGTAAATTAGAAAGTACTGCATAGCACTAATATTCCTGCTCTGTTCTTGCATTACTTCCATCATTCAAGTGAAAACTGATGCTGAGTTAAGCTATTGTCTTACCTTTTCACACATGATTTTCACACATTATTTATAAATTGCTCTGCGCTGTTAAAAGGCATTTTTAATCTTGGAATGCTTTTTCACTCTAAAGTAAACCACTCTATACAAATATGTTTTCTGACAACAGCTGTTTGCTAAATTAAGTTCCAACACTAAATCAAAAGACATGTTCACTGTAGTATCTTTTCAACTAGATGTGTAAATTGATCCAGATCTGGTATATACACTATAAAAACCTAGTTGAGTCTCAAACACAAACTAACTGCTTTATACTAGGCACACAAACAACTGTGAAGCACACTGAGCTTTAAATGAGCCAAGACCATAGGTCAAGGATATTTGGTCTTCTCCTACCTAGCTTAGTGGACACTTATCTTATTAAATATTGAAGAATGCCATCTGTCTGCAATTGAAGAAAGTTAAAGGGAAATTGGAAAATTTTAAATCAAATTTCCTTGTGTAGGTAGATTGACCACAATATGGGTATTTCCTTGTTTGCTGGATTCAAAGTAGAAATAATCCAATAATAAATAGGAAGAGGGGACCTGGCCCACATATTTATAAAACTACAGTGCTAAAATACACTTATCCAAAATGTTTTCAACCTAATAATGGTCTTTGCCCTCTTTGTCATAAAGTTTCAATGGTGAAGACCCAAATACCATTTTCATTGCTATAAGAAGAGCAGTACGAAAGCCTTATTAAAGCTCAATCTAAGAGTATCACTGAAGCTAGTATATATGATAATTCAAATACAACTTTTGGATGGCTTTCCAAATAATGCAAATTGTAAAAATGTTAGCACCAAAGAAAGTATCTCCAAACATGATTCAGTTGGGGGTGGTCCTGCTTTGAGCAGGGGGTTGGACTAGATGACCTCCTGAAGTCTCTTCCAACCCTAATAGTCTATGATTCCATGAAACCACATGGTTACCTGGATACTGACTAGTTTGGTGGCTTTACTAGGTAGGATTCAGTTCCTTTGTTATGACAGGAAGCCAGCCATAAAGGCAGCTCTCTCAGTCCCTATAGGTAAGAGATATATTACTCACTAATTGCTTCCCAATCCAACGGATCAAATTGGCACCTACCCCATGAGGCCAGTTAGAATAGTCTCTGGTCTTAAGGGCCATCCCTCTTGTGTATTCAGTTACCTTTTGTTCTTTTGCCTGCTCCCACCCAGGAGGGGGTGCACATGGGAGAGACTTCATATATGAATGGGGAATAAAAGGCCACTCTTCCACAGCCACCAATGCACTTTTCAAGTGCTAAGATGTGATAAATGCACTGATTCAGCCATCACAGAAGATAGGCCAAAAGTACTAAAAAGATATGTCACACAATTTCAATGACGTCCTGACCCAGCTAATAAATTTGATGTCAAGCTCAGTATCAGGAGAGGATGTGTAATAAATACATAATTTCACAGAAGGGACACCACTTCATTCAAAGAGAGATGATCAAGACCTTTACTCCCTCCTGACAGAGATCTTTAGATAAATTGATTGGTTGTTGTGTGTGTTTGTATCTTCAGGTTATGAAATGAGATCACATTTGGGCACTTTTAGATACATAGTATCCATCCTAGGCATCCCATTATTTCACCCAATATGAAATTAATGAGTAGTGATGCGATGCACAAGGCTTGGGATCTGCACTTCAAAACAATGTTTTCCACCTGTAATTTTCATTGAAAGTGAAACTAAAATCTTGTTTATGCAAAAGTCATGTGTTAAATGCTATAAATGGTTATCAGAAATAAGAATTTATGATTCAGAATACAAATACATAAAAGGCGACTGTAAGCTAGTTGATTGCATTCTCACCTTGTATTCTCTCTGCAGAATCTGAAGGTTGTGCAGGGTTTAACGCCCAATGAAGCTGACGCTGAAACTCAGGTCTGTCTTCTGTATGAATCAATTCAAATACACTCTGGTGTATAATATCAGACTATACACAAAAAGAAAAAAGTTGAGAGAGTAAGACGTCTCTGATGACAGTACCAAAGTCATCTTATTGACTTCAATGACATGACTGGTTGCTGAACTGGATATTACAATCCATCTCACTAGAGGTTCAATAATATCAATTTGTATTTAAGAGGAAAAAGTTTCATTAAATCATTTGTAAATGCTCATAAAAGAATCCAGTCTTGCCCATTAGAATTGAATTCCTTCTTGTTATATTTTGGTTTTCTTCTGACAAAAGCTCAGTATATCTTAATTTATCAAGGTTTTATTTTTCACTCTTCATTGTCCATGACAGCCTAACAAAAATATAAAAAGAAGAAAAAACAACCGCTTTGCCATATTCAGAAATGACAATGGTAAATATGTCTCTCTCTTTTTTAAAAAATAGGAGATGAAGTTTAGATTTGAAATTAGACAAACGTTTCTAACCATCAGAGAAGTCAAGCTGTGGAATAGCCTTCCAAGGGAAGCAGCGGGGGCAAAAGACCTAAGATTATAGAGGAGATGGTATGATGGGATAACATGATTTTTAAAATTAATTGATCTTTAACTATTCATGGTAAATAGGCCTAATGGCCTGTGATGGGATGTTAGATGGGGTGGGATCTGAGTTAGTACAAAGTATTCTTTCCTGGGTATCTGTCTGGTGAATCTTGCCTACATGCTCAGGGTTTCAGCTGACCACCATATTTGAGGTCAGGAAGGAATATTCCTCCAGAGCTGATTGGAAGAGGTCCTGGGGGTTTTTCGCCTTCCTCTGTAGCATGGGGCACAGATCACTTGCTGGAGGATTCTCTGCACCTTGAAGTCTTTAAACCATGATTTGAGGACTTCAATAGCTCAGACATAGGTGAGAGGTTTACTGCAGGAGTGGGTGGGTGAGATTCTGTGGCCTGCATTGTGCAGGAGGTCAGACTAGATGATCATAATGGTCTTTTCTGACCTTAATATCTATGAGTCTAAGATGAAATGAATTTTTTTTAAAGCACACTACAGTTTATATAGGAGCAAAAAAAGCACAGTACCAATCAGGACTTCAATACAGTTGTGCTAGGAGACAAGGTCCCAAAGAAACTCACAAATAAAAGACAAGTATAAACTATGAACATTGGTTTTGTTTGCCTGAAATCTTTCCCTATCTAAGGTCCATTTTTATCTTTAATTATTAAACTGTCTTATCTGCAGTAACGGTGCTTAAGAATGGGACATGAGCCAAAAATTAAGAACTTCCTGCATCAGGGGGTGAGAAAGAATTGAAGGAAAACTTTTTAAAGCTAAGAAAAATTTCAAAAGCAGAATCAGTAAATTAAGATACATTTCTGTGCTGTAGGTTCTCTTAGAAAAATGTCTGCTTTCTGTGGTACCAACCATTATATCAGCTCACAGTATCTAAACAAGAACATAAGGGATACAAGATGGTTTTGGCAGAAGCAACAGTTTAGCTCAAATTAATTAGTTCTTTGATTTATGCATGTTTTATAAAAAAAAAGTATACATACATATACATATACATATATATATATATATATATATATACATACACACACACACACACACAGTATAAGTTTTAAACAAACAATTTAATACTGGTACACAGTAATGATGATTGCGAAGCTTGGTTGAGGTGGAGGAGTCAGAGGGTGGGATATTTCCCAGGAAATGCCTTACTGCTAAATGATGAACTAGCAACTGGCTGAGCCCTCAAGGGTTAACTTTCACACTCTACAAGGCAGCAGGAAAGGAGGGAGGGTAAACAGCGCCAGAAACACACACCCTGTAACACACACCCTGTGCGTGTTTGAGAGATAGAGATGCGCATTTCCCCTTTAAGTATGAAGAGTGGGGTCAGAAGTACACTCTTAACTAGCTCAGCAAGCTGAGACCTGACTGCAGCTGAGGCCTAAGGCAGCAGCTCCCTCTGTCCATGTGTCCCTGCTGCTCTATGGAAGATGGGGTAAGCGGGGTGCAGGAGCAGGGGGGAGGAGCACACCCTGACATTAGCCCCCCTCTTTTTCCCTTCCCTCCCTCCCCCGACACAGCAAGCAGGAGTCTCAGTCTCCAGGAGCAGCTCTAAGGCAGAGGGCGGAAGCAGCACATGGCAGTGGGGGGATGGACAGCTGAACTGTCCGCAATTGATAGCCTGCTGAGCAGCTGCTGCACAGGGAACTTAGGGGAGCAGGGAGCTGATGGGGGGCTGCCGGTTCACCCTGGTTCCAACCATCCACCAGCCAGCTGCAATGGGCTGCTCTTCCTGCAAGTAGTGGACAAAGCAGGCAGCTGCCCAACAACTTAGAAAGGAGCACTGCACAACTTCCAACGAGCATGTTCTCTAATTGATCAGCAACATAACAATGAAACAACGTGGGATAACTTTAAGTGAGGAGTTCCTGTATATCCAGCACCTGGCAAGACTGAGATCTTTATTAATCCCAGGTGGTGAAGAGTTTAAGTACAACTGTACCTTCCAGATATCAGTATGATCATTTTCCACGAAACAGGATTTTTTTTTTATTCTGCAGCACAACATAATTTGTTTGGCTTATATATTAAGTGATATTATCACTAAACAAAAACTCAGTTCCTTCACTTACACAGTGAATTGTTTACAAAAAAGGTACTATACTTAAAGAAAAACAAAAACTCAAAGGAACTTAAAAAAAAAATCAGTAAGCTAACCCAATACATAATTAAAATAACCTTAAAGCATATGTAGTTCATTTTATAACAAAAGTTTCTACTGAAATTACCATTCTAGTGAATTACGTACCATTCAGCACCATAAATTGTGCAGCATTTCATATGACTTCAAACATTTATTCCCGTATAGACAATTTAACTGTGAAAGTTCCCTGACTTGCTTAACATGTTGGAAAAATATTCATATTTTGCTTGATGCAAGATCACTTCTCTAATATATCAGCTAATACTAAAGTAGTATAGTACCAAAGTAATCCAACTCAAAATATTTAACTTAGATTTTCCATGTACATTATCGAAGACTAAATAGGAAATTAAAATCTTCTAGAAATGAATAGAAACTTGTCGGGGCGGGGGAAGGGAGTAGTGAGAGGAAAAAAAAAAAGAAAAAGAAAAAAGAAAAAGGACATACTTGCTGGAACCCCAGATAGTCCTGGATGGTTGAAGAGGCATAAAAGACTAGAGCATCTGCTGTAACAACCAGCACAAAGCCATTTAATGCCTGGAAAGAACAAACACCAAATCGGTTAGCTCGAAAGACAGAATTCCAGATTAAGTAGTGTTTCCATAAATTCCAGTGTTTCTATTAACCTACTGGCTGCTTTTTCATCTCCAGCTTTAGTTTGAACTGCAATGCATTAAAACAAAGTATCATTTTAAAAGAAATAAAAAATTTCCCTACTTACACTGTTAGACAATTAAGTCCTGATTTTACCAGTACCTTACAAAACTATGCAATTCTGTATAATGCAGTCTGAATCTGAAAGAAAAGATTTCATATAAAAAAATCATAAGTACACATTTCTGCATATTGACTTTTTATGCAGTATCTTTACAGCCATCCTCCTCCAAGCGTATAACACCACCACCTAGTTCCTATCTAGCATTTTTTATTATTGAGCAAAATAATAATGTAGAGATGTGTTTTTATAAACTGAGAGGACTTGGTGCTATAGTAATGAACTGTAGTTAAGGATGCAAATATTTATCAAATAACTTCAGAGTGGAAAACTAATAGGCCATTCTAATTTCAAAAGAAAATAAATGCCTGGAAGCCAGGAAATTAACTTAAGTTACATCTTAAAACCTCAGATATTCAAAAGTCCATAAATGCAGGATTAAGATAATCAGGTCACCTCTAACTTTGTCCATAGATCCCTCCTACCCTACACCACCAATCACAAGACAGTCATCTCTCTTCAAATCATGTACTGATAATGAGTCATGCACCCCAAATAGGTATATGGTGAGTGTAAATTGATTTCTAAAAGGTTAGTTGAAATACTATGCTTATATATTCTACATATTGAGTTTAATTAATTCCTGATGAAACACCACTGAGGGAAAACACTACAGTAAGTCATCTGAAGTTATTTACACCAAGGATTAATTTTATTCTTGATGTGTTTTTTTTTAAATAAAGTCCCAATAATAGAAGAAATAAGGCAATAATGCAGGGTTAGCTCAGACTGCATAACAGATTCTCAATTTTAAGTGCATAACAGATAAACATTTTAAAAATTACCTTTTATTTATTTATAGGCTTGTCCACACCACACTACAAGTACCACAATGAGTGAGGATTTAAAAATAAAGACATAAATACATAAAAACAAAACAAAAAACACATTATCTTGGAGTTTTAACCCCAAAAGGGATAAGCACAAAGCGACTCCATGAAGTTCACTAGTAACTTCTCTATTGCTACCAATTTTTTATTGAAGATGTTGAGTTACTATGGTAATGGATAGGTTTCAGAGTAGCAGCCGTGTTAGTCTGTATTCTCAAAAAGAAAAGGAGTACTTGTGGCACCTGGCTGCTACTCTGAAACCTGTCATTATGCAAGGCACTGAATTTAGCCGTATAGAGTGGAAATCTGTCAACTTCATGAAATTAGTCTCTAAGGTGCCACAAGTACTCCTTTTCTTTTTATGGTAATGGGTGGTACTATAAAATCAATATAGATCTAGTTACAACACAATTCTCCCAACCAACGGGTGGTGCAGAAGAAACTTTAGTAAGGCTTAGATAGCCCAAACCTTTTACACAATTAACAGATAAAATCCCATGTGCAGTACAAAATGGAACCAAATCTATTTTACTTATAGTGCATAGAGGCCTTAAATGGAGAAGCAAGTAAATCATCAAGCCCTATACGATTAAAAAAGCATTTTGCAGATCATTTAAAATATGCAGCTGAAAACCTCTGTACTAGCAGACACTGCAAGCAAACAATGTTTTTAAAGAGAGTTTCCCCTTTATGAAGAAGTAGACAAAGTGGCTCCTTATTTAAAGTCACGCAAAGGGTAATTTATCTGAGCTCACAATCAATATGGTTCACAGCAATTGTTGTGACAGCAAACAGAACATTTGTGACTTGGCAGCTCATCTAAAAGGTGCTGATTTACTACCATGGATTCCAGTCAAGATTTTAACAAAAGGCTGGCTCAAGGGACTGAATTAAATATGTTTTGCCATTTAATTACCATAGTTGCATTTACAGTTAGACTTTGTCAATGTGTTCAAATAAGCATATTTCAAAACTTTGTTTAGTGTGAAAAATTATTATTTACAACTTCTGGATCACGAAGTAAATGAATGATAAAATACTGTCATGTTTACAAACTAAAGTAAGAGAACGAATCTCACTACAAAAAGAATTATCCACCACCCCTACCCTTTTGTGGTCCTCGGCACAACTGTTATTTCATGAATTCACCCTTTTAGGGTGCATTTACTACTTCAATTTGGTCTTCCCATTACCAGGGTTTAATAGGGTCAGGTTAAATAGTCCATTAAATTACCTTTTCGAAGACTCTCTGTGAACGCCTTACATTTAAAAAAAATTAAAAAAAAAAATTCAGAAATGTCACGTTTAAAAACTGTTCAAAAATGAAGTGCCCTCCACCTATAAACAGGGTATTGCAGTTCTAATCCTGGAAGAATAAGTGACAGTACGAGTTTAAAAGAATCCAGAGTTAAATTAATAGTATAGCCAATCCAAGAGGTCTTCAGATCTCATATAGCTGTCATTTAGTCAGCTATAAGATGTATGTAAAGTGCCTGTTTTTGTTAAAAGATAATATAAATTAAAAGGGAATACAGTGCAAAATTGTCATGGCCTTTGTTTGGGTGCTCTTTTGATTTGATTTACACAGTACTAATACACCTAAAATTAAAAAAACGCTGTAAACTGTACAGTGATTAAATTCTGGCCCAGCAGCTAAAATTAGTTTCTGTACCTTTTCATCCAGAAGTCAAAGTAAGATTCTTTGCTCATTGTAATATGAAGGTCCTCTCTCCAGTCTGGAGCAACATATTTTATAGTAAAAAGAAAAGGAGTACTTTTCACACCTTAGAGACTAACAAATTTATTTGATCCTAAGCTTTCGTGAGCTACAGCTCATACTCCTTTTCTTTTTGCGGATACAGACTAACACAGCTCTACTCTGAAACCTGTCATATTTTATAGTGGTTTTGATGATTAGTTCAGAGAGAAATGGCTGTCTATGCCAAAAATGAGTTATGTTAGGTAAGTGGCAACTTCAGTTTCTATAAAATACAAAATAAATCACTTTCCCAAAGCTTTTATTAGAAAAAGAATACTTAATGTTCTGTAAACATATAGGTGCCCTACATAAATTTGAACTCTTCTATTTCTTGTTTGGTTACAACAGTTTAATCAGATCATTTATCTGTTTTTAAAAACTGGATAAAATAAAATGAATTTCATTTTAAACCTAACAACTGGATGTCTCTAGTACAAGTAAGTCCTTTATGTATGGGTGTTTTGCTCCATTTAAAAGGTAAACTGGTCGCCTTAATACTTCCATATTTGTTCACTGTATCTGCTTAGAGTTAAAACAATAATATACTGAAGTACCTTCAATTTTGATTAGCTTTTCTAGTCATTGAGGACATTAGTTTTCATCAATATTAATTTATAGTCAGTGTTTTAGGATTCTTTCCCTTTCATATTTTTTTAGGGATTATTTTCAAGACAACAATATCTAAGACAGTATAGACATAAACAGCGGTAAAGAAAGGAAAAATGCTGGGGGTCATCATTCTTGATGTTCCTATTGAAAAAGTTGGTGAAGATAATTCATATGAAAGTGTGGAAATTGTTTTCCTTATTATTATAGCAACCAGGAGCCCTGGTCATGTATAAGGACCTCACTGTGCTAGGTGCTATACAAAACTGTACCCTTGTTAAGTAGTTTATTTTCAACTATCACATTATCTGGGTATATTTACTGTACCTGGTAGTCATGTCAGCCACTACAGTGATGCTGTATAAGACAGTCTATTCAGTAGAAAAAAATTACACCAGCAAATGAAGTGAGCCTTAATTGTGCACCGATCATTAGATGAGCTCTCTAATTCTTTCAAAATTCTTTCTACCACCTCTCTCAAAAAGTGATGTTTTTGTAACTAGAGGATGCTGCAGGAAGGTAGGCTGCAGTCATCCCCTGAGAGGAGGGAGTTGGGATGCTGGAAAACCTGGAGAGGGAGGAAGACAGGAAAGGATCAGGGGGAAAGCAGCTAGGTAGGACAGTGCTGGCATTGGTTACTCACTGGAGATCCTCTGAGCTGGAACCCAGAGTACACAGTGGGCCAGGTTCCCCTACCAGTCACTGGGGATTTGGCACTGACTAGGCAGAGGACAGTGGCCTGTCTGATTTGTCTGGAAAGACATTACTACATACCCTAGAAGGCGAAACTATGTGCCTGGAAGGTCAAGTCACAAAGAGGAGGCTGTGGTTCCTGGAGTGAGAGTGATCCATAGGCAGAGAGGATTATGGGAGAAACCACCAGGGGTGGGCAAAACACCTAGCCAGAGCTAATCCCCAAAGTGCCCAGGAGGAGGTGCCACTAGCAGCGAGTGCACCTGTGACAGGTGGAGACAATGTAGTTGGATTTGATTTTGTTTTGACTGAGGGTTATGGATGATATGAATAAATGAATGTCATAGTTAAACTAAATATTTTACTTTTACATTAAAATATTTATTTTAGGAATTTATCATCACACATCAGTGACAATTTATTGCTACCTGAATAGTGATTGCAGTACATTTATTCTCTTTTATCCAAGTACCTGAATTATTATTGGCTTTCAAGGACAACTACAAGCTAAACAGTGACTAGGTTATTAGGAAATGAATTGTGTAGAAGTTCAAAAGCATGAGAGCGTGTGTTCATAATTTATCTGTAGGACATTATTAAAACCCTTCTACTTTGTGAACAGATATTTAATTAGAATGTTGGGATAGTTTTATAAATATTAACTGACTTCGATTTTGACTTTTTATTACATCATTATGATTCTTAGTCTTTGAAATCAAGGTGCTAAAGGAACACTGAAAGAAGACAATGCTGTTGCAGAGAACCTAAGTGAATTTTTTGCCTCAGTCTTCACTTCAGAGGATGTGAGGGAGATTCCCACATTTGAACCATTCCTTTTAGATGACAAATTTGAGAAAATGTCCCAGATTAAGAGGTCAATAGAAGATATTTTGGAATAAATTGATAAATTAAGCAATAATAAACCAACAGGATGAGATGGCAGTCAACCAAGCGTTCTGAAGGAACACAAATATAAAAATACAGAACTACTAACTGTAGTATGTAATTTATCGCTGAAATCAGCCGCTGTACCAGATGACTGGAGGATATTTAATGCAACGCCAATTTTTTAAAAAGACTCCAGAGGCAATCCTTTCAACTTCTGTACCAGGCAAATTGGTTGAAACTATAGCAAAGAACAGAATTGTCGGAAACAAAGATTAACACGATATGTTGACAGAAGAGTCAACACGGCTTTTTTAAAGGGAAATCATGCCTCACCAATCTATTAAAATTCTTTGAGCGTCAAAAAACATGTAAACAAGGGTGATCAGTGGACATAGTGTACTTGGACTATCAGAAAGCCATTGTCAAGGTCCCTCACCAAAGGCTCTTTAAAAAGTAGGCAGTCATGGGATAAGAGGGAAGGTCTTCTCATGAATCAGTAACTAGTTAAAAGATAAGCAACAACGGGTAGGAATAAATGGTCAGTTTTCCACAATGGAGAGAGGTACAAAGGGATCCCAGAAAACAGGGTGACTAGGCCAAAAAATGAAATGTAATGGTGATAAGTGCAAAGTAATGCACATTAGAAAATATAGCTCCATTTATACATACAAAATGATTGGGTCTAAATTAGCCGTTACCATTCAAGAAAGATCTTGGAGTAATTTTGCATAGTTCTTGCAAAAATCTGCTCAATGTGCAGCAGCAGCAGCAGACCAAAAATAAACAAATAAATAAAAATCTAACAGTATGTTGGGAACCATTAGGAAAATATAAAGTCATTATATAAATCCATGGTGTGCCCACATCTTGAATACTGCATACAGTTTTGTTCACTCAATCTCAAAAAATATGCATTAGAATTGGAAAAGTACAGAAAAGAGCAACAAAAATGATTAGAAGAACAGCGTCCATATGAAGACAGATTAAAAATACTGACCAGCTTAGAAAAGACAGAACTAAGGATGGATATAATGCACGTCTACAAAATGATGAATGGTGTTGAGAAAGTGAGTAAGGAAGTACTCTTTACCCCTTAACATAATCACTCAAAATTAATTGGTGACAGGTTTAAAACAAATATAGGGAAGTACTTCTTCAAACAATGCAGTCAGCCGGTGGAACTCCCTGCCAGTGTATGTTGTGAAGGCCAAAGTATGGGTTCAAAAAGAATAGATACATTCATGGAGATTGAAGAGTCATTGATGGCTATAAACCAAGAAGGTCAGGGACACAATTCCATGCTAAACCTTTCACTGCCAGAAGCTGGGACTGGATGATAGTGGGGATGGATGAATCACTAGATAATTGCCCTGTTTGGTTCATTCTTGCTGACGCATCCTGCATTGGCCACTGCTGGAAGACAGAATACTGGGCTATATGGACCAAGGGTCTGACCCAGTATGGACATCTTATGTTCTTATAAATAAAATAAAAATATCAAAATTCAAAGTAGTATATAAAAAACCCAGTCTCGTTCACAACACTTCCCCCTGCCTCCACCTACTCCCTGATACTAAAAGGGAATCGAAAATTTTAGGTTTTACAATGTGAGTTGAACTTGTATTGCCAAATTTAGGCTTTTTCAAGCCACCAGAGAAGACAGGATCTTTCAGTCTATACCACCACCTATAAATATTTTAGTCACATGAAGTACTGCCTAGAGCAGCTCAGCAGATGGTATATTTCATTATACAACTCGAGAGTGCAAGTTTTAGACAGCTGGGTCCAAGATCACAAATTGTTATAGGTTTTAACCAATACTTTGAACTACACTTGGAACCACATAGGAAGTCAGGACAGGGTCCAGAAGACTGGTGCTCTGTGGTAACAGGATGAACCAAATGAGACAAGATGTTGCTTTTTATGCTAACAAGCTTTTTCAGTCATTGCAAGAGTACGACCTAATGACATGTATCACCAGGGCCGGATTGATACTTTGTGGTCTTCACACCGTTCCTGGTGGCTGGGCAACTGTGGGGCCACAGCTCCAAGCTCCCTCCCTGTCTGCAGGGGCTTGGAGCTCCAGGAAGCAGCCAGGAGCTGCAGGGGGGTGCCCCCGCCATCCAGTGGCAGATGGGAGCTGTGGGATACTCCCATCGTCCACAGCAGCTCAGAGCTCCTAAACGCTGTGTGGATACTACTTGTAACTTTTAGGCACCCCACCGCCCCCGCACTGCCTAGTGTCCCCCGCATACCCCCTACTGCCCAATACCCCAACACACATAGACCTCCCCCACCCTACACTCTCCAGAGCCCCCCCCCAACAAATCCCACCAGAGACTCTCCCATGCCCTGCCCCATGGCCGCACTCATCCGTCCCGCTGGGAAGTGACTGTTTCCACTGGGCTGAAAGAGGAGCGCTCCAGCAGAGCTGCGTGGAGCTGTCTTGCTCTTAGCTGGCCCTGCCCACTGCCGGGACTCGGGAGCAACGAAATTTGAATTTTTAGGCACCCCTCAGCCTGCCTACAGTTCCTAATGGGAAATCGGCCCTGTGTATTGCAGTAATTTGGCTTTGAAGATGGATCATCTACATCAGACAAACAATCCAAGCCCCACAGCCAAATAAATATGGATACAAATTGTTCTAAACCGTATAGTTAAAAAAAGCAAAACACTGTTCCTAGACTCTTTGAATATAGTTGTTGTTCCAAAACTGATGAAACCGTAGCGCTAAAAGTTTCATATGCATCTCCAAAGAAAGACATTCTCACAGCCCTTTCCCCATTCCTTTCAGTACTAATCCAGTTGTTCAAAGAATTTGAGAAGTCGTCCCACGGAAACAGACAGTTCTTTCTATAAGAGCTATGTTTGATCTTTTGGTTCTTTTTTACTAGAGAATTGTAGCAGTTCTTTTTCTAACCTTTACTCAGCACTATTCTCTTTAATTAAATGTATTGCATTCCCTTCAATAAATAATTTTGCATTTCTGCTTAACAAAAGAAAATGCTTTTTCTGGTCAGATCTGTTCTTTATATAGCCATGCTGCTTTCTATTTGTAGTCCCATAATCTTCTATATATAAGGACAATGTTTGTCCCATTATTCTACTGGGAACAGACATTTTCATTTACCAGTTTCATGATGGCTTCTTCTGCAATCCTCTGGTAACATCAATCATATGTGAATTTTCAGTAAGTGTCAATAGTTCACAACTTTTGTTATCTAATTCCGTAATACCCTAATTCCGTAATACCCCATAAGGGCCTGCTGATTTCTATATCAGTAAAAAACTTGGAAAACTAACACTTCCCAACTGGCCAATTTCTTGCCTTTAGAATTAAACAAGGAAAGATTTTGCATTACAGCATCTGTAATGTATTATTTGCCTTCTCCCCTCATTTCTTATGTTTGTTCCTTACTTTCTCACTCCTTTGCACTGGAACTGAGAAGAGAGCTGAAGGCTGTCTTCTGAGGGCTACTTTGCAAATTGTGTAGGGGGGATTCTGTGGGTGAGATTTCAACTTGGTGGAGTCTGCTGGGGATGGGGGAGGTGGAGCCAGAGCCACAGTGCATAATGTTGCATAGACCCTGGGCAGTACAGCTGCCTATAGACAGCCAGGGACAGGCTACCATAGTTTAGACAAACCCACCAGGGTAATAAGTTACACTGGCAGCCACTTAAGCCCCTAGATCAGCCCAGAATTTGGGAGGCAGCTTTTAGCTGTCAGCTGAAGCCTGAGCACTGGGACCCCATGAGCCTATGTTAGCTGATCCGGGCCAGCCAGGGGTGTTTTATTGCACTGCTGACATCCCCACAGAGGCACAGCATGGAATCTCACCCACAGCATCTTTTCTGGATTCTCCATTAACTCTTTTTTGCTTCTAGAACTTATTCTGATTGCACCAAATTACTTATAGTTCCTCATTCCTGTAAAATTTGGAGAGCACTCTCCTATGGAGGTTATGGAATCTCCACCACTGGAGATTTTTAAGAGCAGATTAGACTAACACCTTTCAGAAATGGTCTAGATAAAACTTAGTCCTGCCATGAGTACAGGGGACTATACCAGATGACCTCTCAAGGTCCATTCCAGTCCTATGATTCTATTATTATTCCCTATGTGTGCCACTTAAAGGTACAATTAAAGCCCTGCTATATATTGTATTCAATAACTAGCAATGGTATCTTATGCTATTATTCACATATTCTCCACCATGCATCTTTAAATAGGCCCACATGAGCCTCCTTGATTAGTTAGAACTTTTTTTTTCCTTTTTTGTTTTTAACACTGACCAGTTTAGCTTTATTCGTTACCCAACACAAATCTGAGCAGAGTTTTGGATCAGTGTGGTATTCTGTGGTTTTGAATACCTTAAGAGTTGATATAGAAAGTTTCCATTCTTGAGTTTCTGCAGTCCAGATGGTTTTTAAAAAAGACACCTACTGTATTTTCTCCCTGTTCATTCTATTATAAGACAAGTAATTTAGCAACAATTGAATTTACAATAGAAATACAAATCAAAACTAATTACAGTGGCACTTAGAATACTATAGTTGTTCATAAAACATGGCATGCAAAATAGTTTGAAGCCAAACTAAATTCAAACATCTTGAGTATAAAGATATCAAAAATATAAAAAGTGCTCTACAATGTGCTTTTAAAAAAGTAATGAAATGTTTAAATAAATTCTCAAGTTAACAGCCTCCAAGCTGGGTTACAGATGGCTAGCATTTTAACCCTCTGTCAATAAAGGCATGGTTTTGTATATTTGTTAGGCTTTTTCTTGTTTTAAATAATCTGTTAGAGATGAAGGGGTAAGAAAGAACTGGAAGACTATTGGGTGATAGTAGGAAAATAGCCATTGCTATGCTGGAACAGACTAGTGGTTCATCCAGTCCAGTAGCCTGTCTCTTAAATTAGCTAGTATCAGATAACTCAGAGGAAGGTTCAAGAAACCCCATAATAGTAATTTGACTATAAGAAGTTTCGTCCTAAACCCCATCAGTTAACTGCTGTCTTATTAAAGGTAACAAAAGGCCTTTCTTCAGCAATTATTATATCCACTGTAAAACATACCTGTAATAAAAGTTCTCCTTCTAGTTGATGTATGCTTTCTCCAGGCTTAGTAGTTCTGCAGCTGTCCTGAATGCCATTTATCTCAGGTCTGGTACAGTTGGAAGATTTTAATGCAACTATGGAAACAAAACAAAAAATAAAAATCAGTTTTTCTTTGAAGGTCTTAGTAAGCCATGAAAGTGCTAAACTGTAGCTAAAACAAAAACAAAACAAAAAACCATACACACAATGAAAGGTTCTTATGTTTTAATACTTTGTGCTCGTTTCTATCCTCTCAAAGGCACAAAGTGTAATAATATGAAAAACAACATAGATTTTTCGGGTTTTGTAAAGGGTTTTACAGAGTAGAAACTTATACTGCACGTCAATGGAACTTTTTTTAATAAATCAAAATCTAGTTGTCACAATGGCAGTTTCCTGTTTTGTTATTTAAGACATTTATTTTTCACCATCTTTGCAATATGTAGCATTTTTCATTTAACATACATTTAAGCATGTGTTTATATGTAAGCACATGCTTAAGTGTTTTCCTAAACTAGGACCCCAGTCCTGGTGGACATCAGGGCATAAATGATGTTTATTTATGAGCTGCCTGAGTCTCTATCTGGATAAGACAAAAGAGAGATTGGTAGGCTGGGAATAACAGATGGATGATCATGTGGAAATTATATCTGCTGCTATTATTGAGGTTATACATCTGCAACTTATTCCCTGAGTTCATAATAGCAGGTGTCATTCACGCTGTGGAGAGAGTGGAATGCCATGTTTAATTAAGATCTGTGGGCCAGGGTACAACTTTCTAGCTTTCACATATGTGAGGATAACCTTCCAAATGCACTGTTGTCTTCCCAAATCTACAGAAGAGGGTTCAGAGAAAAGATTCAAGGATTGGAAAAACTGCTTTATAGTGAGACTCAAAGAGTTCACTAAATAAATTTTATCAAGAGAGACCATTAAGGGGTGACTTGATCAGTCTATAAATACCTACATGGGGAATAGAAACAAGGAGTCTTCAGTGTAGCATACAGAGGTATAACAAGATCTAGATTCATCAATTCCAAGGCCGAAGGGAATCACAGTGATCATCAAATCTGAACATCTGCATTTACTAGCTGGAAGTTACAGCTAGACAAATTCAGACTTGAAATAAGGTGCAAATTTGTAACTGATTATTCCAGTGGTTGGTTACTATCTATTAAGGGTAATGGTGGATTCTCCATCACTGGAAATTTTTAAATCAAGATTGGATGTTTTGCTATAAGACATAGTCTAGTTCAAACAGGAATTAATTCAGGGAAGGCCTATGGCCTCTATTACGTAGGAGATCAAGAGTAGGTGACCACAATCATCCCTTCTGGTGCTATAATCTCCAAATCATTAAATGACAGACTGTAGTTTGTGTTTCATCTTATTGTAATTTGACTATCCAACTCCAATCTTCCAGCAAAAAAGAAATCAAACCTGATCATTCTTACATGGATTTAAAAGAAAAAATAAATTATGCACTAATGTTTACATATTAAAAAAGGAACAAACAAGAGCACAATTAATGTGCTTCTCTTCAATTTACTTTTAATGAAAACCTTCAACAACTTTACAAATAACACAAAAATAAATAATCCAAATTTTCTTTTTAACAATTGGGCTTCAGGCTAAGCTCTTTTACTTTCATATGAAGCTAAACTATAAACATAAGCTATGCAAGTGGGTAAATACAATTTATAATACCTGCATACAGGATTCTTTTTATATAAGAAAATATATCCTATTATAATCTCAAACTTCACTGGTTGTCACTTAATCCTGGATTTATCATCCAATAATAAATCACCCTACCATTGCCAGGAATTTTTCAATGCAGATAAACACTAAACCCTAGATGTAGCAGAATGAGGTAGTGACCTTTTATGGCTTTTCTAAAACACAGCAGCTTTATGATTTTGTGTGCATTTGTCTTGAGTGTGAAATGCGAACTGTTCACACTCATACCAGCAAATGTAAAAGATATTAACTTGATTCAGTTTGTACTATGTCTACAGAAGACCAAGTTAAATACAGACACTTTATAGGAGAAGTAATTAAAATGCCAATGTTTAGCAACCATAACCTCTTATCTTTAATTCTAAGTATATGGAGGAAATTGAGTAAGTTAGATAAAACTGTGTTGTAGGTAGATGCGGACTTAAATGGTAAACGGCAAATTAGTTTTAAAATCAGATGTATGCATAGCTAGAAGTACCCATGAAAAAAATGAACTGGCTCTTTATTTTCACAATGGAATTTCCACTTTGAGAAGCCTTGCTTCCTGGTATATTCTTGTACTGCTTGAGATAAAAGAATCTTACAGAATCAAAAGTCAGACACCACGGAGAAAAACACTGCATAAACAGTAGCCTCAGCTATCATAACTGTAACCCACTGGTTATGATGCAGAAGAGAGAGGCATGTATGGGGGCTATCACAATTAAAGAGCATTTTTGAGCCCTCTCTGATTTCTGAGTACCTGTCCTCAAGTGTTAGGCCCTATGAGCTGACTTAACTCAGCATGGAATCCCATGAGTCTCCAATTTATAGACTGGGTCCCCAGACTACAGAGCTCTGTGTTCCAATCCTGATAACTCACCAGGCCCAAATGGATTCAATACCTGCAAGTCTTCCCTTTGGGAGGTGTGGCCAACGGTTAATACAGTGACCTGAAAACTTTCATAAAGCAAGTTATTATTTAATCTTAACAGTAGGAACACAGCAAAGCATAAGAGAAAAAGTATTTAAAAACAATGAAAGCCCTCACATACCTATCTTCCCAGTGGCTTGCCATCCCTTGAAGACCCTAGGGCATCCATTTTCTTCAGATCCCTGGCCCCTAGAGCAACCGCAACCACCATTCTCCTTCTCCCTCAAGAATGTCTCATGTCCCCACCAGCAGTCCTTTATCTTGCTTCTTGGGCTTTTGATACTCCTATGATTACAAACTGTGATTCTCCCCCTTAACATATTGGCCCAGTGAGCTCAACAGGAGGTTAGAAGTCAGATATCAAAGCAAATGAGTATAATATTGTCCTTCAAGTGCATAAATAAATGGGTGGCATTCTGAAGATATTTACCTTGTTCATGCCGACTCCTTGTAGTCCTACCATAAACCCCTTACCACTGTCAGACAAGCAGAGCCCTATTCCTAAGTGATTACAAAGCAACTCTACATCCGTCACAGAAGCTTCGAAAACTGACCAGATTTAAAGGCAGTCCAAACTTATGTGATGGTGAAAAGACCTCCCCCTGTACTGTGTGTGGAGTCAGGTCCCTTGCACCACTTTGGAAGAGAGTCTAGCAATGCCGAGATGTGCTGTAACATGTTGTACTATGGCAAAATTCAGTGATGGATGTACCACCTTAAACATTGCCTGCTCTGTACTTTTAATCGGAAGTAACAGTATGAAGACGTACTCCTCCTTGGAATAATGACCACAAGGCTTTTTGTTAGTAAAACAGGAATTTTGCTTATTTTGCCCACACTTATGTGGAGAAGATCCAGGAAATCAGAGAAGCAGCATGGTTTGATGGACTGGATGAAAATGAATCTTAAATTACAAGCCCAGCTCAGCCCCTGACTCAGCATCTGGGTATGTTTCTGAATCGGTTTCAACTTCTCCATCTGAAAAAAACCTACCTACATACCTGACAGGGGATTTGTGAGGAACTTTAGCACCAAATCACTAATCACAGCCTCTTGGACAGATCTCATCACCTTTGCAGTAGCTCAGACAAGCCATTGTTTGTTCAGGCTAGTCCTAAATTTGAGTCTAAATACTCAATACGTTCTTGCAAGGCACCAGAAATAACCTCTAGGAATAAGAGAATTGTGAGTGTTGAGTGGCTGAAGAAAACAGATGCCTTCAGTCTACCGAAATCAGTCAGGATTAAACAGACCTCTGATCTCAAACTTTTCCAAAGCCAAAAAAGCTTTGTGAATGCAGATTGATCTTACAACCATTGGCTGAAAAGCTGAATGACAATCATACGAAATCCCTTCTGTGAGTTGAGCTTTTTCTTATTATTACAGATGAAGATGCAACTAGAGGCAGGCTGACTACTTGCATTGAGGTGGGAAGAAAAGTCTTAAGTTGCTAACTCCTAATTGAGCATTTTTAGAAGTCATTGACAAGTTTCTGCTTAAGTCTGAGTCTATGCAATTTTACTATTAGGTAAATGATCTATTCAAGCCTAAAAATGTATTAGGCAAGTATTACATCAATCACAAGTAGATCTTCAGTGCATCACTCATGCAGCCCTGGAATTCAATACTAAAGAGCTTCCCAGAACTGTTTATCATCAAATTTTGGCACAACTCTCACAATTTGGTCAAAAAGGTCAAAGTTATAGTTAGAGCCAGTTTAGTCTGTTTTATAACCCTTTCAATAGTGTCATCAGTTCAACTAACAATTACTTTTTAAAATGCTCTGCAGAAGGGGAGGTTCTTTGAGTAACTACCAACAAACACCCAAAATAAAGTTAATCAATCAAAACTAGATAAATCTCAAAAGACCTAAAGGAAGACACTATTTGGAACACTGAGTTAATATTAAACAACTGCTTAAATCATTAACATACTTTAAACAGTTTATGCTAACTGAAGTTGTTGGTTTTTTTTATTTTAAATTTAAACTGATTTTTTCAAGGTGTTCCAGTAAAGGATATACTAAAAATCGATTTAACATTAAGTACCAGGCTGACTTGATTTAAATCGGCAAGCAGAAAACATTGATTTAAATCTTGTTTTACATTTGTACTTTTTAGTTATTTTCCTAAAGCAAGGTTGATCATCATTGGTTGTTACCTGTTAAAAATCACACTGATCTGCAACTACATGTGGTACATTTTGCTAACCAGGAAGATATAATGTATTGTGATGGGGCAAGGCCAGATGGCTATGGAAGAGTAGTCTTATTGGGATCCGGGAAGTGGGCGGGCGAAGCCCGTCCACTGCTAAAGGATGCCCCCCCAGCCTAAAAGGGGGATCCACAGGACCTACATACCCAAAAAATTCCAGGGGACAACTAATAAAATAACAGGGACAGGAGTGTGGTCAAAGGGTCAAACGAAGGGAACCGGACAGGGACACCGAGCAGAGAATCCCGGACAGCGCCCACTGCTCCTCAAAGGCGTCAAGGGAGTCAGAGGACGCCGCCTAGAGGAACTCTGCCCGGATACGTGAATGGACCGAGGATCGGAAATAGGCCCCACAGTCACAGGAGACTCCATCGGCCAACCTCCTCACTCTGGTTTTGTAGATGGCCATTTTATCTAGGGCCAGGAGGAGGTTGACCAGGAGATCCCGTGACTTTGTGGGGCCATGGATAGGGAGTGCATAAATGAGAAGGTGAGGGGAGAAGTGAAACCAAAAACGTAATAAAATATTGGTGAGGAGCCGGAATAGGGGCTGCAGCCTGGCACACTCCAGGTATACATGTTCCAGGGTATCCCTCACGCCGCAAAAGGGGCAGGTGTCTGGGATTGAAGTGAACCGCGCCAAGTACACGCCTGTGCTCACAGCCGCCAACTGACATCCCCGGCGGTCCTTGGGACTAAGATGGAATATAGGTTGGCCCACCGGGGCTCCTCACCCTCCAAAGGTGGCAGGAGGTCCCGCCATTTTGTATCGGGGCGGGACACGAGGGCACGGGCGTGAAGGGTGTGGAGCATGAGCGTGTAGAGATGTTTTCTTGGCGCGGTTTGAAAGCAGACCAGCTGCATCTCATGCAGCCGGCTTCTAGTGAAGGGGTCGGTTGGGTCCACGGGGCAGGGGTCCAATTAAAAGGTCCGGCGGGCATGGGGTAACAGGTGGGCGGGGCGTGCCCTCGTGCAGGACCCTGTCGAGATGAA
This sequence comes from Dermochelys coriacea, assembly GCF_009764565.3. NCBI lineage: Eukaryota > Metazoa > Chordata > Testudines > Dermochelyidae > Dermochelys > Dermochelys coriacea. Next base: position 214,342,401 of record NC_050069.1, read on the forward strand.
CCCAAGCAGCGGGTGGCAAAGCGGCCTTCACCTCCTGAAGTATGCGCCGGGGAGTACAAGGTCTGGAAAGCCCCATGCGTGGAGCGAGCGTCAGGGGATCCAGCCAATCTCCCTGGTCATAGTCCAGGAGGTCTCCGAATCTTGTGACCTCTGCCAGGATCAACCTCTGGCACACCGAGCGGGACTCCGCCACTTGCACACGGAGCTGGGGGTTGTGTAGCAGGGGCTCCGTGAGGAGATCTGCCCCCTCGGTGGCCGCCACGGACCTGGTCGTTGTAAAGAGTTTTCAGGTCCGGAGAAGGTCCTGGTAGAAGACCGGCCTCCCAGAGAGGTCTCTCGGATGGAGATAAAGGAGCTGCCAGTCGTATCGGAGCCCTCGGAAGCGGCGCAATAAGGCGTGCGCTAGTATGCTCCACGCTGGACTACCTGCACCATAAAGGAGCCTCTGCAGGGTCTGGAGGCGGAAGACATGGACCTGAGTGAGCAGACATTTTTAGGCCCTGCCCTCCCTCCTCCACAGGTAGATGAAGAACCCCTGCAGGGACCCAGTGCCGTCCTGACCAAAAGAACTCCAGAATCGATGTCCGGAGGTTGGCCAGGAAACCTGGGGCCGGGACCAGGGTGTTGAGCCGGTACCAGAGCATGGACAGGACTAGTTGATTAAGCACTAGCGCTCTCCCTCGAAGGGAGAGGCACCGGAGTAGTCCTGTCCATTTCCGGAGCCGCTCTATCACCCCGCCCTCTAAATTCTGCCAGTTCTCCAGCGGAGAGGGATGCGTGGCAGAAAGGTAAACGCCCAGATAGAGCAGCGGACCCGTGCTCCACCGGATGCCTGAAGCGCGCGTGGGAGGGAGCTCGCCTTCCGCCAGCCCCCTACCACCAAGCCAGAGCTCTTGACCCAGTTGACCCGCGCGGAGGAGGCTGCCGAATAGATGGTCTGGAAAGCCTCCACCCGCGACAAGTCGCCCGGGTCCTGGACCATGAGGAGCACGTCATCAGCATATGCCAACAGGACCAGCCGCAGCTCCGGCTCCCGCAGCACCAACCCTGTCAACCTCCTTCGGAGGAGACAGAGGAAGGGCTCGATCGCCAGAGCGTACAGCTGGCCTGAGAGGGGGCACCCCTGCCGTACTCCTCGCCCGAAGCTGACCGGTTCGGTCAGGGTCCAGTTGAGCCTGACCAAACACTCTGTGGAGGCGTACAGCACCCGGAGAAAACTCACAAACCTGGATCCGAAGCCAAACGCTTGCAGAGTGCTCAGAAGATACCCGTGATCCACCCTGTCGAACGCCTTCTCCTGATCTAAGGACAGGAGGGCGAACGACAGACCATCCCTACACCCAAGTTCCAATAGGTCCCAGACCAGATATAGGTTGTCGAAGATGCTGCGGCCCGGGATGGTGTAGGTCTGGTCTGGGTGGACCACGTCTGCCAGCACGGTGCCTAGCCGCAGCGAGATGGCTTTTGCCTTGACTTTGTAGTCCGTGCTGAGGAGTGAAACAGGACGCCAATTTCGTAAATCGCGGAGGTCCCCCTTCTTCGGCAATAAGGCCAGCACGGCTCGCCTGCATGAAAGAGGGAGCAAAGACTCGGCCCAGACGGTGACTAGGTCTGGGCCAAGGACGTCCCAGAACACGCGGTAGAACTCCACGGTCAGCCCGTCCATGCCTGGAGATTTATTGGTGGGCATGCGACGGAGGGCTTCCGAGAACTCGGCCAGAGCGAGAGGAAGCTCTAGCCGGTCTCGGTCGCCCACGCTGACCGTCGGGAGCTCCTCCCACAGCACTCTGCAAGCGTTAGGATCGGTCGGCTCCGGGGAGAAAAGGCTTGCGTAGAAGGCTCTCGCCCTCTCGCACATCTCCGCCGGATCCGTGAGGGGGGTGCCATCTTCTGCCAGTAGGCAGATGATATGTTTCTTAGCCCCCCCTCTTTTTTTCCAGGGCATAGAAGAAGCGGGAGCCGCAATCCATCTCCCGAAGGAGACGGATGCGGGATCGAACAAAGGCACCCCGGGCCTGATGGTCCTCGAGGCTCCGGAGCTCCTCCCGCTTCTCCCGGCACGCTCCGCAGAGGGGTGGATCCTCGGGGCTGGTGGCCAGACGCCTCTCCAGCTCTAAGACCTCCCGTTCCAACTGCTCTATCGCTGCATCCCTCCGTCGGCTGGTGCCCCGGGTGTAGTCATGGCAGAAGAGCCGGGCGCGCACCTTCCCTACGTCCCACCACTGCCGTGCCGAGGGAAAGGCACGCCGCTGCCCTCGCCAGGCCAGCCAGAACTCCCGGAAGGACGCCACGAAGCCCGCATCCTCCAGCAAGCTGTTGTTAAAATGCCAATAGGCCGGCCCCGGCCTCTCCGCGCAGAGGGAGGCTGTCACGGTTGCTATGTGATGGTCAGAAAATGGGGCTGGCCGGATGCTGGAGGAGTGGGCTCGTGTAAGATGAAAGCGTGATAAATAAATGCGGTCCAACCGGGAGTGGCGCGACCGATGGGCCTCCACCCGGACAAAGGTGAACGTGGAAGTGTCATCCGGGTGGTGGTCGCGCCAGTCCTCTCCTGACGGCGACGGCGGCCGGGCTCTGCTCGGTTCCCGAGCGGTCCTGTTCCTCAAGGGTGATGTTAAAGTCCCCTCCCAGGACCAGGCACTCCTGAGGATCCAAGGTGCCGAGGAAGGCGGATGCCTGCTGATAGAATTGCAGCCGCTCTGGGCTCGCTGCTGGGGCATAGATGTTGACGAGGTTGACTACGAGCCCCTCCATTTAGACCCGGAGGTGCAGCAGGCGACCCGGCACAGCCTCGGCGACCCCCAGCACCTCGGGCCGTAGGTCGGGGGAGAACAGGGTCGCCACTCCACCCGTATGAACTGTGAGGTGGCTAAAGTAGACCCTGTCCCCCCAATCCAGCCGCCAGCTGTCTTCGGTGGTCGGATCCGTATGGGTCTCCTGCAGGAAAACCACAGAGTACCTCCCCTCTCGAAGGAAGGAGAGCACCTGGGACCTGCGGAGACCCATCTTACAGCCACGAGTGTTCAATGTTGCAATGGTAAAGGGTGCCATGAGGAGGGCTGGGGGGGATCCTCGCCGGCAGGGATGCTCGTGGCTCCCGGCGGGCCGCGCAGCAGTCCGTGACCCACCCCGTAGGTGAGTAAGGAGTCACGGAAGTGGCGGACCCGCTGGTAGGCCGCGGCGCCCTGTCTCCCGGTCCTTTTCCCCTCCCCCATGAGGGCCCTTGCGGCCCGGAGGATTTGATTAAAGTCCCCCCATCGCTGGAGGGCAAGCTGGACTTTGTTGCGGGATCCACGGACATCTTCTAGGAACTCCCGCAACTCCTCTCGCAGTGCATGGGGGGCTGGGGTTATGGTCTGGTTGCTCCCCGATGGGGCCCTTGGTACAGCCCCCTGGCCCAGCGAGATGGGCAGACAGGGTGCGGACCCCCGACGGGGCTCTTGATGGGTTAACCTGAATGCTGGGGCGATAGGGGGTGGCGGAGGGAGAATAGCAGCCCCTGGTGGGTCGGGACGGGCAAACACAAAGGCCATTCCCTGGGAGTCATCTGTTGAAAAGGGGAAGGAGACTGTCCCAGGAGTGGCAATAATATCTCGGGAGGTGGGCGGGAGAAGGGCAGGGGCAGGGGTAGAGGTGAGAATCTGGGTCGGGAGAGGGCTCTCACTGATGCCGGGCGCAAGCTCTCTGGTGGATTTGGCAGCCACGGCATCAGGAGGTGGACTTTCTTCTGTAGGGTCCTCTCCCGGAAAGGAGGTCGAATGCTCCTCACTAGCAAGGGATGCCCCTGGTGGCTCAGGTTCCAGCCGCGTGGCACTGGCCGTCGCCTCAACTGGCTCGGTGGCTCTCAGCAGGGTGCCCTCTGCAGCCGGGTTGATGGAGGAGTCCAGGGGCTCCTCGGAGGTGGGAGCAGAAGCAACGGTTACGGGGAGGGAGTATGGGGAAAAGGGGGCTGGAAAGAAGTCGCCCAGATCGAGGCCCGCTGGCATAGGATCGTCCTCCCTTTGGGTGACCGGGGTCAGACCCAGGGCCTCGATCTCCTCATATATAGAGGGGAAATTGTTTTCCGCTACCCCGGGATTCTCCCCGCCGGCACCTGACGCGATGGTTGCTTCGGGGCACACTGGGGTTTCAAATGGTGCCTCGGGGGTCTTGGAGGGGAGGGACTCCCGTGGAGGGGAGATACCGTCTTCCAGTGCTGCCACGTCTTCCCCAGCCGGCTCTGGTGGGTGGAACACACCCGTGGGTAGAGCAGAAGGCTCGGCATCGGTGCCCCCCTTCCTGGTCTTCCGGGGGGCCTCCGCGTCAGATGGGAGGAGCGGAGCTCGAGCCTTCCGCTTGCCCCGCTTCCCCTGGACTAGGGCCCAGCCCTCCATGGCATCATCCGGGGGCTGGCTAGCAGGGGTTGTGTCAGGGGGCAGAGGCGATGGCTCAGGGACTCGAGGGGTAACGGTGGGGCAGCACAAGATTCCCCTTGGGGCGGGTCCTCTCCCATGCAGGGCGGTGTACCTGCCGCACCCTCCTCCACAGGCCTCGCCAGATTGCAAACAGCGGGGGAGGGGTTCTCCCGCTCGTTTGGGCATAGTGGGGGAGGTACCCCTTGGGCCCGAGCGGGAGCAATGGTGGACTGGGAAGGAGGAGGGGCAGTTTCGGGTGCCGGGCAGCCAGGGGCGTCGGCGATGACGGGGCCGGTGTCCTGCCGGGGCTCGGGTGTCCTGGATGCCCCTCCTTCCCGGGCGAGGGGGCAGTCCCTCCGGACGTGCCCCATCGCCCGGCAGAGGTAGCACCGGGCCTCCCCTGTGGAATAATGCACCCTGTAAGGGGTCCCCTGGTAGGGGACTAGGAAGGACCCCGAGTGCCTCTCCGTCGCGCGCCGCCGGCGGCAGTTGAAGCTGCACTTGCCGGCGGAAGGAGAGGACGTGACGGAGGGCGGGGTCTTTGCAGCCCAACGGGAGAGGGCTGATGACAGAGATGGGCTTTCCCAAGGTAGAAAGGGCGGGTAACAGGGCGGCATTGGGGAGAAAGGGAGGGACGGAGGTCAGGACCAGGCGGACGCCCAGGTCCTCTAGCGGCTCTAAGGGGACGAACACGCCCCCGACCGCCAGGCCCTTCTCCACCGCCTCCTGGGCGGCGGCCTCCGATGCTAAGAAGAAGACGACCTTGCCATACATTTTGGAGGCCGCCACAATGGCCGTGGGCCCCACCACCCTCGCCAACGCCCGCACATAGGTCTCCACGTGGGGTGAGGCGGGCACCAGGAGGCAACGGACGCCGTGCTTCCTGGTCATGGTGGGAAAGGGGCCCCGGCCGCTATAGATGGTAGCGGAGGCGGTGGGCTGGAGAAATGATGTAGCGGCAGGCGGGGGGACTGCCGCCACCTGGGCGTATGCTCTGGGGGCCGGGGGAGGGACACCTGCAGAGCTGGTGGAGGAAACAGCGGGGAGGGGCGCCCCAGCTGGAGATGGGGCCGGGGCATCGGGGGCAGCCCCTGCCATGGAGGGCCTGGTCTTTTTAGCGGGGCCCTTCCCCTTCTTCTTCCCCTGGCCCTTCCCGCCGGCTGGGAGGACTCCCCCCAAATATGAGGGGGTGATAGACGTGGCAGCAGTGGAGGTCACCCCGGTGCCCGTCGCTGCTGGTGCCCCAGCGGGGGCGATGGCAGATGGTTTGGCAGCGGACGTAGAAGCTTGGGGGGGTGACAGAGGGGCAGGCGGGGGAGGGAGAGCTCGGGCTACTGGAGAGGTCTCACCCGTCTCATCCCCCGCCATCATGAGCAAGGAGGAAAGGGGGACACCAAAAGGAGGAGGGGAGAGGGGAAGCAGGTCGACCACTCCTCCCCGCTAGGCTGCAGGCAGGGGAGGAGGGCGCCAAAAGGGGTGGGCTGGACGGGGGGCAATCAGGGGTTAGGGGTCAGTCACCGACACAAGGTGGAAATTCCGGCTTCTCTTGGTGCACTACGGGGGGGGGATTCAACAACATTGAGGGTGCAGTGAAGAGGGTTGCAACTAAAAAGGGGAATTGCACAAGCGCATGGGAGGGGGCATGGGCACACGGAGCGAGGGGCTAAGCGGTCTGGGGGTAGAACAGGGAAACCAAGGGGCTAGCTTCAGAGGCTGGGGCGGGGCAAACAAACAAAGGCTGCAGAAGGAAATGGGCGGGGCAGGCAAACAAACTGAAGCTAGTAAGGGGGGCTGGAGCAAAAGAGGAGGCAAAGCAAGTGGCAAATGGGGCAGGTAGTAAAGGGCAAAGCTGGGGGGTAGGCAGTCTGGGGGGGGCACATGTGCTCATGTGCACTTGCACTCATGTGCACTTGCACAAGTCTTTTTTAGCTGGCTGCTGCTTCTGGCCCAAAGGGTGGAAATAGGGCGTGGCAAGCCAAGCAAGCAGCTGAGTCCAGAGGCAGGAGCTGAGGCAGATGGTATACAGCCAGTGGGGGTGGTGGAGGGGGCAGCGGTGGTGGTAATAGTGGTGGGGGTTGGGGAGGACACACAGATGGATCGGGGGGCAGCTCCACGCCACACCTCCTGTGTCCCTACAAACACAGTCAAAACCCCCACCACAAGAGCACAGTTTGGAAATTACTCAGTCTTAGGGCCCCCTCTACGGTGGTCTGCAAAGTCTCTAGGTGCTGCCCCACTGGCAGATGATCCTCTTCTTCTCCTCCTCGGGCTTCAGCAGCTCCAGGCAGCGGCCTCTGCAGCAGCAGCAGCTCCAGGAACTCCAGGTGGTCATCCAGGCAGGCAGAATGGACCCCTCTCAGGTGGTGGTGCTGGTGGTGGTGTCCACAACAGCAGTGGCTGGGGTCCCTCACTCCTCCTCTCTGGGGAGTGGGCTAGCAGCCCTCTCCCCACCCCAGGGCTGCAGTTGCAGCAGTAGCAGCACCCAAGAGTGGGGGGTCCAGCAGCCAAGTAGCAGAGAATGGGGGTTGTCTGGCCCAGCCAGGGGAGCAGCTAGAGCAGCAGGGAGAGCTTAGGGCCTAGTAGCAGCAGGAGTAGCAACTTCCCACCTCCCTCCAAGCTAGAAGGCTGTGGGAGAGCAGTCTTATTGGGATCCGGGAAGTGGGCGGGCGAAGCCCGTCCACTGCTAAAGGGTCCCCCCCAGCCTAAAAGGGGGATCCACAGGACCTAGATACCCAAAAAATTCCAGGGGACAACTAATAAAATAACAGGGACAGGAGTGCGGTCAAAGGGTCAAAAGAAGGGAACCGGACGGGGACACCGAGCAGAGAACCCCGGACAGAGCCCACTGCTCCTCAAAGGCGTCAAGGGAGTCAGAGGACGCCGCCCAGAGGAACTCTGCCCGGATACGTGAACGGACCGAGGATCGGAAATAGGCCCCACAGTCACAGGAGACTCCATCGGCCAACCTCCTCACTCTGGTTTTGTAGATGGCCATTTTAGCTAGGGCCAGGAGGAGGTTGACCAGGAGATCCCGGGACTTTGTGGGGCCACGGATAGGGAGTGCATAAATGAGAAGGTGAGGGGAGAAGTGCAACCAAAAACGTAATAAGATATTGGTGAGGAGCCGGAATAGGGGCTGCAGCCTGGCACACTCCAGGTAGACATGTGCCAGGGTATCCCTCACGCCGCAAAAGGGGCAGGTGTCTGGGATTGTGGTGAACCGCGCCAAGTACACGCCCGTGCTTACGGCTCCGTGAAGGAGCCGCCAACTGACATCCCCGGCGGGCTTTGGGACTAAGATGGAATATAGGCTGCCCCACCGGGGCTCTGCACCCTCCAAAGGTGGCAGGAGGTCCCGCCATTTTGTATCGGGGCGGGACACGAGGGTGCGGGCGTGAAGGGTGTGGAGCACGAGCGTGTAGAGATGTTTTCTTGGCGCGGTTTGAAAACAGACCGGCTGCATCTCGTGCAGCCGGCTTCTAGTGAAGGGGTGAAGGGATCGGTTGGGTCCACGGGGGAGGGGTCCAATTAAAAGGTCCGGCGGGCCTGGGGTAGTGGGTGGGCGGGGCGTGCCCTCGTGCAGGACCCGGTCGAGATAAACCCGAGCAGCGGGCGGCAAAGCGGCCTTCACCTCCTGAAGTATGCATCGGGGAGTACAAGGTCTGGAAAGCCCCATGCGCTGAGCGAAGGTTAGGGGATCCAGCCAGTCTCCCCGGTCATAGTCCAGGAGGTCTCCGACTCTTGTGACCTCTGCCAGGACCAACCTCTGGCGCACCGAGCGGGACTCCGCCACCTGCAAATGGAGCTGGGGGTTGTGTAGCAGGGGCTCCGCGAGGAGATCTGCCCCCTCGGTGGCCGCCACGGACCTGCTCGTTGTAAAGAGTTTCCAGGTCCGGAGGAGGTCCTGGTAGAAGACCGGCAGCCCGGAGAGGTCTCGCGGAAGACCTCTCGGATGGAGATAAAGGAGCTGCCGGTCGTATCGGAGCCCTCGGAAGCGGCGCAGGAAGGCGTGCGCCAGTATGCTCCACGCCGGACTACCTGCACCATAAAGGAGCCTCTGCAGGGTCTGGAGGCGGAAGACATGGACCTGAGTAAGCAGACATTTGAGGCCCTGCCCTCCCTCCTCCACAGGTAGATGGAGAACCCCTGCAGGGACCCAGTGCAGTCCTGACCAAAAGAACTCCAGAATCGATGTCCGCAGGTTGGTCAGGAAAGCCGGGGCTGGGACCAGGGTGTTGAGCCGGTACCAAAGCATGGACAGGACTAGTTGATTAAGCACTAACGCTCTCCCTCGAAGGGAGAGGCACCGGAGCAATCCTGTCCATTTCCGGAGCCGCTCTATCACCCCGCCCTCTAAATTCTGCCAGTTCTCCGGCGGAGAGGGATGCGTGGCAGAAAGGTAAACGCCCAGATAGAGCAGCGGACCCGTGCTCCACCGGATGGCTTGAAGCGCGGGTGGGCGGGGGCTCGCCTGCCGCCAGTCCCCTACCACCAAGCCAGAGCTCTTGACCCAGTTGACCCGCGCGGAGGAGGCTGCTGAATAGATGGCCTGGCAAGCCTCCACTCGCACCAAGTCGCCCGGGTCCTGGACCATGAGGAGCACGTCATCAGCGTACGCCGACAGGACCAGCCGCAGCTCCGGCTCCCTCAGCACCAACCCTGTCAACCTCCTTCGGAGGAGACAGAGGAAGGGCTCGATCGCCAGAGCGTAGAGCTGGCCTGAGAGGGGGCACCCCTGCCGTACTCCTCGCCCGAAGTTGACCGGTTCGGTCAGGGTCCAGTTGAGTCTTACCAGACACTCTGCGGAAGCGTACAGCACCCGGAGAAAGTTCACAAACCTGGGTCCGAAGCCAAATGCCTGCAGAGTGCTCATTAGATACCCGTGATCCATCCTGTCGAACGCCTTCTCCTGATCTAAAGACAGGAGGGCGAACGACAGACCATCCCTACACCCAAGTTCCAATAGGTCCCGGACCAGATATAGGTTGTCGAAGATGCTGCGGCCCGGGACGGTGTAGGTCTGGTCTGGGTGGACCACGTCCGCCAGCGCGGACCCTAGCCTCAGGGAGATGGCTTTTGCCACGATTTTGTAGTCCGTGCTGAGGAGCGAGACGGGACGCCAATTTCGTAAATCGCGGAGGTCCCCCTTCTTCGGCAATAAGGCGAGCACGGCTCGCCTGCACGAAAGAGGGAGGACCCCGCTCTGCAAAGACTCGGCCCAGACGGTGACTAGGTCTGGGCCCAGGACGTCCCAGAACACGCGGTAGAACTCCACGGTCAGCCCGTCCATGCCCGGAGATTTATTGGTGGGCATGCGACGGAGGGCTTCCGAGAACTCGGCCAGAGTGAGAGGCAGCTCTAGCCGGTCTCGGTCGCCCACGCTGACCGTCGGGAGCTCCTCCCACAGCACTCTGCAAGCGTTAGGATCGGTCGGCTCCGGGGAGAAAAGGCTTGCGTAGAAGGCTCTCGCCCTCTCGCACATCTCCACCGGATCCGTGAGGGGGGTGCCATCCTCAGTCAGTAGGCAGATGATATGTTTCTTAGCCCCCCTCTTTTTTTCCAGGGCGTAGAAGAAGCGGGAGCCGCAATCCATCTCCCGAAGGAGACGGATGCGGGATCGAACAAAGGCACCCCGGGCCCGATGGTCCTCGAGGCTCCGGAGCTCCTCCCGCTTCTCCCGGCACGCTCCGCAGAGGGGTGGATCCTCGGGGCTGGCGGCCAGACGCCTCTCCAGCTCTAAGACCTCCCGTTCCAACTGCTCTATCGCTGCATCCCTCCGTCGGCTGGTGCCCCGGGTGTAGTCACGGCAGAAGAGCCGGGCGCGCACCTTCCCTACGTCCCACCACCGCCGTGCCGAGGGAAAGGCACGCCGCTGCCCTCGCCAGGCCAGCCAGAACTCCCGGAAGGACGCCACGAAGCCCGCATCCTCCAGCAAGCTGTTGTTAAAATGCCAATAGGCCGGCCCCGGCCTCTCCGCGCAGAGGGAGGCTGTCACGGTGGCTATGTGATGGTCAGAAAATGGGGCTGGCCGGATGCTGGAGGAGTGGGCTCGTGTAAGATGAAAGCGTGATAAATAAATGCGGTCCAACCGGGAGTGGCGCGACCGATGGGCCTCCACCCGGACAAAGGTGAACGTGGAAGCGTCATCCGGGTGGTGGTCGCGCCAGACGTCCACCAGGGAGTGGTGTTCGACTATCTCCTGGAGGACGGCCACGGCGGCCTGGCTCTTCTCGGTTCCCGAGCGGTCTCGTTCCTCAAGGGTGATGTTAAAGTCCCCTCCCAGGACCAGGCACTCCTGAGGATCCAAGGTGCCGAGGAAGGCGGATGCCTGCTGATAGAATTGCAGCCGCTCCGGGCTCGCTGCTGGGGCATAGATGTTGACGAGGTTGACTACGAGCCCCTCCATTTGGACCCGGAGGTGCAGCAAGCGACCCGGCACAGCCTCGGCGACCCCCAGCACCTCGGGCCGTAGGTCGGGGGAGAACAGGGTCGCCACTCCACCCGTATGAACTGTGAGGTGGCTAAAGTAGACCCTGTCCCCCCAATCCAGCCGCCAGCTGTCTTCGGCGGTCGGATCCGTATGGGTCTCCTGCAGGAAAACCACAGAGTACCTCCCCTCTCGAAGGAAGGAGAGCACCTGGGACCTGCGGAGACCCATCTTACAGCCACGGGTGTTCAATGTTGCGATGGTAAAGGGTGCCATGAGGAGGGCTGGGGGGGATCCTCGCTGGCAGGGATGCTCGTGGCTCCCGGCGGGCCGCGTAGCAGTCCGTGACCCACCCCGTAGGTGAGTAAGGAGTCACGGAAGTGGCGGACCCGCTGGTAGGCCGCGGCGCCCTGTCTCCCGGTCCTTTTCCCCTCCCCCATGAGGGCCCTTGCGGCCCGGAGGATTTGATTAAAGTCCCCCCATCGCTGGAGGGCAAGCTGGACTTTGTTGCGGGAGCCACGGACGTCTTCTAGGAACTCCCGCAACTCCTCTCGCAGCGCATGGGGGGCTGGGGTTATGGTCTGGTTGCTTCCCGATGGGGCCCTTGGTACAGCCCCCTGGCCCAGCGGGACGGGCAGACAGGGTGCGGACCCCCGACGGGGCTCTTGATGGGTTGACCTGAATGCTGGGGCGATAGGGGGCGGCGGAGGGAGGATAGCAGCCCCTGGTGGGTCGGGACGGGCAAACACAAAGGCCATTCCCTGGGAGTCATCTGTTGGAAAGGGGAAGGAGACTGTCCCAGGGGTGGCAATAATATCTCGGGAGGTGGGCGGGAGAAGGGCAGGGGCAGGGGTAGAGGTGAGAGTCTGGGTCGAGAGAGGGCTCTCACCGATGCCGGGCGCAAGCTGTCTGGTGGATTTGGCAGCCACGGCATCAGGAGGTGGACTTTCTTCTGTAGGGTCCTCTCCCGGAAAGGAGGTCGAATGTTCCTCACCAGCGAGGGATGCCCCTGGTGACTCAGGTTCCAGCCGCGTGGCACTGGCCGTCGCCTCAACTGGCTCGGTGGCTCTCAGCAGGGTGCCTTCTGCAGCCGGGTTGATGGAGGAGTCCAGGGGCTCCTCGGAGGTGGGAGCAGAAGCAACGGTTAGGGGGAGGAGTATGGGGAAAGGGGGGCTGGAAAGAAGTCGCCCAGATCGAGGCCCGCTGGCATAGGATCGTCCTCCCCCTGGGTGACCGGGGTCAGACCCAGGGCCTCGATCTCCTCATATATAGAGGGGAAATTATTTTCCGCTACCCCAGGATTCTCCCCGCCGGCACCTGACGCGATGGTTACTTTGGGGCACACTGGGGTTTCAGATGGTGCCTCGGGGGTCTTGGAGGGGAGGGACTCCCGTGGAGGGGAGATACCGTCTTCCAGTGCTGCCACGTCTTCCCCAGCCGGCTCTGGTGGGTGGAACACACCCGTGGGTACAGCGGAAGGCTCGGCATCGGTGCCCCCCTTCCTGGTCTTCCGGGGGGCCTCCGCGTCACATGGGAGGAGCGGAGCTCGAGCCTTCCGCTTGCCCCGCTTCCCCTTGACTAGGGCCCAGCCCTCCATGGCATCATCCGGGGGCTGGCTAGCAGGGGTTGTGTCAGGGGGCAGAGGCGATGGCTCAGGGACTCGAGGGGGTAACGGTGGGGCAGCACAAGGGAGGGAAGATTCCCCTTGGGGCGGGCCCTCTCCCATGCTTGGCGCTGTCCCTGCCGCACCCTCCTCCACAGGCCCCGCCAGATTGCAAGCAGTGGGGGCGGGGTTCTCCCGCTTGTTTGGGCATAGTGGGGGAGGTACCCCTTGGGCCCGAGCGGGAGCAATGGTGGACTGGGAAGGAGGAGGGGCGGTTTTGGGTGCCGGGCAGCCAGGGGCGTCGGCGATGACGGGGCCGATGTTCTTCCGGGGCTCGGGTGTCCTGGATGCCCCTTCTTCCCGGGCCAGGGGGCAGTCCCTCCGGACGTGCCCCATCGCCCGGCAGAGGTAGCACCGGGCCTCCCCCGTGGAATAATGAACCCTGTAAGGGGTCCCCTGGTAGGGGACTAGGAAGGACCCCTCCAGTGCCTCTCTGTCGCGCGCCGCCGGCGGCAGTTGAAGCTGCACTTGCCGGCGGAAGGAGAGGACATGACGGAGGGCGGGGTCTTTGCAGCCCAACGGGAGAGGGCTGATGACAGAGATGGGCTTTCCCAAGGTAGAAAGTGCGGGTAACAGGGCGGCATTGGGCAGAAAGGGAGGGACGGAGGTCAGGACCAGGCGGACGCCCAGGTCCTCTAGCGGCTCTAAGGGGACGAACACGCCCCCCACCGCCAGGCCCTTCTCCACCGCCTCCTGGGCGGCGGCCTCCGATGCTAAGAAGAAGACGACCTTGCCATACATTTTGGAGGCCGCCACAATGGCCGTGGGCCCCACCACCCTCGCCAACGCCCGCACATAGGTCTCCACGTGGGGTGAGGCGGGCACCAGGAGGCAACGGACGCCGTGCTTCCTGGTCATGGTGGGAAAGGGGCCCCGGCCGCTATAGATGGTAGCGGAGGCGGTGGGCTGGAGAAATGACGTAGCGGCAGGCGGGGGGGCTGCCGCCACCTGGGCGTATGCTCTAGGGGCCGGGGGAGGGACACCTGCAGAGCTGGTGGAGGGAACAGCAGGGAGGGGCGCCCCAGCTGGAGATGGGGCCGGGGCATCGGGGACAGCCCCTGCCATGGAGGGCCTGGTCTTTTTAGCGGGGCCCTTCCCCTTCTTCTTCCCCTGGCCCTTCCCGCTGGCTGGGAGGACTCCCCCCAAATCTGAGGGGGTGATAGACGTGGCAGCAGTGGAGGTCACCCCGGTGCCCGTCGCTGCTGGTGCCCCAGCGGGGGTGATGGCAGATGGTTTGGCAGCGGAGGTAGAAGCTTGGGGGGGTGACGGAGGGGTAGGCGGGGGAGGGGGAGCTCGGGCTGCTGGAGGGGTCTCACCCGTCTCATCCCCCGCCATCATGAGCAAGGAGGAAAGGGGGACACCAAAAGGAGGAGGGGAGAGGGGAAGCAGGTCGACCACTCCTCCCCGCTAGGCTGCAGGCAGGGGAGGAGGGCGCCAAAAGGGGTGGGCTGGACGGGGGGCAATCAGGGGTTAGGGGTCAGTCACCGACACAAGGTGGAAATTCCGGCTCCTCTTGGTGCACTATGGGGGGCGGGATTCAACAACATTGAAGGTGCAGTGAAGAGGGTTGCAACTGAAATGGGGAGTTGCACAAGCGCATGGGAGGGGGCATGGGCACACGGAGCGAGGGGCTAAGCGGTCTGGGGGTAGAACAGGGAAACCAAGGGGCTAGCTTCAGAGGCTGGGGCGGGGCAAACAAACAAAGGCTGCAGAAGGAAATGGGCGGAGCAGGCAAACAAACTGAAGCTAGTAAGGGGGGCTGGAGCAAAAGAGGAGGCAAAGCAAGTGGCAAATGGGGCAGGTAGTAAAGGGCAAAGCTGGGGGTTAGGCAGTCCGGGGGGGGGCACATGTGCCCATGTGCACTTGCACAAGTCTTTTTTAGCTGGCTGCTGCTTCTGGCCCAAAGGGTGGAAATAGGGCGTGGCAAGCCAAGCAAGCAGCTGAGTCCAGAGGCAGGAGCTGAGGCAGATGGTATACAGCCAGTGGGGGTGGTGGAGGGGGTAGCGGTGGTGGTAGTAGTGGTGGGGGTTGGGGGGGACACACAGATGGATCGGGGGGCAGCTCCACACCACACCCCCTGTGTCCCTACAAACACAGTCAAAACCCCCACCACAAGAGCACAGTTTGAAAATTACTCAGTCTTAGGGCCCCCTCTACGGTGGTCTGCAAAGTCTCTAGGTGCTGCCCCACTGGCAGATGATCCTCTTCTTCTCCTCCTCGGGCTTCAGCAGCTCCAGGCAGCGGCCTCTGCAGCAGCAGCAGCTCCAGGAACTCCAGGTGGTCATCCAGGCAGGCAGAATGGACCCCTCTCAGGTGGTGGTGCTGGTGGTGGTGTCCACAACAGCAGTGGCTGGGGTCCCTCACTCCTCCTCTCTGGGGAGTGGGCTAGCAGCCCTCTCCCCACCCCAGGGCTGCAGTTGCAGCAGTAGCAGCACCCAAGAGTGGGGGGTCCAGCAGCCAAGTAGCAGAGAATGGGGGTTGTCTGGCCCAGCCAGGGGAGCAGCTAGAGCAGCAGGGAGAGCTTAGGGCCTAGTAGCAGCAGGAGTAGCAACTTCCCACCTCCCTCCAAGCTAGAAGGCTGTGGGAGAGCAGTCTTATTGGGATCCGGGAAGTGGGCGGGCGAAGCCCGTCCACTGCTAAAGGGTCCCCCCCAGCCTAAAAGGGGGATCCACAGGACCTAGATACCCAAATAATTCCGGGGGACAACTAATAAAAGAACAGGGACAGGAGTGCGGTCAAAGGGTCAAAAGAAGGGAACCGGACGGGGACACCGAGCAGAGAACCCCGGACAGAGCCCACTGCTCCTCAAAGGCGTCAAGGGAGTCAGAGGACGCCGCCCAGAGGAACTCTGCCCGGATACGTGAACGGACCGAGGATCGGAAATAGGCCCCACAGTCACAGGAGACTCCATCGGCCAACCTCCTCACTCTGGTTTTGTAGATGGCCATTTTAGCTAGGGCCAGGAGGAGGTTGACCAGGAGATCCCGGGGCTTTGTGGGGCCACGGATAGGGAGTGCATAAATGAGAAGGTGAGGGGAGAAGTGCAACCAAAAACGTAATAAGATATTGGTGAGGAGCCGGAATAGGGGCTGCAGCCTGGCACACTCCAGGTAGACATGTGCCAGGGTATCCCTCACGCCGCAAAAAGGGCAGGTGTCTGGGATTGTGGTGAACCGCGCCAAGTACACGCCCGTGCTCACGGCTCCGTGAAGGAGTCGCCAACTGACATCCCCGGCGGGCTTTGGGACTAAGATGGAATATAGGCTGGCCCACCGGGGCTCTTCACCCTCCAAAGGTGGCAGGAGGTCCCGCCATTTTGTATCGGGGCGGGACACGAGGGTGCGGGCGTGAAGGGTGTGGAACACGAGCGTGTAGAGATGTTTTCTTGGCGCGGTTTGAAAACAGACCGGCTGCATCTCGTGCAGCCGGCTTCTAGTGAAGGGGTGAAGGGATCGGTTGGGTCCACGGGGGAGGGGTCCAATTAAAAGGTCCGGCGGGCCTGGGGTAGTGGGTGGGCGGGGCGTGCCCTCGTGCAGGACCCGGTCGAGATAAACCCGAGCAGCGGGCGGCAAAGCGGCCTTCACCTCCTGAAGTATGCATCGGGGAGTACAAGGTCTGGAAAGCCCCATGCGCTGAGCGAAGGTTAGGGGATCCAGCCAGTCTCCCCGGTCATAGTCCAGGAGGTCTCCGATTCTTGTGACCTCTGCCAGGACCAACCTCTGGCGCACCGAGCGGGACTCCGCCACCTGCAAACGGAGCTGGGGGTTGTGTAGCAGGGGCTCCGCGAGGAGATCTGCCCCCTCGGTGGCCGCCACGGACCTGCTCGTTGTAAAGAGTTTCCAGGTCCGGAGGAGGTCCTGGTAGAAGACCGGCAGCCCGGAGAGGTCTCGCGGAAGACCTCTCGGATGGAGATAAAGGAGCTGCCGGTCGTATCGGAGCCCTCGGAAGCGGCGCAGGAAGGCGTGCGCCAGTATGCTCCACGCCGGACTACCTGCACCATAAAGGAGCCTCTGCAGGGTCTGGAGGCGGAAGACATGGACCTGAGTAAGCAGACATTTGAGGCCCTGCCCTCCCTCCTCCACAGGTAGATGGAGAACCCCTGCAGGGACCCAGTGCAGTCCTGACCAAAAGAACTCCAGAATCGATGTCCGCAGGTTGGTCAGGAAAGCCGGGGCCGGGACCAGGGTGTTGAGCCGGTACCAAAGCATGGACAGGACTAGTTGATTAAGCACTAACGCTCTCCCTCGAAGGGAGAGGCACCGGAGCAGTCCTGTCCATTTCCGGAGCCGCTCTATCACCCCGCCCTCTAAATTCTGCCAGTTCTCCGGCGGAGAGGGATGCGTGGCAGAAAGGTAAACGCCCAGATAGAGCAGCGGACCCGTGCTCCACCGGATGGCTTGAAGCGCGGGTGGGCGGGGGCTCGCCTGCCGCCAGTCCCCTACCACCAAGCCAGAGCTCTTGACCCAGTTGACCCGCGCAGAGGAGGCTGCTGAATAGATGGCCTGGCAAGCCTCCACTCGCACCAAGTCGCCCGGGTCCTGGACCATGAGGAGCACGTCATCAGCGTACGCCGACAGGACCAGCCGCAGCTCCGGCTCCCTCAGCACCAACCCTGTCAACCTCCTTCGGAGGAGACAGAGGAAGGGCTCGATCGCCAGAGCGTAGAGCTGGCCTGAGAGGGGGCACCCCTGCCGTACTCCTCGCCCGAAGTTGACCGGTTCGGTCAGGGTCCAGTTGAGTCTTACCAGACACTCTGCGGAAGCGTACAGCACCCGGAGAAAGTTCACAAACCTGCGTCCGAAGCCAAACGCCTGCAGAGTGCTCAGGAGATACCCGTGATCCATCCTGTCGAACGCCTTCTCTTGATCTAAGGACAGGAGGGCGAACGACAGACCATCCCTACACCCAAGTTCCAATAGGTCCCGGACCAGATAGAGGTTGTCGAAGATACTGCGGCCCGGGACGGTGTAGGTCTGGTCTGGGTGGACCACGTCCGCCAGCACGGACCCTAGCCTCAGGGAGATGGCTTTTGCCACGATTTTGTAGTCCGTGCTGAGGAGCGAGACGGGACGCCAATTTCGTAAATCGCGGAGGTCCCCCTTCTTCGGCAATAAGGCCAGCACGGCTCGCCTGCACGAAAGAGGGAGGACCCCGCTCTGCAAAGACTCGGCCCAGACGGTGACTAGGTCTGGGCCCAGGACATCCCAGAACACGCGGTAGAACTCCACGGTCAGCCCGTCCATGCCCGGAGATTTATTGGTGGGCATGCGACGGAGGGCTTCCGAGAACTCGGCCAGAGTGAGAGGCAGCTCTAGCCGGTCTCGGTCGCCCACGCTGACCGTCGGGAGCTCCTCCCACAGCACTCTGCAAGCATTAGGATCGGTCGGCTCCGGGGAGAAAAGGCTTGCGTAGAAGGCTCTCGCCCTCTCGCACATCTCCACCGGATCCGTGAGGGGGGTGCCATCCTCAGTCAGTAGGCAGATGATATGTTTCTTAGCCCCCCTCTTTTTTTCCAGGGCGTAGAAGAAGCGGGAGCCGCAATCCATCTCCCGAAGGAGACGGATGCGGGATCGAACAAAGGCACCCCGGGCCCGATGGTCCTCGAGGCTCCGGAGCTCCTCCCGCTTCTCCCGGCACGCTCCGCAGAGGGGTGGATCCTCGGGGCTGGCGGCCAGACGCCTCTCCAGCTCTAAGACCTCCCGTTCCAACTGCTCTATCGCTGCATCCCTCCGTCGGCTGGTGCCCCGGGTGTAGTCACGGCAGAAGAGCCGGGCGCGCACCTTCCCTACGTCCCACCACCGCCGTGCCGAGGGAAAGGCACGCCGCTGCCCTCGCCAGGCCAGCCAGAACTCCCGGAAGGACGCCACGAAGCCCGCATCCTCCAGCAAGCTGTTGTTAAAATGCCAATAGGCCGGCCCCGGCCTCTCCGCGCAGAGGGAGGCTGTCACGGTGGCTATGTGATGGTCCGAAAATGGGGCCGGCCGGATGCTGGAGGAGTGGGCTCGTGTAAGATGAAAGCGTGATAAATAAATGCGGTCCAACCGGGAGTGGCGCGACCGATGGGCCTCCACCCGGACAAAGGTGAACGTGGAAGCGTCATCCGGGTGGTGGTCGCGCCAGACGTCCACCAGGGAGTGGTGTTCGACTATCTCCTGGAGGACGGCCACGGCGGCCTGGCTCTTCTCGGTTCCCGAGCGGTCCCGTTCCTCAAGGGTGATGTTAAAGTCCCCTCCCAGGACCAGGCACTCCTGAGGATCCAAGGTGCCGAGGAAGGCGGATGCCTGCTGATAGAATTGCAGCCGCTCCGGGCTCGCTGCTGGGGCATAGATGTTGACGAGGTTGACTACGAGCCCCTCCATTTGGACCCGGAGGTGCAGCAGGCGACCCGGCACAGCCTCGGCGACCCCCAGCACCTCGGGCCGTAGGTCGGGGGAGAACAGGGTCGCCACTCCACCCGTATGAACTGTGAGGTGGCTAAAGTAGACCCTGTCCCCCCAATCCAGCCGCCAGCTGTCTTCGGCGGTCGGATCCGTATGGGTCTCCTGCAGGAAAACCACAGAGTACCTCCCCTCTCGAAGGAAGGAGAGCACCTGGGACCTGCGGAGACCCATCTTACAGCCACGGGTGTTCAATGTTGCGATGGTAAAGGGTGCCATGAGGAGGGCTGGGGGGGATCCTCGCCGGCAGGGATGCTCGTGGCTCCCGGCGGGCCGCGTAGCAGTCCGTGACCCACCCCGTAGGTGAGTAAGGAGTCACGGAAGTGGCGGACCCGCTGGTAGGCCGCGGCGCCCTGTCTCCCGGTCCTTTTCCCCTCCCCCATGAGGGCCCTTGCGGCCCGGAGGATTTGATTAAAGTCCCCCCATCGCTGGAGGGCAAGCTGGACTTTGTTGCGGGAGCCACGGACGTCTTCTAGGAACTCCCGCAACTCCTCTCGCAGCGCATGGGGGGCTGGGGTTATGGTCTGGTTGCTTCCCGATGGGGCCCTTGGTACAGCCCCCTGGCCCAGCGGGACGGGCAGACAGGGTGCGGACCCCCGACGGGGCTCTTGATGGGTTGACCTGAATGCTGGGGCGATAGGGGGCGGCGGAGGGAGGATAGCAGCCCCTGGTGGGTCGGGACGGGCAAACACAAAGGCCATTCCCTGGGAGTCATCTGTTGGAAAGGGGAAGGAGACTGTCCCAGGGGTGGCAATAATATCTCGGGAGGTGGGCGGGAGAAGGGCAGGGGCAGGGGTAGAGATGAGATTCTGGGTCGGGAGAGGGCTCTCACCGATGCCGGGCGCAAGCTGTCTGGCGGATTTGGCAGCCACGGCATCAGGAGGTGGACTTTCTTCTGTAGGGTCCTCTCCCGGAAAGGAGGTCGAATGTTCCTCACCAGCGAGGGATGCCCCTGGTGGCTCAGGTTCCAGCCGCGTGGCACTGGCCGTCGCCTCAACTGGCTCGGTGGCTCTCAGCAGGGTGCCTTCTGCAGCCGGGTTGATGGAGGAGTCCAGGGGCTCCTCGGAGGTGGGAGCAGAAGCAACGGTTAGGGGGAAGGAGTATGGGGAAAGGGGGGCTGGAAAGAAGTCGCCCAGATCGAGGCCCGCTGGCATAGGATCGTCCTCCCCCTGGGTGACCGGGGTCAGACCCAGGGCCTCGATCTCCTCATATATAGAGGGGAAATTATTTTCCGCTACCCCAGGATTCTCCCCGCCGGCACCTGACGCGATGGTTACTTTGGGGCACACTGGGGTTTCAGATGGTGCCTCGGGGGTCTTGGAGGGGAGGGACTCCCGTGGAGGGGAGATACCGCCTTCCAGTGCTGCCACGTCTTCCCCAGCCGGCTCTGGTGGGTGGAACACACCCGTGGGTAGAGCGGAAGGCTCGGCATCGGTGCCCCCCTTCCTGGTCTTCCGGGGGGCCTCCGCGTCACATGGGAGGAGCGGAGCTCGAGCCTTCCGCTTGCCCCGCTTCCCCTGGACTAGGGCCCAGCCCTCCATGGCATCATCCGGGGGCTGGCTAGCAGGGGTTGTGTCAGGGGGCAGAGGCGATGGCTCAGGGACTCGAGGGGGTAACGGTGGGGCAGCACAAGGGAGGGAAGATTCCCCTTGGGGCGGGCCCTCTCCCATGCTTGGCGCTGTCCCTGCCGCACCCTCCTCCACAGGCCCCGCCAGATTGCAAGCAGCGGGGGTGGGGTTTTCCCGCTCGTCTGGGCATAGTGGGGGAGGTACCCCTTGGGCCCGAGCGGGACCAATGGTGGACTGGGAAGGAGGAGGGGCAGTTTCGGGTGCCGGGCAGCCAGGGGCGTCGGCGATGACGGGGCCGGTGTCCTGCCGGGGCTCGGGTGTCCTGGATGCCTCTCCTTCCCGGGCCAGGGGGCAGTCCCTCCGGACGTGCCCCATCGCCCGGCAGAGGTAGCACCGGGCCTCCCCCGTGGAATAATGTACCCTGTAATGCGTCCCCTGGTAGGGGACTAGGAAGGACCCCTCCAGTGCCTCTCCGTCGCGCGCCGCCGGCAGCAGTTGAAGCTGCACTTGCCGGCGGAACGAGAGGACGTGACGGAGGGCGGGGTCTTTGCAGCCCAACGGGAGAGGGCTGATGACAGAGATGGGCTTCCCCAAGGTAGAAAGGGCGGGTAACAGGGCGGCATTGGGGAGAAAGGGAGGGACGGAGGTCAGGACCAGGCGGACGCCCAGGTCCTCTAGCGGCTCTAAGGGGACGAACACGCCCCCGACCGCCAGGCCCTTCTCCACCGCCTCCTGGGCAGCGGCCTCCGATGCTAAGAAGAAGACGACCTTGCCATACATTTTGGAGGCCGCCACAATGGCCGTGGGCCCCACCACCCTCGCCAACGCCCGCACATAGGTTTCCACGTGGGGTGAGGCGGGCACCAGGAGGCAACGGACGCCGTGCTTCCTTGTCATGGTGGGAAAGGGGCCCCGGCCGCTATAGATGGTAGCGGAGGCGGTGGGCTGGAGAAATGATGTAGCGGCAGGCGGGGGGGCTGCCGCCACCTGGGCGTATGCTCTGGGGGCCGGGGGAGGGACACCTGCAGAGCTGGTGGAGGGAACAGCGGGGAGGGGCGCCTCAGCTGGAGATGGGGCCGGGGCATCGGGGACAGCCCCTGCCATGGAGGGCCTGGTCTTTTTAGCGGGGCCCTTCCCCTTCTTCTTCCCCTGGCCCTTCCCGCCGGCTGGGAGGACTCCCCGCAAATCTGAGGGGGTGATAGACGTGGCAGCAGTGGAGGTCACCCCGGTGCCCGTCGCTGCTGGTGCCCCAACGGGGGCGATGGCAGATGGTTTGGCAGCGGACGTAGAAGCCTGGGGGGGTGACGGAGGGGTAGGCGGGGGAGGGAGAGCTCGGGCTACTGGAGAGGTCTCACCCGTCTCATCCCCCGCCATCATGAGCAAGGAGGAAAGGGGGACACCAAAAGGAGGAGGGGAGAGGGGAAGCAGGTCGACCACTCCTCCCCGCTAGGCTGCAGGCAGGGGAGGAGGGCGCCAAAAGGAGTGGGCTGGACGGGGGGCAATCAGGGGTTAGGGGTCAGTCACCGACACAAGGTGGAAATTCCGGCTCCTCTTGGTGCACTATGGGGGCGGGATTCAACAACATTGAAGGTGCAGTGAAGAGGGTTGCAACTGAAATGGGGAGTTGCACAAGCGCATGGGAGGGGGCATGGGCACACGGAGCGAGGGGCTAAGCGGTCTGGGGGTAGAACAGGGAAACCAAGGGGCTAGCTTCAGAGGCTGGGGCGGGGCAAACAAACAAAGGCTGCAGAAGGAAATGGGCGGGGCAGGCAAACAAACTGAAGCTAGTAAGGGGGGCTGGAGCAAAAGAGGAGGCAAAGCAAGTGGCAAATGGGGCAGGTAGTAAAGGGCAAAGCTGGGGGGTAGGCAGTCCGGGGGGGGCACATGTGCCCATGTGCACTTGCACAAGTCTTTTTTAGCTTGCTGCTGCTTCTGGCCCAAAGGGTGGAAATAGGGCGTGGCAAGCCAAGCAAGCAGCTGAGTCCAGAGGCAGGAGCTGAGGCAGATGGTATACAGCCAGTGGGGGTGGTGGAGGGGGCAGTGGTGGTAGTAATAGTGGTGGGGGTTGGGGGGGACACACAGATGGATCGGGGGGCAGCTCCACACCACACCCCCTGTGTCCCTACAAACACAGTCAAAACCCCCACCACAAGAGCACAGTTTGAAAATTACTCAGTCTTAGGGCCCCCTCTACGGTGGTCTGCAAAGTCTCTAGGTGCTGCCCCACTGGCAGATGATCCTCTTCTTCTCCTCCTCGGGCTTCAGCAGCTCCAGGCAGCGGCCTCTGCAGCAGCAGCAGCTCCAGGAACTCCAGGTGGTCATCCAGGCAGGCAGAATGGACCCCTCTCAGGTGGTGGTGCTGGTGGTGGTGTCCACAACAGCAGTGGCTGGGGTCCCTCACTCCTCCTCTCTGGGGAGTGGGCTAGCAGCCCTCTCCCCACCCCAGGGCTGCAGTTGCAGCAGTAGCAGCACCCAAGAGTGGGGGGTCCAGCAGCCAAGTAGCAGAGAATGGGGGTTGTCTGGCCCAGCCAGGGGAGCAGCTAGAGCAGCAGGGAGAGCTTAGGGCCTAGTAGCAGCAGGAGTAGCAACTTCCCACCTCCCTCCAAGCTAGAAGGCTGTGGGAGAGCAGTGGGAGGGAGAGAGAGAGATTCGCTCCAGGCTAAACAAATCCCTGGTACCAGGTTAAGTGAAATGGAAGCTGCTCCAGGTCAATCAAGACACCTGGGGCCAATTAAGAACTTTCCAGAAGGCAGGGAGAAGGCTAGGACCTGATTTGTCCCTGATTAGGACACCTGAAGCCAATCAGGGGCTGGCTGAAACTAGTTAAAAGCCTCCCAGTTAGTCAGGTGGGGGTGCATGTCAGGAGCGGTGGGAAGAAGTTGCGCTGTTGGAGAGGCTGAGTAGTACACACCATATCAGGCACAAGGAAGGAGACCCTAAGGTAAGGGTGAAGTGGAGCTTGAGGAAGTGAGGGCTGCTGTGGAGGAAGTAGCCCAGGGAATTGTACATGTCATGTTTCTAAAAGGTCAGCTACCAGACCTGATACTATTAGGGTCCCAGGGCTGGAGCCCGGGCTCCCCCCCCCCACCTTTGCCCTGTTTAATCACTGAGACTGGGAGACAACAGAGACTGTGAAAGGAAGGTTAACTTCTCCTCACCTCCCTCGCTGGCTTATGATGAAAATGGCTCAGTAGACCGTGACCCTTGTCTCTAGAGAAAGAAGGGTGACGTGAAGAGTAATAGCGAGCCTATGAGGCTAGCGAAATCCGCCAGGAAACGCGGGACCCACGGAGGCAAGGACAGAGCCATGTCACAATTGGTGTCAGGAGTTGGATTTCGTTCACAGCATGGCGGAAGAAAAAGGTGTTTTGTTTTTTTGTTTTTTTTATAAAAAAAGTGAACAGGGGGTTTGGATTTTTGTGTGTTTTGGTTTTTGTTTGTTTGCTTTGTATCACAATGGAGGAGGTGGTAAGAGCTCTGGTACAGGCCACGGCAGCTCAGCAGGAGGCCACCTGGGTTTAGGGAATGGCACAACAAGAGTCTATGAGGCTCAATTATTGATGAGCCAGGCAACCCAAGATCATGCTCTCTGGAGAGAGCGTGGTGGTGGACCAGCTGAAGATCCTCTACACCCAGGCCCCGGGGGCCAACGAGACGCAAACCCTGAGGGCCACTGGTTGTCTGCCAAAGATGAAGTCAGGAGATGACGTAGAGGCTTATCTCCTCTCATTCGAAAGGACTGCTCAGCGTGAGGCATGGCCCCAGGAGCAGTGGGCCAGCATTCTCGCTCCTTTTTTGTGAGGAGAGGCCCAGAAGACCTACTTTGACTTGCCTGCCACAGATGCCACTGACTATACCCGTCTGAAGGCAGAGATCCTAGCACGATCAGGGGTAACGGCAGTGGTAAGGGCCCAGAGGTTCCATGAGTGGAAATACCAGGAGAACAAACACCCGAGGTCCCAGCTATTTGACCTCATACACCTCGCAGCAAGTGGTTACAGCCCAAGGTGTGCAGGCCGGAGGAGATTTTGGAAACTCTGGTCATAGACCATTACATGCGGGGACTGCCGCCAGATCTCCACAAATAGGTAGGCCAGAACAATCTGTCCACGTACAACGAGATAACACTGGTAGAAAGATGGATGACAGCCGGAGGACTGACCCGACTACCCAAGGGAGGCCCCTTTCGAAGCAAGCACCCGACCCCAACCCTGGAATGTTGGGCAGCCAAATCTCTGGGGAGTCCTAGGTGGAAGGGGGGGGCGAAAACCAGCGGGGAACCCAGAAGGAAGGGATTGGCCTGAGTGGGAGAAGCCCTGGGACTAAACCTCCTAACCCCTGGGATAGGGGAGTGATTAAAAGCAATTATAGATGTTATGCATGTGGGGAGTGGGGACACACAGCAGCATAGTGTCCCAGCACCAAGGAGCCTATGCAATGTAACTTGGGGGATTGGGAGGTCCCATGCTCCCTTATCCACCACACGGGGGTCGCATTAGCCCCGCATAATTACACCAGGCCAGTGAGGATAAATGGAGCAGAGACTACAGCGCTTGTGGACTCTGGGAGTGCTATCACCCTCATATCGGGTAAGCTGGTAAAAAAAACAGTCAGCTGCTACAAGCCAAATGGGTAGCAGTGACGTGCGTACATGGAGCCGTGAGCCATTACCCCCCATCCCAGTGGATATAGAGGTTCAGGGAAACCCCATTGAAGTGACCGTGGGCGTAGTTCCTAAACTCCCATATCCATAGTCATTGGAAGGGACTATCCAGGGTTTGATAATTTACTCCCCCCCCCCCCCCCCGAAGAGGCTGGAGGGAGGTGGGGACCCTGAGGACAGCAACTCGTCACCAGGGGAATGTCAACCCCCGATGTTTGCTGAGATTTCTCAGGATCTGTTCTCAGCCCCCCCGAAAGACCCGGAACACAAAAAAGGAGAGGAAGGCCGCGAAGGCCTTGGGAACCCGGATCCTGACACAGGGCCAGAAGACCTCCCTAGTAGGCAGATGGAGGCGAGCAGCCAACAGAGAAACTTCCACCACAGAAGGTGAGCCAGAAGCTGCACCCAGCCATGATGGCGGCGAGCCATTGGAAGAAGCAGAAGCCGGCCCTTGGGAGCTTGGGCAGGTTAGTCCCAGGAGAGAGACTTTTGGGCGGGACCAGGCAGAGAACCCCAGATATAATGCCAGGAAAGAGGTGCCAAGATTGATGGGATACTCGTGGATGGGAAGGTCCGGGGTCCTGGACCTTACTTTATAGTGAAGAAAGATCTCCTGTACCGCGTAGTGCAAATGCAGGAGCAAGAGATGCAACAACTTCTGGTGCCACAAAAACATCAAAAAGCCATATTGAGTCTCACCCACAGTCACCTGTTTGGAGGACACCCAGGGATAGAGAAAACCCAGGCACGGATCCTACGGAGGTTCTTCTGGCCAGGAGTACATGAAGATGTCCGGCGATACTGCACCTCTTGTCCAGAGTGTCAGTTACATAGCCCTCGCCCGCACTTGTGGGCTCCTTTGATACCTCTTCCAATAACAGAGGCTCCTTTTGAAAGGATAGCCATGGATCTGGAAGGGCCCTTAGAGAAGGCAGCTCAGGACCACCAACATGTGTTTGTTGTACTGAACTATGCAACCTGGTACCCGGAAGCTGTTCCCCTGAGCAACACAGCTTCCAAGACAATAGCTAAGGAGCTATTACAGATCTTTGCCCAGGTTGGGCTACCAAAGGAGATACTGACTGATCAAGGGACACCTTTCATGTCCAAGTTGATGAAAGATCTCTGTTCATTGCTCCATGTAAGCCCTATGGACCTCTGTATACCACCCGCAAACAGATGGCCTTGTGGAAAGGTTCAATAGGACCCTCAAGGCCATGATCAGGAAAGTGGTGAGCCGGGATAGGAAAGACTGGGATACCCTATTGCCTTACCTCATGTTCGCCATCCGGAAGGTTCTGCAAGCCTCCACAGGTTTCTCTCCATTCGAACTACTATATGGGTGCCACTCTTGGGGCATATTGGATATAGCCAGAGAAGCTTGGGAAGAGGAGCCAAATCCCGGAAAGAACATAGTTGAACACATACTGCAGATGAGAGATCTGATAGCCCGAGTTACGCCCATTGTACGGGAACACTTAGAGAGCACAGGAGACCCAACAAATCCATTATAACCACCAAGCGAAGCTTCGACGGTTCCAACTAGTGGATCGGGTGATGATACTGGTGCCCACAGCAGAAAGTAACCTGTAGGCCCAGCGGCAGGGACCCTATGAAAGAATCGAAGCTGTGGGAGAGGTGAACTATAAGGTGCGGCAGCCAGGCCGCCGGAAATCGGAGCAAATTTACCATATCAATCTTCTAAAACCTTGGCACGATCGAGAGACATGCTTAGTCATGCAGGAGACCTTTCCCCAGAAGGATAACTTACACGAGCAAGCGAGGATATCATCCGACTTGACGCCGATCCAAAAGATCGAGGCAGCCAACATGGTTAATCGCAACAAAGATGTGTTCTCTACAAAACCAGGGCGGACGACTGAGACCTATCACCATATCCAGAAGATCCCTGGAGCCAAGGTAACATTGAGACCCTACCGAATCCCAGCAGCCAAGAGAGAGGAAATCAAGGCCAAAGTAAAGAAAATGTTAGAATTAGGGGTTATTGAAGAATCTTACAGTCAGTGGTCCAGTCCAATTGTTCTAATGCCTAAACCTGACGGTACCATGAGATTCTGTAATGACTTTAGCCAACTGAATGAAATATCCCAGTTTGATGCATACCCCATACCACGCATCGACGAACTGGTTGACCGACTGGGTAGTGCCCGATTCTTGACTACACTGGATCTGACAAAAGGGTACTGGCAGAGTCCTCTGACCAAAGAAGCTAAAGAAAAGACATTCTCCACCCTGGATGGGCTATTCCGGTACACCGTCCTCCCTTTTGGGCTACATGGAGCCCCAGCCACATTCCAGCGCCTCATGGATGAGCTGCTGCGCCCCCATACTAGTTATGCAGTTGCATACCTAGATGTCATCATCCATACGCCAGACTGGGGAACCCACTTGGAGAAAGTTGAGGCAGTACTGCGCACCTTAAGGCGGGCTGGTCTCACTGCTTATCCCGCTAAATGCGCCATAGGGCTAGCAGAGGCTAGGTACCTGGGATATATTGTGGGAAGGGGCATAGTGAAGCCCCAAACGAATAAGCTAGAGGCAATTCAAAACTAGCCCCGGCTGACCCGAAAGAAGCAGGTCCGTGCGTTCCTAGGTGTGGTAGGCTACTACCGATGGTTTATTCCCCCACTTCGCCACTAGGGTGAGTCCCTTAACGGACTTAGTGAAGGCCCGAGGTCCAGACATGATAAAGTGGACCGACGCAGCAGAGGGGGCATTTACAGATCTTCAGACGGCCCTCTGTAATGACCCCGTACTCATAGCCCCGGACTTTAACAGAGAATTTGTTTTACAAACAGACGCTTCCGAGGTGGGGTTGGGAGCAGTTCTGTCGCAAATGGTGGGAGAAGAGGAACACCCAATCCTCTACCTAAGCAGAAAGCTTCTCCCAAGAGAACAGAAATATGCAGTAGTCGAGAGAGAATGCCTTGCTGTCAAATGGACTATGGAGACACTGCGTTATTACCTCTTAGGTCAGAGATTTACTCTTGTAACGTACCATGCACTCCTCCAGTGGATGCAGCGGAATAAGGAAAAGAATGCAAGGGTCACCAGGTGGTTCTTATCCCTCCAACCATTCCAGTTCCGCATACAGCACAGGGCTGGATGCCACCATGGCAACGCTGATGGTCTGTCATGAGCATACTGCCTGGCATCCCAAGTTGCCCAACTCTATGGTGTTGAGCGGGGGAGGGAAGGTTATGTGACGGGGCAAGGCCAAATGGCTATGGAAGAGTAGTGGGAAAGATATTAGCTCCAGGCTAAACAAATCCCTGGTACCAGGATAAGTGAAATGGCAGCTGCTTCAGGTCAATTAAGACACCTAGGGCCAATTAAGAACTTTCCAGAAGGCAGGGAGAAGGCTAGGTTGATTGGGACACCTGAAGCCAATCAGGGGCTGGCTGAAACTAGTTAAAAGCCTCCCAGTTAGTCAGGTGGGAGTGGATGTCAGGGGCTGTGGGAAGAAGTTGCGCTGTTGGAGAGGCTGAGTAGTACACACCGTATCAGGTACAAGGAAGGAGGCCCTGAGGTAAGGGTGAAGTGGAGCTTGAGGAAGTGAGGGCTGCTGTGGGGGGGGAAGTAGCCCAGATCGTACATATCATGTTTCTAAAAGGTCAGCTACTGGGCTGATAGCTGATACTATTAGGGTCCCTGGACTGGAGCCCAAAGTAGAGGGTGGGCCCGGGCTCTCACCCCCCCCACCTTTGGCCCCTGTTTAATCACTGAGACTGGGAGACAACAGAGATTGAGCAAGGAAGGACAACTTCTCACCTCCCTCGTTGGCTTATGATGAAAATGGCTCAGTAGACTGTGACCCTTGTCTCTAGAGAAAGAAAGACTGTGACCCTTGTCTCTGAGCCTCTGAGGCTAGCGAAATCCGCCAGGAAACATGGGACCCAGAGAGGCAAGGACAGAGCTTTGTCAGAGTATCAATACACATTTACTTAAGCAAAAATATATATTCAGAGTCTTAATTTTTTACTTTTTGTAGTATGCTAGAAAATGGTGAATGATGCTTTTCTTAAATTTTCCTTTGTAATTTGTGACAAACTATTTATATGGAAATTAGAATCCACTTAAAAATCCAAATTAGCATTTTAAAATTGTTAGTTAATGTGACACAGAAGAGGTATTTGTTATTAAATGTGCAGATGAGAGAAAAATAAGGTTATCAAAACATTTTGCACTTAATATTAACTGATTTATTAAATAAAAAAGTACTCTACAACTAATGAATTGAATGATTGTTTCTGATCAGAGTCCTTCAAGATTTTAGAACTAGCACATCTCATCCTTTCACACCTAATTCCTATTCAGATAGGAAAAAGTAAACAATTTCCTACTTTTTGAACTCACTCAAATCCTTAAATTTGACTGCACTAGTCATTGCATTGAACTAGTTCAATCAACTGAAATGAAGAAAATGTGCTCTCTGAACCTAACTTTAGCATCAAATATGTACTGTAATTTTTTTAATTTCATTTACATTATTTTAACAGATTATAGTGATGGTGATGGATTCTCCCATAGCTTTGATAGATGAGCATTCAGCTAGTATATTAAGTTCTGGGTTTATTTGTTTTTATGGCTTCTCACATGGAAACCAAGTCCAATCCAGGATTTGCAAATGCAGCTGCATTTGGTAGTGGGAGGATCTGAGGCATCGACCAAATGATGCACTCACACTCTTCTCAAGCAAAGATCTCACATGCCACTCCTCAAAACTGGACACAGTCTGATGGTGCACACTTCTCCAACTGGGGCTATCCTGTGCAACTTATCCCCCCAGTTTTAATGTCTATCCTGCACACTTTGATGTTGGCCTTCAAGGTGTCTTTGTATCGGAGGATGGATCGCCACTTATTGTGGGTTCCTATGCTCAGGTCTATCTGGCTGCAGAACATCGCTTTTGATATATGGGAAGCCTCCATGTGGATTGTGTGTGGACCAAAGTTGAGCTCTGATGAGCACGCTCTTGATGCTAGGTATCTGGCACCTCTCAAGGACTTTGGTGTTGGGGTTCTGTCCTGGCACTTGACACTGCAGATAGATCTTAGGCAGTGAAGGTGGAAGACTTCCAGCTGTTTGATGTGGCTTTGGCACAGCATCCATGTCTCACAATCACAAAGGAGTGAGACGAGTACATCAGTGTGGTAGACTTTTATCTTAGTCCTGAGGCAGACTTCATGGGGCCCTCCAGAGCCTGCCAAATGCCAAACTGCCCTTTACAGTTGCTGAATGATACATATAACATGGTGTTGCTGGAAAGCACGCTACCCAGATAGTAGAATTTCCTGACAGAGCTGAGTGACAATGGGATCATGATGCTTGTGATCTGGTTCTGGCTGGTACATCACCTCCATCTGTTTCAGGCTGATTGTGAAACAAACATTTTGGGGCACAGGTAAAGTGATCTACGATAAGATGAATATTCTCAAGAGTTTCAGAGTAGCAGCCGTGTTAGTCTGTATTCGCAAAAAGAAAAGGAGTACTTGTGGCACCTTAGAGACTAAAATTTATTAGAGCATAAGCTTTCGTGAGCTACAGCTCACTTCATCGGATGCATTTGGTGGGGAAAAAAAAAAATTTTTTTTTTTCCCCACCAAATGCATCCAATGAAGTGAGCTGTAGCTCACGAAAGCTTATGCTCTAATAAATTTGTTAGTCTCTAAGGTGCCACAAGTACTCCTTTTCTCTTTATTCTCAAGAGTGCACGCAATGAGGGCACAGTCATCAGCAAACAGCTCTCTTGATAGCTGTTTGATTACAGTAGAACCTTAAAGTTATGAACACCAAAGTTACAAACTGACCAGTCAACAACACACTTCATTTGGAATTGGAAATATGCAATCAGGCAGCAGAGACCAAAAAAAAAGGCAATTACCATATAGTACTGTGTTAAAGGTAAACAAAAAAAGAAATTTAAAAAAATATTCACAAGGTAAGGAAACTGTTTCTGTGCTCGTTTCATTTCAATTAAGATGGTTAAAAGCAGCATTTTTTCTCTGCATAGCAGTTTCAAAGCTGTATTAAGTCAGTGTTTGGTTGTAAAGTTTTGAAAGAACGATAACCTTTTGTTCAGAGTTATGAACATTTCAGAGTTAAGAACCATCTCCAT
The DNA here is from genome assembly GCF_009764565.3 of Dermochelys coriacea. Classification (NCBI taxonomy): domain Eukaryota; kingdom Metazoa; phylum Chordata; order Testudines; family Dermochelyidae; genus Dermochelys; species Dermochelys coriacea. Next base: position 214,373,692 of record NC_050069.1, read on the forward strand.
TCCAGAGGTGTTCGTAATTTGAAGTTCTACTTTATGAAGGAGTTTCCACAGGCCCCTGTGATTCACCATGTCAAAGCCTTGGTCAGGTCAACAAACACCACATGGAAGTCCTTGGCTCTGTTCATGAGCCTTCTCTTGTATTTGTCAGACTGCCAAAATCATGTGCATCCACAGCCAGCACAAAAGCCACACTGACTCTGCATTATAGTAATTTTAGGTCTAAACAGTTTGTCATATTTTCAGATTTAACTTTAGGTTTATTTTTTTAAAATATCTATCTCCAATTTTATTGAAAATAATTTTCAATCTCCCTTGTTAATAAATGTGAACTACAGTGTATTAGGTAGGAACATGCAACAATGTAGGAAATGTAAAAATTAAGGTTGCATGTGGAAGCTAAACTATGGCCCCTTAACTTAGAGATGTATGGAACATTTTGAATTACTCTGTACTGCTGCAACCATGCAAGACAAAAGGAGTTTATGAAAATACTTTAGTATACACGATATCTCATAATGGAATAGGAATTATAAATTCTAATTCTATAGTATGAGACAATATATTCATGCAATGTTTAAAAAAAGTTATGTAAATGAGTTCCAATAGTTCATGGATCAGGGACCCAATCTTATGGGGTTCCAGGGGCTTCTGTATATAGTATTTAGGTTAATCATTCTATCTATCCAATGGGATTCAGTGCTCAGTCTAGAAGATACCATCACAGATGCTTAGTTTTGCAGTTCTCAAACTGTGGATTTGTGTTAACAGCAAAAATATTTAAAAATAAATAAATATATAGAGGTGAGAAACAACAGACCTCAACCCTATTGTCCCTCTGCAAATTTGTGTACACAGAGTCAGTCCCTTACCTCTCTCTAAAAGTGCAAAATTTCAAAAAATACAATGAATAGAAGATTGTTGGGGGTGGAATAGATCTGGACAAGGAGAAGTCTGGAGATAACTTGAGACGGGAGGGATAGACAGTTGAAACAATAGTGAAACTGTTGAGCAGCATATTAAAGAAGTCTGAGGTCTTTCTGAGTGCAGACTTCTTTGATTTGAGATCTACCATACCATTCTCTCACTAGAAGGGAAAACCTATAATGGCAGCAGGCCGTAAAAGAGACCCAGTTTGGGAATAAGAACCATTCAAGAAATACATGTTTGCTGAGGACGTTTTAAAGAAAGTCACACCAGTGAACTGGTGAAAGTTACCAAAGCACTTGGATTCACAGACTGTTGAAGTGATAATCTCACTTTTAACAGCAGTAATTTCTTCTGCCAGTATAGATAGAATAATTTCTTCCTTTGGAATAATTCATTCCAAATTGAGAAAAAGCAGGAAAGCTTGTTTTTCTTTTCCAGATTATGAACAAACAGGAAAATGAAGGTGAAGACGACTGAGTTAGCTGCAGAACCCAATATTTTAAGTTTCTCATGCTGACCTGGCTAAAAGTCAATTTAATTTTTGTTTTTTTTAAAAAATATGTAACTACTTTAGTTAAACAATTTTAACAAAAACAAATGTGATTTTACAAAAACTTGAATGTTTAAATTCAAAAATTCATATACTTGTTTTGTTAAATTATATATTTTCTGTTGAAGAAAAAATCCAGCATACATAATAATGTTGGTTTAGGTAAATAAAACAATTTCAATGTCTGTCTGCTGATGTTCTCCTCCCAATACAACATGGCAAGAAAATCCCCCAAATATTAATGATTAACCTGTTGAACTGGTGATAGTTCACCTCCCAATGACTTCATAAATATCTGCTTCAATTACCTTTGGTAAATGAAATAACCAATCATTCATTTTCTGATATAGCTGTAAAACTAGTCTGAAAAGTTTTCAAAATAAATCACTTTAAAAGTGTATAGTGTGTACGTTCTAAAAATGAAATCTATATCTATCTCTGAGTTGTGAATATGTATTAAGCTTATAACAACCAATAAGAATGCACTTTTATGTAGAAAACCATGATTAAATAGTGTCTTCCAGACTAGTGATTTAAATCAAATTCACCCTGATTATTTGACTCAAACTTAAAGTGGAGTACAACACACTATTTTTTGTTTGTTTAAAACTTTCACTCATTGCATATTGCAATGAAAACTTCTCAGTAGCAGTAGCCATGTTTTATCATCATCATGATGGCTTCCAATTAAAGGTAAAGGAATCAGTAAAGAAAGCAATCAGCGAACCACCTAGGGCATAACTTTTTGATTCTGGACATGCGCCTGTCTGGTCTGGGAATGGACTGTATAAGGCATAGTTTTAAAAATAAGGATTGGTGGGAGGAGGATAGAAGAGGTCTCCGTCTTGAAATTTTGTCATTGGCCAGTAGGAGGTCAGTCAAAGCTACATGGGCTGTGCTCTGATGGGAGGGAAATAGAATAAGAGACCTTCGGGTATCAGTAAGAAAAGACAGGTTGGAGCCCAACAGTGTTAGTGGGCTGGGAAACACACACAGTGTCTTAAGAGTCTTGCGGCATGGCATAGAGGCTGCTGAACTTGCTTCCAGCTAGTCTAGTATCAATGAAAGACAATGACAGTCTGAGTCAGTTACTGGGTGTCACAGCTGGGCAAAGCAGGACATTATTTATTTATTTCTGGAACCACCCACAATGTGCTAGACACTTTCAAAAAGTTATCTTGCTTTTTACTGGTCCAAATGTGAAAGCTCTAGAAATTCACTTTGGGGGAATAAAGGGTGCATCACTGGGCACGTACTTACAGAATTCACGAAAAATTCTAGTGTGCATAGGTATACAGTTCCAACTAATCCCTCTCCCAATCAGCAGCATAGTTTCTCAGCTGCTGCAACTAGGGTTTAAACAGAAATGTCTGCTATACATGTGCAGTCCTGCATTTTCATTCACCCAAAACATTTTTTTTTAAAAAGCCTCCTCTAAAACTGAGTAAAACACATACTCCTCAGTGAACACTATGCCCATGCCTTATTATTATTATAATAAAAAGTATAGCCAGTTATGAGCACATACTCTGAGAAAAACAAAACAATTTTCTCTTTGCAAATGGGAAAAATGTATTTGTCACTCTTCCATAGTAAAAATTACTAAAGAGAATTTGTTCAAACTTTTCAAAAAAAATTCAAACTCAGAACAAAGAAGGAAAATTTTAGCTCTAAAAGTGAATGAATCAGATATTTAAAAGTGTTTGAACACAGAGGATTTCAATGGAAACTATTTTGCAATCTTGATTATAGGGGTTGTCACTAAAAACAAACAGTAAAATAAAGCACTATTTGGTTGCTAAAATAAAAAGTGCTTTGCATATTTTCAGTTTAGTCAGGATAAAGCACTGCCAATATTAAGGTTTTATTAGTAATTGTTGAATGTTTTAGAGAATGCAGATGGAAACAGACTTACAAAACAAATAAAATAGTAAATATTTTGTCAGTATTGTCTTGAAAATTACTCAACATACAGCCACAGAAAACCCCCAAGGTCCTAGTGCTTAAACTTTAAAAACATGTCTTCGTACATATTTTAAATTAACATTGAAAAGGAGTAGGCACTCTTTAAATTACTTCAGAGTCAGCAAAAAATACTCCTTGACTTAATTCATTATATGCACACTGTATATATAAACAAAATAGAACAGACTCATGACCCAGGCATAAAAATATATTTTAAAACTGCTTACATTTTCATGAAAGCTGACTGCTAATAGTTAGTTTTTTGTGGTGCTTTAGAGTCATATACTACTAATGGTTTAATTTTAAGATAACCTTGGGTCAAAAGAAAATGTAAAATTAATATTTTTCTTTAGCTGAAATCAAACAGACTTAATTAATTTAGCACAAAAACTATTTTTGTCATAAGGAAGTCTGTCGCTTGCCCTTTCAAAATTTACGTGTTTGTGAGCTCAAACCACTACTACTTGGTTTCCAAGACTATGGGAGGAATATGTATGTTTATAAATCAGAAGACACGAGACAAGAACTTGGCAGAAGGAACCTCCTTCCCCACCCCCACTCCACCCCACACTGAATTTCACTGGCTAAGACCGAAAAACAGCCCACAATTTCCCAGAAATTACATTTCAAGATCACAAGAATCCCAGTAATAACATACATTTACTAAACAGAACTCAAAGAACTCATGTTTCATTCTACGTACAGTATCCTCATTTATTAAGTATTCTACTTCATATGGCTTAGTAACATAAATGAGGAAACATTAATACAGGGGTTCTCAAATTGGGAGTCAGGACCCCTCAGAGGGTCACGAGGTTATTACCTGTGGGGTCACGAACTGTCAGCCTCGACCTCAAACCCCACTTGCCTCCAGCATTTATAATGATGTTTAAATTAAAAACACTTTTTTAATATATTTTTAGGGGGGTCGCACTCAAGAGGCTCAGGTGAAAGGGGTCACCAATACAAAAGTTTGAGAACCACTGCATTAATAGAAGTAGAAAAGCCTTTTTAAAAGGTTTTGATTAACTCATCAATTAGCTAATAAGCAAGCTTATCTTACAATGTTGCTTTTATTTCCCAGTCTTCCCTTCTATACTCTGTTTTTCAAATTCTCATTCTTTATTTCATCTTAGTATCGAAAGCTTACTCAAAGATGTATTTCCGTATCAATAAGATGCTGTAATATACGCCATCTTAAGAACAGGCACAATGTTGGAAAATTTTGATACAATTGCCTCTGAACAAGATTATAAACACTTCTTTTCTCATATTAAAAGACATTTATTTATACAGGTAAATCAAAAGCATTCAAATATACACCATATCTTCATTAAAAAGCTGAGATTTCAGTCAAAAAACACATTTAGCATTAGACTAGTAGAGAAGCAACAGGTGGGCGATATGCGTTAATGTTTTCCTGTAATGACCAGAATACATACGTCTGCTAGTACATAACTACATGATGGTATATTTTGAAAGAGAGGGAAAACCAGAAGCATAAGCTCCTCCTTTCAAACAACCTAAGTCAGTGGTTCTCAACTAGGGGTACATGTGCCACTGGGGGCATGCAGAGGTCTTCTGGGGCCACATCAATTTACCTAGCTGATATTTGCCTAGTTTTAAAACAGGCTATATAAAAAGCACTAGTGAAGTCAGTACACTATACTATACTTCACTATACGCTAGAATGCAAGTACAATATTTATATTCCAATTGAGTTAATAATTATATGGTAAAAATGAGAAATAAGCAATTTTTCAGTAAGCGTGCTGTGACACTTTTATATTTTTATGTTTGATTTTGTAAGCAAGTCATTTTAAAGTGAAGTAAAACTTAGGGGGTATGCAAGACATATCAGATTCCTGAAAGGAGTACAGCTGTCTGGATAGGTTGAGAGCCACTGACATAAGCTATCTGCAGACTTCTCATATTAATATGCTTCAGCTGCCTCGGTACCCTTTCCTGTAGTGGAAAATTTCTTAATTAACACAACTCAAAGACAAAAATAATCTTCACTCACAAACGCAGCACAACTAATTCTTGGATGAAATGTTTCAAATGTTACAACACAAGGTTGGACAGAAAGTGTACCTTATTCAAATAAAAGAATGGGTTAAATTATTCAGGCAGATTATAAAGTAAATTTCTGAATCAGAACTTTGCCAGGACAGCAGGGTTATAACACCCTTATTTTCATGAAAAGGGCCACAGACATAATAGCTACCAATGGTCAAAACGTAGGTTTTAGACTCCATGTAAAATCTGCAGCTGACCCTAATCACCACGAATGTTAGAGCAGTGGTTCAATATTGACTCCAAAAAGAATGCTACTCAGAGGCCTTCTACATGCTTCCCAAGATACACAAACAAGGCAACTCAGGCAGACCCATCATATTTGGCCATGGTACTCTTACTGATATTCAGACTCCTATAAACTATTCACCACACAAAGGGCCAGCTTCCTACAGGACACAACCGACTTCTTCCACAAACTCCACAACATTAACAAGCTCCCTCAGAATATCATCCTTGTCCCCATGGATGTCACCTCCCTATATACTAACATATTTCACAATGACAGCTTAGCTGCCTGCCTCAAATATTTACAAGACAACGGACAACCCTCAGATATCCACCCTAAACACATCCCCAGACTCATCCATTTCAGCCTCACCCATAACAATTTTAAATTCAAACACACACTTGTCCAAACCATGGGAACAACCATGGGTACTAGGATGGCTCCCCAATATGCCAACCTCTTCATGGGCCACACTGAAGAAGAATTTCTAGACAAAAGCACCATGAAACCAATGAAATACCTGAGATATATCAATGATATTTTCATTCTCTGGACAAACGACTTGAACTCACGCAGAATTCCACCACAACTTTAACCACTATCACCCACACATTAAAGTGTCTCTGGAATATTCCTGTACCAGCATCAACTTCCTGGATACTACCATCAGCTCCAACAACCGAACCCTACTGACAACCGTACACAAGCAACCCCTGGATCACCACACCTACCTTCATAGATACAGTAACCACCCCAAACAAACCCAGAAATCTGTTATCTCCAGCTGGGCCCTCAGATACTGCATAATATGCTCCGAGGAGAAAGTCTGTGATATACACTTTAACACACTCAAAACTGCCTTCACTAAACAAGGACACTCCACCAGAAAAGTAGATCGCAGCATGGAACAGGACAACCAAATACCCTGAGAGAACCTGCTTCAATACAGAAATAAAAGCCCCTCTGACTGCACACCCCTAGTTGTCACCTGCCACACCACAATGGAATCCATATGGGGTATCAAACAACTACAACCCATACTCGATGGGGACCCCATCCTGGGGGGGAACAAACAAACCTTTTGAGCCCCCCTTTTCTGGCCTTCAAAAAAAACACCCCAAAAAACAAAAAACCCACCACACCTCAGCCTCTCCAAATTCATCGTCAGAAGCAAGTTCCCCATAGACCAGGACACAACAACTTAAAGCGACACCAGACCCTGCCAGAACAAAAGATGCAAAACCTGCAGACATATGTCCACCACTGCAGTGATCAACACACCTTTCAAGATCCATGGATCCAAGATCCTATCACATGTGGTGTACCTCATCTAGCTCATTAAATGCCCTAATAAAAACTATATGGGTGAAGCCAGACAATCACTACACTCTTGAATGAACTCACACAGGAAAATGATAAAAGGCAAAAACACCACAAACTGTGGGTGAACACTTTTCACAAAGCAATCATTCTATAGCTGACAGCTTAGTCCTCATCCTCAAAGGAAACCTGCACAATACTTTCAAAAGACAAGCCTGGGAGCTTAAATTCATTAACTTTGCTAGACAATAAAAATCATGGACTGAATTGACACTGGATTTATTACAGAAATCTATAACCCACTAACCCACCCACCCAGATACAGTAACAGCTTTGTTATCCGGCATCTTGGGGAAATTAGTGCCAGTTAGTCAAAAATTCCAGTTAACTAAGAACTATTCTTACCAATGGAGGGAGGGAACTGGGGGTATGGGGTCTGGGCTCTGGGAGGGAGTTTGGGTGTGGGAGGGGGCTCAGGGCGGGGGGGGGTGAGGCGTGGTAGGGGTTTTGGGGTGCCAAAAACTGGTGGCGCTCACCTCGGGCGGCTCTCTGAAAGTGGCAACATGTCCCTGCTGCTCCTAGACAGAGGTGTAGCCAGGCTGCTCCGCGCGCTGCCTCCACCCGCAAGCGCCACCCTGAAGCTCCCATTGCTGTGGTCCCCAGCCAACGGGAGCTGTGGAGCCAGCACTCGCAGTGGGGCGGGGGCAGCTCAGGGAGCTACCCAAGGTGAGCACTGTCCGGATCCGGCACCCCAAAATGCCAGTTTCTAGAGCTTCCCGGGTGGTAAAGTGCTGGATAACACAGCTTTTACTGTACTGCTCCTCCCACCCTTTCCTTCCTATGACTGGAAGGGTGTTAACAGGCCACTTCTTCTTGAATGATCCCTTGAAATGGGTTAACTACTTATGCTAAACAATATGTTCCATCTAGTATTTAGCTGTGACACTGAGGGCTAGTCTACACTAAAAGACGACAGTGATGCAGCTCCATCAGTGCATCTGGAGAATACACTAAGCCAACAGGAGAGAGCTCTCCTGTTGACTTAATTACTCCACCTCCCTGAGAGGCGGTAGCTATGTCGGTAGGAGAAGCTTTCCCACCAACACACTGTCTACAACAGCACTTAGGTCGGTGTAACTTATGTCACCCAGGGGTATGGATTATTCACACCCCAAGCGACGTAAATTATACTGAAGTAAGTGATAGTGTATACAAAGCTTGAGTTAGTTTCCCAGACCTGAAGAAGAGCTCTGTGTAAGGCCAAAAGCTTGTCTCTCTCACCAACAGAAGTTGGTCCAATAAAAGATATTACTTCACCTACCTGGTTTCTCTAATGGCACTGGCACAGACACGGCTACAACAACACTGCAGGCATACATATATATGTCCAAGTCACTTGCCAGTCTCCCACTCAAAAATTAGACTTCTCCTGACATTGTTAGTTTCAGATCGACACTATTAGAACAGAAGATAGATGACTGCAGACCAAATATATAGGTACTGGAAAAAAGGTAACAGGTAACAGAAATATTGTTGTTCAACCCACAAATTTCCACATTAGCATAAGCAATGTTTTATACAATAGAACAGAAAAATCAGACATTGCCTAGATATTTTTATTTAAAGTAATCAATTTTAAGTAATTAAAAAAATGTTGCCAGAGCAAGTGTCATTACAGCAGTCACAGTGGTAAATAAAATACTTGTATATGAATCCAGTTATGAAACAGTCAAGAATATTTATCAGAATAGAGAGGAAGCATGGTCCAGTAGTTAGGGGAGTAGCTTAGGACTTAGAGTTCCTACTTCAGCACAAACTTCCTGGGTAACCCTGGGCAAATGACTTAAGCTGCTCTGTGACTCAGCTTACCATTTGTAAAATGAAGATAAAAACAGTTCTCTATCACACAGGGAGTTGTGAGATCAATACATTAAAAACTGTGAGGTGCTAAGTTCTTAAATAGATATTTGAAAATATTTTAAATTATACCGAAAATTTATGTGTAGAGAATACAACCTTTTAAGCACTCTTGGTTAATTTGGTTAGCTGCACTGAACAATGAATTATGAATGGTTACTTTTTTCCTCCTTTTTTTTTAAAATCAATTATACAAGATACATATGAACATCAGTATCTTTATACATTCAGAGTATAAGATAAGGAAAAGCATGTGCTGCATCACAGTCTAAGGCAGCAGCTTTGCTGAAGGCTGGGCTTGGAAAGCCTAATAGGGTACTTTCTTGACTGAACTACAGACAACAAAGGCAGGACTAACAATTTACTGCTCAGCCTGCGACATGCAGAAGTTGGGTGCTGTATACAACTACCCTAAGAAAAAACACACTGGGGAGCGAGAACAAGAATTAAGGCTGAACTTACAGGAGGAAGCCTAGAAAGAAGAAGGGGAACTGGAACCTCTGACTACTTAATCCACTCTTCCCAAAGGGAAAGCTTCTTATGCAAGTCCTGCACTCTAAGCAATCTGCTGTTAAGTGCTGAATCTGCAAATGCCTCCATGTTCAGTCAGTTACGTTTTAAAGAAAAAATGAAGGGGCAAGCCAGGTGAGAAGCGTGGCAAAGCTTGTCTATAAATTGTAATATGTTGGGCTGAGGGTTTTTTTTTGTTTAGTTCTAACAATACAGCTTATACACACTATAAATTAATGAGTACATCCATGATTAATAATTCAGAAATATAATATTCATCAATTCTGACTGTAAAGTTGGAAAAAACTTATTTACTAAGAACTTACTGCTTAAACAAATTATGTAAGCAGACAGCAGTGTTAACCTTTTAGGCAGGCAGCCTACAGCTTCAATATACCAAACAAACAATTTTGGGAGCTCCATCAGCAGGTGATCATTTTTTCTTTAGAAAACCTAAAATTAGAGATTAAACTTTAAAATCTAAGGTTTTTATTATTCAAGAGTTAAACTGCCAATTTCAGTTGCCTTGATTTAAATAAATCTACCCTAAAGACCCCAGAAGGCTTTATTTCTCAGCTCTAAAAAGGAAAAATACATATTATTTCCCCACTAGAAGTTCACCTTATGAATAGAAACTACACACAAATCCCCAAATATTTTTATTACTTTCCATTCTAAATCTAAGCAATGTTGTATTTAGTTAATATAGCACCTGAATCAGCTGCGAGACCCACCCACCAAACATTCGTTCCTGTTTAATAAGCAACAGGAACTTGATTGGCATAACACAATACACAAAAATAAATAAAGAAAAGGAGTACTTGTGGCACCTTAGAGACTAACAAATTTATTTGAGCATAAGCTTTCGTGAGCTACAGCTCACTTCATCGGAACTGATGAAGTACTCCTTTTCTTTTTGCAAATACAGACTAATATGGCTGCTACTCTGAAACCTGTCAAAAATAAATAAAGCATCTGCCTGAGAAGTTAACTGCCTGGAGAACAAACACAAAGTAAAGCAAGATAATTGCCCAGAATAAGCATTGTTGTTAATTTGGATTTTGTTTTAGTCTCACCTCTCATCACAAAGAAAATATTTGACTTGCATGGGCTTGCAGATTTTTTTTTGAATTAGGGTTTTTCTTTTTCTTTAATAGGGATTTGAAAGAGTTCTATAAATTAGTGTGATTATAAACAGATAGCATTACACAGTACCCTCGAGCCTCTTGAAGCCACCCACACCTTCACATCACCAGATTGTACAGAAACCCACTAAGTTATGACTAAAGGACTACACATTCTATACCACTCTACACAAAGATTCTCATATAGTCTCTCAAATCTGCCACAGCGTTTTCTATGAGAATTTTTAATCTGCTTGTGCATGATGCCTAGAAATGATTGGCATTTGTACCTCTAAGGAAGTTGTTAGATATTGGAAAGCATGAACACAAGTAGTTTTCTTTTGAAAGAATTACCGTTTTAGAATACCATTTCAAGTAGTTGGTAGAAAGCTAAGCTAGATGGGCCAGTTTCTTTCCAAAGAGCGCTAAAGCAAAATTGTCAACAATACATGCAATTATATGTGGTAAGAGCCACTGTAATTTTTGTAAGTTAAACGTCTATCTCTGATGTATTTTCTGGTCTGTTATACACTGAATATCATTCAGTATTTGTCTTCAGCTGTGTGTTAATCTGTACCTTTGATTTATACACATGAACTGAGAATACTAAAGAGTATTTCTTAAAAGATAGACTGTAAATGGCCTTTTCTGACCCTCATGCACTTCAAATTCACCCAGCTGTAAATTTGCTGTGCCCTTTTTTTGGGGTGGGTGGGGAGGGGAGAATTGAAAAATAATCTTTGCGTTTTCAATATAGTAGAGCAATTTGTTGATAACATGCATGTTCATGTTTTAATTTAAATAAGTGGTAGATGAGGTTGGAAAACTATTTCATAATAAGTTCAGTGTTTTCCAGCTTTACACTATACACTGATAATTGTAGGACAAAGTTAAAAAATAAGAGGTGACATTTATTTATTACTATATAGCTATCAACCAAGTCAAATGTGATAGATTCTAAAATTTTGAAAAAATAGATTAAGATTTTGATTAAAGAAAAAATATTAATCCCCATTTTCAACATTGGAGTTCAAAAAGAAATTGGCCTATTTTCTGAACAACCTTTTCCTTCTTTCCCACCAGAATTAAACAATTACAAATAAAAAGATATTGACATGACAGTTATGGCTGAACAATGCATTAGGTTTAGGAGCAGCATATTTACAAAAGGATCTTTCTGTATTAGGTACCAAACTGATCGTGGCTTAAGAGGAGAATACAATGCTACCAAGACTAGAGAACCTGCAACAGTTATGAATGTTGAGAGTCTAGAGTGCAGGACACAGCAAGAGTATATTTTGCTATACAGGTGAGTCGCATCATACGCGCATTTAACTTACACAAATTCAACTATACGTGCTCGGCCAAAAACAAAAAAAAACAACAAAAAACCAAACAGGTTTCAGAGTAGCAGCCGTATTAGTCTGTATTTGCAAAAAGAAAAGGAGTACTTGTGGCACCTTAGAGACTAACAAATTTATTTGAGCATAAACTTTTGTGAGCTACAGCTCACTTCATCCGATGAAGTGAGCTGTAGCTCACAAAAGCTTATGCTCAAATAAATTTGTTAGTCTCTAAGGCGCCACAAGTACTCCTTTTCTTTTTTTGAAAAAAACAAAGAACAACAAAAAGACACCTGTAAATAGTGCCGGCGATTCCACCCACTATTCCACTGAATGAGCATATGCTACAGAGTGAGCATGAGATGGGAGACGTGAATCTGCTGTTTCCTCAGTCGGTCTCAGTTCCCACGTGCCTCTCATAGTGTGAGCATCTCACTGCGTTGAGTGTGATTCTAGTGTTTAAAAATACTGTACGTATTTTTCGTATAACATGGCCCCTAAACACAAGTCAACTACTTCATCTGGTGCTCAGCCGAACAAACAGCGATCTGTTCCAATGCTGGAGGAAAAACTGGCTGCGTTGGACTTTGGAGACAGACATACCGTCTCTCAATATGTGGCGTGTAAATATGGCCACAACGAATCTAGCATCCGTGCCATCAAGATTCACGAGAGAGAAATTTGTCAAGCCGTGGCATCAAGTGTTCCAATAACTGCTAAGGTGACAAGCCATGTGCATGATAAAACTTTAGTGAAGACTGAAAAGGCATTAAACTTATGGCTGGAAGACATGAACCGTAAACGTGTGCCTATTGATGGCAACACATTGCTCTTAACCTCTAAGAGGGACAGCCTTCTGATGAGAAGGAATTCAAAGCCAGTCATGGTTGGCTTAACAGTTTTAGGAACCACTTCAACCTCAAAAACGTGCAGACCACTGGTGAAGCTGCATCTGCCAATGAAGAGGCAGCAAAAGCCTATCCCGAACAATTAAAGAAAATCACAGAAGAAAGGGGCTATCTTCTGGAACAAGTTCTTAATACTGACGAGACTGGGCTCTTCTGGAAAAAAAAATGCCCACCGCACTTACACTTCAAAATCAGAAAGACAAACCCCTGGCTTCAAAGCAGCTAAAGACTGTGTCTCTGTGTTGTTTTGTGGCAATGCGGCTGGACATTTAATAAAGCAGGGCTTGCTCTACAGGGCTGAAAATCCCCATGCCCTAAAAGGCAAGAACAAAAATCTCCTGCCTGTGTTCTGGCAATCAAATAAAAAGGCTTGGGTGATGGCAGCATTATTTCTGGACTGGTTCCAGAAGTGTTTCATTCCGGAGGTCAAGCGGTACCTCGAAGAGAAAGGACTTGACTTTAAAGTGTTGCTGATCGTAGACAATGCTCCTGGCCACCCTGAGGCTCTCCGGTTTGCACATAACGCTGAAGTCGTCTTTCTCCCTCCAATATCACCTCCATCCTCCAACCTCTCGACCAAGGCGTGATTCACTGTTTTGAGGCCATGTACACACTTACGTTCTCATGGATACGTAGCGCTATGGATGATGATCCTAATCTTAATTCTCAGTACTCAAAGATATGAATTTTTCACATCCCTGATTGAAATAGCTAGGCCAATCTAATTTTTTAAATGTAAATCAGGCCTTAGTATGGAATAATAGCATGGGAAGTTAGGGCAGAATGGCTAGTCTACTTTAAACTCACACCTTACCTATTTTGAACTAAATTCTGCAGGGTAGACAAGACCTAAGTATTTGTGAATGTACAACATTGGCTTTAAAGTTTAAGTGTTTTCAAAATAATCTACACAGAGAATTGTTTTGAAAACACTAACTTTAAAGCCAGAAGTATACAATTATTTCGGGTTACACAGAAGCAGCGCCATCTAACGTTGCACCCAACTCAGTCTGCAACAGAAGTTCCAACTACACGTGTGGACACTCCCAACAGTTATTCTGTGCACACGAAGGAATAAACAAGAGAAATCTGGTCCAAGTTGATGTGTAATCCTTTCCCACCTAGTACATTTTTAGTAGTTCGACATCATAAAAGTTGAGACAATTATAGAAATGCATTTCACTTAAATGTATGAACATAAATGATCCCTCCGGGGCTTTTGATTTTTTTGAAAATGAAAGGCATTCTTAAAAGGTTTCACATACACTATGAACATAAATAGTTAATGTGGTTCTCATCCCTAAAAAGCAAACACAAAACAGGGAATACTGTTATAATACGGGAGTGTGCTGTGGCTGCAAGCCACAGCATAATAAAGGATTGCATAATTCAACAACAAAATATATAGCGTTTGGCACATTAGTGTGGATTCTAAATACTCTGCCTTTAAGATGCTTTTATCTAGCATTCCAAGTTTAATGTAAAGTATTTACCATTTGTTATGGGTCCACGGCTAGCTGTGCCTTTGACCTCTCCTATCAGGCTCTCTGTGGGCACCCTTTCCAAGAGACTTCTCTGTGAGTGGAATCCCCATAATTCAGTCCACTTTTCAATTTTAGGTTACCAAACTCCTATTTACCAACTGTGTTTCCTTAGCAGGCCAAACTGGATTTGGTGCCTACCAAAGACTGGCCTTTCAAGTTTGCGATCAGCAGGTAAACACTCCAAAAAGCTTCTCTAAAACGAAGTATTTATTTACCCATAAGAACACAGAAATCCTAGAGACAAGGATTAAAACAACAAAAGGTCTATACATCTATCATCTTAGTGAAAGCTTAGCATTTCTTTCATGTTTGTTCTCTTTTTTAAAAAACAATATTTATGGACTGTAGACTAAGGAAGCTTCTTTTAAAATACAGAACATATATAATTTAGCAAGTCACTTCATGGAAAGTTGATCTTAACATTTACCATTTTCATAGAATCATAGAAGAATCGAGTTGGAAGAGAACTCAGGAGGTCATCTAGTCCAAACCTCTGCTCAAAGCAGGGCCAACACCAACTAAATCATCGCAGCCAGGGCTTGGTCAAGCCAGGCCTTAAAAACCTTTAAGGATGGAGATTCCAACCCTTCCCTAGGTAATGCATTCCAGGGCTTCACCACCCTCCTAGTGAAATAGTTTTTCCTAATATCCAACCTAAACCTCCCCCACTGCCACTTGAGACTATTGCTCCTTGTTCTGTCATCTGCCACAACTGAGAACAGCCTAGCTCCATCCTCTTTGAAACCCCCCTTCAGGTAGTTGAAGGCTGCTATCAAACCCCCCGCCCTTCTTTTCTGCAGACTAAATAAGCCCATTTCCCTCAGCTTCTCCTCATAGGCCATGCGCACCAGCCCTTTCATTGCCCTCCACGGAGCTCTCTCAACATCCTTTCTGTAGTGAGGGGCCCAAAACTGGTCACAATACTCCAGATGTGGCCTCAACAATGCTGAACAGAGGGGAATAATCACTTCCCTCGATCTCCTGGCAATGCTCCTACTAACGCAGCCCAATATGCCATTAGCCTTCTGGGTAACAAGGACACACTGTTGACTCATATCCAGCTTCTGTAATCCCCCAGGTCCTTTTCTGAAGAACCGCCATTTAGCCTGTCAGTCCTGAGCCCGTTTCAGTGCATGGAATTCTTCCATCCTAAGTGCAGGACTCTGCACTTGTCCCTGTTGAACCTCACCAGATTTCTTTTGGACCAATCCTCTAATTTGTCTAGGTCCCTCTGTATCCTATCCCTACCCTCCAGCATATCTAACCTCTCCTTGCTGCTTAGTGTCATCCGCGAACTTGCTGAGGGTGCAATCCATCCCATCATCCAGATCATTAATGAAGATGTTGAACAAAATCGGCCCCAGGACCAACCTCTTGGGCACTCCGCTTGATAATGGCTGCCAACTAGACACTGAGCCGTTGATCACTACCCGTTGAGCCTGACGACCTAGCCAGCTTTCTAGCCACCTTATAGTCCATTCTTCCAATCCATACTTTTTTAACTTGCTGGCAAGAATACTGTGGGAGACTGTATCAAAAGCTTTGCTAAAGTCAAGATATATCACACCCACCACTTTCCCCATATCCACAGAGCCAGTTATCTCCGCATAGAAGGCTATCAGGTTGGTCAGGCATGACTTGCCCTTGGTGAATACATGCTCACTCTTCCTGATCACCTTCCTCTTCTCCAAGTGCTTCAAAATTGATTCCTTGAGGACCTGCTCCATGATCTTTCCAGGGCCTGAGGTGAGGCTGTAGTTCCCCAGATTCTCTCTTTCCTTTAAAGTTGGGCACTTTTTGCCTTTTTCCAGTCGTCCAGGACCTCCCCCGATCGCCCTGAGTTTTCAAAGATAATGGCCAATGGCTCTGCAATCACATCAGCACACCCCCTCAGTACCCTCAGATGTACTGCATCTGGCCCCATGGACTTGTGCATTTCCAGCTTTTCTAAATAGTCCTTAACATGTTCTTTTACCACTGACGGCTGCTCCCCTCCTCCCCATACTGTGCTGCCCCAGACTGCTGCACTGGAGCTGACCTTGTCTGTGAAGACCGAGACAAAAAAAAGCATTAAAGTAGTTCAGCTTTTTCCACATCTGTCACTAGGTTGCCTCCCCCATTCAATAAGGGTCCTACATTTTCCCTGACCACCTTCTTGTTGCTAACTTACCTGTATACCTTGTTACCTTTCACATTCCTTGCTAGCTGCAACTCCAGTTTTGATTTGGCCTTCCTGATTTCACACCTGCATGCTCGAGCAATATTTTTATATCCCTCCCTAGACATCTGTCCAAGTTTCCACTTCTTGAAAGATTCCTTTTTGTGTTTAAGCTCACTGAAGATTTCTCCGTTTTCTCACTTTGTAAAGAAATGTAATTAATGACGTATTAGGAATGTAAATATGCAATATGTGCATCATCTGAGGAACAGCATTCATCAAAGATTTTGGCTTTTATAGGAGAAAAAAGATGACAAACTAAGTTTACAGTCAAAATTCAACTGCAGTTTTAGTTGTAATCAATATGGTAGTATATATGAATTTATACAAGTACACTGTGTCAAAAGCATCATTTTATATATCAAAATCATTATTTTGTATTCCTAAGGATTGGAGTCAGAAAGTTTTATTTTGGCCTCTTTGCTTTATATTTCACTTTTAAAATCTGGTCAATGTCCATATCAACTGCACTCAGATTACTATTTGAGTAACTGCAAATCAATTTGAATTTTAAGGGAGCTGCCATTCTTTTTGTAATCTTGCTCATAGTACACAAAAGCAAAGCAAATGAAACAATCCAAACATGAGATTTCATTTCACCTGCCACAACTAACAACACTCAAGGGGACAGACAGATCTGTTCAATAATTATATATTTTAGTAACTCGTTCCAAATGCTAAGAATATGTGGGACTCAACCAAGAAGAAAAATAAAAGTAATAGGGGTAGTCAAGCACTTTGTCACAAAGTATGTATAAAGTTATCTTTAGATGACTGTTCTTTAAAGTGTCTATTTAACATTTCTGCTGGATACTGAGCTCTTGTCTACACTGCAAACTTATATTGGTATAACTATGTTGCTCAAGGGTGTAGAACACCCCGACTGATACAGTTATACCAACTGAACGCCTGGTGTAGACAGCACAATGTCGATGGAAGGGCTTCTTCTGTCAACATAGTTACAACCTCTTGGAGAGGTGTAGTACCTATGCCAACAAGAGAAGCTCTCCAGCTGGTGCAGCTAGCATCATCACTAAGCGCTGCAGCTGCACCACTGTGCTGCAAGTGTAGACAAGCCATAAATTAATGTATAAAAATCCATTTCAGAAGTGAATAGGAATGTGGTTAACATGCAAGAGGTACATTTTCAAAGAAACTACACCTAGTTTTAACCCACAACTGCTATTTAAAACAATACTAGCACAAATAAGGCTATACATAATGCTTCTAAATATTTCACTGTCAATTTCACTTTGTTGGTTCTATAGTCCTACAAACACCTTTAAAAACATTAACAATGCATTCTATTCCACTATTTTTTCATTGACAGTGAAACAATCCAACCGGAATGTTTAATTACACTTATTCATTCACTACTTATAATTAGCTAATGGAAATTAGGTTTAACATTTAGGGTTTTTGTACTCTCAAACTGACTGTCAATACATTTAGAGGTATGAATTAAAAAAAATTAAAAAACAATGGTGTTCTTAGAACACTAAAATTTGTTATAGTACAAAGAAAAAAGACGGCATAAGTACATACAAGACAGTCAGGAAAATTGCATACAAATAGGAAAAATCAGAAAGTGAATATTATAATAGGAAAATTTGGATTACTTCCTTCCCTCACTCCCATGTCCAAGAATCTCTTTCAATGAGTGTCTGCGGCTATATCTACACTGGAAAAAGCCAAAAACCAAAACCAAAAAAACAAACAAACCACCCTCCATCAGCAAGTCTCGAAGTCTGGGTCAATTGACTCAGACTCACGACACAGGGCTAAATATAGAAGTGCAGACCTTCCTACCTGGGCTGGAGCAAGGGCTCTGAAGTCCTGCAAGGTGGTGGTACGTTTCAGAGCACAGGCTCCAACCCAGGCTGAAAGACCTGCTATCATGGGGGTTTTTCTTTTTTACAATGTAGATGTACCTTTTAAAGATAATAGCTCCTAACACTACTTCCTGTATAGAATTATAAATTGCTCTCTGACTTACTCATGGGTATAAAATAACACTTGTTTCCCAGTCCGAAGCCTTACTGAACATTGTGCATTAGACACAACACTTCAGGATGGACTAAAGCACCAGTAGACACAATTAAGTCAACATTTCCCAACTTTTAGCACACTTGGCATCTACAGTTTTCCCCCAAGCTTAAAACAGGAAACGATTGCAGTGTCTCACAACAGTACTGGCAAATGAAGATTTTCTAATGGTGACATATGTACTGTAAAAATCTAAGTGTGGTTTGAGGGAGAGCTGAACTAGAGGTCAACAGCAATGCTGATCTAGCAGAGCAAATCAGACCATGGAAGGAACGAGCCCTTTCTACAAAACCCTGTGTTTATTCTCCAAATATAAATCTAGTTTTGTTTGCAGAGAAAAGTGGACCCTTAACTGAGAGCCTGAGCACTACAATGTTTACAGTGTTTGTACTTTTAATGCACTTAAACCATGTTAAGGGGCAGAAACTTTTAATTGCATTCCTGGCTCTCAAACTGCTGTTTCTGTAAGAAAGTTTTTGATAGGAATTTAAAGACCGGATGTTGCCATTACGGTTAGTGTGTCAGCTAAAGTTATACCAGTTAATGGCAGGAGTTCCCTAGTTAGTCCAGTAAGTGTAAGAGCTTTTGATGCGGACAAAACACATGCATGGAATTAAGCAGCAAGTCATCACTTCTGTTAAAAACTTTTAGCACGAGAAGCACTATAAGCCCATCACCCATACTCTCCTATATCAGGCATTTAATTGGTTCCAGTGTGGGGATTATAAGGCTCCATACCATATAACCCGTAACTGCACCAGGGTTACGGGGCTCCTTGTCGTATAACCCATAAAGCAAGGCAGGATCTCCTTAACCTATCCACTAGGACTCAACTCTCTCTGCATCCTAGCATGCTCCCTCCCTGCCCCCTCTTGCCCCCGAGGTCTGACCTCAGCCCACAAAAGCCACAAGGGCTTACCCCATCACATCAGCCAAAGGCCCATCAAGAAAACCCCAAGTCTTTTACCTCTGGAACTGTTAATTTTATTCTCTCAACCAGCTACAGGGGATGCCAGCAACTAGCTTGGTCCCCCTCCCTGCCTGCCAGGTATCACAACTTGACTAGAACAGATTTAATGGAAAAGAAAACTGATCAGCTATTGCCGTATGTGGTGGTGGTGGGGGGAGGGGGAGGTGAGAGTCTGGATTTCATTAGCTTGCAAATAAGAAAAGAGTCATGTAATTTTAATAAGTTACACTGATATGCCCTCTTGACCTGTAGGAGACATACTGCATTTGATGAAGTAATTACCCAGTACTATACTAGCAGCTGAAAATTCTTCTAATTTGCCTCTAAATATCTATATAAATGGTGAAACAAAACTACAGTAAGGTTCCTAAAACATTGTAAAGAATTTTTCATAAAAATCTATTCTCACTATTACATTTTAGTAATTTTAGCAAACATACTATACTATACTTTTTATATTAGTCCTTTTCTTACATTTTAGTCAATTCATTTGTCCCTCTTACTTGACATCAACACAGAAAAACAGGAAAAACTTGCATCTTTTCAAAGGAATGGGCTATTTTAAAATGTTATATTCCTTGTGTTAATGTAAAATAAAACTATTTCTTGCTTCGAATGGAAGCATGACTAGTCCTTATATGGACAGCCTACTAAAATTCTGAAAGACTATCACAATTGAGCCGCATAAATGGATTTTTAATGCAGAAATCAATTATCTACAACTAATTCTTGTGACAAAATATGGCCACCAAAACCATATAATAGGTGCAAAAAAAAGTATGTTCAATCACTTAAAAGACTATTAAGTCTTGTAGAACCATATTTATAGCTTCAGTCATAGGCTAATAGCCACTGGGAAGGAGTAAAGGGGTATGTCTACACTGCACTCCCCTTGTGGCAGTGCACAGAATTCCCATAGCTACATGCCGCAGTGAAAAGCAGACTATATCCACATTGTGGGTGTAGTTACATATGTCAGCAAAAGGCTCCGCAGAGAGGGAGGGAGTAAGGAGATGCCAGAGCCTTTCCTCACAATGGGAGAAAGACTCCAGCAGGTCCCTGTAGTGGTGAAAGGCTCCCAGAACAGGACACTTCACAGCTAAAAACAGCAGTTTAGATGGGAGGTACTGCTATTTACATCTGTGTTAGGGCATGCAGTGTATGCCAAAGTAATGTTGTAGACAAAGGCAAAAAGCTCTGTTTTTCTGCGGCTAAAACAGAAGTCCCAGATATCTTTAACAGAAAACTAGGCTGTGGGAGCTGTATCCCAGAAAAAGTACTTCAATATGTTGCCACCCTGGGTAACTCAGGCTTACCAGGGGGAGGTCCCTGCATGGACTCTAGTTTTTCTACAAACGTAACCTTTCCCTAGTCGACTGAAAGAGTTGTCAACTCATCCTGTTGAAAACATTAGCTATCATACGATCACTGTCTCTATTTTGTGGCTGAAGAAAAATACCGTATATTTTTCTTTCAGACCGTAAATATCGATCATAAGCCGGTTAGTTTATAATCCGACACCTCCCCCCCAGGTGGATAAGTAAAAATGAAAAATTTTTTATGACCCATTCATAAGCCGATCCTATAATTCAGGGGTCAGCAAACTTTGGCTCCCAGACCATCAGGATAAGCCGCTGGCGGGAAGAGATAGTTTGTTTACCTCGAGAGTCCACAGGCACAGACGTAAACCTAAGTAAACAAAGTGTCCCAGCGCACCAGCTGCTTACCATGACAGGCTGGGACAGCAACTGATGGGGAAATTTGGGGGGGGGGTAGAAGCTGGGGGCCAGGGGAGTTACCCCCACCACATGACCCCATCCCTAGCCTGGGACCCACACACTCCCCATCTCATCCCTTCCCAGCTTAGCTGAGGAGGATGTGTCTGGAATCACAAAAAATATGCTTGGATGTCTGGAAAATTCAGTAATAATTTACTCTTACATTTATGTACCCGATTGCTTTTTCTCCCTCAGAACCTGGTGCCAGAACACCCATTTATTTCACTCCAAACCTTTATATAAAAAAGGTATAAAAACCATACATGGTACCTTTCTGGAACCAGTGCAACTGACCAAACACAAATACCATATACAGTGTGTTGACATTCAACTTATTTTCTTAGCAGGCTTTCAAACAAAACTGATCCTGTGGACAAATGTAACAATTTTCATTAAACCACTTCAGTAATAACAAGGAAAAACAGTCAACCAAACAAAATCTACCTTTCAGAATCACATTAAATTACTTTATGAATTTTCTACAAGAATAATTTGTCATGTGTCAAAATACAAAGGCAGATTTGTTGGCTGGTTTTCATTTGTAAGTCTAATTAGTTACATGGTTCATCTTGCCATTCAACATTTATGGATACAACTTTATACATTTGGATAACTTCACTGTGTTGAATGTCTTTTTCATCTTTTAGACTTACCAGTCACTGAACTGATTACTTTTAGTTATATATAGGTAAGATGGCAATGGTTACTTTTAGAAAAAGTACACTGAAAGATGTGATCATTGTAGATTAGATAGTTTTATCTCTGTTTTTCTTGATAAAAGTTCATTATTTTTCTTGAATTGCTGGAAACTATGCAAGTTTATAATTTAGGTATGGATTTCCACAAGAGGAGGAATTTAATTTACTTGGATGGTTATTGGTAAAAAAGAGTGGCACCTATCAAAGTTTTATTATGGCTGTACAATAATAGGCTTATGACTGCAATGATAATTTCATCACAAATGGTGGTACAAATTGGGCTCTCCCGGTCACCTTTGCTCCCCAGCTAACTGGTACATTCTTACATATTAAGGCTGTCAAATGAGCCACATGATATGCCAAGCATTAACTTACTAAATAAAGGAGGAATAATCCTCCTGTTTTACAAGGTACTTTTAGCACTGTAAGTGATCATCTTTGCTGTTTATCTTCCCAGAGGAATATCTATATCTCTCTATTGCTATAAAAAGTGTACTTTTGAAGGCAAAGGAAGCATTGCCACAACTTGAGATACTACTATTAATGTTATAATTTGCATTCTGCCCAATACAGAGACTTCTTGTTTGGTCCATATAATGCAATCATAGTTAGCTTTGTTTCTTTCACGAACTGTTACTAGCACCTAATGCTACTGTGATGGGGCGCTGGGCCACAGGCACGTGTGCATGTCCCAGTATACCTGTTACAGCCCTTTGACCCTTTAAAACTGGGAACTGTAGTTAAAAGCCACATGTTCTTAGTCATGTGTACTACAGGATATTGGATATAAGACTTTCTGCCTCATAGGTAAGGAAGCAAAAAGCCAAAGACCTGGAAGGGGAGCTCTCCACACTTGTCAGAGCAGATGACCTTAGAGCAGGGGTTCCCAAACTTGGTTCATGGCTTGTTCAGGGTAAGCCCCTAGTCGGCTGCAAGATGCTTTGTTACCTGAGCATCTTCAGGTACAGCTGCTCACAGCTCCCAGTGGCCGCGGTTCGCCATTCCAGCTAATGGGAGCTGAGGGAAGCAGTGGCCCAGCCCGCGCCGTTTCCCACAGCTCCCATTGGCTGGGAACGGTCAACCGCGGCCACTGGGAGCTGCAAGCGGCTGTACCTACTGTAGCTAGCAGCCCAAAGGAGCTTGTAAACCAAAAATGAGACAGCAGACAAACCTTTAGAGAAGCAGGGGAATGAAGATTGAGAATTTCTCCAAGAAATTGGAACAGGAACGGCGAAATGCGGCCACTGGGAGCTGCAGGCGGCCATGCCAGTGGATGGTAAATGTAAACACTGTCTCGTGGCCCACCAGCGGATTATCCTGATGGGCCGTGTGTGGCCCATGGGCAGCAGGTTGCCCACCACTGGCTTAGAGGAACAGATCAGATTCTAATAAAAGTTGGAGATAGAGCAGGAATCTTACAGATATTGTTGAAAAGCTTTGCAGAGGTTATTTGACAGATTTGAAGGAGGAAAAGTAAGTTATTTGTGAACAAATATGGGTCAATTCTTGAAAAAACCTGTTAATTTATTACCTATAAAAAGTTCCAGTCCTCACCCGTGCACACTTTTTCTTTCCTCCCTACGTCCATTTATAATCCTTAATCAAATGATCCTTTCCCAGTAATAAATTATTGTGTTTGTAGTGGTGAGGGGCAAGATTAGCACAGTTGGATTCCTTTTTAAGATGTCATATGCTCAAGAGGAAAATTAAAGGCAAGAAACTTTTTCATTTTCAACCTGAGGTGTGAAGACTAGAGCAATGCACCAAGATCACGCAGAAATCTATCTAGTTCAGTCCTGCCTACATCAGTGGCAAGCACCAGAAGTTTCAGAGAAAGGGGCAAAAACCCTTTAAAAAGGGGCTTATGATGAGAATTGTCAGAAAACATAAGCATAGCTACCAGTCTCGCTTCCCCCTCACCCCTCCCAAACACCTCCATCTAATCAAAACTGATCGGGAATTTTTCGATTAAATGGTTTTTCTTTGATATAAAACTTTTTCACTAGACTGTACTAGTTTTGATAAACTTTTAGTCAGGAAATGGTTTCTCCTGTCCAGCCTGGAATATCTAGTCAAAATAAGAGAGACAACACCTGTCCCAAGAATAGCTAATAGACTGCTATCTAAGCATACATCTGGAGTTGGGAGATCCAGGTTCAAGTTTCTGCTCTACCCGATTCAGACCTGGAACTTGAACCTGGGTCTCCCGCAACCCAGGTGAATGCCTTAGCCACCAAGGTGTGTGAAGTGTTACGTGGAGTGGATGTGTATTTATCATTTTGACTAGAAAATTCATCCTATACTTAAGACACCCTTCCCAACAGGTGTTTTTTTTAAATTTTTATTTGTTTTTTTTTGGTCAAAATTGGTACATTCCCAAAAAGAGTATGTTTTGATGAGTTAGTATTTTCTGACAAACCATTTCAGTAAAAAATTCCCAGTAAGCTCTACATCTGTTGTTAGTAATAAAACTAACTTGTGTACTTCTCAGCTTCTGTGGATGTCTCCCCAGCTCTTAGTTTAAACACTCACCCAAAATATATTTGTTTTTTGTTCCAGCAGTCTGATTCTGTTTTGATGGAGACTGAGTAGGCTCCTTCTTCCCCAATTGTTCCCTACTGCCTAATAAACTTAATCTCCCTTTTTAATTTATACCATCTTATCAACCACACTTAGGCTTTGTCTATACTAGCAACTGAACGATAAAAGTTTTGTCATTCCGAGGTGGTTTAAAAACAACAACAAAAAAAAAAAAAAAACCAGAAAAACACCAAGACAGACAAAGTTTATAGACAAAAAGAGCCAGTGTGAACCTCGCTTTACCAGCAAAGCTACTGCCACTCATTGGGGGTTGAAGGTTTTTGTCGGCAGGAGAGCTGACAAACAGTGGCTACACTGCGCACCTTTTAGCGGCACAGCTGTAACGACATAGCCACCTTGCTAAAAGCTGCAAAGTGTAGGCAAAGCAAAGCATTAGACTTGAAGTCCTTGTTTTGCTCCTCAAGCCAATTCAATGTCTAAAAAAAACCAAACAAAAAAGACCCTCCTACGAGATTTTTCTGCATCTACACTTTCACAAACACTTTCGTTTAACAAAGCAAAAGGAGAGTGTCTGAGAAGGAAACCACTTGTCTACCACAGTGCTCAGAAGTCCAATCAGCCACAATCTTCTCCTAAATGAGTGTTTCTTTCTAGATCACTGAGATAGGAATTTCAACAGCAATGCAACATAACAGCTTATTATGAACTGAAACTATTTAAATCTTATTACAAGAAAAAAAACATTCGGCACCTGCAAAGCAGACATCCAGTTTTTCCTGGATGAAAGAGTGAGTTAAAGGTGCTTCAAAGTTTTGCTTTTAGTTAAACCACAAAAATACACAAATCAGACTGAATACACTTGTAAGACACAGTTCAGTAAAAAGTTGTATACTTGTTTTTGTGTAACTACCTACAACAGAGTCAGATTTTTAGCCTAAAAAACAGACATTTAAATCAGGCACTGGATTTATTGTGAGTCTGATGGAAGGTTCCGAGACTGTCTGGATCGGTTAAGATGGAGAAGAATGGCCAAGAATACCAGACTTGGGTTTCCACATCGTTACAAACCTGAGAATCTTTTTCTGCCATCAGAACTGAAAAGAATTGTTATGACCATATCCCCAGTGCTGAGATTATTTGAGTCACACCACACTTGTAATTGAATTTAGCACCACCAGGTTGTAGATGAGTTTGGCATTTTGTGCCAGTTTCACCCTCAGTAGGAAATGCTTCCTACTATGTTTGTATAATACAAATTTTTTGGTGATAAGTGATTTTGAATAATCATATTTATAGTGCATTTCTCATACTATATCTTTTTCCTCTATTTTAAATATCACTGAGTCAGGTCTGTAAGGCAAAGGGCAGATCTATCCAACTAGAATCTCATAGTTCCACTCCCGATTTATAATTTATACCACAAGTAACTGCAACGGTCATTGATGGTTTATAGAGTAATGCATACTGAAGTTTTAGTAACATGCTGCACTAATATTATAATAAATGGCAGGGGAAGTGAATCACTTTCTTTATATCACCACCAGTAACTAGAACCTTATTTTTACAGAGAGAGAAAAAAAAAATGCAGCAGCTATTAAATTCCTCTGTCATGTAAAACCACTGACAAGACATGACTGAAGAATTAACTTTTGACTTTTTTTTTTCCCCATGGAGTGTATTTTGGGATTTTGCAAGCTTTACTAATGCAAATATTGTGAAAATTCAAAGGACTTTATAAAAACCTGAAACTACAGCAGGTGCTATAAATATGTTTGTCTGCAGAATACTCTTTCCTTTGACTCACTCCTAGAAGGACGCAAATCTTGAGTCAAAGATTGTCAAAGCAGATTAGTATTTTAAATATATTTATTTTTTTTAAATGTAAAACTTGTGAAAATCACCTGTGTGTTGAGGACCGCACAAGGCCCATATACAACTGAAGCCCTTGCAATATGGCTTACATTGAACTTGACTGGTGCATAACTCTTGCACACAGAGGAGACTTTCATTTAAAATGAACATTATGGACACTTGTTTAAGTGTGGGGTTTTTTTATGTAGCTAGTATTAATAACTATCGAACGCTACAATTAATGCTTATTTAAGGAACAGTCTCCATTAAAAGGAGAACATTTATCACAATATGGTATTTAAAATACTGCAGTGTTTTTGTAATTAAAATAGGAAACTAATATTTTGGATACCATTTGGTAACAGTAGTGTTCATTTTTTAATCATTTAATCAATGAGTGTGTAGTACTGCTAAGTGTAGTATTAGTTTATATCTGGTATCTGATCAAGTTTGCAGTCACTAGATTTTTTTTCAAATCTATTACAAAATTTCAGATATAAACTAATACTACAAACAAGAATAGACATTAGGGCAGGCAGAACTACTCAATTCCTTTGAGGGTTTTTTTGTTTTAAAAAAAAGCTTTCCATGAAGGGAAAGAAACTAGGATTTCTATATGCTGCTGCAATATAAATTCATTATTGAATGAGGATGTGTATTACAATATACCATGTATTACCTTGAACAAATAAATCATTTTACCTTTCTGTGACTCAGTTTCTTTTCCAGTAAAATAAAGATATTTACTGTAGCATACAAAGGTTTTGTGAGACATAAACCATTTGCTGTTGTAAAGCCTGTTGAAATCCTTGAATTGAAGGGGCTACAGAAACTCAATATGTAATTATTACTGGTCTGATTTTCAGAAGTGCTGAACATCTATACAGTCACCACAGCGTACAAATACTCACCTTTGAAAGGAAGGTCATTTATGGTATTTGAGTTTTAGAAACATGAACTATACCTCTTAGCCCAATCAGAGGTGGAATCCAGCAAATATGACTGAAAATGATTAAATTGTTAATTTACAAAGTAAGCTAGTTGCAATTTCCTAGAGCAGTTTCAGATAACCCTTTTTGTCCAAATTTAAAAAGATTGCTTCATCTCATTTTAGTCTTAATGGTAAATTTTTGTTTTGAACAAAATGTCTTGTGGAAAAAAGTTGCAGTTATTCTGACATCCATCATCTCACAAGGAAGGAAGACTTCCTTTTATAATCTCTGCAGTAGGAAACAAATGAACCCAGGCTAATCAACAAAATTTAGCCTAGAAATACTGGAAGAACATTTTTTTAAAATTTATTTATTTATTTATTTTACTATTTTAGATGTCTTGGATGGCTGAAATCTTTTACCTTGAGGTTTGCTGATAAGATACGTGTTATGAACGAACCCATAACTATTTACTACTTAGCTAAACTAATACTTCTAAAAATCTATACAAATAAATTGATCTAAAAGTGTTTATTAATGTTTTTGATCATCTTAATTAATGAAGTACTTGTCTGCGATTGCTCTAAATTTTTAAAATTTTTCAGAAAGCAACCACTTTTTAACCAATAACAGCTTCATTAAAACATTTACTGAGTAGCAACTGTTTTAAGGGTTGAAGTTTTTGTTTCATAGGGAAATAGATTATGTTATAAATGGCCAGAGTTATAAACATCTACAAAGCTCAACCATACAAGCAAATATCTTATTTCCTTGCCAGAGTATAGATAAAAATTAAACAGGAAAACTCAGACATTTCAGTTAACAAGTATATGTGACAGGAAAATGCTGAGTCATAACAGAAACACAAAGCATGAAAAGGTGTTTCAGCCTTAACTGCTTATTATATCTTTAAAATTACATAAGATACTAGCATTTTTAACACTATTAAGTGTTTTTCCTGCCTTCTCTCCCTCTCCGCAAAGAGTGATCTTTAGAATTACAAAGAATTATTTTTAAAACAGTATTCAACGAAAAGTTCAAGGTGGGATATCCTGGCACAACGTCAATGGGGAGCTTTGACATGGAATTCAATAGGACCAGGATTTCACCAAGGATATTTGTGTACCATGACATTTTAGATTTTACACGTCTTTAGAGTAGGGGCTGTCAATTATGGTTTGACCAACAAGCAGAAGGGGAGCTAACCTGGTTGTATTTTTTAGGTGCTACTATAAACATCAATGCCATGGAAGCAGAAGATTTTGGTAGCAGCATTTTGGTAATATTGGACTGAGGCAAGATGAGAAGTGAGGAGCAAGAAAGGGGACTACATACTTGATACAGAAGATGACTTAGAAACAGACAAGGCTGTTTGTGCCTGAAGAGATACTTTGGAAGAAGCAACGGAGCTGGAGAGAGGATGGATGTTTGAGGGAGGAAAGAAAACAGGTTGTAAGCTTAGGTGAAAGGGAGAATACTTAATTTGTCACTAGTGAGGAAAGGAGAGCATAAGGAGTGTTGTGGAACAAATTGGAAGGTCTAGTTTTTACAGCGTTGGATTTAAGAGGGCATCAGTATATGCTAGTGCTGATGTCAGAGGCAGTAAAATGTCAAACTCATAAGAAGAAACAAATCAACTTGAATTTAGGATGCAACTTTAAATTGAATCGATGGACCCAGGAAATTAACTTTCAAAAAGGGGAATACAGTCATGGGACTTTAGGCCTAACAACCTGAACAGTGTCTGTAAATGAAGTGTTTATTTTTAAAACATTTTCAGAATTGCAAATAAAATCCAAAGCTGTAACTAAGAAAGGAAGATGAACAGATGCTAATATAAGTCCCAGGACTGCTTGCTAGGAACAGCTCTTTGGGCTTCCTCTACAGTGAGGAAGGAAAAAAACAGAGTGTGAACCTCCTACTCGCTACCAGCTTAGTTTGCTCATTAGACTCTCTGGCTCCCGTCTAGGTAAAAAGGAGGAAATCGAGGGACTACTTACCTAAGGAGTTTATGAAGTGCTTAAAGTTCTTTTATTTGGAATTTATGTTTCATTCTTAGAAATAGTATTAAAAGTGTTATGTAACTGCATATATGTGGCATGATATAATGAATATATGAATTCATGAATATTACTCAATGGGGAATATGATCACCCTGATCTGGAAGTGAGGCACAATGCGGATAGAGGAGACACTTCTTCTGGAGGCTTTTGTTCCGGTGAGAGCGGTTCTATTCAACTCCAGCATCATATTAAAGCTATCTGGATTGGAGCCAACCTGGTGAAATGGCAGCTGCAGACTGGACAAGAGCTGGCAGTAGAGGATGGTGGCTGATTGCTGTAGGCTTGAGAAAGTCTGACCAGTACGCTAGGCTGTACTTGGTAGAGGTGGACTAGAGGGAAACTGTTCATATTGCACCTCTTTGACTACTATAAAGTTAAATTATATTTGAAAATGTGGTTTAGATTTGTGATGGGTGTGCTTTGAGTAAGTGCCTTAACAAATAGCTAATACATAAGGCTAAGATTTTGTCTCAGATATTTTAGTAAAAGTCAAGACAGATCATGAGCAATAAAGAAAAATTCATGGACGTCCATGACCTGTACATGATTTTTACTAAAAATATCCCTGACAAAATGGGGAGGGAGAAGGCTCCAGCACCCATGGCTGCTGCTGGGGCTCTGGGGTCGCCCCATAGCTCCAGAGGCTGGGCAGCTGCAGGTCCCAGTTGGAAGCTTCATGGCACTTCGCAGCTCCACACCGCTACAGGCTGAAGTCATGGAGGTCTCTGGAAGTTATGGATTCCATGACAAAATCTTAGCCTTACTAATAAATAACAAATGGAACTGGAGAAGCTCCTCGCTCTCAGAAGTGTTTGGTGTTGCTTAATTTCATTTTAAAATTCAGATTTTTTAACCCAATATAAGTAGTTGTGTTTCAGGTTCCCATAAGACTTGTGTGCGCTTGTAAGAGCGAAAATGATACACTGTTAAAGGTGGCCAAAGTTTTAGCTTTTGATTTCCTGAACCTGAAGTGCAGAAGCGTGGGAAATCATCAAATCGGGGGCATAGCTAGTGGGGTTCTGCAGAGATTGGTACCAAGCCCGATACTATTCAACATTTTCATCAATGATCTGGAAGTAAATGTAAAAACACTGTTGATAAAATTTGTCGATGACACAAAGATTGGTGGAGAGGTAAATAATGATGAGGGCAGGGCAGTCATACTGAGCAATATGATCATTTCATAACCTGGGCCCATTCATACAAAATGTGTTTTAGTACAGACAAATGCCAAGTTATCCATCTAGGAACAAGGAATGCAAGCCAAGCCTACAGACTTCAGGGCTGCATCCTGGAATGCAGCGACTCTGAAGAGGACCTAGAGGTTATAGTAAACGAGCAACTTAACATGAGCTCCTAATGCCATGCTGTGTCAAAAAGGACTAAGGCAATCCTTGATGTATAAACTCATGTAGTCAGCAAGATGACTTTACCTCTGTATATGGCATTGGTGAAACCAATACTGGAATACTGCACCAAGTTCTAGTGTCCACATTGTAAAAGGATTTTGAAAAATTGGGTACAGAAAAGATCCACGAAAAATATTTGAGGGCTAGAAAAAATGATTTAGTGACAGATTTAACAAGCTCAATCTGTTTATCAAAGAGACGACTGAGTGGTGGCTTGATTACAGTGTGCAAGTACCCTCACATGAGATAATACTGGGTACTAAAGGGCTCCTTAATTGAGGATAGAACGGCATAACAAAAAACCAATGGCTAGAAGCTGAAACCAAATACATTCAAATTAGAAATAAGGCACACATTTTTAAAACAGTTAAAGCGATCAGCCACAAGAACAAGCTAACAAGGGAAGTGGTGGATTCTCTCCCTCTGTCTCAAAATCAAGACTGGATGTCTTTCTGGAAGATATGCTTTAGCCAAGTACAAGTTATGCTTTAATCAATCACAAGTTATGAACCTCAATACAGGGATAACTGTAAAATTTAATGGCCTGTGATATACATAAGGTCAGACAAGATCTATGTACCTTTCTGGCCTTAAACCCTCTGAATGTGGGGGAAAGGTGGAGACCTGAACCAATTGTTTTATATATTTTCAAAAGGACCCCTAGGACCCCTGTAACCCGAGACATCATATTGAAATCAGCCCTTTATACAGTCTAACACTTGACAAAAGTGTTACATCTACCAGTTAAGCAGCTAAAGTGGTGAGATCGCCGCTCATCAGGATGCTCTTAATAGTTTCATTGTTACCTTGTGTCCCCATCTGTTGTACATCTCTATTGTCTCTTATCTTAGATTGAAAGCCCTCTTGCTGATGAGGCACAATGAAGTCATCCTACACTAAAGAATGTGTGTTAATTATTACATTTCAGAGTAAAATTAGGAAGTGCAACTTTAATGAAAAAAAAACAAAGTAATTACTTTATGTTGTGCTGGGCTTGCCAAAATCACTTGCATAAGAAACTAATTCTTATGCATATGACTTGCATAAGAAACTAATTTTCAACAGAAACTTTCTTCAGTGACAGCAGAATACTGTCCAATGAGCAACAAAAAAGAGTGCCTATTAAAAACCACAGGAATTTATAGGAAAATGTCATATAAGCAACATGCTAAATGTTTCTAAGATCTTTTGATATACATATCTAAAATTACAATTCAACCAATAGCACATTGCTTTTGTATTATGATGGCAACATAGGCAGCTTGTTCCAAATTATGCAACTGTCTCACCATTATAATGAATTTAATTATAGATAATGCAGTCAACAATTGCCTTTGGATATTTTTGGTTATGACTAGTGGGTTACTTGTTCTCCATTCAGATTGCTGGCAGCTTGTTATGTGAATATGATCAACAGCTGAATATCATCAGACTTAATTATATTATCATTTACAAAGCTGCAGTGCCACTTGTTTAGATGAAATATAATAATCATCACTGAGGCAGGCACGGAAGGCTACCCTCTAATTATAATACTGTAAAAATTAAGTGCATCTTCTCAATTAGTTCTGTAATAGAGTAACTTTTTACGTAAATCTGCCAAGTTCAATGGTTTCTTAATTTCAGGACTATTGGAATGACTCCCGCAACTTTAATTATGGAAGTACTAGTTCATCTCCTTAATATCCGAGAAGCAAACAAGTACATTAAAAGCTTCTTGTACCCAATCTTTCTCAAAGCCATGGCTGAACAGTCAAAGTTAAATAAGATGATCTTCTATTTTATACTTTATTTCTACTTAAGATGACTTTTTTAAAAAGTATAAAAATAGTTCCGTCTTTCACAGACTTCCGTCTTCAGAAAACAGACATCCACTCTGGATTATTTAAACTTGGAAAAATGCAAGTGTTTTCTTTGAAAAAATATCTATTGTTACAGCAAAAAACTTGGGTTTCCTTTCAAGCAAGATCATATGATTACACGTTTATATTTTACTTTCCGCAGGAATTCACATACACCCCTATTTGCATCCTGTTATTCATTTAACGTTTCCCTTCACTTCAGCATGCTGTGTTAATAACATGACAATCACAATGCTAACTTTTGCATTTAACAGGTTTGTTTTATATACAAAGTATTTCAGCTCACTCACAAAGATTGGTTCTTCTTCATATTCTATGAGACACTATAAAGGGCGCCATTGTTTTAAACTGCACTTTACATCAGGAAAAAACTCATGTGGTACAGAAATCTTGACCTTTTCCTTTGGTAGATCAATCTCTGTTGCAACTAGGGTGACCAGATAGCAAATGTAAAAAATCGGGACGGGGGGGGGGGGTAATAGGTGCCTATATAAGAAAAAGTCCCTAAAATCGGGACTGTCCCTATAAAATCGGGACACCTGGGTCACCCTAGTTGCAACTTCTATAATTAATACACACAAAGTCTTTTAAACAGTGAAAAGATTAGGGTTATTCCCTACTCCTAATATTGCATTTCTCTGAATCTTAGACAGTTAGATTTATTTGTACTCTTCACTTTTATTAGTAACACTATAGGTGTAAACCTTTAAATATTTTGAGACAGATTCCGAGTTACCAGTCACACAATGCTCTTAGAATGTCTTAAAGATATATTCAGTGAGTCGGTAAGTGAGTCTTAACAAATATGGTACAAAAAGCCCTATGCTCACAATTCCACCCGAAGCGATAAATGAAGACACTTGTCGCAATTTAAGATGAACCACCATAAAAGATGAGCAATATTCTTAAAACAGGTTTCAGAGTAGCAGCCGTGTTAGTCTGTATTCGCAAAAAGAAAAGGAGTACTTGTGGCACCTTAGAGACTAACAAATTTATTTGATCATAAGCTTTCGTGAGCTACAGCTATCGGAGGTTTTCCTCCTTCCCCCCCCCTGCTGTTGGTGATGACTTATCTTAAGTGATCACTCTCCTTACAGTGTGTATGATAAACCCATTGTTTCATGTTCTCTGTGTGTGTGTGTATATAAATCTCTCCTCTGTTTTTTCCACCAAATGCATCCGATGAAGTGAGCTGTAGCTCACGAAAGCTTATGCTCTAATAAATTTGTTAGTCTCTAAGGTGCCACAAGTACTCCTTTTCTTTTTGCGAATACAGACTAACACGGCTGCTACTCTGAAATCAGTTATAAAAGTAACACTAATTGCCCTGTTGTAGGACTCTGCAAAAAAAAAAAAAAAAAACAACAACAACAAAAAATAGTAAGTGTTTATTATTCAGATTGATTAAAGAATGTATTATTAGCCATGTACATATCTCTATAGTCTTCTCTAACAAAGAGAAATTTAAGTGAAACTACAACTTATTTTCGTCACCAGAGATAGTCATGAACATTCCAAATGAGCAGAGATTTACACACTTCAGTAGAAAATAGACCAGACACTGTTCAGATGACACTTCCTCCTCCCCTCCATTCTCCTCAATTAGGACAATGAGTTAAATACCCAACTAGTTGAGCCAGAGGAGTTTACCTAAAGTCTGTCTCACAATACGTGAAAGGAGTTTGAAAACTTTTTTAAAAACATATCAAATGCAACAAATAGCAGCCACACTAGCCTTTTAAAGCTTTAAAATCCTAATAGTGTGAACTCTACTCCTTTATCGGGAAGCTGCATGATATTCAGTGATAAAACACACGTTAAGCTAAGGTGAGCAGGAAGAGGGGTAAGATTGCGTAAAAATAAATTTTTGCAACAGTAAATCACCAGCATAAGAAATAATAGGAGTTACCTGGATTTCATGGAAGATACCATTTTTCAATGTTACCGTCCTTATAGTATAGTCAGATATCCTTAAATTTGTTCTTAATAAAGCCAATCTATATCCAAAAATGATTCCTCTATTTTCAAATTTATCTCCCATTATCAATTTTTTCAAGACTTCTTTCAGGACACCTTAATGTTGTACAACACGCACAAATTTTTCAAGTCTCAGATAATTCTAGTTCCGAATATGAACAAACTAATTCAAAGTTACTGCTGTAACTTGCAGTACATGCATATGTTTCTTGTAGCTTGAAAATAAACAATTCATATTCACCACAGACAGGCAAATCAATCAAAACTCTGCTAAAGAGCCCACTACTATGCAACAAGATTAAATACAAAGCATATACCTGCAACTATTCATCTCTAAATGTAGTACAATGTGCTGAATATATATTGTTGTGCGAAATGGTTTTCATCCCAAAAGATGGGATTTTCTGTTCAGTGCTATACAACCCTGCTACAAATCTGGATCTATTTATAGACATGTTACATCCAAAAGTGCATGCAGGCTTTTTTTGGTGCCAAGAAAACTATTTCCAATTAATCACTTAAATGGATGGAAACTACTTCTATATCGAAGCTAGTCAGATACAACCAACATATACGAGACAAAAGTAGGGGGCTGAATATGAGGCTTTTGGCATACTACTATACAGTGTGAACTTGGCTTAAGACCCTGAAGTCTGTGCAGGATTCATAAAAATCCTGGGCAATAACAGCAGCAACCTCAGCATTCATCTCGACCTTGAAAGACCACATAATGTTCTTGAGCAGGCTGAAAACTGCAAAAACTGCAATGGGAAATTCTGAAATCTGGTTTTGTCCCAAATCAGGACAAAGCCAAAATCCTGGAATTTTGGGTGAAAAAATATTCAGAAACATTTTGTTTTGATGAGGCTGAAGTGTTTTGTTTCAACTTCTATATTATAAATTATAACAAAAGTCAAAACAAAGCATTTCTACCTTATCAAAATGAAGCATTTAAAAAAAAACTGCTGTGAAAGTTTCAGTGAAAATTGGTATGTCCTATAAGATCTTTATTTAATCTAAACAGCATTTTCTGATATGTCATAGACCAGCTGCCCCCCAAGCACTCTCTCATGGCCAAGGGTGGCATAATGCCTCAAGTATCCGAGGAGTGGCCATATTAGTCTGTATCCACAAAAACAACAAGGAGACGGGGGCACCTTAAAGACTAACAAATTTATTTGGGCATAAGCTTTTGTGGGTAAAAAATCA
Source organism: Dermochelys coriacea (assembly GCF_009764565.3). Taxonomy (NCBI): domain Eukaryota; kingdom Metazoa; phylum Chordata; order Testudines; family Dermochelyidae; genus Dermochelys; species Dermochelys coriacea. Next base: position 214,409,659 of record NC_050069.1, read on the forward strand.
ATTTCTTCAGACACATGGTGCCTCAGTTTCGCTTCTCTCGCAGGGCTCCTCAATAGCTAACCACCACAGTCCAAAGGTAATACACACTCCCCTTCTGGTTTCCAATTTATTTAGTCCTAAAACACTGACCGTCTAGGCCTCCACCCCAGTTCAGTGTGTCTCTCCTTGAATCAAAAGTCCACAGCCCTCCTTCACAGAGCTGGGTTCAATTCAATTCTGTCTCTCAGTTCAGTGCGTCTCCTTCCGAGTCAGGAGTTTGGTCTTCCAGGACCCAATCCAACTTCCTTTACTCTCCACTAGAGTCAGTCTCATTCCTTGAAGCACGCACCTGCAGCTGCTTCCTCAAGCCAGCTACAGCTTTCCAGGCTTCTGTTACGCTTGGGCCTCCTAGCTGGAGTGCTACCAACTTCCACTTGAGCTCCCTTCCACAAAGACTCCTCCTGGAGTCTGTCTGTTCCTCCTTTATCTCCCCAGCCCTCACCTGAGTTAACCACATGACCTCATTCGTGCCTACCTGGAAAGCTGAACTGATCTTAATACAGGTGGGTTGAGGCACCATTTCCCCTTAAAGGGGCCAGCCCCCCGTGATAGGACAAGAAATTGTTCCACCAAACTTTTCGACAACTTGTAGCGCTGAACAAATGTCATATGCTGTATTGTCCTGATTTACCACAAAAAGCACTGCAAAGGTAGTGAGCAATCATATCTGACCACATTACACTTGTAGTGTGGTGTTAAAGACAGAGGTTAAAATGATGTCACACAATTTTGCTGAAAAGGCTTTCAACTAAAAGATTAGCGCCATTTTAAGCTCAATTCCTATATTAATATGGATGATAAACTTTAATTTTACATTCAATTAGAACTTCAATACCATCACAGCAAGTGATATAACAATCAACCATTTTTGGGGGGGGAGGGGAGGAATGGTTCTTTTGCACTGCCGCAAGAGAGCCAGATTCTGGCCACAACTGGACAGATAAGAATTTCCACAGTAGGGGAAGCTCTCAGCTGGCATTAAGCCAACCACCCCATTTCAGCCAAGGGGGTAGGTCAGGGAATGAAGGGGCAGCACAGAGCTTTGTTCCACCGGTTCTCAGCTGGTGTGGGGAATTGTATGTTGTTGGCCCAACACAGAATAGCTCCAAGAATGCTATAACTCAAACCAGAGGCAGGGTCAGTGCAGACCAGCCCACAGAACTAGGGAACCTTAACTAGTTCCTTATGTTTCCCTCTCCCCTCCATTTTCCTTTGCCAAGCACAGCTTGAGCACAGGAGAGAATATGCCTCCATCAGTTTCAGAAATTTGTTTTATCATCTAACATGCTTGAGGAAGCTAATTCTGTGATAGGGTTGCAGGGGTTCAATCATTTTATTCATAACAAAATTATCTTTGCAGCATCAAGGAAAACATCCAACTGATGGGAAATCCGTCTGAAAAAGTGTTAAGTGAGGAAAAGGTCTGGAAGACTCATTAAAGGTAATATTGCTTCCAAACACAAGCTGATGAGTTAAGTGAAATGTAAATAGATACACTCGTTCTCAAGAAACTGGACAACTGATTTTGTACAGTTACACTGTACCTCGCTGCACAACTTGACATGTCATTAAAGTATAGATACATTCAACAATTTTAAATATGAAAACAGGTGAAAGTAATATACAGCATCAAACAGTATTTTAAAAGAAGTCCAAGAGAAATTAAATCTTAATCTCTTACCATCAAAGAAACTTTTGGCTCTCAGGTAACTCACGCTAAGCCTAAGCACAGACAGTTTATCCAGTTTGGCGATAACATCTTGTGGGAAAGGCAAGAGGCTAGCCAAGCGATCTAATTCTGCATTCAATCTGTCTCTGTGTCTCTTGGATGGATTGGACTTGGCTCCTTCAGATGGGGATGGCTTTACTCTGTGGCAAAGACAAAACACAGTATAAATGTACATTTTTTCTCAAAATGATCATATTGTCTTAATAATTATAATTTTTTTAAAACAGAAAGGTAGTAAAGCTTTGCCATTAAACTGATGCCCACCAGCACAAATCTTTTACATTTTAACATGTAATATGCTTCCCCAAAAGGACTTGCACATTCCTCAGCAAAAATTAACTTAGATTGAAGCTAGGAAAAACATACATCAGGTGGGCAACTAAGAGCCCTATTCGCGCACCAGAGCATTTAGTTAAAAGTGTTTGAAAGTTTAGAGATACTTAATAATAATCTGTTCTATTGTTCAGAAAAAATAATTCAAATGTCACTCGGAATGTGCCAAATACTTTATAGTATACATTAATACTGGTATTTCGGTATTAATATTCTGTGTAAAATTGTACTCTCACATTTACACTTATTTACTTTTAGTGCAACATTTCTCAATGTATGTTTAATTTTTGTACAGAGTTTTATTTTCTGCTTAACACTGCAAGAGTTCTAACAATTTGCTGGACACCAACATTAAGATGGCCCCTGCCCCAGATATCTTCCAATCTGGGAGAGAGACAGGTCCAAGGTATGTTGGGAGTTCCTGAGGAAGGAGTCACTATGAATGCTTGTAATGAGATTGAGGGTGGGAATACGTAAATCAACTCATTAAATCCACTTACAGTTCACAACATACTGAGCACTAAAATACTCTTCAACTCTTAACTAATCACAACATTTACAGTAAGTATGGCATGACAAATTGGTGAAATATACTATCCAAAACAAAGCAATAACTTTATTCTATGAATGATATTAGTGTTAATGGAAACTAGAAGCAAGATTACAAACATCCACCATAAATTCCCAGTGCTCACTCCAAAATTTCCTATATGCAAGGCTGTGAATAGGGAACATTAATCTTACCCGAAATCATGCTTGATCATTAGAAACAAATAAATTCTGAGTCTTTCAACAGATTAGCTTTCCTCACATGCCTTGTATGCTTAAAAAAAAACCTTTTCTAATTACAGAGGTATCAATCATTGATTCATTTTTGTGTAATAAATCCATAAAGTCCGTTTGCTACTACTTAGATTACCTTTACATGAACGTTGGTTGTGTGGGATATGCTGTCTGCAAACTCTGTTCATGACTACTTGCTTCATTTAGTCCAAGTAGTCTTGGCAGTATTTATTTCCAAGTATTGCATTCAATCAAATTCATATTCTGCACTGGCTAGAAATTTAAAAAACTTCCCATAATGAAATTTAGATACCACTATGTAAAACGATTTCATTACTTCCAGTTAAATGCATGACAGACAGAACTGACATCAAATAGTGAAATACATCATGTGTTTTTAGACTTCTCTTTCTTCCAGTTCCAACTACTAAGTATCCGCTGGAGGGGGGGGGGGGGGGGAGGGGGGTTTTTTTTTTTAATAGATGGGAAAAAAAATTGTCAATATTTATTTAAATCTAAACCTTCCAAATCTTCTTTTAAGGATCATGTCTTCTTATACCCGTATCACTTGTCCACTACCTCTTAATTGGGGAAAACTTGAATTTGTCTCCTTAACTGTTCACTCTTACTATAAAAAATGATGCTTTGTTGCCGTTATACACTGAAGGGGTGTAAATACTCCCCCCTTTTCTTACTCAGAGTTTGTAATCTGATGGGGCTACAGTCCGAATGAAAGCCCCAGGAATAACAACAACATCATCACACTTATAATTTCACTGCCATTAAAGCTAAATTTGTTGCAGACGTAAAGGGTCAGTTTCCCCACTGTTCTGATGGAGGTTAATGGTACAGAAATGGGCAAGAGGGAAGTGATGGAAAAATAAAAACAGTTATGAAAATTATGTCATATTACATAGAGACTATATCCAAAGCAAAAACAGCCCACACCATATATGGGTGTGTCATCAATTAAAATATACCGTGAAATAAATCTGGTTAAGGGCAGTATTAGAACTACCTCAATTATGAGCCTTGACTTTCTGAGGGCCATTCTGAGCCCGACATCTCTCTAAGGCCATTCGATGTCAAGATACCTGCAGCTCACCACAACCCCAGATAATATTAGTTTAGAAGTCATTCTGAAAAGCTTTTGTTCAGATAAAAGAAACCAAAAATAAGGTTTACTTATTCTAGGGAAGCATTTGTGTTCCCAAATCATGACAACTGGCATAATTCTTTAAAAAAAAAAAAAAAAACAACCCACAAACAACAGACTACACAACAAAAAGCTTGGATTTCAATACTGGCCAAACAACAGACTATAAGTCAGGCAACATTTCCTTAACAATCCCTATTAGTAAAACTAAACCTCACTGAGTGTGAGTTGTTAACGTGCACTACTATCATTTAACACAGAGCCAGATTAAAAAACCTATTGCTTGAAGTACAATCATTGCACCTACAGCAGGACTGAACTACCCCACTCATACACTTGTACACTTTTAAGTCAGTCAACCAGGTCTACTATTCCTACATAATAGTTTGTAGCCTCCAATTCCTGGTAGTCAGGCTTTGTCTACATTGGACTTTTGTTGGTAAAACTTCTGTCATTCGGGGGGAGGGGGGTTGGCGGCGGGGGGGGGGGTTGAAAAAAAAAATCTGTGTGAACAGCACTTTGTCACTTTTAGCCCCCCTGCTGGGGCAGCACCACAGCATGGTTCAGGTGGGCAGAGGCTTCAGTCCGCACTCCCGAGGTCATTTCGTAATTTTTGTTGTCAGAAGGGGGTCACAGTGCAAAATTAAGTTTGCGAACCCCTGGTTTAGATAGAGGGTGCAGCACTCTATGCATAACAAGTTACCTGAGTGAAATTGAATGCTATGTCAAAATTAATCCTTGTATATGTGCTTTTTACAAAAACAGTCCAGAAAGCGGGGGCAGATTTTAAGATGGTTACAACTATTTTAACAGTAGACTGCCCTTCCAGTCCTGCTGCTCTACTGTTTAGGTAAAACTGTAGATCTGAATAAAGCAAATGGCCAGAGGTCCTTGTTTAGTTAATATCTATTACAGCTGAACTGAAACCTTTCAATATTTCAATACTTGAGAGACAGACTAAAGTGCGGTCACAGAAAGTCAAAATAAAAACAGAGTTGTCAAAGTATTATTTGAACTGTATTTTCACTGTTCTTCTATGTCGCAGAGTCTTTAATCACATACCTTACTATGTGCGAGTTCACACTATTTATTTTTTTAATACACACACACACACACACACACACACACACACACTCTAAAACCAAAGGGCTGTAGCCTTAATTTTTACTATGAGGCCAAAGCAGTTCTGGTATACTTCCTGATTTAAAAATAAAAGCAAATTAAAATACAATTTTTAATAAAATCAGTTGCTGAGCACCTAAAGATAAGTGAATATTAACAGGGATCCTAAAAATCTGTTTTACACAGAAAAACGCAGAAACTGCATTTTTACAGAGAATCTTTACTTTTTCACTTTGTGAAAAAAACAACCATTAATTACATTTTACTTATTGAATGCACACAACCTCCCCCTCTTGTGATCTATTTTTGAGTGCATTTTAAATTTACAGTGGAATGAGTTTATTCGTTCTAATTGGGACCGATGCCAGATTGAATAATCAAAAATTGGGATAATCGGGAGAATTGGCAAAGATCTTTCTATCCCTTATTTTATCCGAGGTGGGGGGACTCGGAGCTTCAGCTGCCCACGGCTGACCACTGGATCCCCAGCTGCTGTTAGCCCGGGGCCGAAGAGCTGGATAATGGAGGCTCGAATAAATGGGGTTCTACTGTATATCAATAAAACACTGTATTCAAAGGATACTTATGTATATTGTGGCTAGGGAACCTAACGTTCAGTGTTTCATTTTAAATAGCAAAAAAACCACGGATTTTTAATCTGAGAATTTTGTTCATTTGGGTTTTTTTGTCATGAAAAAAGGGATCCCTGAATATAATGCACAACTGTTTTACCCCTCAAAAAAAAAAAGAGAGAGAGAGGGCCTTGTAGGAGATTGGCAGCACAGGCATCTGTCATATAGCTGACAGACTTAATCCTTGGGGTAGTATGTGCTGCAGATGTTTTTCAACCCATCCTTAATGTTACAAAAATGGAGGCGTTATTTCTGTGCATTATTATTTAGCTCAGACAATTCAGGATGTGTGAGAAATGTGTCATGTACATACATCATTATTTTATTTTAGAAATGAAACCAAGCAAGACTTAAGGACCATGAATAAACAGCATTGAAATGGACATAAAATGCAAGGTCATTGAAAAAAATCTATATTTAAATAAAACAAAAAAGCCCTTCAAAATTAAAATAGGATGTCGTCTCCCTATAGTCTCAACCACATATTCAAAGATATGGTTTTTTTCCCCCAAAAATTGTTATTCACACCACATCTGTCTATTACCAAAAGTGAGGCATGTTCACCATTCTCATACAATACAACTTCACTCAGAGGAACTAAAAACTAAGCACGATTTACTTCTTTTATTCTCCCTACCACCATATTCAACATTAACACGTCTGCTCTCTGAAAGTAATACATTGGTTCTGATGTGCAGGGTCGGAGTAAAGAATGATAGGATGGACGTTATCTCTGTAGACTGTTGACCCCTTTGATTTGAAATTGGGATACACCTGTCTCAATGGTGCAACAAACCTGTTTTGTGGTTTTCCCTCAGGGGGTGACAGAACCAAGCTTCCAAGTAGCTTTAAAGGATCAGGCTGTTCTAACTCTTCTGTCAATGGTGTGGTAGGACCCTCAGTGCATCAAGAGGTTATTATGGGTGGGGGTCGTGAGCTGTCAGCCTCCACCACAAGCTCCACTTCAACTCCAGCATTTATAATAGCGTTAAATATATTTTTAAGTGTTTTTAATGTATAAGCTAGAAGGGTTGCACTCAAAGGCTTGCTGTGTGAAAGGGGTTACGAATGCAAAAGTTTGAGAACCAAGGCTGTAACCTTTTGTCCTCCGCTATGTCTCAACACCAACCCACTCTGTTGGCTTCATCTTAACAGTTCATTTTGATTTAAAGACTGCCTGCAACAGACAGAGCAAGAGGAGAGACTACTGACAATGGAAGTTTTGTGCCAAGTTCAACAGATTGCAATATATAGCTTTTAAAATCATATACCATGGTTGCGCACGAAGGAAAGAATTTTCTTTGCTTCCCAACATAGTGTCTTTTGCTATATTTAGAAAACATTCTTAATATGCTATGTACAGTTTCTTTTTAATGTATCTCTGAAAGAAGCAGAGTGCATAATATATCTGAAATTAAAAATATGAAGCATCTTAAAATGCTATCTGCTACAAACCATCCATCTAAAGTACTGAAACTGTAAATGAAAGTAGATTCTTTCTAAATAGAAAGATTGCATCCCCGGGGTGGCCAAACTGTGGTTCGCGATCCACATGCCACTCTTTTATCATTGAAGTGCTGCTTGCAAGCCCCCTCTGCCGCCCCCCCCCATTCTCCACCTACCAGTCTGGGGGGAAGAGCTCGGGACCTCTGCCTTGCAGTGGGGTGGTGGGGTAGGAGCTTCTGTCCATTTGGGAGGAGGGTTTCGGAGCTTCAGCCCTGCGGGAGGGCACCTGCTGGGGCTCAGGGCTTCAGCAGGAGTGGGGCTGAAACTTCGGGCTCCCAGCAGGCATGCTCTGGCTCTCGAACTTCTGAAGATTGTCATACGTGGAGGGCCAGTAAGTTTGGCCACACCTGCTGTATACTAACTCTTTGTATTAAGTGCAATGAGAGAGAAAGAAAGGTACCAGAATGAGCCTGGAAAGTGAACACCTATCTACAAATGAAGAAAAAGCAATGACAGGGAAATGATCTCTATACTGCCTCTTGAACCACTGTATATTAATGCTAGCCTGAAGGGTCACCCAGACAACCAAATAAAGCAAACATTTTTTGGGTACATTGTATATGGAGAATCCATGCAAATAAGCATTGGACAAAGCCAATCACTTATATTTCTTGTTCATTTTTCATTATCCAACATGTAATTAGCTTTAACTGGCATTCTAGTTTGTGTATATATGGCAATTAAACTTCTTAAAGCGCCCCCACACCCACATACCATTTTCCCACTTGTTCAAATAAAATACACAATAAGCACTAAGAAAAATGTTAAAGTATATTAAATACAAAATATTTTAGCTAAAGACATCATAAGGATTAAATATATATAAATTCATATCATCAGGGGAAGGGCATTAAATGCACATAATGATCTATTTACAACAAATCTAACTTTTGTGGATCTTGCATTCCATCCTGTTTGGCATTAAATGAACTCTATGGCTTGTTATGTATTAATGAGATTCCAATAATTAATAAAACCCAGGAAATTTGAATTCAACATATATGAAAAATAAAAAAGATACAAGCCTTGGTAAACCTTTGTTAACACCCATAGGAAAATGACCACAGGGGGGAGTCCACATCATTCAATCAATAAAAGAGAAAGAATTACATGGAGGAAAAACAAACATAAAAGTAGAAAAGGTTCTAAGAAACTGTGTGTGCCCTAACACATAGCAAGATTTAGTTGGGTGTAGGTGGTGAAATCACACTTTGTTTACCATGCATTTTTCTTCTTTAACAAAAGACGCAGATATTCCTACATTTAAACTAGCTATTGTATTTCTCCAAAATGCAGTCAGTATCTTTTCCTTTGATACACATTAAAGTGATAGGATAGCTCTCTACAGAAAGGATTATATTTATACTTTATACCGTCAGGGTAATAGCCCAAGATTTCCTGTGGGCTTCTGTCCTATGCACTGTAGATAATAGGAGTGTTTTTTTTCTGAACTGGCTTCAAATTATTACCATGATTTTCAATTAGTTATTTTCCATACAAAAATCAGAGTTTTTCCCCATTTAGACTTTCTTGTGAACATTACATCATTATATAGATGAGAAAAAAAGTTGTTCACACAAATGGGTTGTCTGTATTACAGACAATATATCACTCATGCTCCACTCAGAATTTTGGATACGGCAAGTGAAGCACAAATACACAATTCAACACAAATTTAATCCCTTCCTTTATGAAAAAAAGTAAAAAACCCGACATTACTTCACTAAACATAACAGTATGTCAGCTCTTCTATTTTAAACTATTTTTTCAAGAGGTTTGAAATTTGCCTGGAAAAAAGCTAACTTCAAGGCAGTTATCCCACAAGTGACCTATATATTAATTTGAGCAGAATCAGAGGCAAGCTAGATGTTTTACAATAAAAGTCAGATCTGATAATCTGCTGTTACTCTAGCATTTTCTCTCTCTTTGGCCAAGAGTATGAACTAAGATCGGTTTTTAACTGGGGAAATCAGAACTCTAAGGACTGCAGATAATGCGTCTCCCAAGACTGCTATCAGAGTATAAATGCAAACTCAATATAAAACTAAGCATAAAGAGAAGGAAATAAGTATGGTACACTGAACAAATAGAAATTAATATTGCACAAATTATTTGTCAATCCAGCTGGGTGGCAAATAATATAATTAAAAGGAGGGTTTTTTTTTTTTTTAAATCTGTTATAGGTGAAGCCCAAATTACAGCTAGATTAAAAACAAAAATATTTACCTTAAATTAAGAAAGGTTTATTTTTCCCTTTCAGTCCTAAAAAGAGAAGTTATTTTATGACAAGGACACCTCAAGACCAATATTAAACTTTTAAATTTAGTTTCCACCCAGATGTTGATATACATAAAAAAAAATATATATTCAGATTCAAATAGGTAAGTGTGGCAAATTAAAATAAAGACTATTAAAGACTAGGCAGCTTGAAAGTCAGACATTTTTATATAAAGGTACAAAAACAGAAACAGTTTTCAGATCTGACCAGAATTTATTAGGAAACAAAGCATTAAGACTACTCTGATCAGAAAGAGTGAATAGCTATACAACAGTTCCTTAAAATGAAGATTTTTGTGTACTTTAAAAGGATTAGTCTAAGAAAGTATGTAAACAGAGTGGGGAAGTTATCTGCACTTGCGCATAGCTGTAGGAAAAATAAGCATTTCCTATATACTTGTATATCTTGAAATAAGGCAACTATTTCTTTCTAAAACATAGATTTATATTCTTGAACTGTTTTAACACTTCTATATTTTAGCATGGAAGAGGCTAGCCACAGTTATATTAAGTTATATTCACATTTACTGCAGCTTCTGCAGAGCGTTGGTAGAAATCATCATCTATATATATTGCTTTTCACTGATGTATTCACTTCACAAACATAGTAAAATTTCATTTAAAGCTAAATACCCATTTGTACAAATGCTTTAATAGCAACAGCTGTGATTGAATATGCATTCAATTAACTGATCCAAAACAGGGAGCTGATGAAAAAAAAGGAACTTGCTTATACGCAGTGTCCCAAAATGTTTTTCTCTTTTACTAGTATGTTACAAGGAACAACTCTTTCAAACTTAGTGTATGATTTTACTTTTTAAATACAGTTTTTTTCCCAGTAATGTTACATGAAAACAAGTGCAATTAAAAAAAGAATAAAAATTTTGTTTTGTCCATGGGTCAATAAGAAATAAGCTGCTGAGGGGAAAAAGCAGCTAATAAGACCACTTATAAAAGTAGCTAATGTATGCATCTTTATGTAATAGATAAATGTAAAAGTTAATGATTTCCTCTAGGCTGAAAGTCATTTCAGTTTAAAGTAATCTTTTAGTGAAGCAGGTACAGCCTTGGGCCCAATCCTATCTATACTTGAGTAATATAATTAGCTTCACTGGGGCAACTAAGGGTTTTCAGAATTAGGCCCTATTTTAAGAGGTAATTTTTTTCTTTTTAAGATGTGGCAGTAATTTCTGACTTTTGTGTTTGTTTGGAGTTAAACGAATAAGTACCATAAAATATCAAACTTTTGACATAATAAAAATATTAAGAAAAATTGTTTTTTAAATATTCCTGAACAGGATGATACGATTATACATAATCTACTGTCATGTCCTTTGTTGAAATGCCCTAGGCACCTTGTCAGAGACATCCACATTGAGACACACCATTCCAGGAACCTTACATTTTAGGGGGGTCCAGGATCTGATGTGTAAGACTTCATTCAGAGTTGAAGTAATAAAATGTGCTTCATTAATTAAAAATCACAGTACCGAGTGTGAAATACTCTACTGCAGGGAGTGAATAGTAACCTACAAGCCCATCTAAATGAGAACAACCAGTCAGGGACAGTTTACCCAGCACAATGTGCCTTTCTGCACAGACCTCCCACCACAAGTCCTAAGCAGCACAGCTAAGCACTGCACTATGACCAACAAGACATTTAAAAAGCTGCATTTGTCATTTAACTACTTTTAACAATTATTTTAACTGGTGGGGGGCTTTGTAGCCATCGCTAGGGAACTGCCACCTTAAATGCCTCCTAGTCTAGATCAAGTAAACCAGCCACAATAAAACCTAAAGTTATTTCTTCTTTCTTCCTTCCTTCCTTCCTTCCTCCCTGCCGTCTTCCGCCTCCAAGCCCTCATTCTGCCTTTTAATCACCATCCTTATACAACTGGGTCATCAGTGCCTGTTAACAACAGGTTTCAGAGTGATAGTCGCCAAGGTGCCACAAGTCCTCCTCGTTCTTTTTGTTGATACAGAGTAACGCGGCTAACACATTTATCTGGGCAAAAGCTTTCATGGGCTAAAGCCCACTTCATCAGATGCATGCAGTGGAAAATACAGGAGGAAGATTATATATATATACACACACACACACATCTTCCTACTGTATTTTCCACAGCATGCATCTGATGAAGTGGGCTTTAGCCCACGAAAACTTGTGCCCAAATAAATGTGTTAGTCGCTATGGTGCCACAAGTGCTCCTCGTTCTTTTTGTTCACAGCAGGACTCCGAACGCAGCTAACTACAGACTTCCCTGTGGGGGGAGGGGGAGGGTCTGAAAAGGGACCTCCTGGATCCCCACAAGTCGCGCGCACGCCCAGCGCTGTTGCCGGGGGTCCCAACCCAAAGCCGCCGACGGACAAGAAAAGCCCCCGCGAAAGGGCACCAGGCACTGCGGCTAACAGCCCCCTGCCTCTGGGGCCGCGTCCCCGGGCGAAACCCAAACGGCGCCCTGGACAAACAAGGCAAACGCGTAGCTGCCGAGGCCCACGTGGAGCGAAGCGCGGAGCCCCGGGGCTGCGGCAGGAAGCAGAGGCGGGGGCTGCAGACACCCACCCGGCGCGGGGGAAGCGGGGAGCCGCTGCAGAGCGGACGCTGGGGCGAGAGAGAGAGGAGGCGGCGGCGGCGGCGGGGCGCAGAGCGCAGCCGGGGGCCGGTTTGGGTGAGCCGCTGACAGCGCCGCAACGACCAGTAGCGAAGCCGGCCCGGCAGCTCGCTCCCATCCCCCACCCCGCGCCCCAGCTCGACTCTTACATTTTCTGCACGGGTTTCCGCCGCTTGCGATTGGCGTAGGTGATATTGGGGTTCATCTTGCTGCGGCGCTTGCTGTGGCTGCTGCTGCCGCCCTGAGTCCCCGGCGAGCCCGCTCGGCACCGCAGCCCGCAGCTGCCCGACCCTGCCCGTCTGCAGCGCGGCTCCCCGGGCCGAGGGACGGAGGGCGGGGAGCCCAGGTGATCAGCGCCGGCGACACCCACCAACGCCTCTGGGCCCCGGGAGACAGGGGCTGGGGCAGCCGGGGCTTTCCAGCTCCCGCTGCCCGGCTCCCGGCAGCGGCGGCTTCTCCTGCCTGGGAAGGTCGGGGCCTGGCCAGCGCACCCCGAGGCTGCCGCCGCTGCTACGTGCGACGATCCCTCTGTCCCAGCGCGACCGCCGCGGGCCGGGCAAACGTCTGTCACAGTTCACCGCCCCCGGCCGCCGCGGTCTCAGAGCCCGCCTTCCCCTGCTCTCCCCGCCCCGCGGGGGAGGCTCCGCCGCCTGCCTACGGGAGGGGGCGGCGTGCGCCGCCATGTTGGGTAAGTCACGCCCGGCGACAGGCTCCCGGCACGGAGGCTGCTGAGGCCCGCCGGCAGCCCCACGTACCCCGGCCCCGCCGAGCCGGGGGAGGTGGGAGATGCGGGCCCCGACGCCCAGCGGAGTCGCTCCCGCCGTCGATGAGAAGCACAAGGGAAGGCACAGCAGTCAGGGCATTTCCCGTCCAGACAGGCCCCGGCCCTGCCTGGCTGTAAGGGGAGAGCTGTGCTCCTCACCCCCGCCTGCATTAACTCGGGGGCCGGCAGCAGGTGTGAGCCCACCGCGGGGAGGAAGCAGTAGGGTGCTGGTGAGGCCAGGACCTGTCCTGGGAGGAGGAGGAGGGCGGCGGCTCATGCCCTTCCCTACAACCAACCCGTGACTGCACCTATGAAAGTCTGAAAGATAAGAGCCCAGGATATGGTTAAGGTCTTGCTCAGGGGGAGAGCCGTTATCGGTCTACATTTTAAAGGAAAAACAAAATTACAAGCGACATGGGCTGCTAAAGTGCTGCTAAGTCCCGCTGTTCAGTCAGCACCATCGTGCATTTTGACTAGGGCAGTCAACCAATTTAAAAAAAAAAAAAAATCATGATTGTGAGATTAAAAATATCATGATTAATTGCCGTTTTGGCCTCACTGTTAATAATAGAATGCAATTTATTTACATATTTTGGATGTTTTTTACATTTTCAAATGGATTAATTTCAATGGCAGCACAGTAATACAAAGCGTACAGTGCTCACTTTATATTATTATTTTGTTACAAGTATTTGCACTGTAAAAAGATAAAAGAAATAGTATTTTTCAATTCACCTCATACAAGTACTGTAGTGCAGTCTCTAGCGTGAAAATAATTCTACATTTATAAGTTGCACTATTATTTTTACATAACTGCACTCAAAAATAAAACAATGTAAAACTTTAGAGCCTACAAGTCCACTCACTCCTACTTCTTCTTCAGCCAGTCACTAAGACAAACATGTTTGTTTATATTTATGAGAGAGAATGCTGCCCGCTTCTTATTTATAATGTCATTTGAAAATGAGAACAGGCGTTCCCATGGCACTTTTGTATCCAGCATGGACGGTATTTACATGCCAAAAATGCTAAACATTCGTATTCCCTTTCATGCTTCAGCCACCATTCCAGAGGACATGCTTCCATGCTGATGACAGGTTCTGTTCAGTAACGTGTAAAAGCAGTGTGGGACTGATGCACATTCATTTTCATCATCTGAATTAGATTCCACCAACAGAAGGTTGATTTTCCTTTTTGGGGGGTTAGGGTTCTGTAGTTTCTGCATTGGTGTGTTGCTCTTTTAAGACGTCTGACAGCATGTTCCACACCTCGTCCCTCTCAGATTTTGGAAGGCACTTCAGATTCTTAAACCTTGAGTCAAGTACTGTACCTATCTTTAGAAATCTCACATTCACCTTCTTTGCATTTTGTCACATCTGCAATGAAAGTGTTCTTAAATTGAACAACATATGCTGAGTCGTCGTCAGAGACTGCCATAGCACAAAATGTATGGCAGAATGTGGGTAAAACCACAGAGATATACAATCCTGCCCCAAGGAGTTCAGTCACAAATTTAATTATCACATTTTTTTTAACAAGTGTCAGCATGGAAGCATGTCCTCTGAAATGGTGGCTGAAGCATGAAGAGATATACAAATGTTTAGCATACGTGGCATGTAAATACCTTGCAATTCTGGCTACAAAAGTGCCATGCAAATGCCTGTTCTCCCTTTCAGCTGACATTGTAAATAAGAAGTGCATAAATTGCAGCATTATCTCCTGTAAATTTGAACAAATTTCTTTATCTTAGCGATTGGCTGAACAAGAAGTAGGACTGAGTGGACTTGTAAGCTGTAAAGTTTTACATTGTTTTGTTTTTAAGTGTAGTTATGTAAGAAAAAAATCTACATTTGTAAATTCCACTTTCATGATAAAGAGATTACTACTAGATTACTATAGTACTTGTATGAAGTGAATTGAAAAAATACTATTTCTTTTGTTTATCTTTTTTTACTTGCAAATATTTGTAATAAAAATAATATAAAGTGAGCACTATACACTTTGTATTCTATGTTGTAATTGAAATTAACATTTGAAAATATAGAAAAGCATCCAAAATATTTATAAATTTCAATTGGTATTGTATTATTATTTAATAGTGTGTTTAAAACTGATTAACTGCAATAATTTTTTAATCAAGTTAATTTCTTTTCAGTTAATCACTTGAATTAACTGCAATTAATTGAGAGCCCTAACTTTGATCATTTTTTCTTCTCTCCGCCTCATTTTCATCTTTTCATTCGCTACAGCTCAGCAAGGTTCTTCTCCCCAGGTAACAATACAGTTTGTGTCAGAACTCTGAGGCAGGGGCAGAAATTTCCCAATGTAAAGTAAAATATATACAAGTCTTTGCTGAAACAAAAGCCCTGCTGACCTGAAGGGAGAGAGAAGAGGAGTCCAGTCCTGCTCCCATTGAAATCACCTGCAAATTTCTCAGTAGTTTCAGTGGAAGTATGACTGGGCCCCAAGCAGGAAAATGAGTCAGAGAAACACGTTTTCCCTTTTAGCAGCTTGGAGGGAAATTTTCTTTGCCTTTGGATTTCCCCAGCACTATTCATCTTGGAGTTCTCAACTTCAGCTGCAAGGAGTGAGAAGTTGAGGCAATGTCTTTTTTTTTTTTTTTGTGCTGGATAAATGGCTTAAATCTGACTACAAGAGCCAGCCAGAGTGTAAGGGGCAAAAACAGCCAGTAACAACATCTGCATATTCACTCAATAGTTATTAAAAACAATACAAGATTATGCAAATCCTTGTTTCAGCCTACCTTGCTTGTCACCATGAAAGGTTTTCCTCCTTCCCCCCCCCCACCCCCCTGCTGCTAGTGATGGCTTATCTTAAGTGATCACTCTCCTTACAGTAAGAAAAGGAGTACCCGTGGCACCTTAGAGACTAACAAATTTATTAGAGCATAAGCTTTCGTGAGCTACAGCTCACTTCATCGGATTAATGCATCCGATGAAGTGAGCTGTAGCTCACGAAAGCTTATGCTCTAATAAATTTGTTAGTCTCTAAGGTGCCACGGGTACTCCTTTTCTTTTTGCGAATACAGACTAACACGGCTGCTACTCTGAAACCTCTCCTTACAGTGTGTATGATAAACCCATTGTTTCATGTTCTCTGTGTGTGTGTATATAAATCTCTCCTCTGTTTTTCCCACCAAATGCATCCGATGAAGTGAGCTGTAGCTCACGAAAGCTTATGCTCTAATAAATTTGTTAGTCTCTAAGGTGCCACAAGTACTCCTTTTCTTTTTGCAAATCCTTGTGTTTGGATTTGCTGATAGATGTAATTAGCTATAGTACAGGTATTAATATGCTGTGTAATTACTCAGAAATAATGATACAATGATTATGCTAATCAGACAGCCAGAACCAATCAATGCATGGAATTCCATAACTGCAAAAATGTACAGTTTCTGTAATCCTACAGCCTCCCTGTAGCTGATTGTTGGTACAATATTTGTTCCGTATTGACAGTATGCTTAGTACTGTACAAAACAGAGGAGAAGATATAGACCTTGTACTGATGAAATTGCGATCTAAATAGCACAAAACACACGAGGCAATTATCAGTCTTTTTTGGTGGGTCAATTGTTTACCTCTCAATCTACGTCTGAGGCAAAATGTAGTGAAGCCACTATATTGATTTGACTGCTAAAATAAAATGAAAAAGAGGCAGCAAGTTCCAAAGTAAGTTATAAAATTATGTTTAGAAAAATATATATATGGCAAATAAAGCTTGCAGAAACTTACTTTAAATGAAGTATAACAGAAGAAAAAGTGTTTCCTGAGCATAAATTTGTTCTCTTCTCCATTAGTTTTGTCATATTCCTGGCCAAACAGACCTATTTCTCAACTCAAATTGACTGCCATGTCCATGATAGCTGTTTCCTATTTACCACCTTCTACTTCCTCCTCAGACCATTCACCCAAGTCTCTCTCCACACAAGATCTTCCCAAGATTTTTCAATGAAAAGATCAACGAGATGCACTATAATCTCCTTCTTTCCTCGTCTCCCACCTCTTATACCCTTTCCTCTTTCACCTCGTGACTAAAACTGAGGTTTCTTGCCTGTTGTTGTCCTATAAACCCTCTATCTGTCATGAGCTTCCCATTCCTTTCAGCATACTAAACTCCCATATCCCCCTTAGAGCCTTCTCCCTCCTTAGCCTTTCATTATTATCTAACTCCCTCCCCTCTAAATACAAGCATGCTGTGATCTCCCCCATCCACAAAATAAATTCCTGGACACAACCTACCTCTCAAACTACCACTTGTCTTCATTCTCCTCTTCAGCGTTAAGCTGTAGTTACAATCACTGCTTTGAACTCCCTTCCTCCAACTCTTCCCTTGATCTCTTCCAATCTGTTTTCTACACCCACTTCATTTAAATTGCTTTCACCAAAAAGTCTCTAACAACCGCTTCTCAGCTAGGTCTCAAGGTCTGTACTCCATCCATACCCTTCTTGACCTCTTCGCTACCTTTGACACAGTCAATCATCCCCTCCTTGTTATCCTCCACCCTATCTGCAATTCTGTTTTCTCCTGGTTCACCTGCATCTGACCGTTCCTTCTTCACCTCTTTGAGTGAATCCTCCTCTCCCACTGTTAGTAACGGTATCACAGAGCTGTGCCCTGCACCCCTACTTTTATCATTCTTCATTTTTTTCTTTTTGGGTGATCTCATGTACTCATATGGTATCAGCTGCCATGTCGGTGTAGACAACTCTCAAATCTACCTGTATACTCGTGCCTCTTTCCATCCAATCTGGCATCTCAGCCTGTCTCTGACATTGCCTGGGTGTTTCACAATCAATTTAAGCTTAAAATGTCCAACGTCAAACTCCTTATCATCCCTCCAAAATCCTGTCTACTGTCCTTTCTCTGTCACCATCATTATCACCACCATTCTCCATGTTACTCAAACCTGCAACTGACTCATCTGTAACCCTTGTCCTACTTATTCAAGCCACATTCAAATATCTGGTTTCAGAGTAGCAGCTGTGTTAGTCTGTATTCACAAAAAGAAAAGGAGTACTTGTGGCACCTTAGAGACTAACAAATTTATTTGATTCCCCACTGTATTTTCCACTGAATGCATCCGATGAAGTGAGCTGTAGCTCACGAAAGCTTATGCTCAAATAAATTTGTTAGTCTCCAAGGTGCCACAAGTACTCCTTTTCTTTATTCAAATATCTGTTTCTTCCACCTAGCATAATGCAAGCTACAGAAATTAATCCATTTTAGCCATGATGGGGAGAACTAAGCACATAGGAAAGGGGTAGGGGAAAGAGGTCCAAGGTGAATTTAAGCCACCTTTGTGCTCCCTGTATGCTGGGGCTATCTTGGGACATATCTGACTTATGTTCTATTTTCCATGGAACCTGAGAAGCAGAGAATTTCTATAGTGTGCTCTGGTCACTCCCTTGACGCACACGCAACTCAAGGAGCAGGGATATGGGCTGGGAGCAGAGCCAGGCCAGAACCTTTATGCCACTTCTGCACTAGCCAGGGAGGTCCTTTTTTCAAGGAGAATTCTCAAGAGCCATTTACAAACACTTTTATTTCCTTTTTGTGCTCCCAAACACTGTAAAAGGGCCTTAATGTAACCGAGAACCAGGCCCAGAAGTCCTAAGCTTATTGAGGCATCTAGGATGTGGAAAGAACCTTTAATTTTAAAAATTAAAAAGGAAAAAGATGTGTATCTAAAGATAGAAAGATTTCTCTAAGTGAAGGAACAAACAAGTTTACTGATGTGTCTACTACACTGTACTGTGTTGCTCTATGACTATTTCCCTTATAGAATCTCTTATAATAGTTATTAGGTAGATTGCAAAATAAGCAACTTTTGTGTAAGTTATATAGTCACTAATTTTTAAGATAATCACACTTCTGTGGGCACAGGAGAAAAACAGTTCCCATATGCCAATATTTAAAATAATATCTGTTGTTTTCAAATCTAAGGGCTTGTCTTCATTACCGCAGTAAGTCAACCTAAATTACGTGATTCCAGCTACAGGAATAATGTAGCTGGAGTCAATATGGCTTAGGTCGACTTACCCCGGTGTCTTCACTGTGCTGCGTCAACGGGAGATGCTCTCAGGTTGGCTTCCCTTACTCTTCTCGGAGAGCTGGAGTACCAGGGTTGACTGGAGAGCGCTCTGCCATCGATTTAGCATGTCTTCACTAGACCCGCTAAATCGACCCGTGCTGCATCGAATGCAACAGCATGGATCTCACCAGTAGTGAAGACAAGCCCTAAGTAGCATACTTATGGAGAGGAGAGGTATGGGGTAAGAGGATGGGAGAGCACGACGGGATGTATAAACCCCTCAGTAGTGCTGAAGGAATTAAATACTGGGCCCAGATAACCCCGCCCCTGCAGATGCGCAGAGCATGTGTCAATTGGAGAGGAACCTTAAAAATGAGCAACTCAATTAGAAGGCGAGGAAGACAGATCTGTCCTGAGGACTCCTGAACAAGGGGGCTGAAGACACCTTATTGGGAGGAAGAAAACTGTCTTAGTTGTGTGTTAAGAAAAGGAGTACTTGTGGCACCTTAGAGACTAACAAATTTATTTGAGCATAAGCTTTCGTGAGCTACAGCTCACTTCATCGGATGCATCGGTAGCTCATCGGTAGCTTACGAAAGCTTATGCTCAAATAAATTTGTTAGTCTCTAAGGTGCCACAAGTACTCCTTTTCTTTTTGCGAATACAGACTAACACGGCTGCTACTCTGAAACCTGTTAGTTGTGTGTGGAAACCAGAAGCATTTGATCACAACAGTAAAATCATTAGGCCTATCAATAAATAATGAGCAACATATGATTCAGGCACTGCTGTACCAAAAACCTGTAAAACAAGATACATCAGTAATGGCAATTATTTTTTCTTTGTGCTTTAAAAATACTGCTTCTAACTTTGACAAAATGTGTCTTAGAGAGTTTAACACAAGCATACATTTATGATGTCCAACTAGTGGGCTGCAGTTTCCTTTCTGCTCTCATTAAGAGGCAAGGGTATAACACACAGCAAGATTATTTATATAAAAATAATTATCTAAATTAGAAATGACAAAGTAATTAATATGCTGGTATTTCATTTCTGTAACAACAAACCTGAGCTAATTTAACTAATTATAGCTATAGGTTCATGAATTTTGACCTGACCGTGATTACCATTATAGTAAAATTTTGTTAATTGAAGTATCACAAACTGCAGGTAATGTATGAATGACAAACATTGTCTGTTTTCTACTGGAGTTCATATGAAGCCAAACAAGTAAATATCCAAAGTGAGAATATGGGGAAAATGACAATATAGACATAGAGACACAAGTCAGATGAGCTAATATCTCTGATTGGACCAAATTCTGTTGGTGAGAGAAACAAGCTTTAAATAATAAGCTTGAAAGCTTGTCTCTCTCACCAACAGAAGATGGTCCAGTAAAAGATATTACCTCACCTACCTTGTCTGTCTGATATCCTGGGGAAAACATGGCTACAACACTGCATACTGTATAGATATAAAGATGTAATCCATAAGGACCAGCCCTAAAATCTAACTAAACAGTTACAAACATTGGTATTTTATAATATGGTAAGTGTACTCAGTGTGTTACCTGAGAGGATTGCCAAGAAAGAGTGACTTGAAGAAGATGAATTGAGGAAACAGCCTGCTTAGGAACAGAGAAAAACAATTCTTAGGTATCAGAGTCACCATGGAGTCAAGTCCATGGATCCTTCAGTTCTGAATAACTATTTTGTTTAAAGACAGGTGTGATTGGAACTTTTGAAGATGATAACTGGGACTCTAGAATAGAAGATACCTTTTAGATAGTAAACTTTTTGGGGTGGGGACCTTCTTTTGTGTATATGTAGTGCCTTATACAATAGGGCTACTCTCTGGCATGGATGGTGGGTACTGTGATCCAGGGTGCCTGGAACAGCCCTCACTGAAAATGCCAAGGTCAGGGCAGGCTGAAAAAGGAAGAGCAGATTCTCCCAAAAGTGGTGGTTAGCACTGAAGTTAGACTCACCAATCAATCACAAACTATGCTCCTGATTTCCCACACTGGTTATTAAGAAGCTAAAAAAGGAATCACACACCCCTTCTATTGCATTCCAGTTCTCTGGCTCCTAGTCAGAACATAGGTCCAATACAGTAAGAAGTTATTTAAAAATTCTGCTCACTATACAAAATATTCTTCTGACTCCAAAGGGCCAGCCACATTACCAGAACAATATTAGTTTGGATCTTATCCAAAATAGCATGCAGCCAGCCAATCCTTTAGTATTTAAAAATAAAGGTTTATTAGAAAAGAAAAGAGTAAGGAGAGAGTTGTTCAATGGTAAAGCAATCAGATACATGCATAAAAGACTTCACAGAGCATATATCAGGTTCTTAGCAATGTTGGTGAGTATGCTAGCTTGACAGTCCCTCTGGAACACATCCAAAGCATGGATGGGTCATTCAGTCCTTTGTTCAGAGCTTCAGTTTGCAAAGAAGTTATTTCAGAGTTGGGGAGCAGGATTGAAGACAAAATGGAGGTGATGCAGCTGCCCTTTAGTGATGTTTCCCTGTGGTGTTATCTGGACCAGTGATCTGCTAGGTCACTCCAATCCTTGACTCTGGGAGCCAGCCTTACCCTGCTCTGCTGTGAGAACCCCCCTCCTGTGCTGTTCATGCACAGCATCTGGCATGTAAGCTGCTTGGATTGTGCAATTGAATGACACTAGCCAATATCTCCGGTCTCAGACACAACCCTAGGAACCTCCGTCTTGCAATGTCCAGTTATGCCCATTGGACGCTGCAAGCTTATATGAGTTCGTCAATTTAACAAAGAAATTGATATGTACCAGGCTTGTTATTCCAAGGGGAGTCCCTGACATGCTTCAAACCAAATGCACTGCTTCAGTTAGAATAAACAAACAGATTTATTAACTACAAAGATAGATTTTAAGTGATTATAAGTCAAACCATAACAAGTCAGATTTGGTCAAATAAAAGCAAAACGCATTCTAAGATGATCTTAACGCTTTCAATGCCCTTACAAACTTAGATGCTTCTTAGATGCATCCACAGAATTCTTAGATTCTTCTTCTTAGATGCAACCACAGGCTGGCTGGTTGCCCTTCAGCCACGCTCTCCCCTTTGATCAGGACTTCAGTTGCTTGTGGTGATGCCTGTAGATGGAGGTGGAAGAGAGAGGAAGAGCATGGTAAACGTCTCTCCCTTTTATGTTCTTTCTTCCCTCTTGGCTTTGCCCCCCCCCTCAGAGTCAGGTGAGCATTACCTCATCTCAGTCCCAAACTGACCAAAAGAAGGGGGGTGACTCACTCAAGAGTCCAACAGATCCTTTGTTGTTGCCTAGGCCAGTGTCCTTTGTTCCTATCAGGCTGGGCTGGGTTTGTCACATACATGCCCTGATGAGATGTGAACTGCCCCTCTGCTCTTGGGGAGCTTTTGTCTGGGTTTGCTTTAATCCATGAGGACACATTTTCAGCCTCATAACTACACACATGAAATTACAACCTATAATATTACTATGACAATGATTACTATAACATTACCATAAAAACAATGCTCAGTACATCATGAGCCTTCTGAAAATACCTGACATGCAAACTTTGCATTAGATCCCACACAATCATATTATAAGGATGAACATGGGGATATAGGGTGTTCCCACGAGGTACAGAACGTCACACCTCCCCCATTAGTTTACTGCAAGAGAGTCAGTCACTGGCTAGCTCAAAGGCGGTTTGTGTTGTAGTTCTCTTGGCATCCAGCCATTAAGGTCATGAGGCAGTGTGCCTCTGTTTCCCCATTCACACACGGCAAACCAGGTTTTTTTATGGTTTCTCTGCTGTGATAATCTTTAAACCTGTTTACAGATATTAATTGAAAAGTAGCATTACCATAAGGTTAAACATCCATGTCAAAATTCTTATCCACAAAACTTAACATTAATACCAAAATTTTTATTACAGATGGGTTTATACTTTTATCCCAGATGGGTGTATCTTTATAATACCACACTCTCTGTTCAGATAGTGTAGTTTGAGGTTAGTTTGTTCATTACCCATCATGTCCTTTGACTCTCTCCCATGTAATCAGTCACTGGCCACCTTCTAATCCACATATCTCTACAGCAGAGGAATTTTCAACTGCCCAGCTGCAGCTAAAATGGTTTTCCTGATTCTTTGCACCACTGGACAATGAGTTGTACTGGTTTCAATATGGACTCTCAATGTTTATTTGAAAAGCGTGATTTCAAGAATTAGCTGTACAGTAGAAATTAGACACTAACATTTAAGAGAGGATTTAATATATAGTGAAGCAGATAACCAGACTATTTTGTTGCTTGCTAATTCAAATTATCTTTAATCTCAGAGTCAATGTCCAGACTAACGTGTACTAATCAATTAGTGAAGTTAGTGTCTCCTTTTCTATCATTTTCTGAAGGTTTCCGCAGCAGTCTGTGTATTCAAAATAAAATAAAGAGTCCAGTCTATCATTTATTAATCCATATAATTTCACCAGTAGTGAAATTTCCAAAGTATAGTAATGTATATCGTAAAGTAGACCATAAACTCCATAATGAACTAATCACATTCCAGGCCTCTAAAGTTGACCGAAAAAAGGAAAAGAAATGTTGAAAAATTTCTATATGATATATAAAGAAAAATTGAAAACACACTGTGAGAACCATCTGTTTATTAAAGCTTTTGTTCCATAATCAAAGTATTTATATATTGTGGGGTGTGGGGTGGAATAACTAAAAGAGACTTAAGATTGAAAATGTGCTAGCATCCAGCTAATACACCAACGCAATTTCTACACTTCTTTTTAAAAAAAATTCAAATATTAAAATGTCTGGAAATGAACAGTTAAGAGAGTCAGTCTGTTCTGTAATTAATTACTATATTGTATCATTCAGTCTTACTCTACCTCATTCTCAGACTCCATGCAGTGTTTTTGCTAACAATTAAATTATAGCGTAGGAAGAAAGATGGGGAAAAAAGTGGGGGAGGTTGTTTGTTTTCTTTTCTTTTCTTTTCTTTTTTCTTTTTTCTTTTTTTTTTTTTTTTTGTCACTGGGTATCTTTGAGAATGAGTCTAAAAGAACCCTGAGGTTACGCTCCTCTTTCAGAGGCCAGGTACTCTGACTAGAGGCCAGGTACTCTGAGCAGGGAGATCACCGCTTCTGTGAGATTATCATACTTCCTCTCTCTATTCAAGGTCAATGCTGTTTTCTGAAGATTGAGTCTGCGCCTCCTATTTTTCATCTGGTCTCCTAATTCCTTCTAGACTAGAAAATCAAGAAGACAATATTATCCATGCTAAATGAGAAGATGATGTAGATCTAGGAGTCATAGCTATATTGACAACACTGTAGCCCATTTTACCCAATGGCCTTATAAATATGTGGAACTAGAAATAATGAGTCTGTTCATCATATTTTTCTTTATGCTGCTGATAGAGCTCTATTAATTCAGTATCTTCCGTCCTGAAATTTTAGCCACAGACAACATATTCATAAAGATCTTTAGTTCAAAGACAAACTGAAGAAAACAGATTATTTTAACGGTTCGGGTGGATGCCACTGTATTCCTGCTATAAGTGACAATCTCATTTCAGATAATTGGGCATAGATCTGTGATCACTTCTATCTCAACATTATGACTTACAAAATAGTTAATATATTCAATAATCAAAGATCTCACTAGATAGGCCCACCTTCAACTTTCCCTTCTTAGGATGTATCAGTGTGGTAAAGTGAATATGTTGCCCCAATGGTTGCCTTTATGCGAGTCTATAACTTATATACAATATATAGCATTATTTTCTATTGTGATCTTTTGTGACAATTTGGCAGCATACGCAGACAAGGAAGTAGTTGGGCACCTTCGTGGCTGCTTTTGACCCGTAGACTGAGACCTCTTTCATCTTTTCTCAAAAAGGCACTGTCATTCAGTTACTGCAATATATTAATCCTGATAATTTTTCCCAAGGATGCTCATAAATTCATGTAAAAACACAATCATGAGAAATTGCTCAAAAACACTTAGTAGTAAGGAACTTTATCAGCATTTAAATGTATCATATCTGCTTTTATTATGGATTCACTCTTAGGATTCTCCTGTGAGGGAGAGAAAGCAACTGGAAAAGAGAAACCAGGAGCACCTTTAGGGAGGGATCTACCTTTTGACTAGCTGACTGAAAGACAGATGACCTTTTCATATGGCTATGGAAGCTTGTCCGGGAGAGGCTGATAAAAAGCTGGGGAGTCTGCCAGAAGGAAAAGAGTTCCTATCTGCTGTAGCTGTGGCAAAGTGGGACCCTGATGGAAGAAAATAGTGACCAAGAGCTGGACCCCATAAAGCCAGGATAAATTACACTCAAGGGTGGATTAAGGTTTTGTGGGGCCCCTCCCATCCCTTCCACCTGCAGCCCCCCTCCCCGTCCCCTCCCAGTGCTCCCATGCCCTGACCCCACTCCATGGCAGGAGCACTGGGCAAGCAGGCAGCTGGAGCAAGGCAAGCCCCTGTGCCACAACCCTGCTCGCCGGCAAGAGCACTGGGAGGACGGAGCAGGTCGGAGCACTGGAGCACCTATTTTTCTGGGGCCTTCCAATTGGCTCAGGCCCTGGGCATGGGCCCCATTGGCCCAGTGGCTAATCCACCACTGATTACACTCTCATGTATAACAGTAGTATTATCTCTATGTCTGTGCTATTGGTAACAACAATAAAGTGTCTGTGTTTGTTGGCTAAACATTTAACACTGCTGCTACTCTGAAACCTGTCATCTTGTGTCCTGGATTCTTTGAACCAAGACCCAGGAACCCATCACACATTCCTTCAAGATATACTTCTCAAGATAAATGTTTTGATCAAATGATTGAAAGATTAATGTTGCTGGATAAACAGCTTTTTCAGCACTTAAAAATTAAAAATTGTATGGCCGCTTTTCTCTTCATGCATAGGAATATGACCCATTAAGACTTTCCTGATAATCAGAACCTCTTTGATTTAGAATGCTGCAACAGCACACCCAATTCTTCAAGAATGTATCTCAAAAGCTGATATGTCTGTGCCACACAGGGAACTGCTTTCCCAATCAGTATTCCCCAAATAAGTGTGTTATCTTTTCTCTTAACTAGAAAGATTTTCATACCAACTAAACACAGGTCAGGACATGATCTGTATTACACAAATACTAGACTAAAACAAATGGATCTAATATTTCAGAATTGATTAATATGCTATATGTTTAACTCATATATTTTAGGATTGTCTCAACTGCTTAATTATTGGAAAACAGCATTTGGAACAGTCATGGATCCACAGGTCTGGTACTCTGGGACAGTCCCTGGGAGGACTCTTTAGTGTTTCAGGCCGCCCTTAGGGTATCACTCTTTCACTAGGGTTAGTCACTTGGCTTCGCATCCTCCTTGGTCTGAACCTAAGTGTCTTCAGCACCCCTGCTTCACACTATGAGCTCCCTTCAGCAAGTCCTCCTGAGTTGGGCACTTGAGAGAGACTTGTACACCCACAGAGAGCAATGCACCCTACCTTCAGCATCTGTAGTGACTTTCAGCCAGTGTTGTAAAAGCAGTAGGGTTTATTAGATGTCTGGAACAGAGCGTAAAAAGTCCTTGGTTAGCACTGAGAGCAGAAAGTTACACTGTGGTCTACCTTGGTCAACCAAGAGCCCTCTGGCCACTCTTTTGTCCCAGTTCAGGAGAGACTCAACCTTCCAGCAGCCCACACTTAACAATCCCCCACCTTGCTGCGCCACAGTCCTTTTTTCTTCATGGGCAAACATGGCTGGCTTCCTGTAGAGGGGTGAGCCATCCAGTATCATCAGTTGCTAGGTACCAAATGTCCAGGCAATTGGAGTGGCCTTCTGACGCTCTATGGACATGGGGCCTAGGCTGCAGTCAGCTAGGCATCAGTCACACCTGTATCTCTGATCTCTGCAGAGAGTAAACAACCTTTTCCTACCACCTAGTTAAAACAGCATATAGTGGAAACTGGGTCATATACAGTATTCAAACAAAATGTTACAGAAAATTTCCATTCTGTCACAAGAAGTATTAGTGGCATGGTGCAAATGACAATATAGATACCTTTGTGTTGGGCACTGTTTTTTTTTTGTTTTTGTGTGTGTAAAGTCTAAATAGATAAATAAGGACAGGTAAAGATGGAAACCCAAATGGAGAAGGGTGGAAGCCTGGGGATGGATAAGGGATTAGAAGTGGAACTGCCTAGCCAGGAACAGAGCACAGATGAAGAAAGAATGAAAGAACAAACTTCCAGTGCAGGAAGTCAGTATAGGTTTGGAATTGCATCCTGTGACCTTAGAGTATAGGTTAGACATCGCGTAAAAAAAACAAGCATGGAGGACAGGGGAAAGATGAAGTGATCATCGAGTCAGAGTGAAGGGTGATTGGGAAAGAGAGGATGGGGAATGACAGTAGTTGAGGATTTAGAGAAATTTGTCTCCTTAGGAGGCTGAAAAGGAAGAAAAACCAAACAAACACTAAAGAAAAGAAAATATAACATAGTTTCAGTAGAAGCATACAGACTAATGGAGGCTATTATTTCACTCACAGAGCTAGATTCAAATAGGAAAGCCTGCACAGGACCTGATAGAGACTCCCAGTAAGAGAAAGTCTGCAGTAGGGTGGTTAGTAGCAACACAAGCGGTTCCAATCTCCACAGCCAGTCAGTGCAGTCCAGAAAAAATGAAGGCTGGGGGTGGAGGGACAATAATTTGGTGGTCAGGGGACGATCTCCCTTGGTAGCACCCATCATTGGCCCTTTAATGGCAATCATCTGGTGAAACTTAAAAACTGCCCTCTTTCAGTAGAACCTTCAGGGGAAGGCACGCATGGAAAAATATCTGCCACTCCCCAGGTGTGAATCCCCCTGCAACCAGCTAAAAACAATGGCTTCGTTTTAAAGGAAACTTGAGAACAAACTAAAAGAGTGGGGTATTTTCTGCATATACTGTGTATCACTGCAGCTGTGCGACTGTCGCATTTCAGTGGAGACACTACCAAAGCCGACAGGTGACAGGTTCTCCCATCAGCATAGGTACTCCACTTCCCCTGAAGCAGTAGCTATGTTGAAGGGAGAATTCTCCCATTGACCTAGTGCTGTCTACGCCAAGGGTTGGTTTGGTTTAACTGTGTCGTGTTGGGCTGTGGATTTTTCACACTCTTTGCAACATTGTTATACAGACCTAGTTTCCTAGTATAGCCCTGGCCTAAATAAAGGTCTGGCTGTGACTAGCAGATATCCTTCTATGGCCTAACCAGTAGTTGTTACAATAACAACATTTTTTACACAAGTGATTAGTGACATTAATCTTGATTCTGAAACTGTTGATTATTTAAATTAATGGTAGTCATATAACTTCTTCTGGTCCATTCCAGCTTTATTGTAACTGCTGACTGTAATCTGTATAAGCTGCATGATGTATATGTAACAAGCCATACTTCACTGATTAATACGTGCTGACATTCAAACGGAAAAGAAAAAATTATCTGAACTCTTTCTAATGTCAACCAGCATTCTGTATAGAAATGTGACTTACAGCAGACTTTTCAACAAATGGACATCCCCTCATTGCCAATGCATTCCTGATTTATGTCCAAAATTTTTAGAAAAAGTAAATGTAATATTTCTGTAGCCATTAACGATATTATTACTTGTATGCATTTAATTGACTTCCTTGGTATTCAGATATCCTAAGAGCAGGCAGTATTACTAGTATTTAGTATGTTGTACAACTTCAATTTCATTTCTTCCACACTGAGGACATGACATACGCATACAAACAGAAACACACACAGATGCATGTGCATAATATTTATAAAACTCACATATGAAAATGAGAGAAATGATAAAATGGTCTTGGATCTGTATTCCTTATTATAACCCACACCACATCCCCCTGATCTGCATGCAAAAGAATTCCACTCTGAGTAGCTAGATCACATGCATCTATAAAAAGCATAGAAATTATTTGTGTTTAGTCCAGTAGTATTTCTCAATCCCTTCAATCTGTGTAGCCCAACATAAGTACAGAGGCACACAGATGCAAACAAATCTCTCCTTTTAAAGCTTGTTGCTTAAAAAAAATAATTAGGTCAAGTGGGTGGCCCTACGCATGTATTTTCTTGTAACAGATCATTTCATAGGTGACATGTGGTGAAAAAGCATAGCTATTATCCCTCTGCAGAAACCTATGGTATTTTACTTCTAATTCCCCTCATTCCCAGAAATAATTTATTTAAGGCCAGATTCTGCTCCTCCTGCTCACAATGAGTAGTAGTATCTTACTTTGCCAATAGTCCTACTGAAGTTAATGAGACTACTCAAGGAGTAGGATACTACTCAATGTAAAGGTGGCAGGATCTAGTGCTTAATGAGTACTTTTGGAGTTTAATTACATTAGTTGGCGCTTTGCTTAAGGGTTTCTGAAACAGTTTCATCAGCTGTCTCTTCCTTTACTGATTTCTGCCCATAAACATTTGTGAAAACACTCACAACCAAAAACAACTGCTGGCTTTCTTTTTTCTTCAATCTGAGCATAGTACTGTTGTGTTTTAGAATCATAGAATCATAGAACTGGAAGGGACCTCAATAGGTCATCAAGTCCAGTCCCTTGCACTCGTGGCAGGACTAATTATCTAGACCATTCCCGACAGGGATTTGTCTAACCTGCTCTTAAAAATCCCCAATGATGGAGAAAAATCCACAACCTCCCTAGGCAATTTATTCCAGTGCTTAACTACTCTGACAGTTAGGAAGTTTTTCTAATGTCCAACCTAAACCTCCCTTGCTGCAATTTAAGCCCATTGCTTCTTGTACAATCCTCAGAGGTTAAGAACAAGAATTTTTCTCCCTCCTCCTCGTAACAACCTTTTATGTACTTGAAACTTGTCCCTTCTCAGTCTTCTCTTCTCCAGACTAAACAAACCCTGTTTTTTCAATCTTCCCTCATAAGTCATGCTTTCTAGACCTTTAATAATTTTTGTTGCTCTTCTCTGGACTTTCTACAATTTGTCCACATCTTTCCTGAAATATGGTGACCAGAATTGGACAAAATACTCCAGTTGAGGCCTAATCCATGCGGAGTAGAGCAGAAGAATTACTTCTCATGTCTTGCTTACAATACTCCTACTAATACATCCCAGAATGATGTTTGCTTTTTTTTGCAACTGTGTTACACTGTTGACTCATATTTAGCTTGTGATCCACTATGACCTCCAGATCTCTTTCCGCAGTACTCCTTCCTAGGCAGTCATTTCCCATTTTGTATGTGTGCAACTGATTGTTCCTTCCTAAGTGGAGTACTTTGCAGTTGTCCTTACTGAATTTCATCCTATTTACTTCAGACCATTTTTCCAGGCATTTTGAATTTTAATCCTATCCTCCAAAGCACTTGCAAACCCTCCCAGCTTGGTATCATCTGCAAACTTTATAAGTGTACTCTGTATGCCATTATCTAAATCACTGATGAAGATATTGAACAGAACTGGACCTAGAACCGATCCCTGCGGGACCCCACACATTATGCCCTTCCAGCATGACTGTCAGCCACCAATAACTACTCTCTGGGAACGATTTTCCAACCAGTTATGCGCCCACTTTCTAGTAGCTCCATCTAGGTTGTATTTCCCTAGTTTGTTTATGAGAAGGTCATGCAAGCCAGTATCAGAAGCCTTACTAAAATCAAAATATACCATGTCTACTGCTTCCCCACTATCTCTGGGAACGATTTTCCAACCAGTTATGCACCCACTTTCTAGTAGCTCCATCTAGGTTGTATTTCCCTAGTTTGTTTATGAGAAGGTCATGCAAGCCAGTATCAGAAACCTTACTAAAATCAAAATATACTATGTCTACTGCTTCCCCACTATCCACAAGGCTTGTTACCCTATCAAAGAAAGCTGTCAGGTTGGTTTGACATGATTTGTTCTTGACAAATCCATGCTGAATGTTATTTATAACCTTATTATCTTCTAGGTGTTTGTAAATTGATAGCTTAATTATTTGCTCCATTATCTTTCCAGGTACAGAAGTTAAGCTGACTGGTCTGTAATTCCCCAGGTTGTCCTTTTTTCCCGTTTTATAGCTGGGCACTATATTTGTCCTTTTCCAGTCTTCTGGAATGTCTCCTGTCTTCCATGACTTCTCAAAGATAATTGCTAATGGCTCAGATATCTCCTCAGTCAGCTCCTTGAGTATTCTAGGATGCATTTCATCAGGCCCTAGTGATCTGAAGTGTTTTGCAGTGTTTTAGGCAGTGTTTTGGGAACTGGACAATCCTTTTGCGGAAGAACAGCCCCCAGATCCATGTGAGTTTGCATCAAATGAGATTTTAAGATTTGTTAATCTCAAAACATTTTAGTTCAATGCTTCAGTGCTAACTTTTAAATATGTCCAAAAACTCTTCTCTTGCCAGTCACCACATTGCCATTATATACTGTTCTCTAGTAGTAATCTGAGTGAAATACTTAATTGTGACAAGTTAGTTGATGTGATGTTGTAATAATTGTCACAATGACCTGTTATATAAAATTATTTAAGAAAAGATATAAGAAGGAGGCAAAGACTGAACTAACTTAAACAGAATGGGTTTTACTGACATCACTTAAAGACTCTGATAAGATTAGGACTAGTAAACAAGAGGATTGGAAGTCAATGGATCAAAATTGGTGCTTCAGAAATTAGGCCTTATTGGAGACAAAATAAGAAGCCATTGCCCTTCTGGGGGCCCTTGAAACGAAGCTGTGGAGGAGAAAAGGGGAACTTTTTACCTTCACTGCAGCTGCAGTGGAAGTATGGTTTCTGTGACATCAGATTTCGATACTCCAATGGGAATGCTTGACCAGTGGCGCCAGAACAGGGAGGGCCAGGAGGCCATGCTCCCCACTTTTTACCAGCTGTAAGGGCGAGCAATGTGGGAGGGGGGCGAACGGAGAGGATGCACAGGAGCAGGGCCTCAAGGGAAGGGGTAATGCAAAGGCAGGGTCTCAAGGGGAATGGGTGGTGTGAGGGCGGGGGCTTGGGGAGAAGGGGTGGTGTGGGGGTGGACCTTGAGGGCTGCACAGCACAGTGCAGCACAGAGAGGTGAGGGGCCATGTTTCGGGTGCCTATGCCCCCCTCCCACACACACACACACTTTTAGGGTACTTCCGCTGCACCAGCTTGATAAATGTCAGCTCCTGCTCGGTATTCACCTCTCTCATGTATTCCTTTCCGTTCCCTACACGATCTTCCTCCTGCCCTATCTCTCTCCACTTTTCACCTCATCCAGAAATCAACTGCACTGTATGGCACCAGCATGGTGGAGATGAGACAGCCTGTCCTTAGAAGGACCAAAGAAGGACCAACCAGATGATATCCCTGAATGGAAGGTTAGCCAAGGTCCCAGCAGTAACTGTTGTGGCTGACCTACCAGCCTAAAGCATCCACCCACGACTGACGAGCCACACTGTATCATGAGAACATCGACAAAATGCTGCATTTCCCCCATCTTTACTATCCTATCTCTTCTCCCCATTCTTTGTCTGTCTGTTTGGTCTAAAGCAGGAAAGTGGCTATCATTTCCAACCCAAAATAAGTTTGTCAGAATAAGAGATTTTACCCAATATTCCTTCTATAACAAGAGACTTCCAAGGGTTTTGATTAAGCTTGTTTTGCATAATCACTCAATTCCAGTTTCAATGCTTTGTGCCTTATTTTGTTTCTTTTCCACTTGTGTGTTTCAATTAATAGATTGCTAATCTTTGGCATGAATATCATAATGTGTTTGCTCTGGTCTAAGTTCTCTGTACACCAAACCCTGAACCTGCTTAACATTGTTTCATGTGGGAGGAGTAAAAAGTGCAGCCTTATGGATCAGTTCAGGGAGAGCAATCTGTACATAAAGAGTGGCATGAAAGAAGGTACAGAGACAAGCGTGAAAAGCTGTAGATGAGGCTGGCAGAGCAGAAGGGGAAATAATGATGCAATAGGAAACACGATCAGATAAGTAGGAAATGTCAGAGATATGAAGTGCCTTGAAGGGGAGGACAAGCTATTTAAATCTGATGTGGTTGGAAAGGGAGACTGGGTGATATGTTTTGTGTGAATGAGAGATCGGATGAGAAGTGGGCATGAGTAAGACCTGAAAATCCTTCTTTCCAGCATTTTGTTGTGCATTATTTAGCAGTTCTAAAGGAAGGAATGTTAAATGCTGGTAATTTCATGAATACACACTAGAACTCCTCTTTCTTTATTAAAAAACTTGTTTTCCTGAAATATTTGCTATGGATGTGATATTACAATACACTGGCAAAGCCAGCAGATTGTGTAAGCTCTACAAGCTGAATCTCAACCATGCAAACAACTTATATGTTCAACTAGTGAAACTGTCATGCTCTTCAGGCTGAATATTAAGTAACTTACAAGGAAGCATGCAGCAAAGATGCCTAATTAAAGATCTCTGTTAGCAGTGCTGCTTGTGGAAATCACAGGCACTCAGAAACTGTCAGGGAAAGTTCCACCAGGCCACGGAAAACCTCAACAAAGGTCAGGACTCAAGACTAATGAACTTGGGAAAGCACATGAAATGTGTAGACGCTATCAGTTACTTAGACTGTAAGTTCATTAGGACAAGGAATAGGGCTGTGCAAATTAAATATTTTCTGGTTTACTGGAAAATCTGAAAAATTGAAAAAAAAATGCATTTAGGGTCAAACCAAAAATTATTTTTTTGAAATGTTCAGTTAATCAAAAAATTGATTTTTTTTGTTTCAGTGTTGAACGAAAGTTTTGTTCGAAATTAAACATTTTATTTAGATTTAGAGCATTGAACTTTTTAATGATTTAAAAATATATTTGAAGGAAATTTCTAAACAAAAAGTCATTTCACATTGACAATTTGAAATATGTCATGTCAAAAATGTCAAAATGAATCGGCTCGAGTTTTCAGAATATTTTAAAAGACATAAACATATTGGTGAAACTGACCTGAATTTGCAAAAAGTTTCAGTGTTGCTGTAATTGCATTTTTGCCTCTCCCTCCCAAAAAGCTTCAGACAAAAAATTTCACCCAGCTTTAACATGGATCAACTTTTTTGTTGTGTTTGTACAGTGCCTTGCACAATGGGAACCTAGTCCGAGGTGGCTCCTGCTACCACAATACAAATAATAATAACATCAACAGTAATAAAATAATCATCAAATCCAGATAGAGAAACATATTGTACAAGCTCTGACTGGAGAAGAGCTCTCTAAGGCCCCGTCTACACTGACAAGTTTCTGTGGAGTAAAGCAGCTTTGAGTGCTGTAGCTCTCAAGGTGTACACGCGGTCAAGCCACTTCATGCGCAGAAACTTTGCAGATGCAGCGCTTTAAAAAAGCCACCCTGCCAAGAGGCGTAGAGCTTTCTGCGCCGGGGCTACAGCGCTGCGGTGCCAGTGCAGACACCAGGGTGATTACAGCGCTGCGATTGGCCTCTGGGAGGTGTCCCACAATGCCTGTTCTCGTCTCTCTGGCCATCAGTTTGAACTCTACTGCCCTGCCCTCAGGTGACCAACTGTCAGCCCCACCCCCTAAATTCCTTTGCAAATTTGGAAGTCCTCTTCCTGTTTGCTCAGTAACGCATGCAGTGGTCTCAGGGCATCTTTCAAGGTGGCCATGCCTGCTCCACGCACCAGGTGATCCCCTGCTTGGAGCAATGCCAAGCTGCTGGACCTCATCAGCATTTGGGAAGAGGAGGCAGCATAGTCACAGCTGCGCTCCAGCCATTGGAATTATAATAGCTATGGACAGATTTCTAAATGCATGATAGAAAGGGGCCATGACCCAGGGACACATTGCAGTGCAGGGTCAAAATGAAGGAGCTGCAGAACACCTATCACAAAACACGGAAGGCAAACCTCCACTCCGGTGCTGCGCCCACAAGCTGCCGGTTCTACAAACAGCTGGATGCGATACTCGGAGGCGATCCCACCTTCACTGCAAAGGACTCTGTGGATACTTTGTTGGCTCATGTGCCAGTCAAGAGTGGACCGAGCCCAGAGGAGGCAATCTTGGATGAAGAGGCAGAGGATGACTTGGAGGCCAGAGATGCATGCAGTCAGGAGCTCTTTTCTACCCCGGAGGAGCCTAGTCAGTCACAGCAGGTGGATCTTGGAGAAGCACAAACAGGAGAGGAGGCCCCGGTAAGTGGATCTGATTTTGGGAATTGCTGAAGTGAGTTGTTGGGGGCAGGAGGGTTGCAGAAAGCAGGCTTATCTCCCACCTCATGCCTAATCTGAGCAGCAGAACAGGCTGTTGATACACTCCCTCACTTCATGGGAATCTCCCTCAGAGACCTCCAGGAAATTCTAGTGGAGATACTTGGCAATCTGCTGCTGCAGGTTCCTCAACAGAGCTTCTTTGTTTCTTGTCCCATTAATAGTAACTTTCCCACACCACTTTGCCATGACAGGTTGGGGGAAAGTGCTGCACACAGGCCAGGGTGGAAGCTGCAGGCTTGGAGAAGACCCTCTCTTGATTCCCTGCTCACCCTCAGCAGCAAGATATCTTCTATAATGATCACCTCCTGTGGAAAGTGTGGGGACAGGAATGATTATCAGGCCCACCCTACACTGCTGTCTCTCCCCAACAGTCGTGCCCAATGTACAGCAGGGTCCAGGAACAGTGATTTATCCTGCCTCTGTGGCTACTCACCATTTTGGGGGTCTTGTGGCTCACGTGTGCTTGTCTGGGATCAGCCAGTTAGTGACAGGTGTGTGAGTACTGGCTGTGGTTTAAAGCACTGAAACAGTGTTGTCTGTGTTGCAAACAATACTGCTTCTGTAAAATGTTGCATTTAAACTTCACAGAGATGACCTTGGGAGCACAGCCTCCCTCTTTGTTATCGGCAGCAGAATAGCTGCGCAGAATTAGAAAGCAGCCAAGAAGAACTAAGGAGGACTTTCTCCGTGAGGTTATGATGCACTCCACCGTGGAAAAAAAAGAATTGAAGGAGTGGTGGGACCGAGAAGAGGGATCGAAAGAACATGGCACACCAGAAAGAAGCCAGAGAGCAGCTCTTAACAGTTAGGGATCACCAAGCAGACACGCTCCAGGTGATACTAGCTCTTCAAACTGAGCAGCTCCACGCCCGCCCTCCCCTGCAGCCGCTGTCGCAAAACTCTTTACCATGCGCCTCCCCCATACACACACACTGCCAACACACTCTTATCAACCTCCTGGCTCCACTCTCTACCTGCAGCATTCCACTCCTCCCTCCTCACAGTCCAGCAGTGTGGACACCCACTACCCACTGCACTCAACACCCTTACATCTGCAGTTTGGCCCTGTTGAAGTACAGCACCCGCTACATCATACTCCAAAGGAGAAGGTTGGGTATGATCCCTGGACATACACAAATCTGTAGCTGCCCCAGGACCCCTCCTCCTCTTGAGACCTCTTCCCGCCTGCCCCGCCCCCCTGCTGATGATTTTTTTCATTTGATTCTCTCCTCTGGTTGTTCAATAAATTGTTCTTTCAATAAAAGAATTGTGTTTGTTTGAAAGCAATCTTTATTCTATTAAGTGAAAGCAAAAAGAGCACTGCAAAGCAACATACAATTATGTTAAGGCCCCTTCTTGCATCATGTGCACCAATCACCTCCTAGCATTACAAGCACTGCAGTCCTGAACATAGCAACAAATATTAGTCACTTTCAGCTTCAGATTGCTGCCTCAAAGCATCCCTGATACTTATGGCCCTGCGCTGTGCCCCTCTAATAGCCCTGGTCTCTGGCTGTTCAAACTCAGCCTCCAGGTGCTGAACCTCTGCCCTGAGTGAAGCTTTCAACCTTCCCTTCACAAATATTATGGAGCGTACAGCACATGGCTATAAGCATAGGAATATTGTCATCCAGCTTCCCATACAGGCATCGCCAGTGGGCTTTTAAATGGTCAAATGCACTCTCCAGAGTCATTCTGCCCTTGCTCAGCCTGTTGTTGAACTGCTCCTTGCTGCTGTCAAGTTGCTCCTGTATGGCTTCATGAGTCATGGCATTAAGGGATAGGTGGGGTCTCCCAGAATCACAATGGGCGTTTTGACTTCCTCTACAGTGATCTTCTGGTCTGGGAATCCCTGCTTGCAGCTTCTTGAACAGGCCAGTGCACCTTTCTGGACCAGCCTGTGTTCATGTCTGTGAAACACCCACGGTGATCCACAAGCACCTGGAGAACCATTAAGAAATACTCCTTGTGATTAATGTACTCGGTGACTAGGTGGTCTGGTGCCAGAATTGAAATGTGCATGCCATCAATCACCCCTCTGCAGTTAGAGAACCCATTTGTGCAAAGCCATCTACAATGTCACGCATGTTACCCATAGTCACGGTCTTTCAGAGCAGGATGCGATTAATGGTTCTGCAACTTCCATCAACACTCCGAACTGGTTAGCAACTGATTGGTAGCAGTCGGGAGTTGCCAGCTTTCACAGTGCAATCGCCTCGTGCTTCTCCAGTGACAGGGCAGGTCTCATTCTCGTGTCCTTGTGCGGCAGGGCTGGGGTGAGTTCATCACACAGTCCCATGAATGTAGCTTCTTCATGCGAAAGTTCTGCAGCTACTGCTCGTCATCCCAGACGTGCATCACAATGTGATCCCACCACTCAGTGCTTGTTTCCCGAGCCCAAAAGTAGTGTTCCACTGTGGTCAGCACCTCCGTGAATGCCACAAGCAATCTTGTATTGTAGCAGATATTCTTGGTGAGATGAATATCGCACTCCTCTTGCCTTTGTATTTTAAGGAATAACTCCACGGCCACTCACGACGTGTTGATCAGAGTGAGCAGTATACTAGTCAACAGTTTGGTATCCATTCCTGCAGCCCGAAAGAGGCAGGGCAGGGCGCGCAGTACACAGACCATTGAAAGATGTTGCCAAATACGAACAGAAGCTCAGGGATTGCTGGGATGCGAAGCAATGCATCACGGGGCATTGGGACAGGACCCAGGATGCCCTGCAACCCCTTTTGCCTTCCCGCAAGTTTAGCGACAAAAGAGAAAGAGGTGCTCTGTGGGACAGCTGCCCAGAGTGCAGCACTCTGAATAGCGCCACAAGTCCCACAAGTCTACAAGTCCAAAACAGTGAACACGCTATTGTGCAGGCAGCTGTCCGTGTGAACACACAACAGCGTTTTTCCTTCGGCGCTCTCTGAGCGGCTCTGTAACTGCCCGCATTGTAACTTTGCAAGTGTAGATGTACCCTAAGTTAAATGGGTTTTAGGTTCACATTCACTGAATTTAATCAATGGTTAGTTAATCTAGTGTGTGGATGAGGAGGGAAAGTAGGGGATGTGTTTGCTTTATAGTTTAGTGATAGTGAGCTCAAATCATATGACAGCTGTATTTTTATTTTTAAAAACCTCTTATATTTTCAATACACACATTTCCATTGCATGTCTATACTGAATGGGCTTTGTCCAGAAGCTGATTTTACACCAGTGGTTTCTCATCATACCTTTCAAGTGTCCTGTGTTCATTTGAACTACTAGTCTTTCCTCTCTCTTTCCTGCCAACCTGCCACTGAATCAGAGTGTAAGATCCAATGCTTCCCACAGTGTAGGATCTGCTCCAAGGCATCTCTGTGAGCTCTTACATGCAGAAAGAGAAGAGTACACATCAGAGAAAGTGAACAGATGTGTTCATATGTGAATGGAAACCTAGGGATGTTACAATTCTGTCAGGGTCGTCCCATGTCTTACAAGCCTAGCACACAAGACATTTACCACAGTCCCAAAATATCTTCAAAAATGATGCAATGTAGTCATAATGAGGCTTGCATCACCAACAATACCATCATACAGTAACACAGGGTAAACATCTTGTGAAGTAAACATCCAAACCTCATGGTGAAGTGATTTTGACTTGGAGAACAATGTCTAAAAGATGTTCTGTCAAATTTTAATACAAAGTACATGCATCCTTACCAACTGAAGTCCCTGCAAAGTCCTTTAGATGAAATAAAAAGCTAAATATAACAAACAACTACAAATATTATACAATTTTATTGTAAAGTGAAAAATACACAATAGCGAAGTAATGATAGGAATTAGGAGTCAGAAGGAAGACTGACAACATTAAATATAACTAACTTCTAATATTAGTGTTGGGAGGGGGATGTCCGAAGAAGCCTTAGAACAACCTCCCAATGAAGCAAAGAATATGATTAACTTAATGACGATTAATGTAAACCTATATTCTACTGTACAGTTAGAACATTATGGAAAGTGATAAAAATGAGATGGGAATGTTCCACTCAATATTGAAGGTAACATCCTGATACCATTAAAGTCAATGAGACCCAGGTCATTCACTTTAATAGAAGCAGAATTGGGCCATAAAATAGGAGGAGGGGGGAAAGAGATCACTTAATATACATAGCAGGATGCCATTAAAATGGAAAGGAAGGTAAAATTTAGTCTCAAAATGAGTATATGCACACTATTTGCAAAATCTTGCAGAGAAGATCCATGTAGAACAAGGCATGAAGGGCAGAGTGGACAAGAAAAGAGGGTGTGTAATGCTGTAATTATGATGATCCTTAGTCTTGGCAGAAATGTTCTTTTCAGGAAATATTAAACCCTATGGAGGAATAAATATGGCATAGAGGGTTGGGATGAAATGTTTATCTACTTTTTTTAAAAGCAAGGACACTGAAAGTGAATGTACTGTAGCTAGTGTGATGCTCTATCCACTGGACCACACTGCTCTTCTAGTTCTGTGTGAATTCAAGGTGCTGATTCCAATTCACCTAGCTCCCACTGTGGGATTCATTGGTTTGTTTCATGTGCCTACTTATTATTTCAGTGATGCTTCTACAACTCATTGTAAGGAATTGTCACGTCTGTTGTCTCCTCAATGTGCAGCAGACCTGCAGTAGACTTGTAGGTTTTGCACTTGCTTCAAGTTTAGATTATGTTTAGGAAATCAGAGCCAGCTTCTGTTCATAGTTTGTGCTACAGCAGGATGCCAGACTGCAGTGAGTAGATGTTATTGTCATATAGCAATTCATACATAGCCTTAAAGCCAATTGTCCCAAACCATTTAAATTTCAGATGGCTTCAGTTTAACTAAACATTTTGCATATAACCCAGGAAACACAATTTCTGGTAGAGACCATAAACTAAATATTAAGTATAAAATGAAGTATCTGAATATTCAACTTGGCCTGGAAAGTTTATTCACCTTTCATACTTTTGACTTAACTGGTAGAAAAGTCTCACAATACAAGAGCAAAAAGAAAAGGAGTACTTGTGGCACCTTAGAGACTAACCAATTTATTAGAGCATAAGCTTTCGTGAGCTACAGCTCACTTCATCGGATGCATTCGAAAGCTTATGCTCTAATAAATTTGTTAGTCTCTAAGGTGCCACAAGTACTCCTTTTCTTTTTGTGAATACAGACTAACACGGCTGCTACTCTGAAACCAGTACAAGAGCAGATAGACATCAAAATGTTTAAAAAAATATTTAAAGAAGAAAAGAAGTATCCTAAAAAGCATTTTTCTCTAATTAAGCTCCATTACAGTTAACAAAATGTTCACTTCAAGCTCTTAGCTTATTGGGTCTCTGCTGTCCTTTGGCTATATCTAATGCCTTGGCATAATATGTAATTCCCTTGGGCTTAATGAGCTGAATGCTTGATATAGCACGGCTAGGCGTAACTACTATACGTAGTCCTATAAATGTGAAGATTAATTCTTCCTCGTATAAACCATGATGTGTAAATATCCTCATTTTTATGATGGTGGTAACTTCTGTTCTTTAAGTATATTTCAAAGGTACCAGTATGCCAAGAGGCAACAAGAATTGTCTCAGTAACCTTTACAATCACTTAAAATACAATTTCAAACACAGATGTGAAGTTCTCCCTTTGCAAAAAGCTACTGTAATACACTCCTGCCCAAAAGTGGACTTAATATTTTGGGTTTTTATCATAATATTATAGGGTTTTTTACATTCTGAATATAAAATTCAGAATTAGTATTAGAAAATGTTGCAAATAAGAAAAAATTTAATAGTGAAATGGAAGCCTGCACAGCTAAGCATGCTTTCTAAACAAAAAGAGTTCATAAAATGAGTTTGCATATGATGCCTTAAGAAGCATATGCAGCTATTATGCAGTAAATAGCAAGATAAGGTATGAATGACTCTACTTACATTTCTTTACCTATGGTAATTCATAAACATGTTGATCAAAGCTACAGTGCATTAAAACAATTTAGAGTTGTGCACTATCTAACTGAAAAGAAAGTCCTGATTTTTTAAACAAATATAATCATAACAATAAATGTTTACATTAGTGGAATACATTAAACAAATCAGTGAATGTTCTATGACCTCTTGCATTCTAGTAACAAACTTGCAAAGTCTCACTTAATTTTGGATTAATTATCTTAAATAGATTGTAAAAACAGTCTCTTTTCCTGTGCAGGTAAATTATGTAACATGTTCCAAATGGGACAGTTCCAAGAGAAAGATTAAGCCATTAAAAACAAAATTTGCTACATGTGTTAGCAATAAGATGTTTGATTATTAGAAGTGAAAGTACATATTTAAAGTCTAATTTACTTTCCATCATTTATAGTCTCTCTACTTTTTTCAGATTTCAGCGAGTCTGTACAATGGAAAAAATATGGTGCTAGTGCACGTGAGTTGACATTTCCGGGTCTCAGTTATTAGCATGACCCTGTCTTAGTCTGTCTATTGTGTTCATCAGTGACACTGTGTGGAAAAAATATACTATTTTATTTGTATTAAATTCTGTTACATTAAAAAAAATAAAGCCTACCTTTTAAGGTGTAAACAATGTGATAGTATTCAATTATTTTTTATTATTATTATTATGACAAAACCAGGGGAAACAAACAAACATGAAAGGAAAAGAATGAGAAAAAATAATTAAACAAGCTCTGTTTCTGGGAGTTTGTCAGGTTTCTTCTTTTTCCATCCTTCCTTGTTCTACTCTGTCAGAGTCCATCCAAGATAACTCTTATGGCCATTGACAAGACTGGCAAGCCAAGTTAGCAGTTCAGATCCACATCCATTCTTTCTTCAGCAACAATGCCAGTAGTTACTGTGTTATGATTTTACAGATTCTTAATTCATAA
This sequence comes from Dermochelys coriacea, assembly GCF_009764565.3. Classification (NCBI taxonomy): domain Eukaryota; kingdom Metazoa; phylum Chordata; order Testudines; family Dermochelyidae; genus Dermochelys; species Dermochelys coriacea. Next base: position 214,451,799 of record NC_050069.1, read on the forward strand.
AAGTTCCAAGAAAATGTTCAATCTTTCAGGTTACAGTAAATTCATTGAAGGCATCTGACTTGGTGTCTCAAAAAAATGGTCCAAAAAGATATAATGTTACAGTAAGATGATAAACAGACACAACATTCAGCAAGACATAGCAGCTAGAAAAGGCTCAGATGAAAACCTTGGATCCAAACATACCCAAACTTTGGAGAAATTCAAATCCAGATCTGAACAATGAATGCTGGGCCTATACATCTAATATACTTAACCAAAAACATTGGCTCCAACCATGCTCATGCTTAGGGGAAAATTGGATCTGAATTTTGTGATTTAGGCCCATTTCTAGTAAAATATAAATCTAATGGTTATTTGAACTCTAATATCTTAGCATTGTCACTTAATAACAATAGATTCCACAACCCCACCTCTCAAAGCCTTGATTCAGGAAATCATCCCTATTCAGAAAAGATGCTTAAACATGCGCTTATCTCTAAGTGCATACTTTGGCCCTGTTGAAGAATATGGTACTTAGGAACATGCTTTCCTGAACAGGGATGGACTGAAGAACATGCTTGAGTGTTTCTTGACTTAGATCTAAAGTTTGCAATATATTGGATAGTGTTCCAATTAATTTGTGAATTGTCAAAATGAACATACTATACTGAAAGGGACCATGGCATAGGCAGTCTGGCCTAGCAGTCACAGCTGGGCTGAGGTCTGTCCACCAGGGACAGGAGTCACCAGGAAACAGTTGGACGAATCACAGCGCAGGTCCCATAAACAAAAGTCAGGGTCAGAGTCAGGCCGGGTGGAAGACTATCGGGGCGGTACCAGGTTAGAATCAAGAGGCAGGAATCAGGGTCAGCGACCAGAGATCAGGACACAAGGTAAAGTCTAGCATTAGAGCAGGCCAAGGTCTGAAAAGTTGCCCAGACAATTTCCTGGACCAACACCTGGGGTTAAGTATGGGCACTTGGCCAATCAGAAGGCTGCAGGGTACTGTTACTCTGTATCTCATGAGAGATACTTCCTGTGATGCCTACTCTTTAAAGTGCTCCCTTGCTGTACCTCTGTATGATCTTCCAGTAGCCTTGTGAGACTATCAGCCACCCCAGACTTGAGGGATCTGGGTTCTAGGCCATGAGTTCTTACAAACATACCTTTTCAACTGCATTACAAGAGTCATCTCTATCTCTGGATTAGAAAAGATATCACTGTTTTCTAAGACAAGGACAAAATTAGTAAAATTATTTTTTTGCCAAACTCTCCCCTTCTTTCTTCCATTTACAGGAAAGACTGGGTATGGTCAGTCTCTTAACTGAGAGGTGCTCAATACCTGTAATTGCCACCTCAGCATCTCTTGGGCTAGACCTTAAGAAGAATAACTGACATATAAGCAGTGCAAATTTATTTAATCACAGTAGTTAGAGCTCAGAAAGACTGACTAGAGATCTGAGAGTCCAGTCCTCTGCCAAGACAAGGGACAGTCCCCAGAGAGAAAAGGAGTACTTGTGGCACCTTAGAGACTAACAAATTTATTAGAGCATAAGCTTTCGTGAGCTACAGCTCACTTCATCGGATGCATCCGATGAAGTGAGCTGTAGCTCACGAAAGCTTATGCTCTAATAAATTTGTTAGTCTCTAAGGTGCCACAAGTACTCCTTTTCTTTTTGCGAATACAGACTAACACAGCTGCTACTCTGAAACCAAAGAAAGAATATATACCTCTTACAAGGATTTTAAGAAGTAAAACCAAGAAATACATTTTCATATATAGCCACACAGATCCCATTAAGGTAATAGGAGTCCTTCTGACACGTCCTCTGAAAATGGGCCCCTGTTGTGATAGACCACGCTGTTTCAAACTGCCCAGGGTTGTCACCTGATCTTGTTTATGCAATAAACCATGTAACTGGCTGTGACATGTTCTCAGATGACTTTCTTATACAGGCAGTTTATAAAAACACAACTGAACCATGGTAGAATGATGGGTTGTTGCAAAATAAATACAGTGCAACTTCATTAACTTGATATAAAGAAGAAAAAAGCAGTGTATAGCAAGGGAAAACTGATTATTAAAAAAAAATTACATTTGATAATCAGTGGTTCTGCACTCCTCATTCTAGGCAAGGATCAGACTCAATATATTTGTGTAGGTGTCTGTAAGTAAATTTTTGGTAGTGGTATGCTATGGTCTTAAATATGTGAATTCTGCCATTTCTCTCCCTACTTTGGTTTCTACAGTTGAGGATTCCTCGCACTCCCTATCTCTCTCCCTGTTCCAAGATCATGCAGGTCAACTGTTTTTCAGCCTGTAATTAGCCTTTATACGTGTGAAGAGAAAGGAGATCACTGCAAGTTAGAATCAGGACGACCATGTAGATGCTGCATGAACAGCATTCCTGTAACATCCTGTCAAAAAACTTCCAAGGAGCAGCTTAAATTATAATTTTAAAAGGAACAGTATTGTGCTCTTGGAGAGTGTCAAAAGAATGTTTTAGGTTGTAAAGTCAAGCACTCGATATAACCAGATTTACAATTCCCTGCACAACCTTAATTCATGTGTCCATTCTGTGCTCTAAATGAGGCAAGCTCTCCTGGGTCAAAAATGGTATGCAACCATGTGGTTAAAGATGGTATTGTAATGCATATGCACAAAGGAGCAGAATGCCTTCTATGCCTTTTTCTGAGCCCTGTAGATGCCAGCCTGTAGCCCTGAGCCTTAACAGCATGCAGTACAGAATCCTGCAGTGGGCACTCTTGTTATTTATAGGTTTTAAGCTTATGCCCCATCATACCAATAAAGTTTACCAACCTAATCCAACTGCTGTTGGCAATATAGTCTTGGCAGATTATGGAGGTGGCCACTTCAACTATGCATAAACTCACAATTCTGTAGTTCCTCAATTCTGTAGTTATACTGAAACTTGGCTAGGAGTGATAAATATTCCAGGAGAAATATGTGAGAAACAGAGAATATACCAAGTATTCTTCAAAGGCAATGACACTGGCTTCTGGGACAATTGGCAAGAAACAACTGCCTGGAGGAGAAAGTACAATTGGCAGTGATGAATTCCACAAAATTAAGAATGAATTTGGTATAGAAGTTAGTCATTTTGAGAAAAGAAACCATTTGGGAAGTGTTCTCTGGATCTGGCAGCTGGTGAATCACCGTTCTGTGTAGAGAAGAGTGGTACCTTTGGTAAAGACTTGAAATAAACTGGGCATCAGACTTAAAACTAGAATTTTGCAGGACTGGAGGTGACTTTGTATGGATAAATGTATGGAAAAGCTAGAACATATGATTGTTGTGATGTGCCTGGAAGCAATGGCAAACCACATTGTGCCACAAGAAAGTGATAAAAGACGACGCCAGAAGTATCAGTGATGAGAAACATTATAATTTTCTAAAACCCAACTTTGTATCAAGCTGAGATTAAAAAAGCATCTCAATTAAGCAAGATAACATTGTCAGTGATGAATACACTAAGATTTATATTATTTAGTTCCAAGAGAATATGGACATAACTCTGTCACATATCTAACTTACTAGAAATATTGGACCCATTTACAACAGCAGTCAGAAGCATTAATTTGGGATCTGCGATATTGAAGGGAACTTAATAATTATTTTAATGTAGGGTGAATGGCTCTGTCCACTGGTGTTAGATAAAAGACACTTGTGAATAAACCACAGTTACTTAATCCCTAGCCAGCCTTTCCCTTGTCAGCAACAAAATGCAATTTGATTAACCTAGTCAACAGAGAGCTGAACACATTATATTCTCACGACTGCCAAAATCACCCTTTTGTAAATTGTTTACATTTTGAGTAAGTGTCATCTTACGGGTTCTTATTTTAACATTCAGTAGAAGGCTTTGAAGGTCTTTCCCCTGTTCTATTACATATTACTTCTGTTTTTATATTACTACTGCATTCTAAATAAAAGCAGTCTCTGCAGTTCAGAGAAAAACAGATAAAAAGGATCAAATTAACTGTTTAACACTATACACTGTACGGTATATACAAATGTACAGAAATACAAAAAGAATATTGAACCAGGCCCGAGAGAATATAATGATGAAATTGCCATAAGAACCAACACATATATAGATCTAGAAATACCAAACTAAAATTATTGAATGGTGATTGCAAACATGTCTCTATCAAATTATAAAGTAGGTTTTTATTACTCGCCATCATTGGAGATATAGGCCATGTCTACACTATGGAGTTAAATCCAAAGCTACACTATGGAGCAGCAGCATGGATTTAGCTGGTCTGGTGAAAACAAGCTAAATTGCTGGGAGGATGCTCCTCCTTCGATTTATGTACTCCACCTCCCCGAGAAGCATAAGATAAGTCAGCAGGAGAGCGTCTCCCATCAACACAGCACAATAAGTGGATCTAGAAACATCAACTTCAGTTATGTTATTCACATAACTGAAGTAGCATAGTTTAGATCAATTTATCGCGGTAGCGTAGACCAGCCCTTTGTGACGTAGCATCAGTGTGTAGAACCACAGCCTGACCGGCTATTAGCTTCCAGGAGGGACAAAGGAACCTCTAAGCTAAGCACTCAGCCTTTCAATACTCTCGTCAGATAAGCCTTTACATTCCACGTGAAGTCTCCATCCTTATTGCTTCAACTGACTTTTCTTCTGATGAAAACTTCCAGAATGTTCATCATGGGCAACTGGTATGTGACCATAATAGCATTCTTTGGCACATGCGCCCAGCTATCACCAAAGGGTTGAGCATCCAACATTTATATTGGCACTTTCCTTTATTGGGGAAGTTGCTATGTGATATATTTGGCAAGTCCATAATTCCTATAGTACTTATAATTCACTCACATTACCACTTCCTGTAATTTCTGGATATCACCTGGGTTAATGGGCATGACAGACCAGAACTATAAGCTTTGTTATAAGGCTGAAATAAATAACTGGTTTGAAATACAGGCCTTCCAAAAGGGTTTGGTTGTGCCTACAATTACAAAATTATACAGACTGTAAAGGTCAAGAAAATATAATCATGAAGAGCTAATTCAGAATAAATAATTCCAAACCTCAGGCCAAATCTCAAACATAATAAATTCATCCCTTTGGCTTTTAAATTTTGAAGTCATATGGATAATTATCCCCTATCTCATTCCTTTGCTGGAATCAATCTTAGCTCTTGGGTAAGTATGATAATCTCTCGCAGGCAAATTACACCCTTTTTTCAAGTTCTTGGATTTTCAATTAGTTCAGGGGCAAGACTCCAGCATGGAGAGTGCTGCAATTAAACCGAACAGCAAAACCAAGCCTGGCAGAGGGAATGGCAAGCCTTCAAGCTCCTCCTAATGTGATAGCCGGGAGTCGGGAATCAAGACACTGAGAAGACACTGAGAAAGCCGGAGAGATAGTTGGGATACAGGAGGATGTAACTATGTGTCAGAAGAATGAGCAGTTGTGGTGGGAGAAGGATCAGGTTTAGTGGGCAGAAGAGAGGACTAAAAATGGAAGATAACAAAAAGAAGGTAACACTCCAAATATTTCTATAAGCATTTGAATGTTTGGGGCTTATGCAAGTATTTGAGGTTAACCCATCCCCATTAATTTCAGAATGATTGAATTTAAAAGTGTCTGGAATTTGGAATCAAACAAAACAAGTAAATACAGCCATTTGATTCCAAGATCTCAAAAGGGCCGGGCTTGTTGCAAAAAAATGGCAATAGGATAAGACAAGATTTCCATTTTTATTTACCAAAAATGGCATTAGCCACACATGCACCAGAAACTTTGAAAAGCACCAATGTCAGAGGCAGTCCTCCAGCTTTCTTTTTCCCTCCACCTACTTAAAGACACAGTGTGCTCTATGCCTATCCTCTAACCACAGTTTTCAGTATGAGCAACGTACCCTCTAACCCACTTGATTGTAAAACTTCAGCATTAACTTCACAATACAGTGCTTCTTTGCTACTTTGTGCTGCTTGGATTTGGCTGACACCAAGAGTATAGCGTAAGTTAGGCCAACTCAGGAGCTGCTTTTACTAATGGCAGACTCACCCAGCCACTAGTGAGCTGTTTTGCAGCCAAAGAGAACCAGGTGCATGCAGTGATCAGTTGCCTCATTCTGCCTTGGCAGCCCTTCCAGCTGGGGATTATATGTGAGGGATGGCAATATAATGCCACTTCCATCAGCCCTACATTGATGCAGCATAGGGGGAATTCTCTCTCAGTCTATAGCGTCCCCTTTTATAGTGGCCATGCATGTTTAGGGACCTGAGTGGAGGGCCAGAATTGGCCCCAATGTGGCCCCATATTTTTGTCTACCCTAACTATTTTGCATGGGAAAACAGCATTTGGCCCTAAAACAAGTTAATGTTACTTAAAAAGCACATGTGCAGTATGAGATAAATGAAATATTTTGTGCAGTATGATTGAGAAATTATTTATTTCCTGTTTTGTCTATTTTAAAATGTGTACATAATTGCACAAACACTGAGCTGAGATTAGCCTCCCAAGCCAGATCTGTCATCTTCTCTACAGTGTTGCCTTGATATTGCTGATTACTTCAGCAAAACACAATATATGACCTGTGTCCCTCTAATTCAGCCCTCAAGTTCTCTGTTGTAGAAAAATCACTCCTTGGTTTTCTGAAGAGCAACAATTGGCATATACTCTTAAATTGAATTGTATTGTTTACTGTAGTAACTGGGAAACAACAGGAATGATACTATAGGGTTTGATGAAGTCTGTAATACTGCTATTTGGGAGGCTGGATGGCTCAGGAGCAAGAGACCTTTTCATCTTTGGGTCAAATCTAGAATTGGCTCATAGGGACAAAAACTTGTTACCAAGTCTTTTCTGCGGTCAGTCTAGTTCCTATTTGACAGGTGTGGACATCTTAAAACTCTCCATCTTAATTTAGAATCATAGAATCATAGAAGGCTAGGATTGGAAGAGACCTCAGGAGGTCATCTAGTCCAACCCCAGCTCTAAGCAGGACCAACACCAACTAAATCATCCCAGCCAGGGCTTCGTCAAGCCAGGCCTTAAAAGCCTCTAAGGATGCAAATTCTTCCACCTCCCTAGGTAACCCATTCTAGTGCTTCACCACCCTCCTAGTGAAATAGTTTTTCCTAATATCTAACCTAGACCTTCCCCACTGCAGCTTGAGACCATTGCTCCTTGTTCTGTCATCTACCACCACTGAGAACAGCCTAGCTCCATCCTCTTTGGAACCTCCCTTCAGGTAGTTGAAAGCTGCTATCAAATCCCCCCTCTTCTCTTCTGCAGACTAAATAATCCAAGTTCCCTCAGCCTCTCCTCATAAATCATGTGCCCCAGCCCCCTAATCATTTTCAGAGCCCTCTGCTGGACTATCTCCAATTTGACCACATCCTTTCCGTAATGGGGGTCCCAAAACTGGCGCAATACTCCAGATGTGGCCTTATCAGCACTCCTGTTTGCTATTTCAGCAAGAAGGCAAAAGACTGTTCTATCCTATCAGTTGTATACTGGTATATGTTCCCTTCCCTCAACATCCATGTGGATAATGAGGGAGATATACATGCCTCGGTTTACCTGCTTGATATTATTCTGTTTGATTGCATGGCGTTAAATCAAAAGAGGCTGTTAGGGTGGAGCAAGCAGGAAATGAAACAATGACAGAGATAGGGTATCTGCTGAGAGACCATCGGGGGTCCTTAAAAGAAAAATGGGTGAACTAGTCAATAGGAAATACCTACCTGCCTGTCACCAGACCTATTTTTCCAAGGCCAGCCACAAAGCTGCTAAAACCCCCAGCCTAGAGGAAAAGGAGGAGGGAGCGGATGGCAGCAGCTTCTTGGAGAAAGACAATGAATCTGTCAGAGTTGCAGCAAGGCTATAGAACTCAGGCATGGGCTCTTCAGGATGTGCCTTAGGCAGCTGAGCTCACCTAAGCTTTGAGAGAGGTGGTGAGCTGCCGGCAAGCCCCAGATGTTCAGGCCAGTTGTGGCTTTCTCCCTGCTTGCTGTATACCTTTGCACAAATGGACAATACGCATATTTGGAAGGAGCTGTTCTGAGTCATGTTTATCAGCTGCTGGGGATAAGCACTTGAAGAGAAGTCTTGCAGGTACCAGCTGCAGTTTGGCCTGTACTGTTAGCACAGCTGGAAACAGGGACACTGCCACCCCAAGATCCAGTCTATGAGTGCAGGGTTCCACCTGCAGAGAGGTGAAAACAGAAAAAGTTGTCACCTGAGAGTGTGCACTTGTGAGGAACTGTAAGGAGGAACTGTGGTAGGAATAGGGGGTGTGGCAGCCTGGTAATCCCATCTCAAGTAGTGTGAACTATGGAATGCCACTCTGGGAGGGACCTGTCACTTGGAAACAGTGCCACAGTAGAGAGAGAGATCACAGGTGCAGCTCCCCCCAAGCTGTCACAATCAGAGTCAGGCATATTAACAATGCAATGTGGGAAAGCTTGCATTGCTGCTACATGTAGATAACTAAAGGATTCATCCCACAGAGCTGTCAACATAGTGCCTTTCAGAAATATTAATTTCAAACTAATTTATTCTTAAAAACATAGCTGCTGATTTTACAGAACTGGTTAGCTTTACAGACCACTGCATGCATTTACCTGGAAATATTTCATGCCTTGTGACATTATTGACATAAACTGGGACCGTATAGATAATTGTTGCAACCACTGTTATAAATTTGCAGCAAATATTGTACAAAGGTTGTCGTGTAAGGTGTCTATGGAAAGGTTATGATTTGTTGATTATGATTATGCTATTTGTATGGGTGTATCAATTTTGAAGTTGTGAATATTATGAAGTTAATATTTGAAGTTATGAATATTGGCGATGTACTTGTATATCAGTGTGTTTTGATTCTAAGTAGCCTCAGTGACGCATTTGGTCAGCTTCTTGAGAAGGGACTATTCTCAGTAAGTGCCCAATCAAGAAACACTTAACTGACAATGGACTTTGGGAGACCCCAATTCACATCTAAGCCTTCCTGGGAACATTCAAATGAACATGTAAACAATGACTCGACCTGCAAACTGAGTCATGCATGGACATGTGACTTGCCCATGTGACTCCAAGCCTCATCTTGCTGCTATACTTTTCCACAGTAAGAACAAAGAGGCATCCTTCGACCTGGAAGAGACTATAAAAGGCAGCTGCCTCATCTCCATTTTGTCTTCAATCCTGCTTCTTACTTCTGGAGGAACCTTGCTGCAAACTGAAGCTCTGAACAAAGGACTGAATGACCCATCCCAGCTGTGGATATACTCCAGAGACTTGAGTTGAACCTGCAGTTTATTCCATCACTTCTACAAGCCTGAACCAAGAACTTTGCCATTACTGTATGTAATTGATTCAATTTAACCGATTTTAGCTCTTGTTTATATTTCTTTCTTTCTAGAAATAAACCTTTAGACTTTAGATTCTAAGGGATTGGCAACAGCGTGATTTGTGGGTAAGATCTAATTTGTATATTGACCTGGGTCTGGCGCTTGGTCCTTTGGGATCAGGAGAACCCTTTTTCTTTTGCTGGGGTATTGGTTTTCATAATCATTCATCCTCATAACGAGTGGCACTGGTGGTGATACTGGGAAACTGGAATATCTAAGGGAATTGCTTATATGACTTATGGTTAGTCAGTGGGATAAAACCGAAGTCTTCTCTGTTTGGCTGGTTTGGTTTGCCTTGGTGTGCAAAAGAACCTCAGCCTTGGGCTGTGACTGCCCTGCTCTAAGAAATTTGTCCTGAATTGGTACTCTCAGAAGTGTCCCACCAAAGGCAGCATCGTTACACACCTATACACTGTTCCTACCCAGTCTTCCACTAAGGTTTGTTATCCAGACAATCAGTTTATCACTAGAATTTATATTCTTCGTATTTTCAACAGAATGAGTCATGTGGGTATCCACAAATATCACACCTCAGAACTAAAAGCTGTCGTTGTCCTGGCATTTCTTGACATTTACACCACAGAAATGTTTAACCACTTGATAGGGGAGAAGTTACTATATTTGTTAATCTGATAAGAAGCTGATGGAAATCCTACCAAGACTGAAACCTCTAGCTGTCATTCTAATACTAGTTCTCACTGGCATAGCTGGCTAGAGTTACCTAGAGCTGAAACTGGGCGCACTACTTTTGAAACTAACAAACTCCTGCTGCAGTGCAATTCATTCTCCCCCTTATCTCTCTGGACCCTTGTGGCTTTTTAAATCCATAGACTCCCACACCCACACACACCAACTAAATGAATCACTTTCCTCACCATGAGTTCCCCTATGTCTACAAGATTTAAAAACAGATTTTTTTTTACATTGCATGTCAGAAAGAATATTACCAGTCACAGGGCAAAATGAAATAGAAAGATGCAGCTAAAGAAGTAAGACTTCTCAGAATGTTACCAGTGCCAGATTAACACATAAACTAACTAAGCTACAATTTAGGGCAGGGGTTCTCGCAACATTGTTTTTGGTGGCCTCAGAATGTGGCCACCAACTCTTGCTGGTGGTCTGGTGGGGGAGTAAGGAAGTGAGCGGCAAGCCACAGCATGGTGAAGAGGCGGGCAGGAGACCAGGGCTGAGAAAACATAATTGCACTTGTAAAATTAGTATTTCTACAAGTAAGTCTGCGATCAATCTCCTAAGGCAGCGTTTCGTTGGCCAGCTGCTACTGGTAAAATTCTGACACTGCCTTCATAATTTATTTCAATAAATCAGCTCACGGCCGATAAAATTGGGGAAAAATGTGAGGTTGGAGAAGGCAGTGTTGTGAAGCAATCCTGCCAAGCTCATACTCGTATGGGACTCGTCCTAGGAGTGATGTCATCTATAGCGTCCCCCTTGGCTGGTAATAGCCGGAAGGCTGCCATCTTTGGTTTACGGTCCAGCACTCTCAGTCATATAGTGCCTTCGCCCGTTTTTCTTTGATTTCTTAAGTGTTAGTGTGTTCTTTCTTCTTTTGATCTGATACGTATGTATTTTAGTGCACACGCCGCTTTCTGCTCCATGCGCTATCCATGCTTCACATGATTGAGTTTGCAGGTGATCGTCTTATAGACTTGGGTCGAGTGGATCGTGAGGAGGACAAACTTGTGTTGGCTTCCCTCCATCAGTTTCAGGAATCTTCACAGTAAATGTCAGTGAGTGCTGACGAAAGGATAAAAAGAGGGCTTTGTGAAAAATGAAGGAAGATATACATATATATCAAAATATTCTGAGTACTTGGTGAACAAGTTATTTCAAACTATGTGCATGTATGATTTATAGGCTATTAAATATTCATTATATTTGCTTGAATATAGGCTAGTTTTTCTAACTTTCTCAATGCCTGTTTACAGATTACCAGTCTTTTTTCTGATAAATTCTTTATTTTTCTTTCACGCATCTAGTTTGTTGTCACTCTTTGGGTCCGAGATGTTTACTCGAGATTAATTAATGGTCCTGGGGGAGACAGAGGAGAGAGAAGTGAATGCAAAGAGAGATGTCTGCCTAGAAAAAAGATGGGGATTTTCTGCTTGGTGGGTTTGGAACATGCAAGATAATATTTTATCATAGGTAGTATGCTATGTAAAAATTCTTATGTAGACTTATAAATCACATATGTCAAGGTTGATTCCCCAATCTGGCATTTCGAGTGCAGAAGGTGAGGCCTGCAAGAATTCTAAAAATTAATATTGGCCACTCCAGGCTTGTATTAAACTCCCAAGGTTACAGTTTCTCTCTGACTTTGGATAGGTAGATGCTGCCACCACCCAAATGCAAAAAACCCCTTTGAAACCAGAAAGGCGCACTTGGGAATTCCTTCCTGTGGGGTACCCTGAAGTCCTTTCACCCACCCACCCCAACCCCCCAGGGAAGAGCTGAGAAAGGAAATCAGCTGTTCCCCCAGCTAATTTAACAACATATGCACAAACCTCTTAGGACACCAAAAATCCAATCCTGTTCTTAACAAAAGGTAAATTTTATTAAAAACAAAAAGAAAGAAAATCCATCTGGAATTTAGGTTTTTGTTAGGTTTAAAAAACCCACTTACAAAATTTAAATATCAAGAATAACCTTCTTGAGGTCCAATTTAAAGGTTACAAGCAAAACAAAAAACATGGCATTAGCACAGAGGAGTCCACTAGCCATAAGAAATAAACAGAAATAAACCCAATCATGTCTTTCTGGACTTATACATTTGAAGTTCCAAATAAGTAGTTCTACCTTTATGCTCCTGTAGGTCCCCATGTTGGCTGAAGAACGTTGTAGTGTAACATCCAAAGGAATTACTGGAATTGTGAATTTAAATTATGTAATTTACTATTGTATGGTTATACCAAAAAAAAAATGTTTAGAGGGAGAAGTTAAGTGGTTGGAGGGGAGTGTAGTATTTGGGAATGGCTGCTTATGAGGCATGGCTCCTTTAAGAAACACAGAGTCTGGAAAGGGAAGAGGAGGAGCCCCAGCAGGTCATGGAGAAAGTCCTAGAGAGAGGGTGCCCATAAAATGCCTAGCATAAAAGTTAGTTGTTGTTCACATTTAAACTTGAATGGTCTTCAAGTTATTGGAATGCCACATCGTGTGACACCAAGTCAAATGCCTTATAGAAGTCTAATTATATTACATCAACACTATTACCTTTACCAATCAAACCTGTAATCTCATCAGAAAAAGACCTCTAGTAGTTTGACAGGATCTATTTTCCATAAACCCAAGTTAATTGGCATGAACTATATCAGTGGTTCACCCCACTGCATTTTGTAATTTTTGGGAAGCCACCATTATTCCTGCTTGACCCTTCCCGCTCCAGCCCTAGCTCTCCATCCTCTCCCATCCTCTCCATCCCAGACTTCCTGGTCCTTGTCCCCAGCCCCATTCCTCCTCCTTCCTCTTCCCTTTTCAGCCCGTCAGCCTCCTGATCCCACATCTCCCCAGCCCCTTGCTCTCCCCTCCCCAGCTCAGCTCCCAAGCGCCCTGCTCAGCTCCCACCAGCCTCCTTGCTCTTGTTCTGCAAGCCCTGCTCCATCCTGGAGTTCTCAGCCAGCCCTTCTATCCCCAGGGCAGGGCTGTGATCACTACCAGGCTGCTGACTGTCTAGTCGCTGGCTCCACACTGCTGCTGCTGCTCATATCCCATTCTCCATGCTGATGCCTGCTGTCATGAGGAAGTGAGAATGCTGGTAGGGGGAAAATTTTTAAGGCATGTTCAACCCACCATTTTGGAAACACTGAATGATATTACTATTCTTTCCTTCTTTATTAATTGATTCTCACACATCGGCTGTTCCATTATTTTGCTCAGAATCAATGTCAGATCTTACCCGGGTTGTCCTGATTACCCTATTTAAATATAGACACAACATTAGCTTTCTTCCAGTCTTCTGGAAATTCCCGTGTTCCAAACTTATTGAGAAATCAACATTAATGGTCCAGCGACCTCTTTGTCCAGCTCTTTTAAAACTCTTGGATGCAAGTTATCTGGACCTGCTGATTTAAAAATGTCTAACTTTAATATGTGCTATTTAACATCCTCTTGAATTATTCTTGGAAAGGAAAGTGTTTGCCAGTGCAAGATACAAGCACATAAAAGAAAAAAGTCAGAAAAAACATGAAAGAGCAGGTACAGAGCAAAAATGAAGAGGAGGGTAGTAGAAAGTGATGAAGTCTTGTATCCTGAATAGGTATACAGAGCATCAGTCTTCTCCATGCTACACGTCAAATAGGGTTCTCAGTACTGTTTTTCAAGTGAACAAAAAAATCCCTCTATACTGTGCTGTACTGCTCTGGTTTGTTATAGATCAGGTCAAACATATCAATAGCCACCATACCAACAAACATACCAGGTTAGGGAACACATTTAACAGAACCGTACAGATTATCACCATTTCACAACACGAGCTTGAATATTTAAGGCTGCAAAGACATCTTGAAGTGCAATTGAAGTTAAAATTTTAAGAAATGAGTAAAGGAGTTGGATTTTATTATTGGCAAGTTTGCATACTATGCAATACCTCAGTAAATAACACTAATAATGAAATATAGTCATTCTTTAAAAGGTCTTTAATACTGTGCCATATTCTGTCATTTCATTTTTTCTCTCCTTACATAAATTATTATTTCTGGTTCTGAATGCTTTGCTGTAGTATGTGTTGTGTAGTTGTGAAGGGTTTTTTCCTCCAAAACTGTTATGCATTCAGCTTTATTTATGTAGAAACTGTCCAGTTTTCACTCCTTTGCTTCTTCCTTGTAAATTCTTGAAGGACACCCAATTTCCAAAACAAATACTGTAAATAAATACAAAATCTCTCATATTTAAGCAGTAGTCCCCAAAATGCATAGATCTATCTTTATCCTCAATGCTGTTTCAGTTAAATGAAGCCTCAGTTTGATTATTTCAGGGCTTGTCTACACTACAAAATTAAATTGACTTTATCTAATTCAACCTCAAGCCCTCGAATTATTGGAATCGATTGTGCATGGCCACACCATGCTCATTGTGTCGATGGAGTGTGTCCTCACTAGCTGTAAGCATCTCAAACACCTCGTGCCTTCTCCTGCAGTATTTCCAGAGCCGAAGTAGGCTCTGCCACATGAAACATAGCGATGTCCTGCAAGCAGCCTGCTGCAAGCCATTGAAAAAAACAATTCACAGTTACTGATGGCAGTCACAGAGCAGCTTCACTCTGAGCACCATTTCTGGTCCCGTTAAACAAGCACTGACTAGTGGGGCCACATGTTTTGCGGGTATGGGATGATGAGCTGTCATAAACATTCAGCAAAGGGTAGCATAAAATCCCTCCTCTGACTGTAAAGGGTTAAGAAGCTCAAATAACCTGGTTGGCACCTGACCAAAAGGACCAATAAGGGGAGAAGATGCATTCAAATCTATGAGGGAAGGTTTTTGCTTTGTCTCTTTGTGTGGGTTCTCTTGGAGCCAGAGAGGGACAAGGGGCAGGAAAAACCACCTCTTAAAACCCTGTCTGAAATAAGATCTAAGATTACAAATATTGTAAGTAAAGCAAGGAAAGGCGTTAGATTATCTTTTGTTTTATCTTGTGAATTTTCCCTGTGCTAAGAGGGAGGTTTATCCCTGTTTGTTGTAACTTTAAAGTTTTGTCTAGAGGGGAATCCTCTGTTTTGAATCTGATTACCCTGTACAGTTATCTTCCATCCTGATTTTACAGAGGTGCTTCTTTTACTTTTTTTTCTCTTTATAATAAAGTTCTGTTTTTTTAAGAATCTGGTTTACCTATGTGGTTGGTATAATGTTCTCAAGACTCCCCAGGAAAGGGGGTGAAGGGACTTGGGGGAATATTTTAGAGAAACAGGAACTCCAAGTGTTCCTTTTCCTGAATCTTTGTCTAACTCACTTGGCAGCAGTACCCATCCAAGGACAAGGAAGGATTTGTGCCTTGGGGAAGTTTTTAACCTAAGCTGGTAGAAATAAGCTTAGGGGGTCTTTCATGTGGGTCCCCACATCTGTACCCGAGAGTTCAGAGTGGGGAGGGAATCCTGACATGAGCCGTGGCTGCAGAACTTTCGAATGCGGAAGGCCACCTTCCATGAACTTTGTGCAGACCTTTCTCCTACCCTGCAGTTTCTAACCATCAGAGGAGTGAAGTTCTGGAATAGCCTTCCAAGGGAAGCAGTGGGGGCAAAAGACCTATCTGGCTTCAAGATTAAACTCAATAAGTTTATGGAGGAGATGGTATGATGGGATAACATGATTTTGGCAATTAATTGATCTTTAACTCTTCATGGTAAATAGGTCCCAATGGCCTGTGATGGGATGTTAGATGGGGTGGGATCCGAGTTACTACAGAGAATTCTTTCCTGGGTATCTGGCTGGTGAATCTTGCCCACATGCTCAGGGTTCAGCTGATCACCATATTTGGGGTCGGGAAGGAATTTTACTCAAGGGCAGATTGGAAGAGGCACTGGGGGGTTTTCACCTTCCTCTGGAGCATGGGGCACAGGTCACTTGCTGGAGGATTCTCTGCACCTTGAAATCTTTAAACCATGATTTGAGGACTTCAATAGCTCAGACATAGGTGAGAGGTTTATTGCAGGAGTGGGTGGGTGAGATTCTGTGGCCTGCATTGTGCAGGAGGTCAGACTAGATGATCATAATGGTCCCTTCTGATCTTAATATATATGAGTCTATGAGTTCAGCAACACAAAAATGAGAGCTGCTCTGACAGCGGAGAACTGAGTGGCAATCACTATTTGGAAGCTTGAAACACCAGATAGTTACCGGTCAGTGGGGAATCAATTTGGAGTAGGTGAATCAATTGCGGGAGCTGCTCTGCTCCAAGCGTGCAGGGCCATTAAGCGACTTCTGCTACGAAGGGTAGTGAGTCTGGGAAATGTGCAGGATATAGTGAATGGTTTTGCCATGATGGGATTCCCTAATTGCAGTGGGGCAATAGATGGCACACATATCCCCATCTTGGCACCAGACCACCTTGCCAAAGAGTACATAAACCGAAAGTGATACTTTTCAGTGATGTTGCGAGCACTGGCAGATCACAGGGGGCGTTTCACCGACATCAATGTAGGATGGTCGGGAAAAGTTCATGACACGCACATCTTTAGGAACTCAGGTCTCTTCAAAAAGCTTCTGTGATGGTTTTGCTCACAGATACCCCCTTGGGACTGTCACCTGGCGTGCTGGAATAACCTCTGAGCCCATTTTTCATTGCCAGTGTGGAACTCCAGAACCCTGCCTTGTTTAGCCTGACACGCTAGTCTGCTGCAACACAGACCCAGGCCTGGTCCACGCCCCCAAAGCTGCAGACTTTAACTAAAAACTGCTCAGCAAGTCACCTTTCTCCAGCACCAAGACACCCAGGTCCCAATGGGATCCAAATTCCAGATAAAACCATTTTACTCTGAATAAAGCTTACACAGGGTAAACTCATAAATTGTCTGCCCTCTATAACACTGATAGAGAGATATGCACAGCTGTTTGCTCCCCCAGGAATTAATCACTTACTCATTAATAAACAAAAGTGATTTTATTAAGTATAAAAAGTAGGATTTAAGTGGTTTCAAGTAATAACAAACAGAACAAAGTAAGTTACCAAGCAAAATAAAAAAAACATGTAAGTCTAAGCCTAATACATTTAAGAAACTGAATACAGAAATGTTCCAATAAGTTTCTTTCACAGACGAGACTCCTTCTTAGTCTGGGCCCAATCCTTTCCCCAGGTACAGTTCTTGTTAGTTCCAGCTCAGGCGGTAACTACAGGATTTCTCATGATTGGCAGCCCCCTTTGTTCTGTCCACCCCCTTTTATATCTTTGGCACAAGGTGGGAATCCTTTGTCCCTCTCTGGGTTCCCACCCTTCCTTCTAAATAGAAAAGCACCAGGTTTAAGATAAATTCCAGTATCATGTGACATGTTCACATGTCCTGTGAGACTTCATTAATCACTCACTGCACCCACATATACAGGAAAGCTTACAAGTAAAGAGAGCCATTTACCACCAATTGTCCTAGTTAATGGTCCATCAAGATTCCAAGCCACCATTAATGGCTCACACTTTGCATAGTTAGAATCATAGAATCATAGAATATCAGGGTTGGAAGGGACCCCAGAAGGTCATCTAGTCCAACCCCCTGCTCAAAGCAGGACCAAGTCCCAGTTAAATCATCCCAGCCAGGGCTTTGTCAAGCCTGACCTTAAAAACCTCTAAGGAAGGAGATTCTACCACCTCCCTAGGTAACGCATTCCAGTGTTTCACCACCCTCTTAGTGAAAAAGTTTTTCCTAATATCCAATCTAAACCTCCCCCATTGCAACTTGAGACCATTACTCCTCGTTCTGTCATCTGCTACCATTGAGAACAGTCTAGAGCCATCCTCTTTGAAACCCCCTTTCAGGTAGTTGAAAGCAGCTATCAAATCCCCCCTCATTCTTCTCTTCTGCAGACTAAACAATCCCAGCTCCCTCAGCCTCTCCTCATAAGTCATGTGCTCTAGACCCCTAATCATTTTTGTTGCCCTTCGCTGTACTCTTTCCAATTTATCCACAATAGAACTTCAGAGTAATACTTCATATTTCTAGCTTCAGATACAAGAATGATACAGTCATACAAATAGGATGAACACACTCAGTAGATTATAAGCTTTGTAATGATACCTTACAAGATACCTTTTGCGTAAAGCATATTTCAATTATATTATATTTACACTCATAAGCATATTTCCATAAACATATGGAGTGCAATGTCACAGCTGCAATCCGGGAATTTCTTTCCAGACCACAAAATTAACATTGATGACGTTGAGATGCCTATAATTACCCTGGGGGACCCAGCTTACTCCTAGCTCCCCTGGCTCATGAAGCCATACACTGGCCGTCTGATCAGCAGTAAGGAACCATTCAATTATAAGCTCAGCAAGTGCAGAATGATGGTTGAATAAGCCTTTGGTCATTTGAAAGAAGTCTGGAGAAGTCTACTAACAAGGTTGGATCTTAGTGAGGAGAACATCCCATGGTTATAGCTGCCTACTGTGTGATCCATAATATCTGTGAAAAAGGGGGAAATTTTCCGCAGGGGTGGGCAGTTGAGACAGATCACATGTCAGTCATTTTTGAGCAGCCAGACACCAAGGCAATAAGAAGAGCACAGCAAGGGGCGCTGAGTATCTGCAACGCTTTGAAAAGCCATTTCAATAATGAATCACAGTAATGTGAGATGCTCATCTGCATTGTGCTTTCCCAAACCTTCACCTGGCTTGTAAAACTGCTCCTGTAAAGCCAACTCTCCATCTAAGCCCACTGCTTCTACTCAATAAAGAACATTTATTTCTTGAATCCATTTACTTTATTTAACAAACATAAGTAAAGAGGAAGAGCAGAAAGAAAAGGTAACCTTGGGGAAAAGGGGTTGTAAAGTTGGAATGGGAGAAATGTTTTCAGCTGTGTAACATAACACTGCATTCCAGACCATCAAAGGTCTGTGAATGGGCTCCTTTGTTCCTTTTACCCTCCCCTTGAGTTAAGTGAAAGGGAAAATGGACTTTTCGCCCATGCCTCATTGAACGCTTAAGGGCGGGTGATTCTGCGCCAGGCGATGCTGGCTGGCTGTCCACCAGGGTCTGCAGAGGGACTCTACCCTCCTGCTTCTGTTCCTGCAGTTCAACCAGATGCCTCAATGTGTCTGCTTGGTCCCTTATAATCCGAAGCACCTCATCCTGCACCGCATGCTCTTGCTCATTGGAAGCTTTCCTGCTCTCCTTGTCCATGTCTAACTTCTCGGACAATGAAATGCTCCATGCTCTCAGTTCTGTGTCAGCTGTCCCGGAGACATTCATTATCTCAGTGAACATGTCCTCCCACATTCTCTTTCTCCTCCTCCTAATTAGCGAAAGTCTGCTTTCAGGTGTTGATGAGCCGCCGAAGGATACATTTCCAGCTCAGTCGGGGAAAACAATAAAGGAGCCATTGTACATGAATAAAATGTTACCATAACAAGGCCGTTTTCAAAAAGAAAAACCCCTTATTACAGTAGGTGCATGCCATAACATAATCAGAATCCGTAACCGTTCTCTGTGCCACTTTGCTGCTCCAGCCATGGTGAGTAGCCCCACCCTCCTCCCCCCGACATGGGTGACCGCACTTTTAATGAAGTTTATGGCAGGCTCATGTTGGGAGCACAGGTAGCTAGTTGAACAATGGCCCTTCCCCATAGCACCATCGGAAGCTGTTTCGAACAGGGAGGGGGGAATGTTTTCACTCCCAAATTGGGGAATCTCTCATGTGTGACCCCAGTTCCCTATCAGCCACTTTAAATTACTTGCCGACCCAAGCCAAGCACAGTAAAGGAACATTAGTGGCCACATGGTTTGGCAATCTGGAATGCATGTGTGTGGGGGGTCTACATGCCCTTTTTTCCATGTAAGAGCACTTTTAATGAGAACTTCCCCCATTTCCCCTAGGCTGCCCTCTGTGATATCAGTTTCCTGAGGGTAACAGAGGCAGAAAGGAAGGAGATGCTGCAAGCATCTGTGAATAGACCCAGTCCTTAGGCTGCTATACTGTGTACTGCAATGATGCCAGCAGAATTAATTCAGGAGCTGCGTGGTAAAATGTCCTACCATGGGGGAAGAAATAAAACTGCCCTGCCCAGAAAGCTTCTGCAAAAGATTGCAGAGTACCTTCATGAAAGTTTCCTAGAGATATCCATGGAGGATTCCTGGGCTATCCCAGTCCACATAAACAGACTTTTCCGGGGGCCAATCTCTCCATAGCTGGAGCGGCCTCTTATAAACAGAGAACCAGAGCACCTCGCTTTTTCTTCACAGCAAACATGTAATACCACCGAATGCATGTGCCCACTAACGTTTAACTGGACTTTCATTTTAATTGTATACTCACCAGAGCTGCCTTCCCCAGCATCATGGTCAGACACCGTGCTGTCCTGGGACCCACAGGGCTCCAGGGTTTAAAATATTTCCTGGCTCTCGAGGAGAATGGATCTACTGCTTGCCTGTCTCCCATTATTCTCCTCCTCCTTTTCCTCATCCACCATACAATCCCCGAGAATCACATGCAGCTCATTGTAGAACCGATATGTGTGGAGTTCAGCACCAGAATGACTGTTCACCTCCCTTGCCTTCTGGTACACCTGGCGAAGTTTTTATTTTCACACGGCACTGCTGTGTGTCCCTCATGTAGCCCTTCTCCCCCATTCAGCGAGTGATATTTGCATAGATGTCAGTATTTCTACTGCTGGATCGGAGCTCTGCCTGCACAGACTCTTCTCCTCACACAGCAATGAGATCCACTATTTCTGTGCAGACTAGGCTGGAGCGCGTTTGGGGCGTGTAGTCTCCAGGATCAACTGTGCTCAAGCTGGCATGCTCCCCATGCTGATCGAACAGGAAATGGAAATTCAAAAGTCCCTGGGGCTTTAGCAGGGGAGGGGCTGTTTCCTGTGTACCTGGCTGCAGTGCAGCACAGTTGGAATGATCTCCAGAGTGGTCACAGATTAACTTTGTGGGACATCACCTGGAGGCCAATTAAGTCAAATTACACAACGCTGTGTCTGCAATACCTCGCAGTCAGCCCATGAAAATCGAACTAAGTGCTATGCCTCTTGCAGAGGTAGATTACATCAGAGGTGACTTAGGTCAATGTAAAGGACCCGGTAGTCTAGACACATACATTAACAGGTTGACTTAAGTTGGTTTCCTTTGACCTAACTCTGTTGTGTAGATCAGGCCTCCGTGATATTGGTATCAAGCCAATGACTTACATCAGTAGGATAAGAAACTTTCAATGGGCAATTAATTTTTCCCCCCAAAGGTCATTAATGGATTTAGAGGAATATTCATTTAATTTGTTTAAACAAAATCATTTTAATTATGTTGCTCCTCTCTTTCATGTTCACTTTACATGAATATTTCAGCAAACAAATTAACCAGCAGGAATGTTTGTGGAAATAGTAAATTTTAAGTGACTATTGGAGAATATCCATTGAGAGTGAAATTCACAGCTGTGCATACCGTCAGCACAATAGCTATGCCCCTCTGAAGTCCCACTTAAGCTTTATTTTGAGGTCTGATGGGAGACTTCAGTGTTGTATAAGCCTTGTGCTGGCCCTCTGTATAGGGTGATATTCACACACAAAGTAAATTTTGAATTAGAAAATGTGAGTACTGGAAATGGGATTCAAAAAGTTGCAATGAATTATGGGGAATTACAGACCAGTCATCTTAACTTCAGTACCTGGAAAGATAATACAGCAAATAAGCAATCAGTTTGCAAACACCTAGAAGATAATAAGGTGATAAGTAACAGTAAGCATGGATTTGTCAAAACAAATCATGTCAAACCAGCCTAATAGCTTCC
This sequence comes from Dermochelys coriacea, assembly GCF_009764565.3. Lineage (NCBI taxonomy): Eukaryota > Metazoa > Chordata > Testudines > Dermochelyidae > Dermochelys > Dermochelys coriacea. The sequence goes on from NC_050069.1 coordinate 214,473,633, forward strand.
TTCAACAGGGTAACAAGCCTTGTGGATAGGGGAGTAGCAGTAGATGTGGTAAATCTTGACTTTAGTAAGGCTTTTGATGCTGTTGTAACCCACACACTTCCTGGGTATGGTGCTCTGTCCCAGCTAGTGGCACCAAGACCACGTAGAGAGAGATTAATGAGTCTGCGCTATAGCCTGAGCTAACAGTAATATTTCTTTTAGCTCATACAGTAGAGGCTCATGCATTTAGCTACAGAGGTCCCAGGTTCAATCCTGCCCACGGATGACCAGGGTCTGTCAGTGTTACGCTATCTCACATGATCGTCTCATAAACAAACTAAGGAAATACAACCTAGATGGAGCTATTATAAGGGGGGTGTATAACTGGTTGGAAAATTGTTCCCAGAGACTAGTATCAGTAGTTCACAGTCAGGTTGGAAGGTCATATCGAGTGGGGTCCCGCAGGCATCAGGTCTGGTTCTGTTCAAAATCTTCATCAACGATTTAGCTAATGGCATAGGGAGTACCCTTATAAAGTTTATGGACGATACCAAGCTGGGAGGGGTTTTAAGTGCTTTGGAGGCTAGAATTAAAATTCAAATTGATCTGGACAAAATGGAGAAATGGTCTGAAGTAAATAGGATGAAATTCAATAAGGAAAAATGCAAAGTACTCCACTTAGGAAGGAACAATCAATTGCACACATACAAAATGGGAAATGACTGCCTAGGAAGGAGTACTGAGGAAAGGGGTCTGGGGACCATAGTGGATTACAAGCTAAATGACAGGTTTCAGAGTAGCAGCCGTGTTAGTCTGTATTCGCAAAAAGAAAAGGAGTACTTGTGGCACCTTAGAGACCTTTGTTAGTCTCTAAGGTGCACAAATACTCCTTTTCTTTTTACAAGCTAAATGTAAGTCAACAGTGTAACAATGTTGCAAAAGAAGCAAACATTCTGGGATGTGTCAGCAGGACATGAGAACTAATTCTTTTGCTCTACTCACTGCTGATAAAGTCTGAACTGCATTACTGTGTCCAGTTCTGGGTGTACATTTCAGGAAAGATGTGGACTCATTGAAGAAAGTCCAGAGGAGAAAAACAAAAATGATTAAAGGCCTAGAAAACATGACCTTTGAGGAAAGATTGGAAAAAATGGGTTTGTTTATTCTGGAGAAGCGAAGACTGAGGGAGGACACAATAAAAGTTTCCAAGTACATAAATGGTTGTTACAAGGAGGAAGGAGAACAGAACAAGAAGTAATGGGCTTAAATTGCAGCAAGGGAGGTTTAGGTTAGACTTTACGAAAAACTTCTTGTTAGCGTAGTTAAGCATTGGAACAAATTGCCTTCGGAGATTGTGCAATCTCCATCACTGGAGGTTTTTAAGAACAAGTTACACAAAACATCTGTCAGGGATGGTCTAGGTATTATGTAGTCCTGCCTTGAGTGCAGGGGACTGGACTAGATGACCTCTCGATGTCCCTTTCAGTACTACATTTCTATGAACAGCACAGCACATGTATTCCAGATTTAGATTTAACCAACCCAGCTTGGAATTTGTTTGCTCACAGTGATCTGCAATCCCAAGAATTATTGGCAGAAAGTTTTCAGCAAATTTGAATAAGTAAATTTGAGAAAATCTTGAACTACTCACTGATTATTGCAAAGAAAAAATAGAGACAAACATTACAATCACTATTCATTATGAATTATTTGAAATGAAAGGTATCATTGAAATTGAAGCTATTAGGGCACTGGTAACACAAGCTGAACTAAAAGCTTTTTGACTGTGAAATAACATTGTAGATCAAATAAATAACCATATTTTAAAAATACTAAAAGCCCCATTTAAAATGCATGTATACATATGGATTTGCCTTTGTGTCTCTTAGATTACGAGTGGATACTTTTTTTCCTGGAGTGGATAATGCATGGACACTGACGCATAATTGATTGGTACTACTATCTCTTCCTTTAGATAGCTCACACTGGTTATTTTTTGTCTGTTCCATGCTGCAGAAAGTCTTTGATTTTTGGAGATTGCTACTCAACAGCTTGTTAACTGTCAACTTGTTCTATTCATGAACAGAAGAAGGATTTGTAGTAAGGTGTTAATGTTCTAAAAAAGATAGGTTTGGGGTTTCTCTCTCTCTCCTCCTTTCCAGCGCTTTCCATTTCAATAAAGAATGCTATTGCTTGCCTCTTCTGTATTTTCTGTTCTAAACACTGGATGAAAGGGATAGAGCAACTACTATTTAAAAACTATTTCACAGTAATCAAACGTCTCCTCTGCCACATTAAAATCACCCAACACAAGGAAATGTTCATGTCTGATTTTCAGAGACTGCGACTACTTCAGTGGTACAAAACAGGCCTCCACTGCCAGCCTGTACTCCTAGTGCTTCCCCTACTGTGATTAGGGCATAGGGCATCCCATAAAGACAACAAAAAAACAGTTCCATTGGATCAAATGGTAATTACACAGCAACTCCCATTACAGTTATTATACTCCCACCTGATAATCATGCAGTTAACTTGTGTCATCATAGTGATGCTAGAAATGAAGTAGCAAACTAATTTTGCTATAAATGTACTGTATGGCCCAATGACTATACCTACACAGTCTTGAGATTAAGCTGATTATCTCTGTGTATTCACTTTTCATGATGTGTTTCTAGTTTTCATCCTTGGCACAGTTAGTTAAAACAGTTTGTGACAAATGACACTATCATTATGGAAAGAAGTTAAACCTTATTGAATTAAGTATTTTAGGAGTCCATTGTATTAAAAATACAATTGTTTATGTTTTATTGTGGAATTGTATGTAACTGTTAGATGAGACATGATTAATGCCAACTCCAGGAAGTGTTAGGAACTGCAAGGGACTTCTGGGGACAATACAAGACAAGTGAATTTCCTAGGAAATACTTGGGGTGAGGGGAATGCAAATGACCCAACCCCCATTTTTGAGGCTTTGCTTTGGGCAGAAAAGTCTGGCTGATTACCTATTCACAGGCCCACCGACAGCAATTCCGGAAAGAACAGTCAATGGGCACTCTTCCGGCACAGCCAGGGCTTCCACATTCCCGCCTGGCTGGCTTTGCTGCTGCCGGTACCACCCCGCATGCGCCTAGGAGCCCTGAAGCCCACCCAGGTGATTTAAAAGGGCCCGGGGCTCCTGGCCTCCACCATCGCTGCTGCGGTAGCAGTGGTCGGGAGCCCCGGGCCCCTAGGCAATTGCTCCCTTTGCCCCTATCAGCGGGCCTTCCAATTCACAGTCTCTTCAAAGGCTCAAACTGATTGAGTGATCCACAGAGTCATAAGGGTGCCTGTTCAGAGCTGAGACTGTGAGGAACTTGTGACCACAGGAAAAAAACCCTCGGGGGGGGGGGTGTTGAAAGACCAGTAACCATCCAGAGCCCCTGTTGGAGTTGGCTGATCTCTGGTAAGCTTATTAGCATGCATATAGGTCCTGGTATTGTTTATAGTATGTTTTCTCCATAGTGATTAAACCTTAAGAATAAAAACTGTGCTTGCTTAGAAACAGCTGTGTATTAACTTGTTACAAAAGCAATTTTACTGCCATATTTTATGTCAAAATACCTTGAGCCACATCTTTCCCATTACAAACCAACAAATTGCATCCTAATTAGAAAAATATTCAGATTTGGTATCTGATTTCTAGTTTAACTATGATTTAATTACTATTTAACTGCTATTTCAGGAGGTGATTGCTCTGTGTAATGCAGTGTTACCCCTTTTGATGTGCAAGAAATAATCTTTCAATAAGTTTAAAGTGTACTTACGCTAATTAAAAATTACATTAACAAACTATTCACATATATATGTGTCACATTAGTGCTGATTTTCTCTTTAAATATCAAATGTTTGCAATTGCACAGCCATTATGTTTTTGATGTACCAATACTCTACTGCAATTATGTGAATACAATTGTCCCAGGACTTAAGATGACTCTTATTATAACCAAATGGTAGTCACAAAAAAGTATTTTCTTTTCAGCTGAGCACCACAATCTATCTATATTTCAGCACATATCATTCTTTCAGACATAGCAGAAATTTCAGAAATAAAAGCCAGACTTTTTAACCACAAGATATGAATCATATCATGTTAGCAAGGAAACCAAAAGGTTTAAGATGATGCATGTTCAGAAATAACAAAGAACAAAGATAGTAAAGTCTGTCTTTCTAACTACAGTTTTTGAGAAATTCTATAGTAAGTTTTGGTTACTCTGTGGACAAACTAAATGTTACAGGCTGCTTGTTAACCAGATAAATGAAGTTTTTCCTGTAAGAGTATGTTAACCACCACTTGTCTTTTTGAAGAGTCAATCTAGACTGTATGTTGAATGTATTCATAAAATGGTATTTAAAATTGTACTGCATGTCTTTTTGGTGGCATGGAACTGTTCTTTTACATGTTTATGTTCTAATACTACCACTCTCTGATTATGGATTTACAGTCTTTATATACAATAATGTGCATTTTTATGCTCATTTCCACTTTCTATTCACATCCCTCTTTGAACTCCTCCACCATCTCCTCTTGTTTCACGGCATCACATTCAAGCTTCTTGTCCTCACCATCAAGATCCTTCATAACTCTATCTCCCTACCTGTCTTTGCAACATCACTTGCCTCAGCATCGGGGAGCCAAAAACAGGTTTCTAAGTGATAGTACAGAATACAAGGATGGGACTCTTTTCTGTGGACTTTCATTAACATTTTTATTCCTTCAGGGTGAAATTTGTTTCACACAAATAAAGTCCAGATAAGTGAGCTGTAGATGGGTGAAATGCTAGGGAGCCAAAAAAATCTATCCCCTGAACCAAGGTCAGGGTTAGGGACTGAAGTGCAGCTTCGCATTGCAATTACCTATGGGCTTACGTGAGAATTAAGGGCCATGAGATCAATGTGATCATAAATCCTATGGCCTCCTCCCCTGGTCCACTTGTAGCCTATGCTGAGGGTAATCAAAACCTTTCACCCCTTTCCTCAAGCAATCCCACCACAGCATAAGTGGTATAGAGGGCCTTGCTTAGTCCCTTCATACCAGGGTATTGTACATTCTTAACAGAACTGAGTACAACTTACGGGCAGTTACAAAAGTTCCTTAGAATCATCTGAAAACATAAGAAAAAGGGATCAAATGAGCAACATATTACCATTTATTTATTATATTTAAGAGGAAAGACACTTTTACTATTCCATGTCTTTCTTCTATAAATTCTGAACAAAAGGTCCTGGCTTCCTTGGGGAACCAGGGCTGGATGTAACAGGGCACATTGCTGAGCAGGTGCTCCGCTTCTGTGGAGATTGGGGAGAATGAAGACCTTTAGTGGAAGCTTTCTCCCTACAGCAGCTGCCACACATCCAGGCCAGGCCTCAGTGTATGACATCTCCCCCCCAGGCCAAAGGGGTGCTATGTGAAGACCCCTCAACCCTCCCATGGTTAACTCCTCAGGCCAATCAAGATCTTTCTGTGTGTGTTGGCCCCTCAAGCCTGGCAGCAATAAAAGGATAGGTACAGGTGTGTAGGTGAGAAAGAGAACGGCAAATGTCTCTGAGTGAGATAAAGAGACCCAGAATAGGATGGAAATAAAAAGTAGGGATTTGTTTGTTAGTTTGTTTGTTTGTTTAAAGAAAAAAATCAACTAGAGTTCTTTTCCCCCTGAAAATTCAAAAGTCTTGTACTACAAGCCCTTCTTCCCCCCACCCCCATGCCCCTGAACTCTACTCCTATCAGAGGTTTGCCAGGATCTCCTTCTCAGTACAGCAAATCATTTTTGAGTGCTAACATGCAGGTCACTGGTGATGTCTGTTGAAAAGTATAAATCTTTTCAGGTTCATTTTACAAGAACTGCACTCTAGGTCTGTGGCTTCCTCATTGCTGAGGCAGTTTCACCTTTAACTAATGGTGGGACATGGAGTCCTTCACCAGGGCCCAGCTGCAGCACTGACAGTCACAGAGGGCCATGGAAGCTTTGCAGGGAAGTCCCTGCTAAGCGCCAGACCAATTTTGCCACTGTGATTCTTCTTCCCCTCACTACCTGTTCAGTGCTGCCCTTTTTCACTTCTCCCGTAGCCTTCTTCTGCTGCCCGTCTCTCTTACCCTTCTCCCAGTCTGACTCACCACCCAAAGCTTTTCATTATTATTATTTGTAAAGATACTGTCAACATATAGTTTAAATTATAAACATGGGGAGAGGGGATTGGGGACAAAGGATTATTTGGGAGATGGCTCCTGCCCAGCGACTCCATTACAGGGGCATCCAGGCACTACCTTAAAGACAGAATAGCAATTCTGATTTATTATTACCATATCATTCTGACTCTCATGGACATCTGAATTTGAAAATTTGCCTTCAGAACTCTTCTGTAGACCTGAGAAAGCTTGATGTGCAGGTAAAGGGAATCGGTGCATAGCCACAACAGGACAGACAATCAAGGAAACATTGATGAATGTTGTAAGAGAACAATTTTTATGCAGGTACTGAGTAGATATGAACCTAAACCAAAAAACATGGATGCAAACACCTTTGAATTTTGGAAAAATTCAATTCTGGATCCAAACACTCTGACTTGTCTCTAGTCTAGAGGATTTGAACTGTAGAACACAAGATGACTTGGGAAGGCTAAATATGTAGATTTCTTGTCTCAAGACACCAGGTTTTCTTTAACAAAGCTGAATTACAGTGCATATAACAATTAGGACTCAGAAGATAACAAACATGAATTTGTTTAATAAAAAACCCAATTAGCTTCACTTTTTTAATTTAATATTTATACCCTTCATTGCTTTTACATATTTGAGGTCAAAAAGCAAAGCAAACAAATAAAATGAAATTCAACAGAATTCTGCCAGCAGCAGCTAAAGTTTGGATTATTGATGCATGCAGACAGGTCAAGTACTGTTGTGGTTTCACATCAACTTCTTCTGTTTTACTTCCATATTTTGAACGCTTTCCTTAGGTACAGAACACATCTGTTTGTATCTGAAAATAACAGAAATGCTCAATTTGGAATGCGGGGAAAGTTTGCCTCACAAAACAAGTGCAGATTTCTGCTGGCCGGTTTGCCACGATGATGGGGAATATAAACTGTTGCACTTGCATTACTGTACAAACAGAAAACTTCTCTTAAGACATGACCTTCATGCTAGCTGGAGAATGTATGTGAACCTAACACGTTAAGTATTCCCAATTGACTTCCGACACTGATTTACAATATTGAAAATGGGTCCATGGGTGCAGCTGATCAGGGCAGGGCAGCTATAATCTGATTTATTCTGATTGGCTAATCATCAGAATCTAGCATCATTCTGATTGGCTAAGTGAAGAACAGAATTTTTTTAAAAAAAAATTCTCCATATCCACAACTACCCTCTTACAAAGAGAAAGAAAGAGAGAGGGTGTGTGTGTGGGTGTGTGGGTGTGTGTGAGAGAGAGAGAGAGAGAGAGAGAGAGAGAAATCCTGGCCCTGTTAAAGCCAATGGGAGTTTTGCCATGGACTTTAACAGGATCAGGATTTCACCCTACATACCTACCACTGTGCTTCCAGTGCAATATGCTATTTATTGGAAGTGAAATTAGAGCTGCCTAAATATGTGAAATATCCTTAGACAGGTTTAAAATAACTAATCATGAAAAGACTGCAAGACATACTACTAATAGAAGATCAATGTTACAGAAAGTGCTTTGGCAATTATATTTTCTTCAGGCTATGGAGAGAGAACAGGTACATTTTCAGTTGTGATGTACAGTGACTAAGTGAACATCCTTCGTTATTATTGAGTGGTGTCTCATTCACTGAGAAAATACTTCAGGCTATATAGTTCGAGGCAAGAGAATTTGGAAAATCTAGGGGTGAAATGTTTATTTAATCTTGAATTAATCAGACTAGGAGTTCACCCAACATGTTTTAATATTTGGGGAGCAAGGAAAAATAAGAACAAAACTACCATTTTCTTTAAAAACAAAACAAAAAACAAACCAAGGAGTATTTGTGGCACCTTAGAGACTAACAAATTTATTTGGGCTAAAGCTTTCGTGGGCTAAAACCCACTTCATCAGATGCATGGAGTGGAAAATACAGGAAAATGTATATATACAGAGAACATAAATGAAAATGAGCCATAGAAGCCAGAAAGCAAGGAGTGTGGCTATTAAAACACAAAGTATGGCTAAATAATAGAGAGGTAAGCAATAGCATTCAGAAATCTAAGCATACCACTGATTTCTTGGGACTGGTACTGTCAAAAGACTTTGGCATTCACTGAATGTATCAAGCAGAGAGAGAAAGTAGTATTTTTCCTGTTTCATTCAGTGAGCTTTGAAAGGTTCAGTAGGCGCAATTGATTGGAGAATTACTGAGTTTTTAAAAAAACTTTTTAACATTCATATGTAAGAAGCCATAGAACAAAATTATTAAAGCTTGTAACTTGTTTTCTGTGAAACTCCTTTGTCTTAAAAAGAAAAGGAGTACCGGTGGCACCTTAGAGACTAACAAATTTATTAGAGCATAAGCTTTCGTGAGCTACAGCTCACTTCATCGGATGCATTTGGTGTCATCTCTGATAATAATAGGGTAAATGTGTCAAGGAAGGGGAACTGGATCATATTCCATGTGTTCACACTTCCTTAATTTACTTGAACATTACTTCATACAGGGTTTGAACTGGAGGGGAAAAACTGGTTGATATGCTCCACTCCCTATCCCCCAGCAGGATACAACTGGCTTTAAGATTTTTCCCCTTGCCCCAGTTTCAGGACCGGATTTACACCTTATGTGCCCCATGGCACAGCATCATCAGTGCCCCCCCGCCTACAACTGATCTTCATGTTGCAGTTTTAGAGAGGTAAGGCGCCCCTAGAATGCCAACACCTCTAGGCACATGCCTAATGTCCCTAATTGGATATCCAGCCCTGCCCCATCCAAATTTTACATAATAAATAAAAATGAAAGAACATTAAGGTTGTGTACTTCTTCTTGATTTCCTTGCCTGGTTTCCCCTACAGCTATATGACCTTCTTTGTCATCTTCCTTTTTCATTTTCTCCTTTTATCTTCATGTCATTTTCTTTATTTTTCTGTCAATTCTTTTATTCAATTGCTCTCTTCCTCTTCTTCTGTCTCCCCCACTCCTTCCCCTCCACCCCCCACATTTGTCCAGTCCCACCCTCAAAACATTCTTTGTTTCTGGTTTGTCTCTTTTTTTTTTTTAATTTTCTGTTGATCCTTATCCCTAACTAAAGGACAGTTGATAGAACGCTATAACTTTGGATCAGTTCATTATTTTAGAGGCCTTATCATTTATATACAAGAAGCACTTATAACTTTAAGCTTGTGACTAGTTCCATTTAAGTCATATGCTTAAAGTAAAATGTACTTAAGTGCTTTGCTGGATAAGGTTTTATTAGCACAGCAATTTGTGCTCTAAAAATAAACCTGTAAAATAAATACATCACTCTTGTTCTCTTGCCAGGCTGGGAGGTTCGCTTCCAGCTGCAATGTAGACATATCCACTGGGACCACTGCATCTGAACAATGCCTCATCCAAGGGACAGGAAGTAGGATTTACCTTCAGCAGCAAAAGGATCACTTTTAAATGAGGGGATAAGACAGGATGTAATTTATGTATGAGTTGAACAGGAAATCTGAAGGGAGAATACTTTAACACTGATCAGTGCCAAATGATCAACTAGAAAGAACATATTTTTGGTAATTTTTTTTATCTTCTATCATGTGAAGAAATTGAAGGATGGTGTGATTTCTCTGCATAACTATCCTCTAATAATGTATGAAGCTATCAAGATTGCCATTCAAGATGCGTCATAACCACATAATGTGTAAAGACTGAAAGTGTGAAGTTCTATGACCAAATTATTAGAGGAAAGCTGCATTAGAATGTTTCCAGGAACTTTATTTATATTTCCTCCTGGATACCAATAGAGTATAACCATTCATTGATTGGATCACCACATATTTAAGGTAGCATTGATAAGGTATGAATGTGAGTGATTTTCTTTTGAACCAATAAGACCCGTTGGCAGTGCAGTTTTTGGTATACTTGAAAAGCAAACTTTTAATGAGATGTCAGAAGCTGCAAATTGATCCTTATAATATACCAGAACATGAATCACTAAACCCATTCCAGAGGGTTTTTTTGTTTTGTTTTTTACAGCTATGATTGTTTATCAGTCAGTGTATGAATGAATACGTTCTTTGCACAATTAAAGTTAAAATTTTGAATAATTTGTTCTCATACAAATAAAAATCTACCTTTAGAATACTGAATTAGTCAAAACATTCAAGGCTCTTTTAAAACACAAATATGTAATGTGGATCATAATAAACACAACTATGTTCCTACCTTATGTCCTCGAATAAAATTCTAGCAAAAAGGTGAAATTCACTCTTGAAGATATAGTACAATAGGCCTCAATGTGAGCAACCAGAAACAGACAGAGAAAGCCAGTCCTGTTAATGGACTATTCTTTCATGTAAATAAATGATTTTCCTACTGTGAAATGCTAGGCTTTTCTGTTCAATGTTTTAGGGTTGAATGTTCCCTTCGGAAGAGGTTTTCTTTCTTGAATAGATAAAGAATGAGAACTGACAACACAATGCAACAAACAATGTACGTTTGTTACACAAAGCACGATTCTTCATAGGGAAATGAATAATTTATTAACCTATTTTCAAATAACTTCTGTAACCTGCCATCATGGCAGAATTTTAGTAGGTGAAAAAACTTAAGCCAAATATTTAAAGGGAAAACTAAGTAATGACTAATTTGATTTGATAAAAATCTTTCAAATTCCTATCTTCTCTTTTGCATAATTTAGGCCACCTCATTCCAACTAGTCCAACCAAACAAATATCTGAGGAACAGGAAGGGTAGTCATGGGGATGAAGGAAATAGTCCCTTGGAAAGTCTCAGGGAGAAGAGATGACACCTGTTTCTCCGGGGCGGCTCAGAGGGTAGGGTAATGAGAGCCAGACTTTCCCCTCTAGATTGTTGCTTTAAATCCAGCCTGGGGCAGATGTGATTGAAAGTTACAATCCAAAGGCTAGCACATGCAAAATGATGTGTGATTCTCAGTTAGTTTCTTAATTGACTTAAGCTAAAATTAGTTGTACAATATCTGTATCTGAGTATGAATGTTAGGCCAGATCCTGTAACCTGCTCTGCTTCATTTGATCTTGCTTACCCCAGAACAAATCAGTAGTGATTCCACCAAAATCAGTTAAATAAATGTCAATTTACACTGAAATACCTGAGATCAGAATGTGGCCTATACAACTTCACTGATTTTTGTTCCACTGAATTAATGCAAACTAAATTTCATATATTTTGTAACTACAGTTAATTCCATTGGCTCAGGCTATATATCAGCACCATACACCAACAAATTAATTTTCTCTGATTATGAGTCTTCTCCAAAATCCATAACTCCCATTCTGGTCACTTCTTCCTGTTCTTGCCTCCTGCCTCTTCCATCTGCTACCAGCCTGCATTACATTTCTTTAAAGACACAATGTATGCACTACTACTGTGACATTAAGTAAACTTCAGATGCTAATTATAACCATATAAATGTTAAGTGCGTTAACTGCTTCACTGCTGAACCCTGTAACAGGTGCATCCAGGAAATGTGCTTGTCTCGAGTGCCTGGCTTGACTTATGTTCCTGTCCTTCCAGGCACTTGAACACAAACGTGCATAGGAAAGCATTGACCAAACATATTTGCATTCCAGCTGTCGTGAAAGTGGTTAAAAAAAGAAGCTAAGGCAGCTGGGTCCTGCTTTTTACTTGGATGATCCAAAGAAAAAGAGAACTCCTGTGGCATTTGAGCCTACTGGAATCAAGCTACAATCTAGTTTAAATCTAGGATTTTTTAAATGAGCCCCAAGAAAATTAAATAAAACTCCATCAATGTTAGAAAAAGTGATGTCCAAAGTCAGTAAAGAGCCAGTCTACAAAAGACAGTCAACATATAATTAGCTCACCTCAACTTTCCCCCACCACACGTTCCTTTTTGAGGTCTCAACTTCTAGGCCTGCAGTGAATCACCCTTCAGGCATTCCAACATGCACTGTGAAAGTGATGTTGAATCACCACATCAACCATGTAAGACAAAGTAGTAAGATAAGCACAATTTTTACATATTCCAAAAGGTTCATAATCTTTTAAAACAAAAAAGTGCCATTTATCTCCATAATTCTAAAACTATTCAATTATAAGAAGCAAGCACTTATATAGGCCCCACTTCAGGAAAGCAGTTGATAAACTTCCATGGGATTTAAGCATGTGCTTACAAGGCTCTCCTAAAAGGGTTGTTTTCATGGATCAAAACTATAATAAATAAAATAGCAAAAAGAGGAATAGTGGAAGCGACTGCTATATTTACAAACAAATCTCAAATACTTAGAAGACAAAGATTGTGGCAGGCTTGCCATTCTGAGCCAATCTTCCTCTCTCTCCCACTGGGCCCTTTAAATCTCCCTGATCCAGGTTTACCTGGGATGGCCACAGAAGTTTTCCAAAATAAAATTACCGTAAACACAAAACCTTGATAGCAAAAGTCCTTTCTTCGAGTGTTCCTTTAAGGGATGGGAATGAGACTCCAGGTTACCTCTTTCCCTCTTGGAGTGGACTATCCACTGGCAAACAGTCCCTCTCTACTGTTTCCCTTTTCCCCTCACAGTCATAACAGGGAGCTTTTCGCACTGCTTTCCACTCAGAATTTTTGTCATGATTGGTTGAATGATCACTTGGGAAACCAGGGAGCCTCATTCCACCCTACACGACAAGCCTCCTTAAAGAAATAGGTGTCATCTCTTCTCCCTGAGACTTTCCAAGGGACTATTTCCTTCATCCCCATGACTACCCTTCCTGTTCCTCAGATATTTGTTTGGTTGGACTAGTTGGAATGAGGTGGCTTAGACCCAGTCCCCCTCTCTCAGCCCAATTCCTCTTCTCCCTAAAAGGCTCCATTACAAAGACATTACCATAGACAAAAGCTTTAGAGATGGGTGGATGAACTAGGTGGACCACCTAGCTGCCTCATGTCCATAAATGCTATTTTATGTAGCATAAATTAGTTTTTTCATGTATGTTACTGAAGGATCCTCAGCATGAAACAATTGCTTTAAATAAGAAGCCAATAATGTACAGCAAATAATATCAGTAATAGGTTAACACCCTGGACACATCTGTATAAAATGTCATGCATTGAGAACATCTCCTTCATTATAATCTGTTGCTGTTTCAATTCTAGTACAAGAGAAATTAGTTTCCTTTCAGAGAAAATAATGGTTTATCCGTTATCTCCCATCTGCAAACACAGATGGTAAAAATACTGAAGCCTTAACAAATGATCCTCCCCGTGCAACTGATGAAACACTGAGATGGAGCAGGTAAAATTACAAGGTTAAAATAAAAACAGCGGGCTGGAAAAAAGAGTCTATGGATTTAGATGTAGTACTTAGGTCCAAGAGCATAAACAAAAGGATAACCTTCAATTACAATCTCTGTTGATGGAATAAAATGCACTAGAGAAAAGCATTTCTCAATTGCTGTGATGTGGGGAGTTTAAAATAAACTATGTCTTCTGTCTGAGTTTGACATCTATGAGAAACAAGAAGTTCCATTTTCTGAATAACATCCTAAACTTCCAAAGTAGTGGTTTTTATTCCGCTTTATTTTTCTCTTTAACAAAATAAGCAGAAGCAACCAAAAAAATTGCACAATGTCATAAAGGAAATAGTATGACTACATTCAGAGATGTAGAGGATTGGTCCATAAAAGCCAGAACTTTGTACTTATGAAATTAAAATGTCTAGAAAAACACATACTATTTTAAACACGGTACAAAGACTGAAAACGTGTCTGCTTGAAACCAGGGTAAGCTCAACTGGTGCAAATCACAGTCTTCCTTGCGTACTCTTGGAGTTCACTCTTGTGCATTTCTACATGCTGCTGGCCACCAGTTGCAGCATTCCAAGCATAGAGATGGCCTGAGTCCAGGGGTGGAGCTGCACCAGTGGAAACTTATGGGTCCAAATTTTCCTAGTAAAGATGGAGGCTTAGGGCCAGACTGTGATGTACTATTAATTATTAATAGGAGTCTTACACCTCAAGAAGTCTCATTAAAATCAATTGTGAAGTAAGGTGTTAGTCACCATGAAGAAGGGTATCAAATCTGCTCTGTAATGAGGAATGCTAAGGGGCAGAGTGTGTGTGTTTTTGTGAGAAAGAGAATATGTTAATAACAATTTGTCCCTGCTTTGAAGCTTCTATATTCAATTTCAGTCAGAAGCAAACTGTTATGCCTGAGCTCAATTCAGAAAAGAAAGGGTATATAATGACCCAAACATATCTTTCACATGTGGATATGCTTCTATGATTCAAAAGAAGTCAGAAGTCAATACTGTTCTTCCCTAGATAAGAGCCAATATACTAACTGAAACCAAATCTTGTTTGTGCCCTGGGACGATAGCCAAAACTAATTTTGCACTCTTTCATTCTCTTTTAACCAGGGTTAAAGATATCATAAAGCAGTTCCTTAGGCTTAGACGATGAAACAAGCAGTATGCTTTTGTTATACAGATGTATGCTGCTACCATCACTGGAGGTCAAAATGGAGAATGGTCTTAGAACCAACAACACCATAAATCTACATGACTGATTTTGTTTTACTCACATTTATTACATTGTCACTGAAGTCAGTGTTATAGAAGCTTTAAAGCCCTATATTTCAGAGCAAGCAATAGAAAAACCTTACTAACATAGGTGCTGGAACTAAGGGGACTGCAGTATCCCCTGGCTTGAAGTGGTTTCCATCATATACAGAGTGTACAGTTTGGTTCAATGGCTCTCAACACCCCCACTATACAAATTGTTCCAGCGCCCCTGCTCACTACCAGTCTTTGTGATCATGGTGTTTAAAGCTCTAATAACAATTTGAATACCACAGCAAATGCTGTGAATGCTTTAAAGTGCTCACCTGGGGCCCTGCCTATTATTATTCTAGAATCTATAAACAGAAATCTCTTAATGATTCAATGGTGACTCAGTGTGTGTCATTTATCCAGCCTTTGTTGCTAAAGGAACTTATGGCCCACTTCCAGCTGCACATTCCCGTACAAAACGGTGACAAGCCACAATTGTTACTCTGCTATTGACCACACAGAAGCTAAATACCAGTATCTTGTGAAAAACAAGACTGTTGAAACCAGTTCAGTAAAAGAAGAAGAAGAAGAAGAAGAAAAATACCAAGCCGGGCAACCTCCAGTTGGGTCTATGGTTTTAAAATAGGTCTTGCTTTGATTTCAAAGCCATTTAGAAAATGTCCCCACTCTGTACTGGCCTGCAGGATCATTCAGTGATTTCTACTGCTTTCCTCAGACAAGGGTCTCTGCCCTTTATTTGATCCTGGTGACAAAGTAGGGAAAGGAGAGAAAAGGGGGTGAAGAAAAGCAATGTCTCAGTAATCTAACTACTTAGGTTTACTCCATGTCAATCTCCATGGCACCTGAGTAGTCAAAGGGGTTCTGTGTATGTCACTATTATAGGTCCTATTCTCACTGGGTGCTCAGTCTTGCAAGCTGCTGAATGGCCTGGTCCCAGTCCAGGAAAGCACTTAACGCATTTTTAACTTTCAACAAAGGACTTAGATCTCCTAGGTTCATGCTCCAACCCTCAAGTTATGCAACATCTTATCCTTAAACATCAGCTTGTAACAAACAACATATCCATTTCCTTCTGCAACTAAGGTGGGGGTATTCTGTCATACTGCTGAGGCAGACACAGTGTAGTAAGGTTCAAAACTGTTCAGGCCTTATTTTGAATAAGAACATATTAGTAATTCATATTCTAGTAATTCATAAATTGTTTTGGTCTCAAGTGTCAAAAGCAATTGAAAAAAATAACTGGAAAAACTGTTGTGGAATCTTGTTTGTATCTTCTCTGATATTTCAGGAATTAATAAGTTCCCTAATATATCATACAAATGTATCTCTGCAGGCTTACTGATTATTGAAAGGCTACTTCTGGGGCACCTGAAGTTAGACAGTATTTTTCTTACAGTTTCATGCAAAGAAATTCTATATCCTCATGCACTACATCATGAACAACTGAATTTCTAAAATTTACTAGGTAAATGTGCACAGAAATTGGGGAAAACCAATAATAATTGAATAGTGCTTTGAATAGCTTGAAACATACAAAGAAATAATATAAATATGACATGAATTGGGCTATATGTTGAAAGTCAAGAGGATATTTATTTCTACCCTGCCAAAATTGTAGAAACATACGGTGTGTATAATTGTTAATATGTATTTTTAGAATTCAGTACATGAATTTGTATTTCATGAATTTTTCTACTTAGGAGAAAGTTGCAGCTCCTGTTGTTAATTGATTGTAAATTCCACTGTAGGTAAAAAACCAAACAAACAAAAAAAAACACCGCCAAACAACTTTTGAAAATAAAAGCATTTGCATGTAGACTAACCAGAGAAAGATTAAAAGTTATAGGAATATCAGGCTTCATTCTTCAGGGCATAATATAATCTCCATCTGAGGACAGAGCAGTGGATTGCACAACTGGCCAGGTGCATATGGACAAAGGATACAAGATAACATATTTGGCACTTCTTGACATATAGTAAAAAAGAAAAGGAGTACTTGTGGCACCTTAGAGACTAACAAATTTATTTGAGCATAAGCTTTCGTGAGCTACAGCTCACTTCATCGGATGCATTCGGTGGAAAATACAGTGGGGAGATTTATTTGACATATTTATTTGACACTATATTGACATATAGTGTTTTTCACCTATAGATCTCAAGGCACATTGTATAGGATTGCTATGTCCATTTTGCAGATAAGGAAATTGAGAAAAAGAGAGGTTAAGTTGTTTGCCTAATGCCAAACAGTAGGCCTTATTCTCTCAGTTACTCTGTTCCTGCACATGGCACAAGGACAGGGAAGGGAAAGTAGTGGCTTCAAACCATATTTTTCCTGCCATATTTTGGAGCTATGCAGGGCCCTGCTATTACCATGCTTTGCTTCCCTATGGGCCTTTAGAAGCAGAGAATACCCATAGTTCAGTGCACTTCAGCTACATCCCTACTCTAGGATCTGGGAGCAATGCTGGCATAGAGCCCTTCTGTCAACTTTACACTGGCTAGGGAAGGGCTGTTTTCACCTACTTTAGGAGCCAGTTACATGGCCGGAGCAACCAAAAGGCACCTTAGCATAATGAGAATCAGCCCCAGTGGTCTCTGGGACAGCTGGAAATAGAACTCAGCGTGCCTCAGTCCTAGTCAAGCTGTTTGTACCTCCCTGAAGTTTAATGTTAAGAAAAGGTTACTACCTAAAATGTACTATTACAGTTTTAAGCACAGATAAATGACATTAAGCTGAGCACTAGTTAAATTGAAATCAATTGCGAAACTTCCACTGACATCAATGGGACCAGGCCCTGGTCTAAGATTTGAGAAAAATTTTTACACTGGACAATAGGCTCACTTTTGCCTTTGGCTACTTCTCTCATTGGCACCTTGCTGAAATAGGAAGTTGCACCTATATAACCAATGGTAGGATTGGATCCAATCCTGTCTCAGGAGTACTTGTGGAAGGCACCTTGGACACCAGCCTGAACTCTTTCCCTTCTTCTTCATTACTAATTTCCTTCACGTCCCTAGTGGGCTGCCCAGCAGGGGGAGCTGGAGAACACACTCGCCTTTTGAAGAATTGTGTGTCACTCCAGGCTAGGATGTAATCATGTTTCTGGCTTCAAAGCATTTTGCTTTTTAAAACCTTGATTTCAGAATGTCTCCAGTTGAAAATAATTGTTTGGATGGTTACATTTCACTTTACTGTTAAAGGAGCAAAACTATCTTTCTTAGAAACACACCTAAGAACAGAGCCAATGAACTTTTTTGATGAAAATTTTTGATAAGCTAGTAAGTTTCCTTGTTACAGAATTCTAATTGAAAGAGAGAACATTTTACAGAATGATTCAAGATCAGTGATGCGACATAAAGGTGTTATGTTCCTGCAGTTCTTAGGTGACATTACAACTTGAATGTTTATCCCATTGTAATACTTTGTGACGCCTTCTGTGGACATTACTCCATTCAATAGATACACTGTCTTGGGAACAACGGCATATTAACACCTAGGCCAACAAGGCCTAGGCCTAGGGTGGCAAATTTGCAGGGGCGGCAAATTTATACTAGCAGCCAAAGGCTGTTTCCCCGGGTGCCGGTTCGCGCCCTCCGCCCCTGCCCCAACTCCACCCATTCCCCACCCCCATTCTCCGCCCCCTCCCTACCCTTATTGGTCCCCTTCCCCAAATCCCCGCCCCGGCCCTGCCTCCTCTTCTGAGCGCACCTCTTCCCCCCTCCTTCGCGAAGCTGTTTTGCGCACAAGCGCTGGCAGGGAGCAGGGAGAAGCAGGACCTGGCGGCGTGCTCAGGGGAGGAGGCAGAGGCAGAGCGGAGGTGAACTGGGGTGGGGAGCTGCTGGGGGGGGCAATTATTTCAGGGCCTAGGGGTGGCAAAATAATTAATCCACCACTGCTTGGGAAGATTAAAATGGTGCCTCCATTCTAGCAGCTCAAAGGGGTAGTAAGAGGGTCTTAATTGGCCTCCTGAGGACTGTGCAAGAAAAACCTTGGGGTAGATTACAGCCAGTTTATCATCTCTATGCTACACTGACCAGGCCCTTGTAAAAAACGGGCATGTCCAGGTTGTCTCTGTACCCTGGCACATCTCTGGCTATGGGAACAGCGTCTTGGGGCCATAGGCAGCTAGGCACAACTTAGAACTGACTAAAGGCTGGCCTACGTTTTGCTGAGGGTCAAACTAGCACCCAGGCAGCCCCAGGACCAGAGAAACACAATGATGGCATAACAAGTTACCTTAATACCCCCTCACATACTGTCTTTTCACTGAGCATAGCTCAACTTGACAGGGAGATTATAGCTCTCCATTTCAAAATATACATTACATATTTGCAGTAGTTGAATTTATCCATGATGTAACTGATGGAACCTTTTAACAACTATGAACCTCTGCCTTTACCCCTATATCATGAATGTTTGCTACTTTCAAACAACTTCAAAGGAAAAACTTCAGGTAAAAAAACCAAAAACAAACCAGGCTGTTTGCAGGGCTCCTAGCCTAAGGGTTATACTGTATAGTGTATTGTTATATCATCAGAATGCATTTTTCCTTTTGTAACTTTGGATAGTAGAGCCATGCTTTAAACTCCAAGTGTTGGTATGCATTAAAGCCTGGCAAATGTTATAAGTTCAATGCTGAAAGATATGTCTCTCTTTTTAGGAAGTGCTTAGGTCTTGAACCTTAGGGGAAAGTGGCATTTTTCTAAATACTGCTATGACTACATCTACAGATGTCAAAAGATCTATCTCCAATAGCCCCAAAGACATTTTGAAGAGAGAAACATTCAATTTTTAATGACTGTCAGTTTTGATTAAAAATAACTCAATCCATCTTATTTTTTATTTCTAAAATTTTCATTTTCCATTTATCTCTTTATTTAGTCAAAGAATCTATTAACTACTGACACTAATCTGGCTTCTAAAATTGTATTTAGATTCTGTTTTTTCAGAAGTATCTCAGGTGAGCGCATGGAATACATTTTAAAGCTTCTATAGCATCTACATCAGAAGTCCCCCATTAAATCTGCGTCCCCGTGAAATATATAAGGGATATATTTAGGGACCACTATGCCCACCACCTAAATAGAACCACCTCTGAGGTAGAACAGTAGCCACACACCATTCTGTTTTAATCCAAGATGGAATTTTGCCAGGACAGTGGGTTTGACATCCCTACTCTTATCAAATCTATCATGTGTGGTGTATATATTGTTTTTTGTGTACTGCACTTTAACTTCTAGAAGCCTGATCCCAGTTGTAGGCAGCTACCATTGTGTGTTCATATTTCTGAAGAGATATGCATTGTGTTCTCTTTCATAGAAATCTTACTTTTTTTTCTTATTATTTTCAGTTCTCAAAAATAATGTGTATGATTGCTATTTGTTTATGGGAAAACATATCATGGGGGCAGATCATCACAAGTCATCAGGGCATTGGTTTTATGCCTTTTCAGAAAGATGACACCTCAAGGACACAGTGGCTCTTTGGCATTGATTCAGTAAAAGGCCTATCCACTAAAGCATCACTACCACCTTCCGGCAACATCTTATTTTTTCCTATGAAGGTGCCCTTCCATACATTTACCCAACTTAATGCTTCTTGTGCTGTGATGCTTTCTTATCTCACAACCCAAGTTGGTTTGTTTCAAATCTTGCCATTGTTTTCATTTACAGTTATAGTTTAGATATAGATCTGGTCTACAGTACAGAGTTACGTCAACACAAGGCACTTTACACCAACCTAACTATGGAAGTTGTTACACTGGCAAACCAGCTAACCTGTGTGTGACCCATAACAACTTAATAGAAGACATTGCAATTGTAAGCAGGACAGGGGTGCCGGAGCCTTCCCAAAAGTTGGGCCTCCCCCCCTAAGTCCCTGCCCCTCTTCTCCCCCCGGAGGCCCTACCCCCAGCCAAGCTGGAGCAGGGCCAGGCAGCCTGTGCACAACCCTCCCCAACACACACACACCTAGGGTGGGGTTGGGCCAAAAGCAGCCTGTGCACCCCCCCCCCACACACACCTAGGGTGGGGTTGGGCCAAAAGCAGCCCTCTGTCTGTGTGTCCTGGACCTCTGGCAGGTGGAAGGACCAAGGCTCCCAACAGCCACCTGCGCAGCTCTCCGTGACCCAGCTCTGGCTGGGGGGAGGGAGGTGTGTGTCTCGGAGCTGCAGGTTGACCAGGATAAGAGGTGCGCAGGGCCAGACGGCTGTGGGGAGCCATGGTGGATCCTCCACCTACCCTGGACAGGGGAGGGCACCAAGAGCAGCCCCCAGCCATGTCCCTGCCCCTAGGCCTCCTGCCCAGCGCCGGTGGAGGGTCTGTGGCTCCCCACAGCTCCTACCATGGTTGGGCTATAGCTCTGAGGGCCTCCGCCCTGGCTGGTACTGGGTTGGGGAGAGCCTCGGGGCAGCTAGGGAGAGCTGACATTGAGTCCCAGACCTTCCATCTCCACCATCCCTGGACCGGGTGGTGACACGGGTCGGGGCTGCTCTCAGGTCCCCTGCACCATGGGCAGGTGGAGAGTCCACATGCAGGGCTTCATGCTGATCTGGCTGTGGGACGGGGTTGGAAAAAGTGGACAAGCCAGGCCCATCCATTTTTGAAGAGGCAGAGGGCCATGAATTGCAACTTTTAGGTCTGTAATCAAGTGACCACAGAGATTGAAGTGTTCTCCAACTGGTTTTTGAATGTTATAATTCTTGATGTCTGATTTGTGTCCATTTATTCTTTTACGCAGAGACTGTCCGGTTTGGCCAATGTACATTGCAGAGGAGCATTGCTGGCACACGATGGCATATATCACAATGGTAGATGTGCAGGTGAATGAGCCTCTGATAGTGTGGCTGATGTGATTAGGCCCTATGATGGTGTCCCTTGAATAGATATAAGTAGACGATCAATAACTAACCCATTAATTAGTAGTAATAGGAATCAAGGGAGATTCTAAATGTGTTTGTCTGTGTACCTATATACTGTTAGAAGTTTACCAATGTAACCAAATTAGCTTGTAGATGCTAAGTACCCCTCATGTCTTGGTTGCCTTTATATTATGTACGCAACAGTGTTCAGTTAATCTTAATATCAAAGATGTGTAATACTGCAGGAAACTAATATTATCTATATTGTCTCCAGCTTACCTATCCCTATTATAATGAATGACCAGCAGTTCCCTTATGTAAATCAGTGTAATTAGATTATGTGTGTATACATAGGAAATGGAATGTTAACATCAAAGTGATGGATTGGTGTGTGCTTAAAGAAGGATACAGTCACATGCTGTGCTCAAAACACTTGACAGCTTGTTTCAGCTCTAAAAGAGAATCTTTGGGCCCAGTTCTGCATCTCTAGTCTTCTAAACTTCAAAATAGGGAAATTTTAAGCCATGGGACTGAGATAGCCACGTAATTTAACTTGGAATACCCTGGAAAATGCATGGAAAGACTAACAGACCCTACATCTAAGCTGCCTTTGGATTCTGCCCTGTTGGAATGATTCCACAGAGACTTTCGTGCAAGCCAGCAAATTCACTATCAATGTTACAGTTCTAATCGGAGGACTCGGCCATCATTTGTAATGAATATGATTTTTAACCATTCAATAACTCTTCTTTGCTTTTATTACCAAGTCTTTAGTTAGTAAAATAAGGATTGGCTGACAGTGTGATATTTGAGTGAGATCTGAAATATATATTCGCAAAATGAAAAGGAGTACTTGTGGCACCTTAGAGATTAACAGATTTATTTGAGCATAAGCTTTCGTGAGCTACAGCTCACTTCATTGGATGCATTTGGTGAAAAATACAGAGGGGAGATTGATATACACACACAGAGAACATGAAACAATGGGTTTTATCATACACACTGTAAGGAGAGTGATCACTTAGTGATCACTCTTTACAGCATGTATGATAAAACCCATTGTTTCATGTTCTCTGTGTGTGTATATCAATCTCAGCTCTCTGTATTTTCCACCAAATGCATCCGATGAAGTGAGCTGTAGCTCACGAAAGCTTATGCTCAAATAAATCTGTTAATCTCTAAGGTGCCACAAGTACTCCTTTTCTTTTTGCGAATACAGACTAACACGGCTGCTACTCTGAAACCTGAAATATATATTGACCTTGGGTAAGTGTCTGATCCTTTGGGATTGGTACAACCTCATGTATGGTGAATTGGGTTTTCAGTAACCTCTCATCATATAAAATCAGTTTGTCTGGATTGGAACCAGGGTCTGGAATGCCTAAAGGGGACTGTATTTTAGCTTCTTGTTAACCAATGTGGTGGTACATAAGCTCTTTTGTTACTGGTTTGGTGAATCTAATTTAGAATAAATCACCAGTTTATCTGCCCTGTTTCTTTCAGTCTGCCCTGAGTATGGCTTTCTCAGTGTGGTCCATTCTAGACACTGGTCACAGAAGTGTCTACGCATAATTTCACTGCCATCTATGTAACTGCCCTACGATGCCAACTTAATAACTCTACCTCCACGAGTGGCATAGAGTCAAGGTCAATGGAGTTAGTCGACATAAGCAATGCAGTGTCTGCACTGACACTGTGTCAACCTATTACTGGCTTTCAGAAGCCATCCCACAATTCCCCACGCTGACTGTGCAATAATTACAAACTCTCCTGGTGAGGATGCATGGTGCAACAGAAGGAGCAAAGCATAGCCATGCACAAGCCATGTAACCATAATTTTTGACTTAAAATTTCCCACTAAAAAAACTGGGCTTTGTCAATAGTGAAAGTTTCTGCTGGAAAAAATTGTGGGTTTAACAACATTTTTATTTTAATTGGAAATTTCAAAATAAAACAAAAAGCCATTTTGAGGGAAGTTCAAAATTAATCAGACATGTTCATTTCATTTTGGTGTGAATTGCATTTTTTTTATTTCAATTTGATTTTTGAGGATCAGACCAAAAAGACCAAAAAGCAAACAAACAAACAAACAACAAACAAACAGACAGACAAAATAACCTCATACATTTTTAATTGAAACAAACCCCAATATTTTCAACTTGTTTTATTTCAGCATTTTCCATTATTCAAAGCTTTTGTTTTTTTAAAGATTTGAAAGTTTTTATGGGTAAAAAATAATTCTAACCACCAACTCTAATTCCAAGTGCCAACAGCGCCAAAATGAGACCACCTCACTGAAACACCCAAATTATCCATCTATTTACAATTAATTAGTTTAATTAGTGTTGGAGAGTGAACAAGAGAGGACATATATTAAGGCACCTTGTTTGGGCAGAGGGTTATGAAAGGCATTGGAGGTAAAGGTGGAGGAGATAAAAGGGAAAATGACAGTTTTAAACCATCCCCCCCCCAAAAAGTGCCAGCAGACATTCCCAGAGAAGTTTGTGTGCTTTTAACACACTTTCCAACTCCAAGGTAAACAACTAACAAACCTGAAGTCAAGGACGCCTACAGACTTCAGCAGGAGTTGGAGCAGACCTAAGCTTGCAGCTTCAAGCCTCAAGATGAAATCACAATGTAAACTAAAAGGCCACTAATGCATAGCCTGTTGTGGCTTATTGTTATGCTGTGTCACCTCTTCAAGGGGATACTGATAACATGGCAATACAGTTGAACTAAAATCCTCGATATACATGTTGGTATACTTCACTGTTAGCCAATCAAATCACGCATTTAATTTTGCCCATATTATAAATATATATTATTTTTGTTCTTGTATAGCTGGCTTCTAAAGAGGTTGGCTGAGCAAGTGATGCTGAAATAATTGACATACACCAAGACATATAAATACATACCTTGATGTTAAAAGAGCTAAATTCCCTTTAAGAAGAAACCACTATGCTGTAGAAATTAAATTTGTATGTACCTCATATTCCCTAGGATGCAGCTGAATTAGTAAATGAGACAATCTTACCATCTCATCCGAGTGAAATTATTTTGGGCAACATTGCCCCAGTGCATAGTTGCATTTAATATAGGTAGTGGTTGATTTTTTTTTCCAGGGTAACTGAATCCTCTAGACAGCAGACATCACTGTAGGATTTAGGAAAGATTAAGCTTTTAGTATCCTGCCAAAAGCAATAATTAAAGTAACTAGGATCTGCTTATATAAACAGCTGTCATTTTATTTTAAGTAGGGGCTTTTGCCTTTTACCAGTGTCAAATAGAATAAGCTTCCAAAAGACTCAACTTTCAAGAGGTTCCCTTCAGTAACATTATCTTTTCTGAAGCTTTAATGAAACATACTTAGCTACAGACTCCATCCTCAGAAAGACCATTTGCAAGCTGTTGGGCAATATGCGTTAATTACTGCACAATGCAGTCAGGTTGGAGGACATATGGGAACAATATATTGTTCACACTTTTTTAAATGGCAAAATCTTAAGATTGTTATGCAGTAACAGATTTTTAATATTGTAGATCAACTTGAAAAAAAGTTATGTTCTTTGCAACCGACCAGATTTAAGGGTCTGATCCAAGCACATTGAAATCAATGGAAAGGCTCTCACTGACTTTAGAGGGCTTTGGATCAGGCCTTAGAAGCACAATTGAATATGCTGTGGTTCTTTTTGAAGGCAGAGAAAGCTCAAGGACATTCTGATGCAATTCAAGTAACCTCTCTCCCGATCCCCAACCCTATGGATCATAAACAGTAAGTAGGGATTACATGGTGAGGTAGGCAGCCTGACGGACTCTGGGATTTAGAGGCCTATTTCAAGAGTTCAGGCCAGAAGAGCCATGAAAGAAGAGAAGGTGGAAGAGAAGGAGAGGCTTAAAGGGATGGATACAGCTAATGGATAAAAGATTATCAGAGAGGATTGAGTATGGGGGAATATAGGGAGGAATAACAAGAGAGAAATGAAAGGAAAGAATATGCTATTTTTCAATGAGAGAAAAGGAGAGAGCAAGAGAGAGAGAATAAGGAAAAAAGATAATGCAAGGGAGAGAGGGAAAAGGAAATCTTAGGGTGATATAAAAGGGAAGTCTGAGTGACTCAAAAAGAGACAAGGAAAGTCACAACTTGAAAGTCTTCAGAGTAGCAGCCATGTTAGTCTGTATTCGCAAAAAGAAAAGGAGTACTTGTGGCACCTTAGAGACTAACAAATTTATTTGAGCATAAGCTTTCGTGAGCTACAGCTCACTTCATCGGATGCATCCGATGAAGTGAGCTGTAGCTCACGAAAGCTTATGCTCAAATAAATTTGTTAGTCTCTAAGGTGCCACAAGTACTCCTTTTCTTTTAACTTGAAAGTCAGTGCTCCAGCTCACCAGCTGGGGAAGTTAGAATAAAGCTCCCAACAGCCATTCAGTCCAAGACCCTTTCCTCAGGGCTGTCTTTTCTTTCAAACAGGAATGTCAAAACAAAAAGCAAATGAACTCAAAATCCTGGTACTAATCCCCTGAGGCTTCCCCAGATTCCACCTGCTGGGAAGGGAGGGAACACACCATTCCCCTTTGATAGCCCTCCCTGGCTAATATGGAGAGGCCCACAATAGGGCTTCCTTGACCCTGGGTCTCTCTTATCTACAACTCCTGCCCCAGAGGCAGGAAGCATTATATCTGGCTTCCAGTATGTTGCATGTTTACTCTTAGTTGTGTGACCTGCAACTACAGCCCTGAACTTTAAGGGGCCCAATGGCTATAACATGCACATGGGAATGTGCCCCATACCGTTAGTATAAGTTATTTATGTTGCTAGTTTTTGTTGTTGTAACTTGGGCCCTGCACCCCCCCCAAAAAAAGGGGGGGGAGGGAGAGGCTAGTGAAAATCCATTCTTAGCCACTGGCAGATTTAGCACTTATTTTTCATCTCAATCTAAACCCTGCTTGGAGAACAATTGCTTTAACTCTTTGTCTGTCCTTTAAGTAAATTAAAAACATTATATTAGAAACAATGGCAACAATGTTTTCTCTAATAGATAGATAGGCCTGCAAAGTTGGCCTAATTAAATGCAGACTGATCTTTACAAACTAACAATTTCCACATAGCCTGAGAGACTGTAATTGCATTACGAGGAAGCACTGTATGTAGCTCATGATTTCTTTGTTTAGTGCTTGCACTCTGAAGACTGAGCCAAGTTCTTAGGTGAGTCTGAAGGACTCCAAGTTTGTGTAATTTACACTTTCTTCTAACCTCTGAGCATACATCAAACTAGCCTCAATTCCAATTTCTGATATGTAATTTCTGCTCCTACCGTTATCCGCTGAATGTGTCCCACTAAAGTTTAAAATTAGTTAGATTGGTGCATCTCACACTTCTCTCTCCAAGCTACTTGGTGTAACAGGAAAAGCAACTAAAAGGAGGATGTACGAAAATACAACTACTTTAACTTGCACTTTCTTCTGGCTTCTTGCCAAAGAAATTAACACTATCTTAGACTCCTGCATAACAGACTGTTAATTTCATTATATCCACTCAATGTGAAACTTATCACTACATATCACCTGTGAATTAGGTCTACTTTCTTATCAAAGGCACTTTCCTTTAAAATTAGATAATTTGCATAAATAAATGTAAGGGCTGCTTAGATGCTCAGGTAAATAGTGATTGATTCTACTGTTCCTTGTTCTGACACCAATGTCCTATCCCTCTGCAGAATAGTGGCAGATATCTCGGGCCTTGCAGGTTAGATTCCATGGAGTCTGGGTATATTCAGGAGTAACTTGAGTCTGAGTAAATAAAATACCAGTTCTGGAACAGAGATGGTCAAAAAGAATGCAGGAAATCCCTTCTTCTGGGAATCTTAAGCTAGCACCAATACCCAGTGTGATGTTGCATGTCATATGCTTTATGAAAATATGCTTGGAATGTGAATATAATGTAACTGGAATATGCTTTATGCAACAGGTCTCTTGTAAGGTATCATTACAAAGCTTATAATCTGAGTGTGTTCATCCTATTTGTATGTACGTATCATTCTTGTATCTAAAACAAGAAATATGAAGTTAACTCTGAGGTTCTATTGTAATTATGCAAAGTGTGGGCCATTAATGGTGGTTTAGAATCTTGATGGCACCCATTGACTAGGACAATTGGCTGTAGATGATTTATTTACCTGCAAACCTTCTTGTGGATGTGGGGGCCAGCAGTGGGTAATGAAGAATGAGGTCTTACAGCGACATGTGACCATGTCACCTGATACTGGAATCCATCTTAACCTGGTGCTTTTCAATTTAGGAGGGTGGGAACCCAGAGAGACAAAGGATTCCCGCCTTGGGTCAAATCTACAAAAGGGGAGGAACAGAACAAAGGAGGCCATTCATGAGAAATCCCCTAGTTACCACCTGAGCTGGAACAAGGACTTTACCAGGGAAAGGATTAGGCCCAGACTAGTAAGGAGTCTAGTCTGTGAAAGAAGCTTATTGGAACATCTCTGAGGGTGAGATTTATCTGTATTCAGTTTTATAAATGTATTAGGCTTAGCCCTGGTCTACATTGGGGGAGAGGAATTGATCTAAGTTAAGCAACTTCAGCTACATGAATAACGTAGCTGAAGTCGACGTACTTAGACCTACTCACCACGGTGTCTTCATTACTGTGAGTTGATGGCTGCCACTCCCCCGTTGACTTTGCCTGAGTTTCTTGCAGCGCTGGAGTACAGCAGTTGACAGGTGAGTGCTCAGGGGTCGATTTATCACATTTAGACTAGATGCGATAATCGACCCCTGCTGGATCTATTGCTGCCTGCCAATCTGGCAGGTAGTGTAGACATACCCTTAGACTTGTGTGTTCTGTTTTATTTTGCTTGGTAACTTACTTTGTTCTCTCTTATTTCTTTAAACCACTTAAATCCTACTTTTTATACTTAATAACATCACTTTTGTTTATTATTAAACCCAGAGTAAGTGATTAATACCTGTGGGGGGGGGGGAAGTGGGCAAACAGCTGTGCGTCTCTCTCTCTCTATCAGTGTTGTAGAGGGTGGACAATTTATGAGTTTACCCTGTATAAAATTTATACAGAGTAAAACAGATTTATTTGGGGTTTGAATCCCATTGGGAGCTAGGTGTCTTGGTGCTTGAGATAGGAAATCTGCTGAGCAGTTTTAGTTGAAGTCTGCAGCTTTGGTGGTATGGTTCAAACCCTGGGTCTGTGTTGCAGCGGAGTTGCGTGTCTGGCTCAACAAGGCAGGATTTTGAAGTCCCAGGATGGCAGTGGAAAACGGGCTCAGAGGTAATTCCAGCACGCCAGGTGACAGTCCCAAGGGGGTCTCTGTGACCAAACCCGTCACACCCAGTTCTCAGAGAGAAACTCTGTCTCAAGAATTGACTAATTAAAACTCAAAGCTGAGAACAATCTCTCCTGCTGCTTACACAGCAGCTACACAAAAGACCACTGCTTCCACTTAGGACCTCGTGCAACAACATGGCATGTCTTCTCAAGACCGAAGATTTGCTTACATACTGTGAAACAGATCTCCAATGATTATATATAAACAGTGCCAGCTGGTGACATCTGCCATAACAGGTACATTATAAGAACCTGGTTAGACAAACAGGCTGATTTTCAAGATAATCTTCCAAATATATCTAGAAACATCAGAATTGCCATACTGGATCAGACCAATGGTACATCTACTCCAGTACCCTATCACCAATGGTGCCGAGTACTCTGTGCTTCTGAAGAGATTCAAGAGATCCTGCTGTAAGTAGTTATAGGATTACCTACTCTTAGAAAAACATCCCCCTGCCCTCAATAGCTAGAGAGTTTGACTTAAGCATGCGGGTTTAAATAGCCCTTCCATTTTGTGCTGTCTAGACAAGGGGAGATACATAAAAAAACTACTAAAAATCATTGACTCAAGCACAATATTACCATAGAATTATAAATACAGAGAGTAAGAGAGGTCTATGCCTGGTAGCATCACAACAGTTAGTCCTCTCCCTGTTTGGGAGGGGAGGGGGAAGAGCCTCATCTGGTGCCAATTGTCATAGGACTATTGAAGTCAATAGAGCTATGACAATTGACACCAGATGAGGGTCTGCTCCTTTACAGTTAGCAATGCCTGTAAAGCACAGCATAGAAGCCAGAGAATGGAGTGGGGGTGGGAGAGGGTGGCAACTGTTAGAGGACCATAAAAAATAAAAATAAAGTATTAAATTGCTTTTATAACAGAGATCCATGACATCTGTCTGTCTATTTCATATCCTGCTGCTGTATCAGCTGGCTTGGTTTAAGATAGCCTGAGAGATGTTTTTTGTTAACTTGGTGCTAATCCTATCCTTCAGACCATGAAGATTTCACTTTGATCACCAGCGTATCTGGTACAATAATTTAACTTCAGACATTGCAACACAAAACTGAAACACTGCATGGCAACTGTCAGTAACATTTTTTGCTTCCCATGTAATTATAGAGATATCTTTATAATTGCATTCAAAACACCAGGATCCCACAGCACTTTATAAAGGATTACATATATAGTAGTCACTACTCACATCTGCAATGGGCCATGGCTACTATGTACTAGCACACAGCCGTATGACTCAAGAAGTGATAAATACCTAATCAAAAGTATGGGAATTTTAAAGATAGATGGAATCTTTTACTTAATTGGAACTTGGTCAGGAGATTGTAATTAATTCACAACAGTTCTGTTAGTGAGGTACCACGCTGTGCAGAAGACAGAGAGTACAATAAGCGTACTGGCATCCTAATTGTATACACCATTCACAACTGTTAAAGGTATAGGGATTTGGTGGTAGTTTTAAGAATCCATTGGAAGTACTTGGTCCTTCTCATTCTAGTAGGGTGTGCCAAGGCAGCTGAAGCCACAATATGGACTCTTTGAACAGCTCAGCAGCCAGAGCAAAAGACAAAGAGGCAATTTTTAAAGCACCCTTCATGATCATGTGTGCTGTTAAGGAGCAACTCAGAAGGGTTACAGCACTCCGCCTAAAGTTTTAGGCCAGTCACTAGCAGAATCAGCCACCCTGCTCTTGTGAAAAGTGTCATTGAATCTTTAATGCAGCAGTTTTTTAACTTTGAGCTGAGCCACCCCTTTGAGTTACAATTTTTGGTTGCGCTCTCCGAACCCAGACAAAACTAGACACATGGGAAAGTATGCTTGATATGATAGCCTACTCATAAACTTAACAGAGACCTTAGCATAACTAATTAAATCACCTACACCTGTAAGTTTCAAATGCACAGATACTTATCAATGGCACAGCCAAGGCTTCCTCAGCAGAGGGCTGCTTCTACCTTGCAGCCAGGCTATACACTGCTAGGGTAGGGCCAACACTTGCACCTCTACCTTCCCCTCACCCTCAGGTTTTCAAGGTGGGGGAAGGCGCATGCGACAGTCTCTGGGGGTGGAGCCAGCACTGGCTGCAGAAGCTACCAGGAGCAGAAATCGTGGCCACAGCAGATGTTGACAGACTGCTGTGCTGGGCAACACAAAATGGGGAAGAGATGGCCAGCCCTCTGTAGAGATAGAGGTGGTTAGGGACTATTTAGAAAAGCTGGACGTGCACAAGTCCATGGGGCCGGACGAATTGCATCCGAGAGTGCTGAAGGAATTGGCGGCTGTGATTGCAGAGCCCTTGGCCATTATCTTTGAAAACTCGTGGCGAACGGGGGAAGTCCCGGATGACTGGAAAAAGGCTAATGTAGTGCCCATCTTTAAAAAAGGGAAGAAGGAGGATCCTGGGAACTACAGGCCGGTCAGCCTCACCTCAGTCCCTGGAAAAATCATGGAGCAGGTCCTCAAAGAATCAATCCTGAAGCACTTAGAGGAGAGGAAAGTGATCAGGAACAGTCAGCATGGATTCACCAAGGGAAGGTCATGCCTGACTAATCTAATCGCCTTTTATGATGAGATTACTGGTTCTGTGGATGAAGGGAAAGCAGTGGATGTATTGTTTCTTGACTTTAGCAAAGCTTTTGACACGGTCTCCCACAGCATTCTTGTCAGCAAGTTAAGGAAGTATGGGCTGGATGAATGCACTATAAGGTGGGTAGAAAGCTGGCTAGATTGTCGGGCTCAACGGGTAGTGATCAATGGCTCCATGTCTAGTTGGCAGCCGGTGTCAAGTGGAGTGCCCCAGGGGTCGGTCCTGGGGCCCGTTTTGTTCAATATCTTCATAAATGATCTGGAGGATGGTGTGGATTGCACTCTCAGCAAATTTGCGGATGATACTAAACTGGGAGGAGTGGTAGATACGCTGGAGGGGAGGGATAGGATACAGAAGGACCTAGACAAATTGGAGGATTGGGCCAAAAGAAATCTAATGAGGTTCAATAAGGATAAATGCAGGGTCCTGCACTTAGGATGGAAGAATCCAATGCACCGCTACAGACTAGGGACCGAATGGCTCGGCAGCAGTTCTGCGGAAAAGGACCTAGGGGTGACAGTGGACGAGAAGCTGGATATGAGTCAGCAGTGTGCCCTTGTTGCCAAGAAGGCCAATGGCATTTTGGGTTGTATAAGTAGGGGCATAGCGAGCAGATCGAGGGACGTGATCGTTCCCCTCTATTCGACACTGGTGAGGCCTCATCTGGAGTACTGTGTCCAGTTTTGGGCCCCACACTACAGGAAGGATGTGGATAAATTGGAAAGAGTACAACGAAGGGCAACGAAAATGATTAGGGGTCTAGAGCACATGACTTATGAGGAGAGGCTGAGGGAGCTGGGATTGTTTAGTCTGCAGAAGAGAAGAATGAGGGGGGATTTGATAGCTGCTTTCAACTACCTGAAAGGGGGTTTCAAAGAGGATGGCTCTAGACTGTTCTCAATGGTAGCAGATGACAGAACGAGGAGTAATGGTCTCAAGTTGCAATGGGGGAGGTTTAGATTGGATATTAGGAAAAACTTTTTCACTAAGAGGGTGGTGAAACACTGGAATGCGTTACCTAGGGAGGTGGTAGAATCTCCTTCCTTAGAGGTTTTTAAGGTCAGGCTTGACAAAGCCCTAGCTGGGATGATTTAACTGGGACTTGGTCCTGCTTTGAGCAGGGGGTTGGACTAGATGACCTTCTGGGGTCCCTTCCAACCCTGATATTCTATGATTCTATGATTCTATGACACTGACCTACAGGCTTCATTGCCTATGAGGTGAGTGAGGAGGTAGAGGTGGTATTGCTTCCCTGTCCCCTGTGGGAGCTGGCCTGGGCCCCACCATGCAGGGCTGGTAAAAGCCATCTGGCGTTGCCTCTTGACCCCTCTCCAAACATTCTTCCATGTCCCCCTAGGGGTGTGTGCCCCACAATTTCAAAATCTCTGCTTTAATGTCTTCTTTTGAAGCTTAAGATCTGGAGGGGGGCTACTGGTACTTTGGGGTCTTATGGCTTTTCACTGCTGTAGAATTCCTCACAGTCACATTGTCCCTGAAATGCACCAAATCTAGGCACTCACACAGGCCATCTAGATCTAAAGAAACCTTAGATTGTACAATGTTCATCAAAAGTCCAATAGGGCAGGGTGGCTAAAATCCAGTACAAAACTCAAAGTTTACCTCTAAGTGACCTTCAGCATTTCGTGTAATCACTACATAGTGGATGGGGACACTTATTCTGTATGAGCAGACATCAGCTGAATATGAAATTAAATTAGAAGAATTAGCTTAATGAAACAAAATGAGTTGCTTATTTATCTGTGTTTAGAACCTGATAAGATTATGGGAATTAAATTAATGCTGACCCCATTCACTTTCTGTTTTAGGATTAATGGGGAAGCAAACATTGGCAGGAGAAAGCACAGAGTACTTGTTGAGAATGCCTTTGTGGGTACCAACCTTTTGAGAAATTGCCTATATGCTGTTACTGTGGATGGGGAAAAACGGTTTAGTAAAGTCAAATTACCAGTGACTGAGAACTGAAGAACTTCCATTGCTAGTATTTGGAGGGGTCTACTTTCTCCTCAATATGTACCCATTCAGTAACTTCTTTTATTGTTAATGGGTGTTATGCATGTATACATTCAGCCTAAAGATTACATTTCGTCATTGGAACTGGTCTGATTTTCCAACAACTTCAAAGCAGCATTTAGTAATTTGGAAGAATTTTAATGGTAAATGTGCAATACCATGCTGCTGCTAGGTTTCAGGTATTTCATGTTTGCCAAACACATGAGCAAACTAGAGATGCCAGCAGTGAATTTAAATTTAAATTGTTCTTAGTTCACATGTGTTTTTTTTCTTTCCTCATACCCACAAAATCCAAGAATCATCCTCATGAAACCAAAGTTACTAATGATCTTTACTGGCTTGGAAATTATTAATGTCCTCACTTAGCAGCTCAAGTCAGTTCCTCTGACATAACAAGGATTGTTCTTGGTTCACCAGGAAGTACAAGTTCCACAAGCAGTAGCTGAAGATTGCCAGAGATTTACCCTTGCTTTATGAAATTCATAGCAACACAATATTTTACAGACATTCTCTGTGCTCAAGAAAATAATCCAATTAAATGGTCTACAATTATGAAGCACAGCAAGCAGTACTTGGAAATATATTATTTTGAGAAAGATTTACATTGATTGTGACTCATACCATCAATCAATTAACCAAAAATCAGAGCCTGAGGCATATCAGAGACAAGTCTTGAGTTCCTCTCTTAGATTTTACTCCATCAGACTGCCATTGATGTAAAAGGTTACATATAGTATACATGGTGACATGCCATCTACCAGCAAAGGGAATTTGCCTGAATGAAAATGGAGAGTGAAATGCTGACCCTTTTGAAGTCAAGGGGAGTTTTGTCAGAGTTTCTTCCTGACTACAAGGTATGAATTTGGCTCTAAAGAGAGCCGTGGTGAGAAAGAGAAGCCCCTCTAAGGTTAGATGAAGGAAATTGAAACAGCAAGTTGAGTATCATGGGCTGGAAGTAATATTTAATAGGGAGGTACAGGATGAAGATTATGAGATGTGGAAGGGAAAATGGCAACAACATTTCAATACCAAAACTTCGAACAACAAAATGAATAGTTGTACATCTGTGTTGGTCTTAAAACAAAACAGGTTTTATAGAGACATCTGTTTAAATCCTCATATCAAACGGACTGATCCAGAGTCTATTTCATAATACAAATGCTGATGATCAGATTTGTGTTTGACAAGAACTTATCTGCACACATAAATAATTCATCAAAGAAAAAAATATTTTTATGAGAGAAGGCGCTGCAGAAAAAGAGAGGAGACCACATTCTGCTGTCAGTGACACACATGTATTTCCATAGACTTCAAATTCACTTACATGCATGTAAAATGAGAGAAAAGGCTGGTAGAAAAAACAGATTTGATTTTGATCAGTCAAATTGGGAGGAATCATGAGCGATTTGTACAAATGTATATTTGCCTGCACCTTTAAAATAATGAGACTTGAGAGATAACTCAATCCAACCTTTTGGATTCCTTTTCCCTATATAAGGCATTTACCTATAGTGGTAAGTAACTTTTAACCACAGGAAATAAGACTAAAGCAGCTGTACAACAATATAGTCTGAATTCTGTTTTCACTTGTTTTGGTGGAAACCCAGAAGAATTCAGCAGGGGACAGAATGTGGTCCATCAATTTTGAACCCAATAGAATTCAAACACCAAGTGAAATAATCACGTTACAGGACGTACAAGAGCTCAAGGGACTCTTTGGCTCTCGCCTGACATCTCAATAGTACAGGTGAGTTCCTATTTACAGAAAATGAATTTAGAATTTTTCTCTGGAACATACGGGGTTTCACCGATTTTGTTAAGTACCGGGGGTACATTAACACTATGAAATATTGCTAGAAAATAATCTGTTAAGCCTGTAGAAAATTCTGTTTTATTCATTGATTTGACAAATAAGCAAAATTGAATTTACTTTAACCATAGTGGCCCCAGTACAGCAAAGCACTGACACTTATCTTGTTAGGGCCCTGATTCAGCAAAACTTGTGCAAGTGAAATAAGTGCATTACATGAAATCAATGGGACTATTCAAATGTTTCAAGGTACACACTTTCCTAGAAACCTTGCTGAATCAGGATTTGATCCAGATCTCATTGAAGTCAATTGGAAGCCCATCCTTGACATCACTGAGTCAGATCAAGCCCTAAATAACATATATTTTAGGCCAGGAAGAAATAGTTCATTAGAAATAAAGTAGGAGAGCTGGTATATTATCATGCCATGAGAAAGAAGTAGCTTCAGGGAGTTGGTTCCAGGACCACTCTGGCATGCTATACAAAGACTTATGTGCTGCAGTCTGTAAGCCCCAATTAAACATTTACATAAATAGGTTTGTAGACTAGAACAAGACTTAAATCCGGTGGGTTGTAGAATGAAAGGATGGCTCAGTTTGAAAGGGAATGGGGGTTCTGAGATGCATGCTGAAACCTAAATGTACTAAGCACTATACCAAGATAGGTTTCAGAGTAGCAGCCATGTTAGTCTGTAGCAGCAAAAAGTATGAGGAGTACTTGTGGCACCTTAAAGACTAAACAAATTTATTTGAGCATAAGCTTTCTTGGGCTAAAACCCACTTCATCGGATGCATGCAGTGGAAAATACAGTAGGAAGATAGATATAGATATACACACACAGAGAGAACATGAAAAAATGGGTGTTACCATACCCACTATAATGAGAGTGATCAGTTAAGGTGAGCTATTATCAGCAGGAGAAAAAAAACCTTTAGTAGTGATAATCAGGATGGCCCATTTCCAACAGTTGACAAGAAGGTGTGAGTAACAGTAGGGGAGAAAACTTTTTCTCCTGCTGATAATAGAATGTGTGTGTGTGTGTGTGTGTGTGTGTGTATCTTCCTACATACATAATAATATTATGCGTGTATTTTCCACTGCATGCATCCAATGAAGTGGGTTTTAGCCCAAGAAAGCTTATGCTCAAATAAATTTGTTAGTCTCTAAGGTGCCACAAGTACTCCTCATTCTTTATACCAAGATACTGTGCGTGTATGTCCTCAAGACCCATGTCTTTCTACATACAGTGCATCCCACACTGAACTGTGCACTCCTCAAACCTGCACCCACCAAACCAGTCATCCAACTCTGTTTATTGTACAACATTTGTTACAACAAAAGAGGATTTCTGCCTTTAACACTCCTCATTAATTGACCCATAATCGTTGGTGCCTCCCCACTGTAGCACTCACACAGGCTGCATGTGTTTCCTCTCAGGAGAAAGGTTTTCCTTGTCCCTGCATACTACCCTCACCTCAACTGTCTAGTGCCATGCCCTCCTCATCGCAACACCACCCACTCATATTTGACCAGCTGTTCCCTTATCATGACGGGGGGGGGGGGGGGAGAAGGGGATGGCAAACCTGAGCAATGCTGCTAGTCACAGGGCCAAGTGAAAATATAGAAAGAGGACTGGGGAGCTGTTCCTACCGGTCCCCTGGCAGGCATCCTGATCCTGGATACTTTGGCAGCTACTCTAGCCCCTTTTCCAGCTTCTGCTCTCACCTCCATGAGATGTTGTGATAAACATACATCAGTCCCCGCAATATTCCCACTTCCGGCGTGCTAACCCCACCATCTCTCCATCCCTGTTTGTTAGACCCTTCAACATTCTATAGAACCACAGGATGGATGAACATGTTTTCAAACAATTTCCTGGCAGGAAGAAATTCTGTTCTCTCATATCCTAGGAGAAATTTTTCTTAAATAAAATAATAATATACACTGTTTGCTCAGTGGTGCTGGACCCCTCTGGAGCTGTGAAATCTTTTGCATCTTAGTTTACCGCACCTCCATGTGGCAACAAGTGAGAGTCAGTGTGGCAACAAGAGACCTGGTGCTTCCACCCACATCCAAATCCACAACTTGAGTTTTATTCCCTGGAATGGGGAAAATGCTGACCTTGTGGGAGTAGAGGAATATTCTTAATTGTTAATGATCTTGACATCAACCTGATGGTTGAACAAGGGTTTAAGCAGTAGAAAGGTGAGCGTGTGCATTTTGAGGAGCACACATTCTAAGTAACCTAATTACACAGGGCTTGACTCACCACCGCATACTTCAGTTTTAACACAGTGAAACTGGATCAATGACTGCATTTTTAGAGGCATGATTATCTAGTGGCTAGAATAAAGGAAGCAGCAGCAAGAGCTCAGAATTTTGTCTATGGTGGTACTAACTCTTCCAGAGTTGGTTGAAAGTGAGTGAGTGAAAAGGAACTAGAGATCGACCCAAACTGGTACCCCAAATTGAAAGAGCTGACTTATGGTGGTGTTCAGATGTTGGGTGCCATCTGCAAGCTAATACCTGCAGTTTGGAATCCAATCCCAATCTGACCCCTATTGGTGACTGGTTGAAGTATGAGATTTTAGGAACATAAAATATGAACTGGAAGAGATCCAGCCCCCGACCATAGACAACCCCATCATACAATCTCACTCAAAAATTTATCAAGCTCTATTATAACACTAAATAAGTTTAGCCCCACAATTACTATTGGGAGACTGCTCCAGAACCTTACTCCTCTGATGGTTAGCAACCTTCTAATTTCCAGTTTAAGTTCATTTATGGTCAGTTTATACCCACTTGGTCTTGTGCCAACATTGTCCTTTAGCTTAAATTGTTCTCTCTCCCTGGTGTCCCGTCCTGATGTATTTATAAAGCACAATCATATCCCCTCATCAGTATCAGAGAGTTTCTTGACCATCATGTTATTCAAAAAGATAGAAAAGACGCAGTAATTGACTACTGCACAGCCATGGTCAAACTTAATTAATCTACACAATAATGCAGATCCTTACAGTGCCCTAAAATGCCATATCCATTACTCAAAAGATAACATTGGGGAGAGCTCTTCCCTGCAAGAATATACTTACTGCAGAGCATAAGAAATACCTAAATGCAGAAAATACACAGGAGAACGCATCCTGGGTTTTAGTGGGCTATCAGCAAAAGATAGAAACAAACAAATATGCAAGGGATGAGTGATTTAAAATCACTGACTCCACTAAAACAATGACTGCTTTGATTACAGACATAGACTATAGTCTCATGCCAAGGGAAAGTGCCAAAAAACAATCAGAACAAAATCTGAGCAGGCATTTAGAGTAAAAACATTAAAGCATATTCAGAGGGTGTGTCACAAACACACACACAGCTGTGTTTTCTGAGACTTGGTGACCTTTTTTAGGGTCATTTCAGGATCTTCTGATTGGGTCTGACCCATTTGCCAAGGCTCAGATGTTTGGGGTTATAATCTATTATATTTTTCTCTAGAGAGAAAAAGCATTTCCCCAGATAGAAGTCAGTTTCATGTGAGCATTATTGTTTCAAGCTGCACTTGCCAACTTTGAGCATAAATGTGATATTTAAATGTTTCTGGTCAGTGTGACAAACTCAGGACCACTAAGGAACTGAGGGGCCATGCTGTAAATGTTCTGGGACTGGCTTGAACTTTGGGAATGAATGAATTGCCATAAACAAAACAGAAGCAGAACTGTATGAAAGATAAAAAGATCTTTTAATGTTCACATGTTTTCTCAGAAGTCAGAGTTAAAACTGATTTCTTGTCCATTTTCAGTTTCTTGCTGAGGTTATCCTATTCCATCATT
Organism: Dermochelys coriacea; assembly: GCF_009764565.3. Classification (NCBI taxonomy): domain Eukaryota; kingdom Metazoa; phylum Chordata; order Testudines; family Dermochelyidae; genus Dermochelys; species Dermochelys coriacea. Next base: position 214,512,814 of record NC_050069.1, read on the forward strand.
TAAGAATATATAACACATAATTTACTGTAATTAGCCAGTCGTGAGGTTTTCTACTCATCTGCCTCTTCAAATTAGTGTAATTAGCCGGTAACAATTACCGACTAACTGCTTTCTAATGTATTAAATACCGTGACTGGATTTTTCAAAGGAGCCAGAGAGCTAGGCATCAACTTCCATTGAAAGGTTCTGGTTTTTAAAGAACATTAACATGCAACAAATTTTATGGCGTGTGCTTTACTAACTAGCAGCAAAGCTGTGAAGTCTATTTTCTGATTCATGGAACTAACTGAGGACCTGAGTAAGCACAGTTTCCATCAGGCAGATAGATTTTTGACTATAAAACAAGTCAAAGCTGATTTGCTTCTGATTTGTGTTAACTAAAAGTCTTTCAACCAACATTTGAGCACAAAATGGATTTCCAGCAATCTGGAAACTGTGTTTCATATTCTGTTCCATTGGTGGTTTTAGTTGAACAGGAAGGTTCCTTAGACTCTTCCCAACACATTAAAATATCTTGGAGTCAGCTAGCTGATTGTGGCTTTGACATGGCCTGATACTGCCAGGTACTGAGCACTTCCAGCTGAAGATTAAGAGGCCTCAACAATGGTGAAACTTGGAGGATCAAAGCCCCAGCTGATTTATAACCTCATGCTAATTTTAGATCACCAAACATATTTATTTTATCCATTTTTTATTCTGTAAGACTGAAAAATATGTATAAAAACCCAAGCCTGGCTTGGAGATGCTAAGTTTGATCCTACAATGCATTGATATACAGATAAGGTTTATTCATAAGTGTAAGGGCTGCAGGATCATGCCTCTATCTGAGAAACTGAAAATAGTTTGTTGGGTTGTAATACCGAGAGGTTAGTCATTAACTCCTGTTGCCAAAAATGTCTGATCTTTTATCTTCCCTACAGACTTCAAGCTATCAGCATCACAATGATACCTGATGAATTAAAAAAACTACAGTAAGAAAGCCTGGTATGGTCAATTACAAAAGTTATTAAATGCACAGGCCCAGATTTTTAAAGATGTTTAGGCACTGCTGTGCTCAGTGTCATAACACCTAAATGATTTAGGAGCCTAAGTCTCATTTGGGATTTAGACTCCTAGGTGCCCAAATTCCTTTTGAAAATGAGAGTTAGGTGTTGTGACACTGAGCGCAACAGTGGCAAAATCCCTTTAAAAATCTGGGCCATAGCACTCAATTATTGCTTATTCAGTTCTTGGGCTTGGTGCTGGAACAGGCCTGCGGAGAGGATTAATGATGGCTTTAAGCCATCTTTGGGATTCCAGTTTTGGGGCAGCTAGAATCTACCTGATCCTTGATGTCAGTTAGAGGTGCTCTACTCTAATCTACATTCAGCTTCCCATGAATCCCTCTGGGAGATCTGGGAAGTGGAGAATAGCCCTAAGCACAGTGTGCTCCAGCCATATCCCTTCTCTGTCCCTTGCTCATCTCAGCTATACAAGTGACAGTAGATCTTCATGCCCTTTCAGTCTGTGGTGCTTCTGCTGAGACTTGCCAGCAAGACTTCTCTTTATCAACTGATGGAGGTTTCTAGGTTCTGCACACTTAGGCCACCAAAAAATCATTTCACATAGTTTCTACCGTCTGATAAATGGACTATGTGTCTCTATTAATCTGTACTGCATTCAGATCTATAGCCCAAAGATAAGACTCCATGTTCCATTACCAGTTTCATAAACCAAGTCCTGTACATCATCAGAACTGAAGAGGCTACTGAAAACAGGTCTTCATTCGGAGTACTTGATAACCTCCTCCAGAACAACTGAGAAATGTAACCTTTTGGGATTCGTGCCTGAAAACAGGCTTGGCTAATGCTGGCAATAAAGTTTATATAAGTAGATTCTTTTTCAATGACTCCCTGATCAATTTGTACAATTCTGACTAAACATGATTCCATGTTTTGTCAATAAGAGTTACTTTCCCCTCTAGTCTAGAAATAGTGCACCCAAGTACAAGAACAGATGAGGAATGTCTGGAGAAATAATACTCTTGTACCTTTGTTCAAACAAATTACTTGAAAAAACAGCTAATGGTTATCTTTTGGAATCATATGTCCAAAAGACATCTACTTCCAGAGATTTAAGCCTTTAAAAAGAACATCTGCTATGAATTTTCTGTGCCTGACTTGCGGACTGCTAACTGAAAGCATTGATTCTGATCTGATGATAGCAAAATCCTTAGATCTAGATTGTACAGTACCTTTTTTTAAAAAATAATAATAATAAGCTACTACTGTTCTGTTGCTCAACAGCACCTGCATATGTTGACCCTGGAATGACAGTGGTATTGGGAAATTGGACTGAAAAGGCCTCCATGAAGATTACAATTTGTCTACAGTCCAGCTAATTTCTATCCCACATCAAGTTTCCCCATTAAGGATGGCCTGAAAAACTCCACAGAGGAGAATGGAAAACAATAAATGATGGACAACTATAGAGTTTTGAGTCTGACATTCTCAGACACAAGAGAAAGAAGTAGCAAAATACTCCAATTTTAATTTTCAATGTCTTCCCAAACATTAGAATGAGAATATAAAAAAAAATGCTGTTGAATAAACGGGCAATAGTGAGCCTACAAAAGTTACAACAACTGTTTAATTTGGATCTAGACATTTGTTTGAATACCAACGCTTTCCCAGATTTTGTCAGAATTGATTCTCCTTTGATGACTGAAGAGTACTGATTTTCTAAATACACTACAAAATCAAGACACTCCATTGAATTTGGTAGAATTGCAATTTTCTTACTTTCATTTACTTTAAATCCCAAAACCTTTAACATAAAAAAACCCAAACACAAAGCCAATTCGTCTGTAAGCCCTAATAAATGCCACAAATTAAAAATCACCACGAGCTGAGACCAAACTGGCATTCTTAAATTTTTGCATAATGTTTACAACAGTGGGCTATTGAGAAGACTATACAACACCTTCTGAGTACCTGCTGAAGGAGTCTGCCATTCAGTTAAATCTCTCATGTCATGCTCCTCAAATTAGGACATCAACGGGAGTAGCATCTGGAATCAGGACCGGGCCACCAAGTCATCTATAACAGTCATTTAATATAATTCTTTCAGCAGCTATGCTGCCAAAGACAGGCCTGCCATGCTGTGTTTCAAAAGGGCTATTTTTTCAGAATGTAGCTCAAAGCATTTCCTGTTCTGACCACCCCAAGAGCAATATGTGTAGCACTCACTATAAGTAGTCACTAGATTCATCAGTCAGCCTTGCACAAAAATATGTTCATTCATGTTACATCCCATATCACCCTCAATTTGCCTTGTGAATTATTTGATGATATATCATGGTCGCACTGACTCAATTGGTAAACACAGATCTATTCACATTTCAAGACATTAGGCAGAACAAGAGACAATTAGCTTAGACCACCCACTCTCTATGAATCCTCTATACCTGGCATTGAAAGGAACTCAGAATTTTACAAGAATCCATTTGCATTGTATTACTTGATGTTTGTTAAGTATGTAATTAAAGTCAAAGTCATACTATGTACAGTTTGTGTTTATCTTTTAAAAAAGATACTAAGAGCATTTGACAACAATTTATGCATATCTGTTCTATGCTGATGCTTCATAGCCATCTACATGATGGCTACTGTGAGACAATAGTTTTTTGTTTTTTTTTAAACATAATATCAAAAGATAAAAAACAGACACCAGACAGTTTGAAAGCTCCAAGTATAAAACAAAAATTTATTGAAGCTGACCTGGCAATATGAAGACATGAGGCCTAGGTGAAGAGAATGGTGAAATTTTTCAGAAGAAATTTTTTTGTGGCTGATAAATGCAGATTTGGGACGGAAACATTTTGCATATTCGTGTTGAATTCTCTGAATTGTTTCGACAGAAGAAAAAGATTCAGAAAAAAATACCTAATCTTTTTGGACATTTTCAAAATAAGTGTTTCAATTCAAAACAACATTTCAGTTAAATAAATATTTAAAACCTCAAATGAGGTTTAAAACCCGGAATGTTTAAAACAATTTTTCAACTTTTTGGGGTCACAGAAAGATTAAAGAAAATTTGTTTTGAGTTGATCTGAAACAAATTTTAAACAAAAACATTTTCAGTTTGGTCAGCAAACCAGAAAAGTCAGTTATTTGCACAAGTCTGTCTTGGTGTCAGAATGATCTAAAGGCCTGGGAGTGAGGTGGGGGCTTTATGCTGGCCCCAGTTCAGCAAGATACTTGAACAAATGACTACTTGTGTGCTTAAAGCTACGCATATCAGGCAAAGTCAACGGTAGATCTCCCACTGACTCCAGTGGAGTCAAGATTTCCCTTATAGACTTCAATGGGAATATTTACAGGGGAATTCTCAGACACAAAGAAGAATTAGCACCTAGCTAATATTAGAAATTAGTGGGAATTGGGTGCCTAATTCCCCATTGTACCTTTGAAAATTGCCTCCCAGGTGCTTAAAATTAGGCACATTAAGTACTTGCTGAATTGAGGCCTAAACTGAGAAGTAGATAGTTAGATACCTGACCTTTTTTGCATTTAGTGTTTCTCAGAGAAAAATGAAGGGAACTCAGCACACCTGGAAAACAAACAGGTGACTAAGACCCCAATCCTGCAAAAATGTATCAACAAAGCTAACATTTTCTATCCAGTCTTCCATCAGGTCACTCTTAACAGCATACCCATGGTGGAGACTCAATAAATATTTCTAAAGTAGTCTTTCCAATGACTTAGTGCCACTTTTAAACCATGGTAAAAGCATGTTTCATCATTTTTAATGGATTTGCCTGTGTCCTTTGGAAGACGGTGTGTTTTGAAATGAAGGAAGACAAAAGGGGGTGATTTGGCACAGCACTTCTAGACAGAGGGAACAAATTCCCCTACGATGAGAGAAGAGGCCTGGTGATCTAAAAGCCAGAAATGAAGGGGTGTATCTGGGTGTGTGGGTGGAAAAAAAATCCTTATATCTCTCCAACTGTTTTTTTAAAAAAACATGGAAGATGTCAGTAGTCAACAGGCCACCTAAAATTGTAGAATGGATAATTTCTATGTGGTGAAGGGAATGAAAGTTTTATGAACACTATTAATGATGTAAAAATAAAGTTTAAACAGTGATGTCTTAATGGAAGTAATGCAGGTCTGAAGTTTGCACAGAGTTCAGCAGTGACAGCAACAGGTTCTCTGTGTACTATTTATGCAGAACTAAGAAAACTGTAACCTCTTCCTAAAACAATCTAGCTAGATGTATGCTCTGTCAGTAATGGTCATTATGTTTCTGCATACCTACTGAAAATTACTTAAAGCATCAGAAGAATCATTGGGAAATTGTGTTGAGGAACTTCCAGCACAATGAGCACCGTTTTGGGGTAAAACAATCTCATTGGCCTCACTACTAGCTCCTTTATACTAGCTTTGCATTAATGTAAACTCAATGGACTTAATAGCAATTGCTCCCACTCTACAGGTGTGAGATTAAAATGATGCCTTTTGTATTTGTGCTGACTAGGCCAGAGCTTCCCCTCACAACAATGTAAAGCAGGGATATTTCCACTGGTATAAGTGGGAAGTAGGTTAACAGTTTTTTGTCTATGTCCATTCAAACCAACAGAAAAGTCCAAGACTGAGTTCTTGGTCTGAACATTGTAAATTGTAATGAATATAAAAAGAATTGGGCTGGAACTTTGCTCAACCTTTTCAACCCTTTAAAAAATAGTTTAGAAGTTCAGAAAAAAACAACAACCCTAGTTCTAAATGAGTGTGTCCCTCAGCACTAACTTGTTTCTGACACTCTAGAAGGAGACATGCTGAAATACTACAGGAAATGCCTTTCTCACGATATTTCTATGTAGGACAAGGAGGTGCCAGAGATCTTGCAAGAAAGTAATTTCCAAACAAAAGTGGGTTAGATAAGTTTGGATAAAATTTCAGATAAGGATCAGATTTGTTCAGTGCTGATTCCAAACAAACTGAACATGAAGTCCTTCACTATATTAAAATAGAACCTTCATATAGTCCTTGAAAATCTGTAGATTTATCTGTTAATAGCTATCAGCTGAATCAACTCCATTGATCGAATAAAAAGCAGATTACATCCTGCACATTCAGACATATTTACCATCTCTAAAGTATATTAGATTTTTCAAAACTCTGGTTTCCCCTCTGAAGGGCTCATACCCCTAGAATTATACTTAGGCTTCTGCCAAAGCCACTGAGTTTTACATGGTTTCTATCCCAAACCACTAATTAGCCCAGTTTGCATGAAAATCTGCCAGTTTTTGAACCTCAACAAGCTTTGCTATGAAGCTGGTACAAGTTTTGGGCTTGTAACAGAAGCTGAAACATGGTTCATTTTGCCTTGTTTGTTGGAAGGAGTTTGGCACAACTACCAACAACCCCCCAATCAATCAAAACCCCTGTTTCTGATCATGCACTTTAACTGGGCAGAGGCAACTATAACTTCACATATTGAGTTCAGACTAATGGTGATTGATTTTTCAAACAATTTAAGACAAATCCATTCTGTCTGAGTTAAGCAAATACCCTTTATTTGATATTGTCTTCAGCTGTACAGCAACTTAAGTCACTACTCTAAAGATATTAAGAGTATATTTAATGTAGTATGTTTGTCAAATTAGATTACCTCATGGTGAGTGTATTTTCTTCCCATGAGCAACGTGATAGGCTTATAAAAAAAGGACTAGCTCTACCAGGCCATGTGAAGTGACTAATATGAAAGGTAAACTTACATTTAAGAAAAAACAACATACTAGGCAGGAACAGAGGAAAGTTCCCATTGGCAGTGGCCTCTTGCATTTGGAAATTGATTTTCCTATTTGTGTCTGGGAACAGCATTGGAGATGAGGATCAGAGTGGCAGGTCTAGTATATAATATTAAAAAGCATTAGTTTATATAGCAATCCTTGCTAGATTTTGCCCTTCAGTCATGCCTCTGAGAAAACAAATTGAATTTCCTGATTTCAAATGGCAAACTCTGCTATTACATACTTTGTGATTTCAAAGAGCATCTGTCATCACACAAAGGCAAATACATTTCTCAAAGAAACATCTGGTGCTTTTTAAAAAGAAGCCTCAGGCCAGGTCTGCACAAAGAATGAAATATGTACTATAGATAGAGTGTTATTTAGTGTTGCTTTTCATTCAATCAACTGCTTATGGAATGTGTGTATTGAGTTAACTATCTCTAAAATAGTGGCTCACTCAGCATTTTGAGCAATTGTTGACTCCCACCCCCAACCCCAAGATTATGCTTTGAATACAAGAACAAAGAGCAATAAATCATCTCCACTTCATTTCCCAATTCCTTGTGGGAATTCTGTGGGAAAGGGACTAGATGCTTTCTCACTTATTGCCACAATATTTGTGAGAAAGGCAGCTATTTGGTCATTGTGCTTCATGAAAATCCAGCATTAAATTCCATTTATTTAGTCTATATTAATTTACAATAGCTGAACAATGTTCTCTCTGTCCCTACAGAATGCCAATTGCGTACGTGTGTGTGGAGAGACAAAACATTGGACGTTTATGCTTTTCTACACTGAAGAACAATATAACTAGACTCAGAAGGCCTTAAGGGCCCCATTTTCCACTTTGGCATCACAACAGGAAGCAGCTAGGAAAACTATTACACCAAACTGGATGTTGAATTGCATATAACAAAGTATGGTAGTGTCTCATCCAGCTACGCTTACCGTGAGGTTTCACTTACTCATCTGTAACACTAAATCTCATAAAAGCAATGGATTCTAATATAAAATCTCTACCCCATCTATGGCAATGGAGCACTATTTCCACAGCACAAGCTCTGCTCTGATGGGTGTTCTGACCAGTTTGCCCTCATATCTGCCTCATTACAGGCAGAGTAGAATGGACATAAGGGAAAGCCAGACCTACTGTTATGAAAACTTCTTTAGAGGGCAAGTCATGCCTGACCAACTTAATTGCCATCTATGATGAGATAAGTGGCTCTGTGGATGAGGGGAAAGCAATAGATGTGTTATTCCTTGACTTTAGCAAAGCTTTTGACATGGTCTCCCACAGTATTCTTGCCAGCAAGTTAAAGAAGTATGGACTGGATAAGTAGACTATAAGGTGAACAGAAAGCTGGCTAGATCATGGGGCTCAGTGGGTAGTGATCAATGGCTCCATGTCTAATTGGCAGCTGGTATCAAGTGGAGTGCCCCAAGGGTTGGTCCTGGGGCCAGTTTTGTTCAATATCTTCATTAATGATCTGGAGGATCATTGCACCCTCAGCAAGTTTGCAGGTGACACTAAACGGGGAGGAGAGGTAGATACGCTGGAGGGTAGGGATAGGATACAGAGGGACCTAGACAAATTAGAGAATTGGGCCAAAACAAATCTGATGAGGTTAACAAGGAGAAAAGTGCACAGTCCTGGCACTTAGGACAGAAGAATCCCATGCACCGCTACAGACTAGGGACCGAATGGCTAGGCAGCAGTTCTGCAGAAAAGGACCTAGGGGTTACAGTGGATGAGAAGCTGGATATGAGTCAACAATGTGCCCTTGTTGCCAAGAAGGCTAACGGCATTTTGGGCTGTATAAGTAGGAGTATTACCAGCAGATTGAGGGACGTGATTGTTCCCCTCTATTCAACATTGGTGAGGCCTCATCGGAATACTGTGTGCAGTTTTGGGCCCCACGCTACAAGAAGGATGTGGAAAAATTGGAAAGAGTCCAGCGGAGGGCAACAAAAATGATTAGGGGGCTGGAGCACATGATTTATGAAGAGAGGCTGAGGGGACTGGGATTGTTTAGTCTGTGGAAGAGAAGAATAAGGGGGGGATTTGATAGCTGTTTTCAACTACCTGAAAGGGGGTTCCAAAGAGGATGGATCTAGACTGGTCTCAGTGGTAGCAGATGACAGAACGAGGAGCAATGGTCTCAAGTTGCAGTGGGGGAGGTTTAGGTTGGATATTAGGAAAACCTTTTTCACTAGGAGGGTAGTGAAGCACTGGAATGGGTTACCTAGGGAGGTGGTGGAATCTCCTTCCTTAGAGGTTTTCAAGGTCAGGCTTGACAAAGCCCTGGCTGGGATGATTTAGTTGGGGATTGGTCCTGCTTTGAGCAGGGGGTTGGACTAGATGACCTCCTGAGGTCCCTTCCAACCCTGATATTCTATGATTCTATGTGATGGACTGAAAGTTGAAGGGGAGTAGGATGAGGACAAGAGGAGGAAGAGACAAGGGCAGAGCAGGAATGTGGAATTGGGAAGTGATGTGTCCATGTTGTATGGCAGGAAACCATGGTGTGAAATTCATATCTGGAGACAAAATCCCCCACCCCACACTCCCAAGAGTCATATCATACAGATCTTGAGTTCTTGTTCAGATCCATCTTAAAGTCCAATCCAGATCCAAACATCTCCAAAGTTCAAGAGTGTTCAGAACTGATCAAGTTTGAGCATGTCTCAATGTGTGTCATGGTCTCATGGTCAGGTCACATGTGGTTTCACATTTTGTGGGTCATTGGGAGCTGCAAAGGCTCATATTTACATTCTTTTGGTACAACTGGAATGATACATGTTTAAACAAACAAATTCTCATGTCCATTTGTCCACTTTACAGTCAACTGCTGTATATTAAGAAAAAGGACAGCATTCTCTCTAGTTCCCCTCAATTCAAATTCTGCATCTAGGTGATGGTAAATCAGTATAATTAAGCTATAGGTTTGGAGAGCGAGGAACCAAACGAACAAATATGTGTAAACAAACCACTTATATAGCACAACAGGAAAAAGAGACTGAACAGCAGTCTATCAGCTTAGAGTAGGTCTACAGTAAAAACAAAACAAAAGCAAAATGGACAAACAAGACCACAGAATACATCAACAGATTGCTGGAATACAAACAAGAAGAATTATTAGTTTATTCTGCTATCGCTATATAGTATAGCAAACTTTTCATTCAACTGTCTTTTGCAGTATGGTCTGCAAATACAAACTTTCAGCCAATCCTGAGTTTTCTCACGGACGTGTAAAATAAACCAAGAATTTTGGATGGGATATAAGCCAACCTCTAATTAATGGGGTTAGTGAGAAACTTGAATGGAATGTAGACTATTCCATAACTTCCTAGTTCCAGGTTTCATGCACCTTCCTCTGAAACAGTTTATATTTGTCACTGTTAGAGATAGGATAGTGGACTACCTGGATCAATGATCTGACCTATGTCCCTAAATTTCTTTTTTACCTTATAGACAGCAGACATTGTTGCATTTGTGCTGAGTTATCCTCAAAAAGGACAGAATTTCAGGGGGGAGGGAATTAATTTTGGAGAACACTTAGCCGCCTGGATGGAGACACTGCACTGCACACGATACTATTTAATTGTTAACTAAAATTACACAAAAAGAAAAGGAGTACTTGTGGCACCTTAGAGACTAACAAATTTATTAGAGCATAAGCTTTCGTGAGCTACAGCTCACTTCATCGGATGCATTTGGTGGAAAAAACAGAGTAGAGATTTATATACACACACACAGAGAACATGAAACAATGGGTTTATCATACACACTGTAAGGAGAGTGATCACTTAAGATAAGCCATCACCAACAGCAGGGGGGGGAAGGAGGAAAACCTTTCATGGTGACAAGCAGGTAGGCTAATTCCAGCAGTTAACAAGAATATCAGAGGAACAGTGGGGGGTGGGGTGGGAGGGAGAAATACCATGGGGAAATAGTTTTACTTTGTGTAATGACTCATCCATTCCCAGTCTCTATTCAAGCCTAAGTTAATTGTATCCAGTTTGCAAATTAATTCCAATTCAGCAGTCTCTCGTTGGAGTCTGTTTTTGAAGCTTTTTTGTTGAAGTATAGCCACTCTTAGGTCTGTGATCGAGTGACCAGAGAGATTGAAGTGTTCTCCAACTGGTTTTTGAATGTTATAATTCTTGACGTCTGATTTGTGTCCATTCATTCTTTTACGTAGAGACTGTCCAGTTTAAATCTCTACTCTGTTTTTTCCACCAAATGCATCCGATGAAGTGAGCTGTAGCTCACGAAAGCTTATGCTCTAATAAATTTGTTAGTCTCTAAGGTGCCACAAGTACTCCTTTTCTTTTTGAGAATACAGACTAACACGGCTGCTACTCTGAAACCTAAAATTACACAGTGCATCTCTGTTACCTAAGCAAAGATACTTCCTAAACAAATGGCCAATAGATTTGGTAATGAAGGAGTAACAAAACAGTCCAAGATAAAACATACCGACCTTGAAAGGTCTTGTTATCCTTCTCTCTCATAACCCAGTGAATTCAAGAGTGGAAGTCATTACAGAGGTCACTACTTCTAGTGCAATGGGCTGTTTGCTTCTAGCCCAGAACTCTCATGTAAACACTAAAGCCAGTCTGCCAGCCTGTACTTCCACTCCCACCTTGCTTCTGTGTACACCAAACTTTCTGCCCCTCCATGTATCCTCAGTGGACAAGCTGCAGCAGCAGGCGGCCCTGTAGTATGTGCTAAATCCATACATTCTGGACTTGAAACCTACTAGGCATGTTTATTTTTCATTTTAGAGCCAGGGAATAAGTTGGAGGTTTGTTCTTTCAGGAGTATGGAAAGAGAGAAAAAGAAGGCAGCACTAGAGCATGGGAAAAACTGGCAGGTGCCTCTCCTCTTTAAACCTGGAAAGGACTGTGGGTTGAGAGCAAACAGCTCTGGTAGCCCATGAGCTGCAAGACTGTGCTCTGGTAGCAGAAGTCTGCCATCACAGGCAACAGCTTCTAGCATGGAACTACCATGAAGATAACTGCATGCTGCAAGCATTGCTTATTGTGAGGCTATTGACAATGTCACCCCGATTTGTACTATGGACAGCACAGTAAGAGTTCAAGTCATTTGCTAGGCAGGATGTCATGGGGCAGCGTTTGAGCCTTTTGTGGTTGAAGCCCTTCCCCCTAAATATGCAGGGACGTGGCTGTGTGACTCCCATTAAGTCAATGGCCTTTTCTTTTCCAGCAATCCATTTTGTCCCATAGTCCTGACACAAATAATTTAGTCTCAAATCCAGAAACAATTTTTTCTCCCGCTAAATCTGCAAACATTTATTACTTCAAGTTTGGATTAAGGTTCAGATGTAGTTCAGACAAATCCAATTATATAAATGAAATAACAAAATAACTTAATTTCCTTGATGTTGTCCTCATGATGTAAAGTTATCAAATTGAGCCAAACCAAAGGTTAAATAGGCTAAATTAGTCAGCTAAAGCTAAGGAAGGCTTTGTAGATGTGGTGCAAACAAAAACTATGATTTAAAAAACAAAACAAAACAGCATTTTGCAATTGTATTGTATATAACTCCTGTACAGGAGGAGGAGAACACTGAATAAAAAAATCCCAACCAATCTGATGATATAGTAGATGCACAAAATCTCCTCCAAATATTTAATTGTAGATATAAGAAACTGTATTACTTAAGAGCTTGCAGTTCTCAGAGACATCTGTGCTATTCCCACATGCAGCAAGGTACACTAAGGACTTCCAGTACCAAATTTAGTCCTGGTGAAAGCCGGTGACGTTCCATTTTCATCAGTGGAGTCCAATATCTGAATTTGGTCAGGTGTATCTGAACATTAAGAATCGGACCTAAACTGACAAATCAATTTGTTTGTATTTAATAGATGTTGCTTTTAAATTGCTTGTCCATCCTATTTTAATTTCTCTTTCAAATAGTATCCTCTTAAGTGATGGTTCCATTTCTAAAGAGCAATGATTGAGTAACGTGTGTGTGTGTGTAACCTGTGGATTGCAGAGACCAACCATTTTTCTTCAGTGCCTCACTTTGGAGATGCCTGGGAAGTTTGGTTTGGCAGTCCCAAGATTTGTATGTTAGGGGATGGAGTTAGGCAGAGTATTCTCCCCAGAGGAAATTCACCTCTGGAGTTTGCTTTCTCTAAGATAGACAGGGTACATCTACACAGCAGCTGGGAGTGTGCTTCCCAGCCTGGATAGACAGACACATGCTAGCTCTGCTCATATTAGCATGCTAAAAATAGCAGTGTAGACATTGTGGCATGGACAGCAGCCTGGAGTAGCCTTGAGTACAACTCCATCTGATCCCAGGTCTACTGTAATTCCTATCTCCAAGGTGGTTTGGAGGAATTTTGTTAATGTCACCTCATCTATTATATATTGCAGATGAACTTGCAGCCAGAGGGAACAGGGGAGAGACTGGAGAATAGCACTGTCACCAGGAAAAGGCAGGTCTATGTGATCGGCGACTCTTTATTGAGAAGAATAGACAGGCCTGTAACTAGAGCTGATCCTGAGATTAGAAGGGTGTGCTGTCTTCCGGGTGCTAAGATACGGGATGTAGACCTGAGGTTGAAAAGGATCCTAAAGGGAGCGGGAAAGAATCCCCTAATTATCCTTCATGTGGGAACAAATGATACAGCCAGATTCTCGCTGGAAAGTATCAAGGGAGACTATGCTAGGCTGGGGAAGACACTTAAGGAAATTGAGGCTCAGGTGATCTTTAGCGGGATCCTTTCTGTTCCTAGAGAAGGGCAACAAAGGTCTGATAAGATTATGAATGTCAACAGATGGCTTAGGCAGTGGTGCTATAAGGAGGGCTTTGGGATGTATGGCCACTGGGAGGCATTCACGGACAGAGGTCAGTTCTCTCAGGATGGACTTCATCTGAGTAGGGAAGGAAATAGACTTCTAGGATCGAGGCTGGCACAACTGATAAAGAGAGCTTTAAACTAGGAATTGGGGGGAGATGGATGGGAGATGTCCAGAAAATCTCCACGCCAGATTTTAGCATTGAGAGGGAAGAAGATGAAGTAAGAAAGGATACAGCCGTGGGTAGGAGAATGTATATAAGGAGCGAGGGCGGTGTGGATACTAGTCTAATAGGTTATACTGGCTGTAGAATGACTGTGCCTAATAGGGTACAAAATGTGAGCGAGTCCAAACAGCAAAAATTAACATGTTTGTACACTAATGCGAGGAGTCTAGGTAACAAAATGGAGGAACTAGAGCTACTGGTGCAGGAAGTGAAACCAGATATTATAGGGATAACAGAAACATGGTGGAATAGTAGTCATGACTGGACTACAGATATTGAAGGGTATGTGCTGTTTAGAAAAGACAGAAACAAAGGTAAAGGGGGTGGAGTAGCATTGTATATCAATGATGAGGTAGAATGTAAAGAAATAAGAAGCGATGCAATGGATAAGACAGAGTCCATCTGGGCAAAAATTACATTGGGGAAGAAAACTAGTAAAGCCTCTCCTACGATAGTGCTTGGGGTGTGCTATAGACCTCCGGGATCTAATTTGGATATGGATAGAGCCCTTTTAATGTCTTTAATCAAGTAAATACTAATGGAAACTGCGTGATCATGGGAGACTTTAACTTCCCAGATATAGACTGGAGAACCAGTGCTAGTAATAATAATAGGGCTCAGATTTTCCTAGATGCGATAGCTGATAGATTCCTTCATCAAGTAGTTGCTGAACCGACTAGAGGGGATGCCATTTTAGATTTAATTTTGGTGAGTAGCGAGGACCTCATAGAAGAAATGGTTGTAGGGGACAATCTTGGCTCAAGTGATCATGAGCTAATTCAGTTCAAACTAAATGGAAGGATTAACAAAAATAAATCTGCAACTAGGGTTTTTGATTTCAAAAGGGCTGACTTTCAAAAATTAAGGAAATTAGTTAGGGAAGTGGATTGGACTGAAGAACTTATGGATCTAAAGGTAGAGGAGGCCTGGGATTACTTTAAATCAAAACTGCAGAAGCTATCGGAAGCCTGTATCCCAAGAAAGGGGAAAAAATTCATAGGAAGGAGTTGTAGACCAAGCTGGATGAGCAAGCATCTTAGAGAGAGGTGATTATGAAGAAGCAGAAAGCATACAGGGAGTGGAAGATGGGAGGGATCAGCAAGGAAAGCTACCTAATTGAGGTCAGAAGATGTAGGGATAAAGTGAGAGAGGCTAAAAGTCAAGTAGAGTTGGACCTTGCAAAGGGAATTAAAACCAATAGTAAAAGGTTCTATAGCCATATAAATAAGAAGAAAACTAAGAAGGAAGAAGTGGGGCCGCTTAACACTGAGGATGGAGCGGAGGTTAAAGATAATCTAGGCATGGCCCAATATCTAAACAAATACTTTGCCTCAGTCTTTAATAAGGCTAAAGAGGATCTTGGGGATAATGGTAGCATGACAAATGGGAAGGAGGATATAGAGGTAGATATTACCATATCAGAGGTAGAAGCGAAACTGAAACAGCTTAATGGGACTAAATCGGGGGGCCCAGATAATCTTCATCCAAGAATATTAAAGGAATTGGCACCTGAAATTGCAAGCCCATTAGCAAGAATTTTTAATGAATCTGTAAACTCAGGAATAGTACCGAATGATTGGAGAATTGCTAATATAGTTCCTATTTTAAGAAAGGAAAAAAAAGTGATCCGGGTAACTACAGGCCAGTTAGTTTGACATCTGTAGTATGCAAGGTCCTGGAAAAAATTTTGAAGGAGAAATTAGTTAAGGACATTGAAGTCAATCGTAAATGGGACAAAATACAACATGGTTTTACAAAAGGTAGATCGTGCCAAACCAACCTAATCTCCTTTTTTGAAAAAGTAACAGATTTTTTAGATAAAGGAAATGCAGTGGATCTAATTTACCTAGATTTCAGTAAGGCATTTGATACCGTGCCACATGGGGAATTATTAGTTAAATTGGAGAAGATGGGGATCAATATGAACATCAAAAGGTGGATAAGGAATTGGTTAAAGGGGAGACTGCAACGGGTCCTACTGAAAGGTGAACTGTCAGGTTGGAGGGAGGTTACCAGTGGAGTTCCTCAGGGATCGGTTTTGGGACCAATCTTATTTAATCTTTTTATTACTGACCTTGGCACAAAAAATGGGAGTGTGCTAATAAAGTTTGCAGATGATACAAAGCTGGGAGG
This sequence comes from Dermochelys coriacea, assembly GCF_009764565.3. NCBI lineage: Eukaryota > Metazoa > Chordata > Testudines > Dermochelyidae > Dermochelys > Dermochelys coriacea. The sequence continues at coordinate 214,528,780 of NC_050069.1, forward strand.
TATTGCCAATTCGGAGAAGGATCGGGATATTATACAGGAGGATCTGGATGACCTTGTAAACTGGAGTAATAGTAATAAGATGAAATTTAATAATGAGAAGTGTAAGGTTATGCATTTAGGGATTAATAACAAGAATTTTAGTTATAAGTTGGGGACGCATCAATTAGAAGTAACGGAAGAGGAGAAGGACCTTGGAGTATTGGTTGATCATAGGATGACTATGAGCTGCCAATGTGATATGGCTGTGAAAAAAGCTAATGCGGTTTTGGGATGCATCAGGAGAGGCATTTCCAGTAGGGATAAAGAGGTTTTAGTACCGTTATACAAGGCACTGGTGAGACCTCACCTAGAATACTGTGTGCAGTTCTGGTCTCCCATGTTTAAAAAGGATGAATTCAAACTGGAGCAGGTACAGAGAAGGGCTACTAGGATGATCCGAGGAATGGAAAACTTGTCTTATGAAAGGAGACTTAAGGAGCTTGGCTTGTTTAGCCTAACTAAAAGAAGGATGAGGGGAGATAGGATTGCTCTCTATAAATATATCAGAGGGATAAATACAGGAGAGGGAGAGGAATTATTTAAGCTCAGCACCAATGTGGACACAAGAACAAATGGGTATAAACTGGCCACCAGGAAGTTTAGACTTGAAATCAGACGAAGGTTTTTAACCATCAGAGGAGTGAAGTTTTGGAATAACCTTCCAAGGGAAGCAGTGGGGGCAAAAGATCTATCTGGTTTTAAGATTCTACTCGATAAGTTTATGGAGGAGATGGTATGATGGGATAATGGGATTTTGGTAAGTAATTGATCTTTAAATATTCAGGGTAAATAGGCCAAATCCCCTGAGATGGGATATTAGATGGATGGGATCTGAGTTACTATAGAAAATTCTTTCCTTGGTATCTGGCTGGTGAATCTTGCCCATGTGCTCAGGGTTTAGCTGATTGCCATATTTGGGGTCGGGAAGGAATTTTCCTCCAGGGCAGATTGGAGAGGCCCTGGAGGTTTTTTTGCCTTCCTCTGTAGCATGGGGCATGGTTGACTGGAGGGAGGCTTCTCTGCTCCTTGAAGTTTTGAACCATGATTTAAGGACTTCAATAGCTCAGACATGGGTGAGGTTTTTCATAGGAGTGGGTGGGTGACGTTCTGTGGCCTGCCCTGTGCAGGAGGTCGGACTAGATGATCAGAATGGTCCCTTCTGACCTTAGTATCTATGAATCTATATTTGCATTGGCTAGCACTGGCCATATTGTGGTGTTGTCTTGCTGTAAATGCACAAAAGGGGATGGGTAGAGGATGACATAAAAGTACAAGAATAGGCAGAGAGAACTTATGCAGAGTCATGAAACTGGGTGAAAGGAGCTCGATGTGGTAAAAAACAGGAAGCTAGTGAAATGATTCAAGGAGGTGGTGTTATGTGGTTAGAAAGCAGTTGGAGGGGAAAATAACTTTAGCAGTGAGATTTTGAGCAGAGAGAAGGAAGATATGAGGAGATCATGCATCTTTGATTAAAAGAAATACAGGAATCAAATTAAGTGTTTTGGAATTTTTGAAAAAATCCCCCTAATTTCTTCATTGTTGATTAATGACTAAGTTTGAACTGATATAGTGTTGTACACAGTTCAATGACTCAAGAGTGCCAGTTATGTTTAAAGACATTTCTTCTGTTTTTTTTAAACCAGAAATTTATCTCATGGGAATATTCCCCATGATACCTATCAGCCTTAGGGCTATATTCAGACATACCATGTTCATGGATGCCAAAAATACCCTAGCAAGGAAATAAAATAAACTGGCATGTATAATCAAATCATTTAATACTTACATAGTTTTCTTCCATACATCTCAAAGCAGCTCACAAAAGGTGTATAAATATAATTATCCCCGTAAAACACAGTCAGTGAAACAAACAAAGAGAAGAAAAGTGAGTTGGCCATGGTCACACAGCTGGCTGGTGACCGAGTCAGTGGTAAAACCCAACCATCCTTGCTTCCTCCTAACCATTGGAAGATACTGATGTAATGGACCTCCTCCTTTCTCTCCTGCTCCTTTCTCCCCTCCTCGGATGGTCTCCGAGCCCTAAGGCAAATTTCTCTGCTGGTATAAATCAGTGCATCACCATTGAAGTCACTGGAGTGGTACTATTTTACTTTAGCAGAGAATTTGGCCCCACGAGTTTCTATTCTTGGAAAACTGTCTTGCCATTAATGCTGGTTGAGATATTGTATATTTCCCAGTTGAAGGCATTCACAAGATAGTTTTCATCCAAACTTGTGAACAAAAATAAATACATTTGGTATTCAATGTCAACTGGAATCTTTTTGTTGAAAACAGTTTGTCTGAAGAAATTCATTTTTGATTAAACTACATTTTTCAATAAAAACTATGTTCAAAAATTTTGACCTGCCCATTAATTTAATTAAGAAATAAATTGACTGTATAGCACACCTCTAAGGAAGACTCAAGATGTTGAAAAGCCACTTGCTACAAGAATCAGTGTTTAAATTTAATAATCCTTAAACTAAACAAGTGTTAATGTACTTAATGCCTTGGAGCAGAAGGGCAGTATATATTTTACACTTTTCCCCTTGCAGATGATAAATATGAGACTGCACTCACTGCATTAAAGAACTTTTTTGTACCAAAAGTGGATGTTGTAGCTAATTGCTACAGATTTCGCCAGCGTGAGCATAAACCAGGGGAGACTATAATGCAGTATATTGCTTTCCTGAGGAGTCTAATTGTAACTTGTGACTTTGGGAATACGGCAGATGAGATGATTAGAGACCAGCTCATTGAGAAAACAACCATGCTTTGTGTAAGAGAATGTTTACTTCCAGAACCACAACTTACACTAGAAAAAGCAATAACCATTGCTACCTAGATTGAGTCAGCTACAGCTGAAGCCAAAATAATGAGCATGGATACAGGAGGCACAGTCCAGGCTGTGACTCCTTTGCAGAAAAGTTCACTATCGCTGCAGACAAACAATTACAAGAGGAAAACTAATGAAAAACCACCAAATCGAGCAAATTCAAAATACAGTAAAAGCATGCTTTCGCAGTGGATCCCCACAACACCTTGCAAGCTACACAGGATGTCCAGCAAAAGTAGCTCAGTACAATCATTGCAAAAAGATTGGGCATTTTGCTAAAGTATTTCACAGCAGCCAGTTCAATCAATAGGTGCATGCAGTTACAATACCAGATGCTACTGTGCTGAGCGTGGGCAAAATCACTACTTCACATATTCCAGAACAAATAAAGTGCATGGTAAATGTTTCCTCCATACCCTCAGGCAAATCACACTCTATTCAGCTAATGTTGGACACTGGCTCAGCAGTATCTATACTACCTAATTCCATCTATTTGCATTACTTTAAAGATGTGCCTCTTACTGAACCCAAAAAGAAAAGGAGTACTTGTGGCACCTTAGAGACTAACAAATTTATTTGAGCATAAGCTTTCGTGAGCTACGGCTCTGTAACTCACAAAAGCTTATGCTCAAATAAATTTGTTAGTCTCTAAGGTGCCACAAGTACTCCTTTTCTTTTTGCGAATACAGACTAACACGGCTGCTACTCTGAAACCTGTCATTACTGAACCCAAGCTTCACTTGGTGTGCTATTTGGAAAACCATATTCCAGTATGTAGCTGCCTGCCAGCAATATTTACTTTTGGTGATTGTTGTGTAACTGCAGAGTTCTACATTGTCCACAAAGGCACTCCTATTCTTGGCAGAGATTTATTGGCTGTTTTAAATCTCAGGGTAGTTAATGGACGAATTGATCTTCCTCAGCAAAGCACTCTTGCAGTACACACACCAATTTCCGCTCAGACCCAACACCAGGTTGAGGAGAAACTCGGCTGTGCTTATGGGTTTCTGCATAAAGTTAAAATGTGGCATAATGTGATGCCTGTACGACAAAAGTTTTGGCACTTACCATTTTCAGTCAGGAAAGCTGTTTCAGAGGAACTTAGAAAACTTGTTCAAGAGGACATTATTGAAGAGATTAACTCCTCGGAATGGGTTTCACTTATAGTAGTGACGCAGAAGAAGGGTGGAGGTATTCACCTTTGTATGGATTTAAGGGAGCCAAATAAAGCTATTGTGATTGACAGCCATCCTCTTCCTCACATAGAAGAAGTATTTGCAGAACTCCGTGGAGCAAAGATGTTTTCTACTCTTGATTTGCAGAGCGCATACCACCAGGTTACGTTGCATGAAGATAGCAGAGACCTCACAGCATTTATTACATATGAGGGACTATTCCGTTTTAAACGTGTTCCATACGGTCTTGCATCAGCCCCAAGTGCCTTCCAAAAATGATGTCATTGATTTTGAAGAATCAACATGGAGTTCAGTGCTATTTGGATGATATTATTGTGTTTGGAAATACTTTGGTGGAGCATGACAGTAACCCGCAGTCTGTACTAAACTGCATCAGCAAAGCAGGCTTCAAGCTCAATAGGTCCAAATGCAAATTTAGACAAACTGAACTCTCCTTTCTGGGGCATACAATTTCACAGGCTGAACTAAAACCTGATCCGGTTCATATCTTGGCAATTTCAAGTGCTCCTCCTCCAACAGATTTGCAAACCTTACATTCATTCTTGGGTCTTTACCTCCTGGTATGCAAAATTCATTCCCAATTATGCTTCTGTCATTGAACAATAATGAGAATTATGATGGGGAAATTCAACCTTAGTGTGGACAACGGATGCACAAGCTAGTTTCAAAACGGCAAAAGACTTGATTGTACATAGTCCAGTACTTGCACTATTCAGTCCTGCATTGCCCACAATTGTAACTACTGACGCTTCTGATTATGGACTTGGGGCTGTCCTCACACAACTTTATGAAGAAAACACAGAGAGGACTGCTGCATTTGCTTCAAGGACACTAAGTATTGCTGAAAGAAAATATTCTACAGTCAAAAAACAAGCACTTGCTTGTGTCTGGGCTACTGAAAAATGGAGAACTTGCCTATGGGGCTGCACGTTCAAGTTGCGCACAGACCATATCCCTTTGACGACATTACTCACCACAAAAGGACTGGGAAGAGCAGAATATCATATTGCTAGATGGTCTGCAAGACTACTCTCTTTCAATTATGAACTGGAATATAAGCCTGGAAACCAAAATGTGGTAGCTGATTGCCTTTCTCACCTGCCTTTGCCTTCACCAGATGGTCCACTGGAGGATGAGGATGTAGTAGTTGCGCTTATTACAAGCGCTCTTACTGCAGTTACATGAGAACAATTTCAAGCTGCTTGTTCAGCGTGTCCAATTCAACAAAAACTATGGGAATTTCTGACAAAAAGATGGCCCAGTCACCCTAAAAACCTTGACCCAGTTTTGCTGCCTTATTTTAGAGTTTGGGATGAACTTTCTTTGCTCGATGGCTGTGTGCTACGAGGTACATACTGGCTACTTGTGCCAGAAGAATTACAGTCAAAACTCATACACCTGGCACATGATACTCATCAAGGAATTGTCAGAACCAAAACAACAACTATGGGATCTGCATTGGTGGCCAGGGATGGACTCTCAAACTGAAGCACTCATAAAATCCTGTGTCATTGCCAAATGCATGATAAGACAGCAGTGACATGTACCCCTCCATTACAGCCTGTTCCTCTTCCTGAATCTGCATGGGAAAAAGTGGCAATTGACATTGTACGACCCTTTGATACTGCTCCAATTGACTGCCATTATGCCATCACCTTAATAGACTACTTCAGTAAATGGCCTGAGGTAGCGTTTACTTCACAAATCTCTTTTGCTACAGTAATTAAGTTCCTCTCTTCAGTTTTTAGCAGGGAAGGTAACCCCAAAGAACTGGTTTCAGATAATGATAGTCAATTTACTTCCCAGGAGTTTGAAACTTTTCTATCAGAGAGGAACATTTTACACAGAAGGTCATCCCTATACTACCCTCACGCCAATGGGGAAATCAAACTGTTTAACAGAAGTTTGAAAGAGAGTTCACAAATGGCTAAACTGGAAGGGTGACTGGATAACCTTTACTACTGATTTCTTGCAAGCATACCGGGATACACGACATCCCACAAAACAAAGATCACCCGCAAAGTTACTGCATGGGAAACAGATGAATACTAAACTGAAAATTGCTGTATTGTTAAAGGCATGACCTGAGACTCCAACCAAGGATGATGCGAGAAAAACAGTTGAACAGAACCATGCAAAGTATAAGACTTTCACTGAGAAGCGGCAGGGTGCTAAGGAACCAAAATTTCAGTGTGGTTCCTTCATTAGAATATGAAAACCTGGAATTTTACGCAAAGGGGACCATAAATTCACAGCTCCTCTTAAAATCATAGAGAAGAAGGGACCTTACACCTATCGACTTTCTGATGGGCGGGTATCGAATGCTTCTTATCTTGTACCTGCCTATGCACCAAGAGGAGATTATGGCAACACCCAGTCTGTATTGGATGACTTCACTATAGTATCAACACAACAAGACATTGCACTGGAACTGGGGCTTGAGAGACGGCCTGTCGGACCCAGGCGACCACCTGTCTGGACTAGAGACTATGTTATGTAGTATCTATAGTATTTTTAGTGTAATAATTCTGTCAACAATATAGTGCCTTGTTTCCTATTTGTTCCTGTGGTTAGAACAACAATGTTTATTGTATTTGGGAGAGTTTCTTAAGAGAGGAGGGAATGTGGTGCTTAGATGTTGCTTGTAATTATTAGAATTGGGAGCACTGGCTGTTAGGAGTCTGACAGGACAGGAAACAGGAAGGATGGGGGGAGGAGTTGAAGAGGCTGAGGGAGAGCTACTGAGGGTGCAGCGGCAGCTTGGAAAAGAGGTTTCCACTTTAAAAAATAAAGTCTTGTTGAAGTTTCTTAGTACCGTGCCTTGTCACTACATGTTCCCAGAACTGTACAATTACAGCAGCAAAGAGCATTTAAAACAAAAACATTCTTAGAAAGACAAGAGAGATATCCAACATACCCACTACACATTAGCTACTGACCTGTATACTGTGCTGTCTAATATGAGCTCATGCTTGATTATTAGTCAAGAGTTAGGAAATAAAGAAAATACAAAAAAGTCTCAAACATTTTCATAAAAAAATATGGCAAAATTTGACTATAGTATTTAGAATTCTGACTGATAGTGTTTGCAGATCTTACTTAGCACTTGCAGTGGGCTTTTCCGCTGTAAACTGCAACTTGCTTTGCAAGCATTATTACCTCCACTTTAAAAATAGAAAATTGAAGCACAGAAAGGAGAGATGACTTAGGCCTGGTCTATGGTATGCGGTTATTTCAGAATTAGCCCAGTTAATTTGAAATAAAACTAATTCCGTCCACATGACCAAACTAGTTTTTTTGATATAAAGGGCTCTTTAATCAGATTTCTGTACTCCACTTCAGCAAGTGGAGTAGCCCTAAAATCAAGGTCAAAGTTCTGGGTTACAGGTACTGTGGACACAATTTGACATTATTGGCCTCTGGGAGCTATCCCAGAATGCTCCCTTGTGACCACTCTGGACAACACTCTCAACTCCAATGCACTAGCAAGGTACGCAGTAAAAGCCCCGGGAACTTTTGAATTTCATTTCCTGTTTGATCACCAGCAGCACTGGTAACCATCAGCACAGTACACCATCACAGGCAACCATGCAGAGTCCACCATCACAAGAGACCACGCAGTCCTGGATTCACAGACAGCTCCAGCATGGTCCAAACGGGAGGTACTGGATCTCGTTGTATGCTGGGGAGACGAATCTGTTATGGCAGAACTATGTTCCAAAAAAAGAAATGCAAATACATATGCTAAAGTCTCCAGGGCCATGACAGAAAGAGGCTACTCCAGGGACACAGAGCAGTGTCAGGCAAGTGTACCAAAAAGCCAGGGAGGTGAATGGGTGCTCTGAGTCACAGCCCCACACATGTCGTTTCTACCGTGAGCTGCATGCAATTATGGGGGGGTGATGCCACCATAACCCCACCACTGTCCATGGACACCTGCAAGGGGGGAGTTTCACAGAGTGAGGAGGATGAGTTATTGGAGGAGGACAGTGCTCAGGCGGCAAGTGGGGAATCCATTTTTCCCCCTAGCCATGAACTGCTCTTAACACTGGCGCCAATAGCCTCCCCCCATCCCAAGGCGGGCTCCCAAAGCATGACGCCAGAGAAGGCACTTCTGGTGAGTGAGAGCCTGATCGGAGCCACACGGTGGGGGGTGGAGGGGAACCCAGCCACACTGGGCTGTTCCTGTTTAGTTTAAAGAGCTCATCCCTGCTCAGAGCCTCATCAGAGCTACATGGTGGGTGCGGTGGGGGACAGTTGTTGTGTGATGCGATCATCCCAGAGAGCCCACAGGCCCTCCTTTTATATGGCAAACCCACCAGGCATTGCTTGCTATGGGAAAGGGGGCCCGGCAGTTTGAAAGCATTGAAATGAATGCAGAAGAAGCAGAACCCCATGTGCTCCTAGGGCTTACCATGGCTGCCTGCAAGCTGAATTCTGTTGCCTTGCCACATGTGATGGCTTACTCACACCAAAGTGGCAGGCACTTCAGTATAAGAGGCAAAATGCGACCTTGTACAGAAAGAACATGTTCTGTGTACTATGAATTGCCTGTTTCACTGAGAAAGAATGTCCCCTTTGTTCTCTAAAATGTATCTTTTAAAATACTACCCTCCCTTTTTCTCCTCCCACAGGTGTAAATGTTTCAACGTGGCCCCTATCGACTCCATCCCAGAGGCTGGTCCAGATTAGAAGGTGGAAAAAAAGAACTCGGGACGACATGTTCTCTGAGCTCATGCAGTGCTCCCGCACTGATAGGGCCCAGCTGAATGTGTGGAGGCAAACAATTGCAGAGTCCCATAAAGCGTTAAATGAACACGAAGAGCGGAGAGACACATGCGATGAGAGCAGGCAGGATGCTGTGCTCAAGCTCATGGGGAAGCAAACTGACATGCTCCACTGTATAGTGGATCTAATGCGGGAAAGGCAGCAAGACCACAGACTGCCGCTGCAGCCCCTGTATAACTGCCCTCCCTCCCTCCTCCCCAAGTTCCATAGCCTCCTCACCCAGATGCCCAAGAATACAGTGAGGGAGGCTACACACTCAACCCCAGAGGATTGCACAAGCAGCTGAAAGCTGGCATATCCGAAATTTTGGTTTGGTTTCTGTACTTGTCCTTCCCTCCTCCTCCACCCCCCAAACCCAATATCTGCCCCCCTCCGGTCTACCTTCTGATTTCTCTCAATGTGTTGTGCAACAAATAGTAAAGAACGGTTTTTAAACAATTGTGCCTTTATTTCCTTTCATATATATATGGGCGGGGGGAACGTCAAGAGAAACAAACACAACTGTCACACCATACCCTGGCCAGTCATGAAACTGGCTTTCAAAGCTTCTCTGATGCGCAGCACGCCCTGCTGCGCTCTTCTAATTGTCTTGTTGTCTGGCTGTGCGAAACTGAATGTCAGAGGAGTTGCCTCAATCTCCCACCCCGCAATAAACGTCTCCCCCTTACTCTCACAGATATTGTGGAGCACACAACAAGCAGCAATTACAATTGGAATATTGGTTGTGCTGAGATCTAACCGAGTCAGTAAACTGTGCGCGCTTTCAAACATCCAAAAGCACATTCTACCACCATTCTGCACTTGCTCAGCCTATAGTTGAACTTCTCCTTACTACTGTCCAGGTGCCTGTGTACGGCTTCATGAGCCATGGCATTAAGGGGTAGGCTGGGTCCCCGAGGATAACTATAGGCATTTCAACATCCCCAACAGTAATTTTCTGGTCCGAGAAGTAAGTCCTTTCCTACTGCTGTTCAAACAGACTAGAGTTCCTGAAGATGCAAGCGTCATGCATCTTCCCTGGCCATCCCACGTTGATGTCGGTGAAACGTCCCTTGTGATCCACCAGTGCTTGCAGCATCATGGAAAAGTACCCCTTGCGGTTTACGTACTGGCCGCCCCGGTGTGCCAGGGCCAAGATAGGGATATGCATTCCATCTATCACCCTGCCACAGTTAGGGAACCCCAGCGCATTAAAGCCATCCACAGTGGTCTGCACATTTCCCATAGTCACTACCCTTGATAGCAGCCGGTCAATGATTGCGTTGGCTACTTGCAGCACAGCAGCCCCCACAGTAGATTTGCCCACCCCAAACTGTTTCCCAACTGACCGATAGCTGTCAGGCATTGCAAGATTCCACAGGGCTATGGCCACTCACTTTTCAACTGTGAGGGCTGCTCTCATTTTGGTGTCTTTGCCCTTCAGGGCAAGGGACAGCAAGTCACAAAGTTCCATGAAAGTGGCCATACGCATACGAAAGTTTTGCAGCCACTGGGAATCATCCCATACCTGCAACACTATGCGGTCCCACCAGTCTGTGCTTGTTTCCCGAGCCCAGAATTGGCGGTCCATGGCATGAACCTGCCCAAACACCAGCAAGGTCTCCCAATCACCACATGACGTGCTTCTAGGAACGTCTGTGTCCATGTCCTCATCAGTATAGTAATAGCGCTGTTGTCGCTTCCTCTCCTGCTTTTGCGAGTACTGTACATACTGCTGGATAATGTGCGAGGTATTTACAATGGTGTAAACTGTAGCAGAGATCTGAGTGGACTCCATGCTTGCCGCGCTATGGCGCCTGCACAGGTAATCCTGGAAAAAGGGCACAAAACATAGGAGAGTAGAGTGGCAGTGCAAGAGTGCTGTTCGGTTGATTGTCTTCTGTAGCTTTCACGGAGGTGGGAGCTCAGGACAGACAACATGGAGAAGCTCGGTAGCACGGCAAGAGTGGGAGAGCAGAGTTGGTGGTGGAAGCTGTGCTGCTTGGTTCACGATGGCCGAGCAGAGTTGGCAGCGGAGCAGAGTTGGCAGCGGAAGCGGTCAATGAGGAAGAGAAAGAGTAGATACTTATAGAGATTACATAGAAAGACGAGAGGAAATTCATAATACCAGGAGAGGTGGATTCATAGTACCAGGAGAGAAGCGGTGTACAGTACTGCACAGTCTGCTGAAAGCAGTATGGCATCTGCATGCCAAAAAGGTGTGAAATGATTGTCTGCCTTAGCTTTCATGGAGGGAGGAGCAACTACAATTTACACTCAAACACCCGCGAGAATGTTTTTGCCCCATCATGCACTGGGAGGTTATACCAGAATTCCAATGGGTGGCGGGGACTGCAGGAACTGTGGGATAGCTACCCAGAGTGCACCGTTCCGACTTTCAATGCTAGCCTCGGTACTGTGGACGCACACCACTGAATTCACACGCTTTAGTGGGGACACACAAGACCGAATGTATAAAACCACTTCCAAAAATTCAAATAGAATAATTTCGAAATAATTTCGTACTGTAGACGTACCCTTAGCCAACTTGGTTAGTCTCCTTTTCCTTCAGATAGGATTTTGGCACACTGCTTCCATTGCATCAAAATCAGATTCTCTGGTTGGTCTAAGTGCCTCAGTGCTTGGCCAGACAGCTGCACATGCTACTCTCTTGCCATTTACTGCTTCTTGTGTCTGAGCTGTTCACATTGCTTAACTGTTTTAAAATGCATGACACAGTAGTGCACTAAATTAACACACAAGAAACAACAGAGTGGGATCTGGCCCCAGCTGGTCTCTAATCTGGATCCTCTATTACTGTACCACCTACTCTTCAGCAATACTACCCCCCCCACCTCCTCAGTGGATCTAAGTTTTGGAGTACCTTAGACACTCTTCCAATCAGGAATCAGTCTTGCCATGGTGGGAAGGATATTCAGGGTGTCTCGAAGTCCTGGGCTCTCCCTTGAAGTTTCCTTGCCCAGACACAGCAATCTTTAGCAGTAACTCAGAGTCTTAAGACCAGAAAAAAGAAAAAGGAGTACTTGTGCATATGCATCCGATGAAGTGAGCTGTAGCTCATGAAAGCTTATGCTCTAATAAATTTGTTAGTCTCTAAGTGCCACAAGTACTCCTTTTTCTTTTTGCAAATACAGACTAACAGGGCTGCTATTCTGAAACCTGTCTTTAAGACCAGAAGGAACCAGTAGATCATCTAGTTTAGCATCTTACATATTGCAGACCACCAACACTATCCAACATGTGTACACAAACCCAACAACCAAAAGAAGACCAAAATATTGCAGCCCACAGGACACTAGACTGTTACATGCCACAGGTAGAGAACAGAAGGGACCAAGGTGCACTGGATGTGAGGACCCCACAACAGTAGGGAAATGATTAACTGTTATGTATGGACTTTCAGAAAGCTGTAGTAATTTCCAGTATGCACATAATTAGTAATAACAGGCCTTTAGTACATTATGTACAATTATTGTCTCTTGCACAAAAGCAACTTCCTCGATCCTGTATTTTATGATAGCATAGAACAGATTAAATGAAATAAAACCGTATCTATAATAATTTTCACTTTTTAAGATGAAAACATGTCATATTTGATTAACCCCCATATCCAGGCTACTATGATACATTAATCATGTGTGAATTTTTCAGAGAAAGACAGGTATCTATTTCAATTTGATTCAGTTGGTGATAATCTCACTATTATCATCCTTATTATGGTTAACTTTAGATTGTTCCCGAAAAAAATAGACAAGAAACCTTAGCTCCCTACTTTTAGTTACTTATCAGCACAAAATTGCTGTTGCAAAATTATGTTTTTGCATTATTCAAACCTAAGCTGTGTGTCCCATCAAAGGATATATTCTCAATTAAAAACAAATCAAAGTCAATAGATTAACCACTTTAGTACTGTAAAACATACCAGGCACTTCCTCTGCAATGGTGTTCATATGTTTCCTATAGCACTGTAAAAACAACAGATTCTTCATTTTGTTGGCCATTTAAAAAAGAAAAAAAACAAAAAACAACAACAACAACAACAAAGGAAAACTCTCATTTCAAGTCAACCTTAAACAAAAACAAAAAAAAAGTTAAGTGAACCAAAAATATCCATTTCAGGTCAAATAAAAGTTTTTGTTTAGAGTTAACAAGTTTTATTTAAAACTGAATTATAATTTGAAATGAAAAGTGATTTTGAATTAAAAAAATCCAAAGTATTCCATTTTGTAAGTGTCCAAATGAAACACTGAATTTCCCACCTCCCTCCCCAACTGAAACAATTTGTTGAAATTGACCAAATCTGTGTTTTGATCAACCCATATCTGTATTCTTGTGCAAAAGAAAGTTGGCCAAAAACATTTCACCCAGCTTTAAATTGTCAATAAGAAGAATCCCAACATCAAAGTTTAACATAATTCTGCACACATACAGGCTTAGAAATGTAGAACTAACCACTGAAAGAGAGTGACTAAATGGAGCACATACAGATTTTAAGGCCAGAATAGATTATATGTAAGCGGGGTAATGGTCCCACTATTGTGGGGAACTTTCCTCACTTATACACTACCCCAGTGAAATGGGCTAGCGAAAGGATCTGAGTCCTCGCTCCCACTTCCTTTACCCAGAGACCTGCCTGACCTCAAGGGCTCCCGTTCCACTCTCCTGTGTGACACAGTCCTCGTAACCCCAACAATGCTGGGCCCAGGATTCCTGGGGGGCTCGACCCCCAACCTTGTCATGGTCACTTAGGGCAGGGGCTAGGGTGTCCCCACTCTCGGCACTGCATGCTTCCCTGACCCACTGATCATTACATACAGTTCAAAGCAAATACAATTTATTAAACAGCAATCAATTTAAAAAAATAAGGAATAAATGGGAAAGGTTAAAGGAAAACACGCCACCCTGCTCTGTGGCACAGGAAAATCACAACCAGTGTCTCTGGAATGTCAGGGCAAGTCACAGTCTGTTCCTCACAAGTCCCAGGCCTCCTTCTCAGGCCCTGGCTGTGCTACAGGGATGCTGCAGGTCGGACACTTGCTCCGGTGGTGGCCATACGCTCTCAGGCTCTAGGTGGCAGGACCTTCTTCCCAGCATAGCCCCCACCCCGTCGGGGTTACGATCCCCCTCCAAGTCTGGCCTGCAAGGCATTTTGGCTGGGGATGTCTCCCTGTGCTGGGCCCACTGCCCAGGATCCCCCTTGCTCTTCCCAGCTGCTCACCGCATCTGGCTCTGGACTGCTCCAGCCCCTGCTCCAGCTCCACTTTGCCTCGGCATGGCTGCTGCTCTGCCTCCAGCTCCCTGGGCTGCTTCTCTGTCCCTTCTGGCTCTGCTACACCTCTGCTCCCAGCACAGGTCTGCTCTGTGGGCTGCTTTTCTGGCCCCTCTAGCTGACACAGCTCTGTTCCCCTGCTTTCTCTTTAGCTCGGCCCCACTCTGTCTGACTCAGGTAATTCTGGCTCACACAGAGGAGGACAGGACACCCCTGGGCTCCTGACTCCCCAGTTAGCCTGCCCGCCCTGTCAATCAGGCTGACCTGGTACATTGGCCTCTCCCCATTGTTCCTGGGGACTGTCAGTCTCAGGGTCCTGATTTCTCATCGATCCTTCCCCTTTCTTTTGGTACTGGGAGCTAGCCAACCAAAACACTCCCGCTAAGTTTTAGTAAGGGCACAACTGTCCCCTTACATATAGTAATGATCTTGTCTGACCTACTGCATAACATATGCCATAACATTTCACCAAACGATTCCCTCAAATTCTGGTTGAGCTAGAGCATCTCTCTTAGAAAGAAATAGTTTAGAAAGCCATCCTCAAAAGAAATATAGGAAGAACAAAAGGAAAGAGAAAGGTGAAAAACTGGGAATGTCAGTATTGTAAAATCAGCGGAAACTGAAAAGCCAGAAATCTAACCACTGCCCCCTTCCACTGGGGCTGGGGAGGCAGTGATGAATCAGAATGGGGAGATGGAGTCTCTCACCTTCTTCCAATCTGAAGAAAAGGAACATCGGCCACCAAAAAAGTAAACTTGGAACAATTTGTCTATCAAGGAAGTAGGTGGCACCTCTTGCTAACAACGACTATTCAAATCTCCACAAGCAAAAATTCCCAGTTTTCTGTGACTAAACAAAATAAATTTGTCAAAATAAACGCAAATTTGACAGGATGCCAGATAAATAACTCTGTAGTAAGTGACGTGAATCTACAACACTCCAAAATGATGAATTTAAAGGAAGAGCAAGAAGAAAGCCTCATACTAACAGAGCATGTTACAAATACAATCAAAATCTCATTCTTCAATCACAGCAGTACTAATTTCTGTCTCTATCTACTGTAAAGGATTAATCACCATGACCACTTGCTGCCCCCTACCATATTTCCCAATATGTGCCCATAATACTATGACGTTATTGACATGAACTGTGACTGTATAGATCATTGTTGCAACCAGTGTCCTATGGTTGCACCAGGTCTTGTACAGAAGAGGTCAAGTGGGGTGTTTATGGAAAGGTTGTAGTTTGCTGGTTATGATTATGCTGTCTGTAGGGTACATCATTTTTGTATTTGAAGTTATGAATACTGGCTATGTACTTGTTTCTCAATGTGTTTGATTCTAAGCCTCCGTGAAGCATTTGGTCAGCTTCTTGAGAAAGGACTATTCTCAGTGAGTGCCCAGTCAAGAAACATTTAACTGACAATGGACTTTGGGAGACGCCAATCCACATCTGAGCTTTCCTGAGAACGTTCAAACTAACATGTAAACAATGGCGTCAGCCTGCAAAAAGCTGAATCATTCGTAGACATGTAACTTGCCCAGGTGGCTACAAACTTAATCTTGTTGCTGTGACTTTGCACAGAAGAACAAAGGGGTTTCTATCCCCAAGAAAGAAAATATAAAAGGCCCGGGACCTCTTCATTTTGTCTCAGCTGGCTTAAGAGATAGACTCCCCACCCACAAGAGATGCATCAAAGAAACTGGAACAAAGGACAGTAACTACCGGGGTGTGAGTGATTTCTGGACCCAGACTAGGAAGGAGTCCAGTCTGTGAAAGAAACTTACAGGAACATCTCTAAGGGTGAGATTTACTTGTATGCAGTTTCTCAATGTATTAGGCTTAGACTTGTGTATTTTGTTTCATTTTGCTTGGTAACTTACTTTGTTCTCTCTGTCATTACTTGGAACCACTTAAATCCTACTTTTTATATTTAATAAAATCACTTTTGCTTATAAATTAACCCAGAGTATTTAATTAATTTCTGGGAGAACAAACAGCTGTGCATATCTCTCTATCAGTGTTACAGAGGATGGACAATTTATGAGTTTACCCTGTATAAGCTTTATACAGAGTAAAACAGATTTATTTGGGGTTTGGACCCCATTGGGAACTGGGTATCTGGGTGCTGGATACAGGAGCACTTCTTAAGCTGTTTTCGGTTAAGTCTGCACTTTGGGGCGTGTGGTTCAGACCCTGGGTCTGTGTTGGAGCAGACTGGCGTGTCTGGCTCAACAAGGCAGGGTTCTGAAGGCCCAAACTGACAGAGAAAATGGGCTCAGAGGTAGTCTCAGCACATCAGGTGGCAGTCCCAAGGGGGTCTCTGTGACCGAACCCGTCACAAATACATTCTTCTGTTCTATGAAACAGATACAGCAAAACCTGCCTTAGCGATCCCCTCTGAAGAAAGACCACCCATCACGAGTAACTACTTGCAGAGCCCACAGAACATTTCCCCCCCATAATTTAACTGTGAAGAGCGACAACCTGTCATCTGCAACTAGCGACCACATTTTCTTACTCCCATCCATAAAAACAAACCTGTTCGAGAAACCGATCTTCCTTACTTCTGCGCTGCTGCAGATGGCAGCACTGCTTTCAAAACTGGACACCTGGCCAGCAGGCTCTGCTCTCCAGCTGTCCAGATCTGAAGGCAGAACAGGGAGTGGTGGCTGCTAGCTGGGCAACCAGCTGTGAAGGCAGTGCCACTACCAGCAACAGCACAGAAGTGAGGGTAGCATGGTATGGTATTGCTACCCTTACTTCTCCGCTGCGTTCAGAGATGCACACCCAGCCAGCAGCTACCACTCTGTCCACCCTGCTCTAAAGGCAGTGCAGAAGTAAAGGTAGCAATACTGCAACTCCCCTATAATAACCTTGCGATGCTGTCATAAATATAAGGGGAAGGATAACAACCTTTATGTATGCAGTATGCAAATCCCTCATGGCCAGAGATCACTTACCGGTAAGGGGTTAATCAGTTCCATTAACCTAGTTGGTTCCTGACCAGAAGGACCAATGGGGAAAGAAGATACTTTCAAATCTGGGGTGGGAGAAAAAGGTTTTGTTTGTGCTCTTTTGTTGTGTGCCCTCTCGGACAGAGAGAGGGACCAGGGCAGGAAAAAAACATCTCCTAAAAAGATCCTGAAATGATACATCTAAAATTACAGAAATTGTAAGTAATAGCAAGGAAACGTGCCAGGTTGCAGCCCCTATTCTGGCTCCTCTTGGACATCATGTTACATTTTTGGTTGCACTTTTCCCCTCACCTGTTCATATAAACACTCCCTATCCATGGCCCCACAAAGTCATGAGACCTCCTTGTCAATGTCCTTCTAGCCCTGGCCAAAATCTACAAAACGAGGAAGAGTAGGTTGGCTGACAGGGTTTCCTGCAACTGTGGGGTCTATTTCTGCTCCTCAGTCTGTTCACGCATCTGGGCAGAGTTCCTCTGGGATTTCTTGACACCTTTGAGGAGCACTGGGCACTGTTCAGGGTTCTCTGTTCAGTGTCCCCATCAGGTTCCCTTCGTTTAGCCCTGTGACCTCACTCCTGTCCCTGTTATATCTTTAGTTGCCCACTGTAATTAATTGAAATACTGGACTTTGTGGATCCTCCCCTTAGGCTGAGGGAGGTCCTTTAGCAGTGGGCGGGCACTTCCAGGATCCCAGCATGACCAGACTCCTGCACCCAAACAGTCTGGGTCTGTCACAATACGTTGTTCAACAAGATGGATTTCTACGTATCACATGATCAAACGTATTCTTAATTAGGAAGTAGCAGGCCCTGAATACATAGAACTAGATCCTCAAGTGGTATAAATCAGCATAGCTCCATTAAAGATCTGGACCATCCTGTGCAGGATGTTAAGGAGGGCATTGTTTATTTTTGCCCAATAGACCACATTGGAAAACCTCTTTCGTATCCGGAATCCTTTCACAACTGCTTCCAGAAACATCAGTGTATGGGAGGAGGGACAAAAAAAAAAAAAAAACCAAACCAAAATGCCCCACAAATTTATCCCATTCATGCACCCAATGAAAAAATAGGACAAAGTGCCCAATCCTGAAAGGTGCTAAGCATTCCAGGTGCTCTCAGCTATCAGGAGAAAGACAAAAGCAAAGGACATTATGCCTCAGCTTTTCCTCAGAAAAGTGATTCAATTTACAGCTCCATTTTCTCCTCTTCTACAGCATGTATCTTAATGTTGATTACTTTCAGTTGAAGCGTGGCCACTACAGTTAGGGATTCATGCTTTTTGGGGTTTTCCAAAAGAGCGTCAACTTTACAAATCTTTTAGATATTTCTGAAATAATTTTCCTTTCATTAAGCTTCAACTGGGCTGAGGAAGCATTATTCACATCCAGGTCTGTATTAGAATGGAGTTGGGACTTAGGCCAGATGAAGGCTAAAGTTTGGTGACAGTTAAATCTCACAAGTATCCAAGTTAGAAGCAGAAAATAAGCCCTTTTTGGGTTTAGATCAACTTGGAGTCAGAATTATCGGTGAGTTCAGATCCAATAATTTGAAACTAAACAGACTGTTTGATAATAATTCTAAGAATACCAGAAGAACAAAAATACACAGCATCCCAGAACTCATGCTTTACCAGCACAATATGAAGCTTGAACCTCAGAAGGTCTAAATCTAGAAACTACCAGTTTTATGTAGATTCTAAACTTGACAAAATGTTCTTATCAGAGGCCCTACTTAGGCCCAAAAAACTAAGTTAAAGCAACAAATTTGAGAGAGAGTTGGGGGAAACTTATCAAACCTGTTTGTACCTCCAGATCTTTAGAGGTTCACCCATCTCCAGATGAGTTACCCCATTGCTATGAAAATGTTAATAATATGCCAAATGTAGCTAGACTGCCTATCTTTTTTCTCTGTTATTGTACATAACCTCTAAAGATTTTGTAGAACAGCCTCTGACCAGGGTATTTTAAGGCACATCATACAATAAATTACAGTATGCAGTTACATGCAAAATTCTAGTTTTCATCT
This sequence comes from Dermochelys coriacea, assembly GCF_009764565.3. NCBI lineage: Eukaryota > Metazoa > Chordata > Testudines > Dermochelyidae > Dermochelys > Dermochelys coriacea. Next base: position 214,547,912 of record NC_050069.1, read on the forward strand.
AAAATTAGTCATAGAGACTGTATAAATGGCTGGACAGGTCTTAAGTGTGAATGTGCAGTTTTTAAGAGGAAACCTAACAATTTAGGGTTACATTCCTCATGTTTTTCATAACATTCTCTAAATTATTCCTACAAGACAAGACTGTAAAAGACTTATAAAACAGAGTTTGAAGTGAAGTGACATTTTATTTACTCTTGTTAATTATGCATGTAGAAATCATCTGTTTAGACAAATCTATGAAAAAGGAGTCTAAAGATGTGTCATGTTTATGATTAAATATGTTAAATGTAACATTAAAGCTGACATGGTTATGGTCCAATGGGGAAGCACTGTCAAGCTACCTCCAACTCAGATGCTGTGCATATCATCAGACTCATTGTTTTGTTTAATTGCATTCACATTGCATAATATTGCATAACAAGTATCCAAAAAAAGCTGTTTGCTATGAGAGGGTTTTGGTCATCTTCTTCAGTATTATGCCAGGGTTAATGATCATCACAGCTGCTCAAAGCCAAGTGGAATAGGTAATTTCACTTTGAGTTATCAGATTTCTCTTTTAGTAGAAAACTGAAGGCCTGCTCCATCTACTGTTTATAGTCTGGCCAGAGACACTCTCTTGATTCCCATGCTGACTCTCAGGCACTTTGCCCTCTGGTTGAGAAGGTTTCTTACAGCTAAGTACTTTAGAAATAATCAGAGAAATGGATTGTTCTCAAAAGTAGGTTGGTTTTTGTTGGCCTTCTGGAGTTCTCATAAATTAGTAGACTTCAGTAGCAGTTGACTCAGAGGATTATCACTGCTGTAAACCATTTGCAGTGTGATTTATAATATTTTAATTATATCTAATACATGGGTTTCTAACACAGCTGGACCATCATTGCAGCCGCACTGGGAATTGTATTTTCTGGCAGTTAATAAATGACTTTCAGCGAGGCAGATTTTTATCAGCCCTCAAGACCTTTTTCCATTAAGCAGAATAATATTTATAAACGCCATACACACATGTATTTTCTTGCATAGTTATTCATAATTAAATCTTCCAGGAGTCACCATAGTGTGTTCTACATTGTAGGCATTTCTTTCATGTTCTATTGTATCTTGGGGGGAAAAGCCCTTTTAGAAATAATAATGGATAAATCTAATCAAACCATTTGGTTTGGACAAGACTGAGCCACCCCAGGAGAAGTTCTGAGAAGAAATTATGACTCAGCATCACACAATTCCTTCCCTGCTCTTCTCATATTCCCAGGGAAAATAAGATACTACAGCTCTTTGCTAGGCACAGGCCACTTCTCCCTTTGTGCAAGCTCAGCTCTGCCCATCAGCACTTTGTGGGGAGGGTGAGGCAGAGTAGTGACTCCACCCACTCGCTTTAGGTGGCGTGTACAGTACTGCAGAAAAGGAACTAGGTGATAGTAGAGCAAATAGAATGAGTCAACAATGTGATGTTGTTGCCAAAAAAAATAAAAAGGCAAATATTCCGGAGTGTGCTAACAAGTGTCATACTTTAAGACATGGGAGGTAATGGTTCTTTCTCCTAAGCTGAGCTTGTGAAGCCTCAGCTACAGCGCTGCATCCAGTTTTGGGTGCCACACTTTCAGAAAGATGGAGAAAAATTGGAGAGTCTCCATAGGAAAGCAACAAAAAAAGATAAAAGGTTGGAAAATCCCTAAAAAAACTGGGCATGTTTAGTCTTGGGAAAGGAAAACTGAGGGGGGAACCTCATAAGAGTCTTCAAATATGGTAAGGATTGTTATAAAGATTGTCAACTGTTCTCCATGTCTACTGAAGATAGAACAAGAAGTAGCGGGCTTAATCTGCAGCAAGGGAGATTTAGATTAGATATAAAGGGAAATACAACTGTCTAATTTAAGTACTGGGATAGGTTACCAAGGGAGGCTGTAGAATCCCTGTCATTGGAGGTTTATAAGAATGCTTTGGACAAATTCTCATGAGGGATCATGTAGGTATACTTTGTCCTACCTCTGTCCAGGGGCATGGACTAGATGACCTTTCAAGGTCCTTTCCAGACCTACATTTCTATGATTCCATAGATGTGTTATGCTCAGCCACAATCTGTCCCTACCCTCCTAGGGCAAAAGCAAGATTATCCAGTATAACTAGAGCTGGTTGAAGAAAACATTCACATAACCATTTTACAGTGGAAAATACAATTCTGACAAAATTGAAATGCTTTGTGAAATCATGATGAGTTCTTCAAAATTTGTTTCAGGAAAAGAGTTCCAACAATATCATTCCCTCTGGGGCACCTGGCACTGGCCACTGTCGGAAGACAGGCTACTGGGCTAGATGGGCCTATGGTCTGACCCAGTAGGGCAGTTCTTATGTTCTTATCAAACTGTCCATTTATTTTGAAGTAACTTTTTGGTTATAATGTATACTACAATTTTTATAAAAAAGAGTGATAATTTCTATAGTATAAAATAAAAATGACATCAAAACAAAACACTGATTGATCTGAAACTTGGGGGGGGGGGGGAGAGGAGGGAAGATTCCTCCCCTCCCTGAGAGTTTTGGTGTTTGATCCTAATCAGGAAAAAAAAAAGTTTTGAAATCCCCAAATCCTTTGAAAATGGAGTTTGTCCTCTGCACATCAATAATTATACCTAAAAATATGTTCTCTGTGGGGGGCTGGACACTTGGGATTATTATGCACCTTTAAGACACAAGTCTGTTTTTCTTCCTCAAATTTCCAAAAGTGCAGGGAAAGCACAATTCTTGTCCAGTTGTCCAGGAGGGTGTGGAGTGCACTTCCTCTTCTACAGCTAAAAGAAAAGGAGTACTTGTGGCACCTTAGAGACTAACAAATTTATTAGAGCATAAGCTTTCGTGAGCTACAGCTCACTTCATCGGATGCATTTGGTGGAAAAAAAACTTTTTTCCACCAAATGCATCCGATGAAGTGAGCTGTAGCTCACGAAAGCTTATGCTCTAATAAATTTGTTAGTCTCTAAGGTGCCACAAGTACTCCTTTTCTTTTTTGCGAATACAGACTAACACGGCTGCTACTCTGAAACCTCTTCTACAGCTATTTCTGCTGGCCAATATGGTGTGTAGAGGGGATGATTATAGTACCCTCAGCCAATTTCAGGAGGTTAGAACCACTGTTGGCAGAGTCTCAGTAAGCACAGAGACCAAACAGCACCCAGTTTTTCAGCAGGGAGCAATGGGATGGAAATACTATTTGCTCATCACCACCCTTGCAGGGCCAGAGATAATCTGGCAAGAATGAAAAAAAATAAGACAAACATTTAAACTTTTCCTGGATTCTTCGACAATTCATAGCCCTTGGAATAAGCACAGCAGGGTGGCTCTAAGAAATACATACAAAGTGTCACAGGCAGGTCATGGGTGGCCAGGACCAATAGTCTGAGTCCGCAGTGACGAGACAGAAGTCAAGAGTTGGCTGGATCAGGATACCAGGAGACAAACTGAAGATCAGAACCAGAGGTGCGAAGCAGAGTCAGGCCAGGTCAGGCTACCAGGGGAAACCAAAGGCAGGAGAGAAACTGGAGGTCAGGTACTATAAGTCAGATGCCAGAATTCAAGCTGGGTCACAATGCCAAGAAATCAAGCCTGGGAAACAGAAGCAGAGATCAGGAAGCTTAAGGTAAAGAATCTAGAGCAGGGTGGAGTCCAGTTGTTCAGACAGCTTCCTGTTCCTGCTGCTGGCTTTAGTAGGGCCAGCCAGCTACTCTGGGCCTCCTCCAGTCAGACCTCAGGGGCTGGACTTCATGAGCCCCAGGTAAACTATTGACAGCATGCTACCAGATGGAGTTGGAGAGTGGCTATTCCCATGAACCTGGAGGGCCTGGGTTTGAGACAAAGTTCCTGGCATATGAGGAGTGAAGTCATGCATTACGTATCAGTCAGGCGTACCAAGAGTTCCACATCCCCTGACGAACTTTAATGACAACCAGGCTGGAGGGTCACATAGTGCTAGAAGACTATGAACTCCCTCGAGTCCCAGTAAACTACCAACTTTCATGGGATAAAGCAATTAGGGTCCAAATGTTGCTGAAAATACTGGGCCAAATTCTGACCTCAGTTACAATGATGCAATTCCCATCCACCAAGTCAAAAAATAATAACTCAATTTTAATTAGAGATTTTGTAGTGTCCTTCAATTCTATCTTTGTCAGAATATTTCTACCAAAAATGGTTTTGATGCTATGATGTGCCTGCTTTATATGGCTCTTTCTTAATCTCCTTCCTTCTGGAGAAATTAGATCAGTAGACTGCATTGTACTCCACACAATAGGAGTGACACAACAATGGCTGTTTATATGTTTTACTCTGTTTGGTCACTGCCTCCAAGAACATAAAAGGTTTATAAAGACACAGTATAGGAGACTTCACAACTGATCATAAAGACACCTGGAATACCATATAGGGCCAGGTGCAGCTGAGAGGAGAACACTGCATAATTTAAAAAAGCTAACCTTGCTTTTATGCAGGTTTCACAAAATTGCAAATAATAGTTTTAGATAACATCATTTTGTGAATTTTTTCAGTGAAAAAATTCAGAGGATGGGTATTTTTGGTGAAAACAGGATCTGCTTTTTATGATAAAACTGAGCAAGTTAGGCATCACAGCAGAGAAGTAGCCAAAAGCCAAAGAGTGACTATCACCTGTTTCCATCTGAAATGAGTCACATGATTAGCAGTGTGCATTGTGGTTATGAAAGTTCTTGGGAGAATTAAGAGGAAGGAAAGAGATAAAGACCTAGAACAAAAGAATGAGTGGCTAACTGTCTTAGCTCCTCCCCCATCTTTAAATGGATACATAGTAGCCTATCACTTCAAATACAGCATTAACATTTCCATGCTTTGCACAATCTTTGCCCATGCAGATTAACACGGCCAAGACTGAATGACTTGCCCACGGGCTGTGTGGAGGTGGTTCATATTGGGCAATTATTAAGTTACTGAAGTGCTATGATCGGGGCCATTGCACAACCACAGTAAGACAAAGTCCCTCCCCTAACTAGAAGGACAAAGGCACTGAGAAGGGGAAATGACTTGTGTAAGGTAATATAGCAAAGGCTAGAAGAGAATCCCAGATCTCATCCTTTCTAGACCAATGCCTGAACCACTGGATCATAGCAGGGGAAATCTACATCAAGCCCTGAAACACCCATTTGAAGCATATAATGCCTATGGTATTAGCGCTCCAGAGGTTTGGGAAAAACTGAGACCAGGAGCAACAATGTTCTACCCCATGTTTCAAGTTGGTCCACTTACTGTGTTCACGCTACTTGATAAAATCAGTTCAATACATGTTCCTAGCTGGGAGTGTTTTTCAAGATCAGGCACAGTATATGATTAATTTGATTTCAGTATGCTGATGAAGTGATTGAGAGAGGAAAGATTGGACTGAAGGGACTTTTTGTTGGCATTTCATGAAATAAACAACATTTTAATATGTTTCAATAGTTTGTAACATTTTGTAAGCCTTTTGCTATTAAAAATTTCTCAGGGCAAAGAAAGCTATTGCAGTAAAGCTATTGCTCCCAGGTATATTTTCAGTTAAGACAATACCCCATTATTTATGGTGGCTGAAGCTGAACTTCACACCTCAAAGCTGTCAAACTCTCCTTAATACTTTATTTTTGTACATGACCATCTTTCCTCCTATGTGTGGATTTGCTGTCCTCCTTCCCCAGCTCTGCAGAGAGGAAGATAGGTCTGCAAACTGCTTTTGGTTCAACTCACATGACACTGTCAGCAACCTATCTGAAAGGTGGCCATTTTATTACCACAGGTACCCTCAGTGTTCCTCTTACACACACACACACACACACACACACACTCACTCTTCTTGGGCCTGATGCATAGTCCATTTAAGTCAGTGGAAAGACTCTCATTGATGTCAAAGGCCTTTGGATCAGGCCTATGGATTCTTCATCTTCTGTTCCCTCCTCCCAGGCTGTCTTGCCTGGAGAGTGGTTCTCCTATAAGGGCTTCAATGGGAATTGCACCTGACTAAATCCTGGGAAAGCACTTCCCCACTGGGGCCCACAGTTACTTGCCTGTATTTATGCTGTCTCCTATTTCACTCCCGCTCTTTTGTCAAAGACAAATAAAAATATTTAAAGACAGAGGAAAGTTTCCCACGACATCAATGTCACAATCAGCTTGCAGATTATTTTCCATAGTCCATTCCTCTGGAATATTTGATTCCTCTCAGAGTTCCCATCACCCTCTGGTTTGTAGCACTCAAGCTGCTGTATTGCTGTGCTTGCAAGATATTCTTCTAGTGAGCTTTCAAAACAGATTCCTGCTCTTTATATGCATTTTTACATTTAATTATTTCATTTACAAGGCCATCATGGAACATAAAATATCCCTAAAGACTTGAACAATTTGTTTCATTAATGTTTTCCATCATTCAGCTACCACTGATGTTTTAAAGTGAGCTCATAATATTAGATTGGCTGGGCAAGCTGATTTCATAATGTTTCCCCAGTAAAGCTTAAATGTAAGTGGGAACTTCATTTGGAAATATAAGGAAATGGTGGCACCAAACAATTAATGCATTTTCCATTTAAAAATAAAAACTAACCCATTTATGGTGAAACAGCAAGTAGCATCTTTAAAAAAAGAAAGAAAAAAAACCAAACAAACCACCTCAGTCTGGTTAAAGTTGAAAATATAAGATTCATGTTGCTTGACTATGGAGTTCTTTAGTAATACAATTCATATTAAGACCCTGGCCATGAAAGCAGTTCCATGCAGTGGACCTCTGCACTCAGAGCAGCTTGCAGGATCAAGATCTAAATTAGTAGAGACTGTGCCAGGGTTTTAAACTCTACTGACAGCCCTGTCAAGTGAAGTCATCTAACCACAGGTGACATATAGCATGAGCAGTAGCTGCATGAGTTTTCTTACAGAAGTGCTTAATTCTATCCTAAAAGATAAATCTATTACTAGGGATGTTTAATCTCAAAGTTCATTCAGTATTTGATCGCTCTGCTGATATTTCCAACAAGAGTGCCAGTTAAGCTCTGTTTGTACTAGGGCAATGTATGAAAAACTTCTCTCACTAACACCAGGTCTGGTATTTACAATATTAGGAGTTTGAAATAGTCACGATTGAAATAGCCACTGTCACGATTTTTATTACTGCACTGAATAGACATTTTTTAGGTTGCCCCAGAAAATACCCATTTCTGAGCCAAGTGTCAATGCAATATTGTGTGGGAAACAATTTGGACCAGATATGATAGAAAACACACATTTTCAGCACCATTGAATTAGAATCCAAACCTTAGTCCTGACACCACTTCAAACTTGAATTCTACTTTTTAGCCTACTTCTAATATTTCAGTCTGGATCCTACATTGTTTTCTCATTTAATCTCTTACTCCTTTGTTTGCAAACCACAGCAGCTAGCATTATGGAGGCAGAGGGCTTAGTTTATGGGAGGGGAGTTCATTGTAATGTTGACAAAACAGAGAACAGTTGAAACACCCTGGAGGAAAAAAAGTCACCACAACAAAGACAAAATAAACTTTGCCATAATCTAAATCAAGGGTCAGGAAATTCAGAGTTTAGGGAATAAAGCATAACAATGAGAATCAAGGGCTATTTTTTAAACCAATGGCATAAGTGTTTAAGCCTTTGTACTTCATGGTGATTGCTGGTTTTTGTAAAAAAAAAATTACTATCTGATATGGACCACAGCAAACTGCAATGAACCTTTTGTGGTAAGGCCACCTCTGCAGATGTGCTGGTAACCTGAGACCAAATGACAGTAGGCAAATGTTTCTTTGGAGATTCAGCCTTTTACCTTTTTCTAAAGGGAAATTAGTAACATGAGATTCCAATAGCCAAACCAGGTAAACAAGGCATTGTTCCTGAAGCTGTAACTGGAACTCACTCTTCAGTTCTAATTGTTCCTGCCTCATTCCTAAGGGGTATTCTTGACTGTAGCTTCTTCCTTTTGTTTTTATTTCTTCCTTTCTAGGAGTAATGCTATTGCTATCAGTTGTGCATATATATCAGCATCTTCCAGTGGTTGCTATTTACAAGCCAATATTGAATGTAAGGATTAGAACAGTGTTTTCAAAAATAAATACATAAATAAATGTAGTACAAACATACCCACAAACAGCTAGTCTCAAGGCGTGCTGGTGAACAATTGAGAAAGAAAATGCTGTTTCCCTTTCTTTATTTCCTGTTCATCTTTGTTATGGGAAATACTCTAAGGCAAAAAGAAAAGGAGTACTTATGGCACCTTAGAGACTAACAAATTTATTTGAGCATAAGCTTTTGTGAGCTACACGAAAGCTTATGCTCAAATAAATTTGTTAGTCTCTAAGGTGCCACAAGTACTCCTTTTCTTTTTGCGAATACAGACTAACACGGCTACTACTCTTAAACTCTAAGGCAAGGTCACCAAGTGGCTGGTCCATTAAGAGGAGTGGGTGCCCAGTCTCTCCTATGACTGATCAGTTAGGGATCACTATAAAAACCAGCAAGTGGTTGCCTAGCATGGATGTTCAGGCAGGAAGCCCCCCAGGTTTGGGGGACTAGAGGAAGCAAGGTGACTCCCAGGCAGATTGGCCTGTAGAAGAGCTGCTTATCGTAGGAAGCCCCTGAGTCAGGGGAAGGGCGAGGTTGAGTGGGGGAGTTTGTGTTACCAGTGTCATGTGGAATAAAGCTAAATCCCTGAGAAAGGGAGCCTGCATCAGACTCAGGGCATAGTGTCACTCCTTCAAGGCCAGAGAGAAGAAGTCAGCAGTGTCTATGCAGACTCACAGACAAGGCTAGTAACATCCCAGTCACTCCGAGTTTTCCTTAGGAGATGTGAGAAATGCCTGAGAGGCACCAGTTTGCTGACACAGCAGTCAGTAAGCAGTTTATTTGTGAAGCGGAAAAGCAGGCTCTTTGGGTGACTCCAAGTGTTGTATGACCTTAATTCAACTGTGCTAATATTTTATCTAGCTGCAGGCTTTTGTGAATACTATGAAATATAAAGGATCAGTGTACGATACAGCAGCCTTTGTCGAGTGTTGCTGTATCACACAGATTCTTTGTACTTCAGAACTGAAGATATTTCTACTGATTGCTTCAGCTTCAATCTTGGCAGCAGGGTTTGACACCTTAAGCCAGACTCAACCCTCTGATATGCATGAGCAAGTGCCACTGATTCCAACAGGACTTGCAAACATGCATTTCCTTTCTAACTATTCTAGAAGGCTTGGGTTAGATAAGGTGACAGGATGGGAAACAGTCTGAAACCTGCAGCCATGAACCTGACTGATTTTTAGGAATGGCACAAGGCTGATTTCAGCTTCCATTGGGAATTTGTAGTTCTGTAGCCCCTTTTATTGCAAAGTTAGCCTGGAAAAATGTAAAGTTGCAAGTTTGTCATTACAATTCTTCTGAAACTCAGATGCCATTCATAACCCACTATAACAGGGGTGTTCACCTCTTGAGCGCCTCGAAGGGGCTGGGTATGGTATTACAGTCCTTTTCCCTCTCCTGGTGCCCCATGGAGGTTTTCGGCCTTGCTTGGTTGGTTTTCAAAGGCTCAGACTCTGGCCATTTTGACTGTGACCTGAACTTCTTCTGGAAGAGTAAAGAGTCCAGCAAAAACTATCTGCCCACACTAAAATCTTCAGTCCCAGCTCTGTGCCCTTTAAATTCAAACTTTTGCTCAAGCTTCCAGAAGAGGCTTGTCCCCTTCTTGGTATTTACACCACTTCACCAGTGCATGGTGGGAGAACCTATGTCTACTTACTGTTCCAGGTTGCAACCCTACAAACAGCAGCCATGTCTTGCTTACTTCAATTCATTGCAGTTACTTCCCTGGGCCTCTTCCTCCCTCGCTCCTTCACCTTCACCCCTTTCCTCAGGATTACAGTTCTCAGATCCTCTCTCCCCCATCTTAAACAAATTCAGCCAGAACCAGACTCTGTCTGTCCCTCAAGTTCCTTTGGCCACAGAGGCACACCATGTCTTACCTCTCTGGTCCCAGCCAGGAACTGAGCTGTAAAGTCTCTGCAGCTCCTTTTATTTGACCCTGTTGGGATCTGATTGGCTGCATCTGTGAGGCTTTTCTAGGCAGCCCTGGAGGACCCACCTTCACTGTTCCTTGCTCTGGGTGGGGATGTGGTAGGAGAGCAAAGCCCTCAGCAGGGGGCTACAAAGTTCTGGTAATCCCATCAGGCCCTGCCAACCCCAAACATGGCTTTTATGTCCATGAAACCTCAGTTTTTCCAGGGACCAGGACCAGTTGACCATCCTAGTGATTTCTGCTTACCCATACTACTACTGAAGTCCCAGGAATGTGAAGGCCCCTCCCGCAGCCTGAGAGGAGAAACCATGAAACCCAGGGTTCAACTAAATTCAGGGGACAACAAATGATCAAACAGGAATGTGAGTGAGGATACAGGGACATCAGCAGGAATCCTGAGGGGGACACTAAGCAGAGAATGCTGGACAGCACCCACTGCTCCTCAAAGGTGTCTAAGGAGCCAGCAGACTTGGCCCAGAGGAACTCTGTCCGGATGTGGGATTGAAGGAAGGAATGGAAATAGACCCCACAGTCGCAAAGCACCCCCATCCAACATCCTCATCTTGGTTTTATAAATGGCCACTTTGGCCAGTGACAGGAGGAGGATTACAAGGAGGTCATCCAGGAGGTCCGTGACTTTGTGGGGTCATGGACAGGGTGTGCATAAATCAGGAGGTGAGGGGAAAAGTGCAGCCAGAACCTAAGAAGAAGGTTCTGGAGGAGCCGGAAAAGGGACTGCAACCTAGCAGACTGCAGATAAAAGTACACCAGGGTCTCCCTGACATCGCAGACGGGACAGGTATTGGGGAGAGGGGCAAACCACGCCAACAGCTAAGCAGCTTCTCTGATGAGCAGCCTCTGGCCACAAGGGTTCAGTTAAGTAGTGGGAGAGGGCAGAGACAATAACAACTTTTGGACCAAGCACAGGTAAGGGAGCATCAGACTTTTTTCTAATCCCTTTCTCACTACTCTCCACTCCTTCTTACTGCATAATGTAAAATAAAATACCCATGCTAGAGAAAGATATTTGATATTTGCCTTAAGCAAGGAGCTGTCTGTCTAAAGCATATTCATTTTAAAACCTTCCTTCTTCCACAGAAGGAAGTAAAGTGACTCACACTGAAACCCAAGGGGTCTGATTCTCCTCTCCCTTAAGCAGGTGTAAAGCAGGAGTAACTACATTCAGGTACATGGATTTACTTCTGATGTACACCAGTGTAAAGGACAGGAGAATCAGGCCTACATTTTTTCCACCTCTTGTGTATTCATGTTTTTTGGTTTGTGTGTTTGGTGGGGGGAAATTTGTAGGTGTGGCAGAAACTGCAAGGTTTTCTGCTTTAGCTTTGACAAAGTTTCCAACACAGACCAGAAATCATTTACTGCAGCAAAATCTTAAATCCATATACTATGCAATTTCTACAACTTCATTTAACCCCAATAAGTACCTTTCTCTCTCCTTGATTTCTCTTTAGAAAAAGAAAACAAAAATTCAGGACAATAAATGAATTACATGCTTAGGGATTCCAGGCCAGCCTGACTCTCGGGATTGCTCTCTCCAAGTTGTAGCTAGAAACTACTAAAGCAGGAGATGTTTTAGGCCATGGAAGAAAAATTACAGCATTTGTACTTATTTTATCTTTCTTGCAGTAAGAGCAGTGTAGTTACGAGGATCTTACAAGCCATCAAACCAGTAGTCTAACAAAGAGCTGAAAAAGTTTCATTCTCTCTCAGTTTTTATTCTGATTAGATTTAATGTATTGGGTTCTCAAAGCATTTTACAGATATGAAAAAATAGCTCCCCACAACACACCTAGGAGGCCGGTATTTCCTCAATTTACAGATAGGGGAACTGAGACACAAAAAGATTAAAGACCAGAGTAATTTTGGCCACCTCAATATTAGAGCCAACATCCCAGTTTTCAGAGGTGCTGATTTTCATAGGAGCTTTTGGGTTCTCCAACTAGATTTTCAGGGGTGCTACATGACTCTAGTTGTACCCTCAAAACAAGTGGATGCTTTTGAAAATCTAAACCTCAGTCACTTGCTCCCTCTTCCCAAACATGGCTCCTAGCCTTATGCTAACCACAAGGCTCTCCTTCATTCTCCCCTGTGCCCCTCGGTGCATTTTTCAATAGATACTTCCTAAACATCTCAGCTCCCAAAACTAATAAACCAAACGTTGGTCTAATTATACTTCTGGTTTTAGATCATGTGATGTGCACAAAGACACAGACCTGAAAAAGCTGCAACTGGTGAAATATTATTAATTATTATTATATTATTATTATTCCCCCTGCTATCTCAACCTCTTTTCCCTGTTCCATTATTTTTTTCTTTACTGTAGACAGTGCTCCCTAGTATATAATGCTTTAAAAATATTAAAAAGGTACCTCTAGAGCTCAAACAGGTCCCAGTTTTATTTCCTGGCCTTAATTTAAGGTTCAATCCAATGCTTACCACTGTCCATTGGGGACCTTAAACCTCAGGAACTCTAAGAACACTTTAGATAATTGTATTGGAGCAGTTCAGCCGGTCACTATTTTGCAGAGAAAAACCTTTGGTGCCTCAGTAGCCCAGCATATCAATCCCCATACTGCAATCTGCAGAGCAAAGTGGATTGTAAGTAGTGATGGGTGAAACTCAAGGGGTCCAGATAAGTAGAGCTGATTTAGAACCAAAATTCACTGGCAGTTCTGAAAAATCAGGAGAGAAAAATCAGTTCAGCCCAATGACTAAATTCATACTCAGTGACTATATTCATAGTGGCTCTGAATGACAATGAATAGTCATTGGTCCGTAGACAGGGTGAGACAGACTCTGTAGCCCAAGGCGGGGTAAGGCACTCACCTAAGAGGTGGGAGCTCCAAGTTCAAATCCCTGCTCCAGTGACTATAAGCAGAATAGCTTCAACAGGAAAGGTGGAGAGAGGCCTGCTTCAGCAGAGCCCAGTGGCTAGGGCACTCCTGCACTAGGAGGGTATGTCTCCACAGCAAAGAAAAACCTGCAGCTGGTCCATGCCTGCTGACTCAGGCTCATGGGGCTTGGGCTGTGGGGCTGTTTCATTGCACTGTACACTTATGGGCTCTGGGACCATGAGGGCTGGGACAGACCAGCTATGAGGTTTTCTTTGCTGCATAGACATACGTTGAGAGATCCAAGTGCAGATCCCTGTTCCGCATCAGGCATTAACCAGGGAAGTGCCCTAGCCACCAGGCTGGAGGCTATAAGGAGGGCTCCTCCTCTTCTGGCCATTTTGTGAATGGTGTTTCAGTCCCCCCCAGAAAATTGTGGCTGAAACTATTCAGTGAATTCATGTTAAATTCCCAAATGGTTTTCAGTTGACAGAAAACCACATTTCTTGGTAAATAAACTATCCACCCTCCACCCCAACAATTCAACCAGCTTGACATGGAAGTATTCCAAACCATACTCCTTAGCCATATCCAATCTGTGCCATTCAGGCCTCCAGGCTGTACAGACAGAGGCTGGCAACCACATGAGAAATTTTGTGAGAGCCTGTTCTATCTGTCTAAACATTTATACTGTGCTCATCACACTATCATCAGAGTGCTTGGTACTGTCAGCACTTGCTGCTTTCATTCAGACTAGAAACACTACCAGCCTCTTTTGTGGTATTTGACCCTTCTTGCTTGTGTTTTTATTCTTCCCAGGCCCATGCAGCACATGAGTGCACACAAATAAAAAACAGGAAATAAAATACTTTTGTAATTTACCAATGATGGTTACTTTGAATTTGGGGCAGATTTGCAGGTCTGGTTTTATTTTATCCAACTGGAGAATGAAGCAGTCAGTTCTAGGCACCTCAGCGACAGAAGGTGTTGGATAAACCAAAGGCAATTAAAATTAATGGACTGGAAGGATTGATTTCAGAAGAGATTTTTTTATGTTTCTCATTTAGCTAAAGAATGGCTAATGGGAGGATGAGAACCATCTACAAACATCTAAAGGGCGAGGAGGGAGAGGAAGCTGGTAAAAAGGATCTGGACTATTAAGTAAGCAGATGAAAATATAGGCTGCATATGAATATTCATAAACAATTAGCCTGGGGAATGGCCTTTCTGGGGAAGTTATGGTGGCTTCATTTCACATATTTAAAATAGAATTAAGAGTGTACTGCAAGAAGCAGTCCTTGAAGACCTAAAAAATGACCATTCCATTTCAAATTTCTGTTTTTCTGAGAGCCACAAAACAAAGCTAGCCCCCTGACCAAAGCATGGGTAGACTACCCTATTACATTATCCTTTATTTTTCAAATAAAAAAGTCTGATAGTTTTGCTAATTAGGGTTTTCTCTATTAAAAGGAGATCATGCTATATTCAGTCTAACTTATTAGACATTTTTATTTTATTAAAGGTAACAACAGCTGTCATGACTAAAACACATTTGCTTCTTTTCTCCAACCACTGTATGTGGGAAATTATACTTTTATTAGTGATATTCCAGCCACTCATATTTAAAACTAAAATAGATAAGGATGCTTTCCCCCTGCAATTACAAAAAAATCCATCTGTAGGGTTTAATTAAAATAGTGAATCTATACAGCAGATGTACTGTCCCAGTATATGCAATCAAACAGTCAGACCAAATATTTTCCTCCTCTATTGTCTTTAGTTCATTTTTCTTCATTCTGGAGCAAGGTTTCCCCGACTTGGACACTGCAGTGGACCTTTTGGATTCTCAGTGTTTTCCAAATCTCACTTGGAAACTCTTCCAAAAACATTTTCCCATGAAGGTATAGATAAATGTGTTGGTGGGCCATCCTTCTTTCCACACTGAGTGAAATCATGAATGTAATTTATTGATCAGATATCCTGGAACTATTTATTTCTAAATAAGTGTTTTGATTAATAGCTTGTCAGCAGTGGATACTTCATTACACCTCCCTTCATTCCCATGTCTGAACACAAAAACCAGTCCTGTCAAGGTATATGATTTGTCATACCTGTTACCACAAACAAAGAGATGAGGTAGCTTAAAAACATAGCATTCCATGCTATAGTGAGCATCAACAGTACAATGTCTTCAAGTTGAGAAATAAGAAGAGAAGAGGGTTCTTTGAAAGTGTTCTGACAAATGGGGAAAAGAAACATTTATATTAATTGTTGACAAATAGGTATGATTGGTTAAATTTTCCAGCTGAACATAAGAAGAGGCAATAAAAGTCAGCTGTCATGTTTCAGATATGTTCCAACAAGTTCTTCTTTTTGAATTTACAGTGACACACATTCATTAAAATCTAGTAAGCAAACATTTCATTCAGTACAGATGAGCTCAGATGAGGGTTAAGATTGGATTGTTTTGCTGTCACTAACATGTTTACACAGCTAGGGTCAAACCTGATCCTAATTTGCTTGGGCATGCAAAACTCAAGGAACAACAGAACTAGGTGAGTCTGCAATTTAGGGGGCAGTCTTTTCTGTAGTGACTTTCCTTTGAGAAACGCAAAGGGGAGGGGGGAAACGTATGGAGTAGGGGTGTGTTTGATGATCTTGTGACTGCATTGATTAACTGGCTAAAACAACTTCATAGTAGGAACAAAGGAACAATAGCTACTATATTAGCCTATAGGATAGTAGCTGCATTGGTGATCACCACCTGGACAAGTCGGGAAACTATTCCATCCGATGAAAGCCAGCAGTGGAAGTCTAGCTGGAGCAGCCACAAGGTACCTATGACCCCGTTCCACTGGCAGGTCTGGTAACAGCCAGCACATAGAAGCATAGTAGTAGCATAGAATCCCAGCCACAAACAGTAAGATTAAGTAACCATTGGAACAACTTCCCAGGGATGTGGTAGATTCTCCATCATTTGAAATCTCTAAATCAAGAGTGGCAATTTCTCTAGTTCAATTAGAAGTTTTGGAAGGAATTAGTGTGTTAAATTCCATGATCTTTGCTAGCCAGGAGGTCAGATTAGATAATTACAGGGTTCCTTCTGGCCTTAAAATCGACAGGTCTGTGAATCTAATAACATAATGCGAAATCTAACCTTTTTGGGAGTTTAGAGTACAGGAACTTTCCAGTTACAGAAAGTTGTTCTTTAGTTGAGAGCAACATTTCAATGCATAGGCGATCTGGTGTCTTTTTTTACCAGCTGCATGATCAAAGATTCTTTCAAATAACCAGAGATAAAACAATTGATTACACAGTGCTAGAAAATGAAATTTCAGCTGAAAAGGAAACTGTGGCCATGTAAGTGCAGCAGCACCACTACCAGGCACTGTTACATGACTCTTTTCTTTTCCTCTTATAATAATAAATAATAATAATAGAAGACCAGGACTTCAGGCACAGTAATGCTAGTTACTTTTTAGGCTTTATTGGCATCTCTCTCTCTCTCCTTTATTTCCAAGAAACACACAAATATGGCCCCCTGACTAGCATATACCTGATAACCAACAGGCCTTTATTTTGCTGAGACATAGCTGGAAGATGGAGTGAATTACTTGCACTTACATGTTACCATTAAACACTGCCAAACCACATATGCTCAATTCTGAGGAACTTCCAGTCAAACACAAAGCAGGTTTACATGCTGTTCTTGAGGGAAGAATCAGGAACTGTGTCAGCAAACAATAAACTGCCCTTATCTTGGCATGGCCCCAAGACTGGTCTAAGTTGACTCAATAACCAGGTAAGAGGTAATTTTCTTAAATGAATGGAGCTAGGGTCTTCCCTCTTGAATTAGGACATTAATTAATTGGTGTTAGAGGATGGAATTAAGCTACAAGCTTTGCTTTAGGCACTGTGAGACAGTCAAGATTGGTCTACACTACACAATTAGATCAAAGCATGGCAGCTTATACTGACCTACTTTTGCACGTGTCTACACTTAAATCAGCTCCTGCTGACATAAGTGCCCCGTTATGCCGACTTAATAGCACCATATCCCCAAGCAGTGTAGAGTCACGGTTGGTGTACTTAAGTCAACGCAGTGTAAATGTAGACACAGCATTAGTTATATTGACCCTACCTGTCCTCCAGCAGCTGTCCCATACTGACTGCTCTGGTCACAATGGTGAGCTCTGCTGCCCAGGGGTCACAGAGACCCGAACCACCTCCTCCCCTTTTAAGCCCTGAAAATTTTTGAAATTCCTTTTCCTGATTGCCTTGTTCGGTGAGCACACCTACTAGCTCTCCATTGATGATTACAACTGCCAAACTGACCAGCTACACGCTCAAGGTGTGCTCCTGCCTGGAGTAGACAGAAGACATTAGATCTCCGTGGCTTGTGGGGGGAAGAGGCTGCTCAGGCAGACCTCTGATCCAGATGTAGAAATGTCAACATCTACAAGCAGATTGCTGGGCGGATGCAGGAGAAGGGACCAACAGCAGAGCTGCATGAAAGCCAAGGAGATACGGCAGGCATACCAGAAGGCCAGGGAGGCTAACAATCAATCTGGTGTCAAGACACAGACCTGCCGTTTTTACAAAGATTTACCTGCCATACTCGGCAGACAATCACACACACAGACACACACACACACCCCACACACAGCACTGTGGCTACCTCCAAGGTGCCCAAGCCATAGGCCCTGGCCATGAGCAGTGAGGAGGAAGTGGTGATAGATGAGGAAAAGGAGGAGGAGCAGTATGGGGGACAGACGATAGGGGAATCTAGCTGTGGAGCGAACCAGGACTTGTTTTTGATTCCACTACCTTCCAGCCAGTCAAGCATGGGCGAGCCCAATGCAGGGGAAGGAACCTCAAGTAAGTGTGTAATTTAATTTTAAATTACAGTGCTGGCACCCCTAAAGTAGTGTCATACATCTTTTCACTTATCATTAACTTAATCATGCTAGAAGGGGTAGTGATACAACCAAGAGAGGTAGTAGAGTTGCTATCTGTTTTTCATTCCACTCTAGAGTTAGGTGGACAGGGGGGCATGTAGACAAGTTTGTTTAGGAGCTCCAGGATGTCCCATGAATCCTCTAGAGAGAGCCCAATGAAACTTTCACGGAGGTACTTTGCAATCCTCTGCCAAATGTTTCTAGGGATGGCAGCCTTATTTCTTCCTCCAAAATAGGACATTTTCCCATGACACTCAGCGATAACTTCAGCAGAAACCATTGCAGTACACAGGCTAGCAGCATACAGGCTTGGGCCACTTCAGGACACCAGCAGCAGCTCTGCTTTCTCTGCCTTTGTTACCCGCAGGAGTGAGATAGCTAAAATCACCACAACCTGTGGAAAATGGTGCCAGTATTCAGTTCCATCAACCTATACTACCAGAATCATGCAACCGAGCAATTCCCTCCTCATTTCCTCAATTCCCAGAGGGCCATATTCACCATGGCTGGTGCTGTGACAGGTGCCATGCACAAGCAATCCCAAGCAGAAATGAGAATTTTGTGCTTAAAACTTTAGGGGAGCAAGAGGAGCATTTTAAGTTTCACTTTTGGTAGTGAATGATTCCTCTGGGTGTTGTATCTGTAGCTGCTGCCAATGCAGCCTTCAAGGTCTCCCCCTTCACACCCATGGAATGCATGCGCCAGATGAGGAGAAAGAAGAGGGCTCAAGATGACATCTTCAGCAAGATCCTGCAAGCCAATGCTGCATCAGACAGTGAGCACAGGCCCAAGAGGATGAACATTTCAGAAAGCCTGGAGAAAGATAGAGTGGAGAGGAGAAAGATGCAGGAAAAGAAGAGGGAGATGCACATAATGGAGCTCCTCAGGCAAACACACCTGCTGCAGGCTTTTGTGGACCTGCAGGTTCAACAATCCCATCCTCAACTCCATCTGCAATCCATTGAGAACTCAGTATCAGGACCTTTTTATATCCCCCTCCACATTCCCCATGGCACATTCCACCACTATTACCACTCCACCCTGGGAGATATGAAAGACAATCACAGCTTCAGATACACTGACCTGTGAAAGCCATGGTTGGTGTATGTGTAGATGAAATGGACATGCATGTTCTTTCCCCTCAATAAGTTCTGTTCTCTTAATTTATTAAGTTTTAAATGTACATTTTTAAACTGCCCAGGGTTTTTTGCACTGATTTTGTTATAGAATAAAATTTGGTTATTTGGAACATAATTCATCTTTATTAGTTCACAACATATGCTGGCTGGTGCTCAACAGTTCTGAAAGTGACCAATTATTTATTACTGCACAGCGTCACACAATTCATAGGATCATTCACAAACAAAATGAATAGGTGCATTAACAATGTTATATTCCTACATGTACAGCAATCACCACACAATTCAAACTGGGCTGCAGAAGAGCAGGGCCAGGTAGAGCACACAACACCACCAGACACTACTCTGCCTCACTATTAAAATGGTCTTTCTAAGTCTCCCTGAGCCTCATAGCTCTGCGTTGACCTCTTCGAATACCTCTTCTTTTTGACTGTTCAAACTCAGCAGATAATCACTCCGCCTTCACCCTACACCCCAGCAGAAACTTTTCCCCCTTTGCTCCACATATATTATGCAGAACACAGCAGGCAGCTATAACCATTGAGATATTTTTCTTCATTGATGTCCAATCTTGTGAGTAAACAACACCAGCATCCCTTCAACCACCAAAGCCACATTCAACTGTGATTCTGCACCTGCTGAGCCAATAGTTGAATCGTTCCTTGGTGCTGTTGAGGTGGTCAGTGCACAGCTTTATGAATCAGGGGAGCAAGGGGTAGGCTGGGTCACCCAGGATGACTATTGGCATTTCAGTATTCTCAATGGTAACCAATCAGGAAAGAAAGTCTCTGCTGGCAGCTTTCTGAACAGTTCTGTGTTCTCAAAGATGTGAGTGTCATGCACCTTTCCAGCCCACATTGAATGTTGGTGAAGCATTCCTGGTGATCTACTAGCACTTGCATAATCATAGAAAAGTAGCCCTTTCTGTCGATGTACTCTGTGGCAAGGTGGTCTGGTTCCAAAATAGGGATGTGTGTGCACTAGGGATTACTCCCTCACAGTTCGGAAACCACATTGCTGCAAATCCATCCACTATTCCTGCACATTGCCAAGAGTCACAGTCCTGCAGGAGATTAATGGCCCTGCACACTTGCATGACAACAAATCCACAGTGGATTTCCAGACTCCAGATTGATTCCCAACTGCTCAGTAGCAATCTGGCACTGCAGGTTTCCACAGTGTGATCACCACTTGTTTCTCCACTGTCAGTGCAGTTCTCATACTGGTGTCCCTATGCTAGAGGGCTGGGGGGAGCTTGGCACCCAGATCCAGGAATATGGCCTTGCACACTCGAAAGTTCTGCAGCCACAACTCATCAGCCCAAACCTGCATTAACATATGATCCCACCAGTCAGTGCTTGTATCTTGGGCCCTGAAGCAGTGCTCCACCATCTGCAGCTGTTCCATGAATGCCACCAACAACCTTGAATTGGTTCTTGCTATGTCCTACAACAATCTGTCCTTCAAGGAATCCTCATGTTCCTCATGGCTCGGCAAATATGCCGGGATCATGCATCCTGTGCTTGCAATGCTCAGAACAATAGTGCAGAGCTGTGCAAGCTCCATGCTTCTGTCGGAGATGGCAGACAGTAAGGAGGGCTGCACGGCCCTGTGAGATTATGAAAAAAAGGTGCAAAAATTATGGGATACAGAAGACATACATTTGTAGTTTAGACACATCCAGAGTATTACATCTTTCTTTAGTGTGTGTCAGTGGTGAATAATCAAATACACTCCAGCAAAATCTGATATGCTGAATAACTAAATCCAAGGAGCAGATTGATTATTACCACCACAGATAGGGAAAATGGACAGTAAGAACACTCAGATTTTTTTTTATAGATTAATAAACAAATACCTATCACATTCAGAGGGCATCAAAGCCTACATTTGATTTAATGGAAACAAGTAAGGGAAGCCTTACCAGATAAAGAGGAACTGATCACAGAACTAAAAATTAATGGTAGCTTAAGTACAAATGATCATGACTTGATCACATTTATAAATGTGCAAGCAGAATAAAGTCCAGACCAGTAATATATATACTTGGTGCCTTAATAGGACCAGTTTCTCAAAGGTGAAAAGAATTATGGGCCAAATCAACTGGGAGGAAGAATTTCATTAGAAAAATGTGAATGATAATTGGGAACCATTTAAGAACACCTTACTAGATGCTCAAAAAGCCACAACTGAGGAAAGCAGCCATACTATTTTAAAAAACAACCTGATTTAGAGGGGAAGTGTAGGCAGCATATTCAAATCACATTGCATTTCAGGCTTGAAATCAGTGGGAATTAAAGTTTCTCTGCACCACATGGGTTCAGATGCTAATGCCTTAACACAGTGCCCAAATTCCTGAGTCCCACTGTATCCAAGTCCTTCAATCACCAGATAGCTTTTGATGAGAAGAAAATTGTACCTTTCTGTACTAAAGTTAGAACACTTACATCTAGTCCTTCTCATGGACTTTAAATGTTGCAAAATACAACTGTTTGTGCACTTATTTTTACACAGTGAATTATTTTTACACTTTCTGGGCGACATGAAGAGTCAGGTGCCCTGTAACTTGATGTTAAATTTCTTTACCATGGCATCCAGAAATTATATGCACACATAGATACACATACACGCCCACATACCCAAAACCTATATTTGCAATAAGATGCCAGTAACAAACATGAGTCCAGAAGCATAGCAAGGTTTATGAATCATTGTCATCTGTCTTTAACCAATTCCTCAAGAATAAGCACAGGCAGCTAACCAAATAAATCAAAAAGCTTTGCATTGCTTGAATAAGTTGTATGATTTTTTTTTAATGAGGACCATTTTTCAGTAATGATGTGTTATTATATTAGATTAATTAATCCTCTTTATAATTACTGATTCCAATTCTGGCTTTCTTACCTATAACTCTTACCCTTGAGCAACAAAAAACAAAGTCAGGAATTGCATTAAAATTGGCCCAATTTTTAAGATCTGTTTTATACAATTGTTTCTGGAGAATTCCAGACAATGATTTTCATTTGGGAATTATTTTATAGAGCTGTCAACATTCAAATATTTCTCAAAATTTCCCATGATTGCACTACAAACAGAGTAGCTCTACTAATGGTAGCAATGATGGGAACTCTAATGTACACAAAATGCCAGTGTTTCAGGACAGGACAGAAAGATGCAGTGGTAAAAAACCAGATGCCACTGGTGACTTGCCCATAGTTGCTGCCTCTGAAGGGATACACAGAGAGAGCAGGCCCTCTGAACCCTGAAAACAGTCAGCACTTGTGATGGACTTTTACATGGACTGTGCAAGGGAGTTTCTTGTGAGTTTCTCTTCTCCAATTCATCCACATAATAGCCATTCCAAAGCTATCCCAGAGCATCCCTGGAATCCTCTTCTTCCTTGATAGCATTTACTTTCAGCAGCCTTCATAGTTTGTGACAGAGTTGTCAAGGTGCAGCCTGTGTAGACTCCAGAAGCAGCTGGAATACATATCTCCTCAGTTTCCCATTTTCAGCTTTTTCATGTCATTATTCCACCCAGGATTGCAGGAGAGCAAAATCTGTAGCAACTCCACAGAAAAAAATGTCTTTCCTTTCTGGAATTGACTTGGTCATTTGTTATTCACGCCCTCCCACTGTCTTCTTGCTGATGATTGAACTTCGGGGGTGGGGGGAGAGGGGAAGGAAGAGTGCTACAGAGAAAAGTCACCTCTCCTTTAGATTTAGGCTAAGCTTCTGTCCCTCTTTTGAAGAATTCAGTAAATTAGCATTAAGGGGTACAGTCACAAAGAAACTTAGGCGTAGATATCACAATGCTCAGCATCACTAACTTATAGGTGCCTAGAAAATTCACAAAGCCTGAATTCGGTGCATAGGCTCCCTATACAATATATGGGGAGAGATAGGTGAAAGGGATTCACCTAAGCAGCACAATGGGCAGCTCCTCACCTAAACTAGCCAATGGGAGGTGCCAAGCCAAGAGGTGTCTGCTAAGCCCCACCCTTCTCCCAGAGAGAAGACAGCTTTTGCAGAATGGGCCAGATGTGGGCTGGGGGCAGGAAAAAAGGTACAGCACTAAGGAGATTCTGGGCTGCTGCTCACACCATAGATAGTGTAGTGTAACTCATGTCAGTTCCTGTGCCAGAGGGATTCCCTCCAGAGTTCCTCCGTTATAACCCCTGCACCCTGCCAGAGCATCATGTAGGGGTCAGAGCAGGTGACATGACATGGAAATACTATCCAAGGCCCTGATCCAGCAAAGCAGCTACAGTCACATTTAAGTGAACTTGAATGTTACTTTTAATGCAGATATTCCCATTTTTAAAGTTGAACTTGTGCCTAAATGCCATGCTGGACTGGGGACAGAGCTATCCAGCAGGTCACACCAAAACATGCTGGGTCAAATCACATAAAATGGAAATATTTTTATGCAAAATTTTCTATGCCAGCATGTTGCACAACCAGCCTAGCTCCCACTTGCCCATGTTTTCATC